>NC_081305.1:60104538-60759423 GCF_030435805.1 Mustela lutreola | reverse complement strand
TACATGACTGGATCATTTAATTCCTTAGGAGCATTATAGCATTTCAACTTTTCATGTTCAATAAACTTATTGGCGTTGCTACCTTTTTTATTCAAATGGAGAAATAGTCATGATTTAATCTAAATAAAGTGTTATTGATTGTGTTGTTTTCTAGGAATGAGTCGCACATGCTAGTTTAAAAGTTTTGTTAAATTCCCAAGTCTGTCACCGATAAAAGCCTTTTGTAGATTAGTAACTTGATCAAAACAGAAAAGTTATGTAACACTCAATTGTTATACTATCTTTGTTTCCATCTTGCATTGTAATAACGCCCATCTTAACTCTATTTAAGAAAAGTCATCGCCAGATGGCTTTTTGGCATTGATTGCATGATATGAAATCTAGTATAACTAAAGGTTTTTGGTTTTAGTAGCATATAAATCAATTTAGAAAAATATATGTATTTGAATATAAGATAAAGTTTTAAGTTATTTGGCAAGAGTAAACTAAACTGTTTTTGTAAATTTTTATTTTCTAAAATTTCATTGAGCTCTTTTGCAATAAGAAACAAGTTACAAAAAATTAAGGTTTATTTACCCCAATTCAAAATTATTAGGAATATAATCATAGAGGTTGAAGTATTTAAAATATTGAACCCAAAATATTTTATTAGGTAATTTCATGAATGCTGAGCATTCACTGTTAAAATATACTAATACTATTGATAGACTGGTAGAAGCCTAAAATCAAATATTTATTAAATATTTATATCCATATCTTTTCATGGCTTGGTAATTCATTTCTCTAGCATTAAATAATATTCCATTGTTTGCATGTACTACACTTTATTTGACCTTTCACCTATGGAAGGATATCTTGGTTGCTTCCAAACTTTTGTCAGTTATGAATAAAACTACTATAGACATCTTTGTGGGTATAGATTTCATCTTCTTTGGATAAATACCAAGAACTGCTACTGCTGAATCATCTGGCAAGAATATGTTTAGTTTTGTAAGAAACTGCCACGTTGTTTTCCATTCTTTATTCTCAATAGACATGGAAGAACATTCCTGTTGCTCCACATCCTCACCAACATTTCGTGTTCTGTTGTCAGTGTTCTGGATTCTGGGTATGTACTGGTGTCTCTTTTTTGTTTTAATTTGCATTTTCCTGATGACATATGATGTGAAGCACCTTTTTATATGCTTATTTGCCATCTGTAATATTTTCTTTTGTGAGGTATCTGCTAAGGTCTTTGGCTCATTTTTAATCAGGTTTTTCCCCCATTGTTGAGTTTTAAGGGGTCTTTGTGTATTTTTGATTAACAGTCCTGTGCCAGATGTGTATTTTGCAAATTTTTCTCATAGTCTGTGCTTTGCCTTTTCATTCTCTTGGCATTGTGTTTCACAGAGTAAACATTTTTAAATTCAGTGCTTGTGCTTTTGCAGCTAAAGTTATTGCCAAAACCAAGGTCATTTAAATTTTCTTCTATATTACCTTCTACATGTTTCATGTTTAGGTTTATAATGCAATCTGAGTTAATTTTTGTGAAGAGTGTATGATGATATCTGCCTGGATTTATTTTATTTTATTATTTTATTGTATTTTTATTTTAAATTTTTACATTTAGCTTCACCATTACTCCAGAACCATTTGTTTAAAAGATTGTATTTTGCTTTCTTGTATTGCTTTTGCTTTTATATTAAATATAAAATATAATTGATAATATATATTCTGTTCCTTTAATCTAGTCTTTCTGTGGTATTACAATATCTTGCTTACAATTATCGTTATGGTAAACTTTTTTAAAAAGATTTTATTTATTTATTTGACAGAGAGAGAGATCACAAATAGGCAGAGAGACAGACAGAGAGAGAGATGAGGAGAAGCAGGCTCCCTGCTGAGCAGAGAGCCCGATGCGGGGCTCGATCCCAGGCCCCTGGGATCATGACCTGAGCCAAAGGTAGAGGCTTAACCCACTGAGCCACCCAGGCGCCCCATCGATATGGTAAACTTTGGAGTCAGTCCTCAGTCTTTGTTCTCCTTCAACACTATGTTGAATATTGTGAGTCTTTGCCTCTCCATATAAACTTTAAAATAAGTTTGTTAATATTAAAAAAAAGAACTTTCTGGAGTGCATTAATTGTATAGATAAACTTGGAAACCAGTGACCTCTTGAGCTTAGCAAGAGATAGACCATGGAGATCAGTTGTCACAGTGGTGCCCCTGGCAGAACCTATTGCAAATCCGTAGGCAAAATGAGAACTCAAGTATCTGAGAGAATGTCTAAGAAGTACTTGATACATCCCTTGGTATGGTTTATTGAAGTGTCCACCTGTCTGAAAGCTGGGGAATCTAGATAAGGGAGGGAAAATTAGTTATGATAAAACATATCAACAAACATGAATAAATTTTGTAAACCTAATTGTCATGGCTCATATACAGTATGACCAACAGAGGGACCATCAAAAGGAAAGCATCCGTTATGTTTATTGTGAAATTTTCTATTCAAAATAAAGCAATCAGAGGGGAAGACACAATGAGAAAATTACCATTTTTTAAATGGTAAACTTCTTACAAAATGGAACAGGTTTTATATTCTAAGTAGTATATTGAAAAGTAAAACATTGGGGCGCCTGGGTGGCTCAGTGGTTTGGGCTGCTGCCTTCGGCTCGGGTCATGATCTCAGGGTCCTGGGATCGAGCCCCACATCGGGCTCTCTGCTCCGCAGGAAGCCTGCTTCCCTCTTTCTATCTCTCTCTCTCTCTCTCTGCCTGCCTCTCTGCCTACTTGTGATCTCTGTCAGTCAAATAAATAAATAAAATCTTTAAAAAAATAAAAGAAAAGTATAACATTAAAAAATAAAATTTTAATTTAAAAAAATTATGTAATTTTTTAAAAAGGTTAAAAATAGCAGAACCATTTTTCTTATAACTCGAAAATACATTGTATATATATCTATCAAAAATAACTTGTCGGGCGCCTGGGTGGCTCAGTGGGTTAAGCCACTGCCTTTGGCTCAGGTCATGATCTCAGGGTCCAGGGATCGAGCCCCAAATCGATCTCTCTGCTCAGCGGGGAGACTGCAACCTCCTCTCTATCTCTGCCTGCCTCTCTGCCTACTTGTAATCTCTCTCAGTCAAATAAATAAATAAAATCTTTAAAAAAAATATCTTGTCATGGGGGCGCCTGGGTGTCTCAGTGGGTTAAAGCCTCTGCCTTCGGCTCAGGTCATGATGCCAGGATCCTTGGATTGAGTCCTACATTGGGCTCTCAGCTCAGCAGGGAGCCTGCTTCTTCCTCTCTCTCTGCCTGACTCTGCCTACTTGTGATCTCTGTCAAATAAATAAATAAAATCTTTTATAAAAAAAATTTTAAAAAATAACTTGTCATGTCTGTAATCAGGAGCATATGAAAAAAATAATATCTAAGGACAATACTTCTGCCATGTTTTGTGACTTGTTAATATTTTTAAACAGTCAGGCAACTTTTAGCTTTATTGAAATACCTGCTAAAATATCAGCAGTGCCTTTTGGAGCCCTATGACTATAAAAATTAATTGCAAATATTCAAAATGTTTACTATGGTGTCACTATTTAGGGCCACCACCAAGTATGTTTCAGAAGTAAGCATAAATGTTACTCTTCTGTAAGGCAAAAGGGCATATTTTCAGGAGTTCCATCTGCTGTACCAGGAGGTGAATCAAGTAATGATTTTTGTCTATAAAATAATTCACTTTTCAATCTAACATTCGTCATTCCACATTATAATAATAAAAACTAGGAGGAGACTAAAACAAACAAACAACTACAACTACAACAACCAGCTTTTCCTTCAGTGGAAAAGTAAATATAACCTTATGAGTAGCCTGAAATTTATTTTTAAATATTTTTAAGATAAACGTTTTTGTTAGAAAACCATATATTTTATATTACTAAGAAATAGCAGGCAAAGTTTTATTAACTTCTAAAAAGTCTAGTTACTTCTATTTATCTATTAACTCATCTCTTTATGAAGTAGAACATGATCACACCTATTGCATCTACCCAAGTTTGTATGCTTTGGTTATTTTATGTTTGCTATTTCCTTGCTTAATTTCTACAATATTTGATACATAATAGTATCTTTAAGTCCATCTATAGTTTCACAGAATTTGTTTGAACTTCATAAAAATGTACCATACTTTTTGCACTGCCCTTGTTTTACTTCTCTATTAACTTTCCAAGATTTATTCACTTTAGGGTGTGTAGCTATCATTTATTTTTATTCCTCCATAATGCTATGTTTACAAATTTGTATTTACCTGTACTTTTAAAAATATCTTAATTATACACCATTTCTCATCTCACGTAACACTCATGTTACTTCTACACTTATCAGATATTAAGTAACTGAAAACCACAACTCAGCAACAATATAGCACCATTTTTCAAAATTAAATGGCTTACCAGAATTCTTTAATTCTATCCTTTATTTGTATTAGATGACCCTTTATTCTGGTATTTGGCATTGTTCATATGGAGGAAAGCTTATAAGTTGATATTCCATAAATAGAAGGATTTATTATGATTGATTAATTATTTTCATGTAGAATGCATAGAATATGGTTGATTTAGTATTTCTTTCTTACTCTCTGCCTGGAACATAGTGCTATCTATGTAATAGCCACTAAAATATTAAGTTAATTACCTAGACTTAAACCTTCATAGGAATAGGAATAACATACAGAACTCTTCTCAGATTGGGACACCTGGGTGGCTCAGTCAGTTAAACGTCTGAGCCTTTAGGTTCCTGGGACTCAGTTCTGCAACAGATTCCCTGCTTAGCCAGGAGTTTGCTTCTTCCTCACCCTGCTGCTCCCCCTGCTTGTGCTCTCTCTCACTCACAAATAAATAAAATTAAAAAAATAAATTCTTCTCAGATAGCTAATATAGAATATCGTCTTTGTATTCATCCAAGGGAAAGTGCCATATAATAATGAAATTCAGACTACTTCAAATTCATTTTTTAACCAGTAAGAAAGTACTGGAAACAAGCCAAAAATGTCTTTAATGAATTAAAGAAATAGATTGATTTTCAATATCTGAATGTTTCTAAAATAAATTGCAAGATTTTTATACTAGATATCAGTGTAAATATTCATTATACAAGGATAATCTAAAAATAAACCTGAGAAAACTACTTGACATATATGATGACAAAAACGAGTTTGACAAAAGTCAGTTTGGGTAAAACTTACAACACCTACCACCTGAAACTCTTGTTCTATAATTTAATTATTTTAATTGACAAAAATAGAAAAAAATATATATCAAAGTAAGTCTATTGATAGCTTTGAAGGTATGCTCTGGTTGTGCACTGTTTACTATTGAAAGGGGAATCAAATATGTGATGCTTATGGTGTGACTATATTAAAATTCAACAAGTTCAGAAGCATACGAGGAATAGAATAAAGACAAAAGATGACCCTTACTTATCCTAAAGATAGACAATGGTATATATGTGCTAGTTGGGGAGAGAATCCAGTCAGTAGATGGAGGATGTGGTAGTGGAAAAAAAAAAGACACAACGTTTTGGTTGAACGTTTAGCACTATATTTAACAAAGTGAAATGTGTGTTAATAGCCTTGAATAAAATCCAAAAAATATTTTCAATTCATTGAAGATTATTTAGGAAAAACTTGAAAAATACAACTTGATAAGGATTCCAATAAAAGATTCATAAGCAATACAAGTTTCAGAAATTTTAGTATATTTTCCCTAAAAAGCCATTTGATTTAAATTAAAAAGAATTCTATTTACCTGCCACTTAAATAAGAGGAAGTTATTTGGTTTTGTAATAAGTCAATAAAATAAATTAACATATCTTTAGAAAACAGATATGCACACTAATTTAAAAATAATAGTGCTTAAGCTGTTCAGCAAACATTTGTAAAATTCCTTGCCATCAGCTAGCTCTGGAGTTCTGCTAGGTGAGTAAGGCCATGTATGTTACTGCTCAGAGTACTGAGGCAAAGCAATTGTCCCCTTCACATCCATTTTTTGCTGTTGATAGGTTATGCTATGTTGTTTAGAGATACATAGATGGCCCTACATGAAGGCCTTTTTTGTGTGTGTATACGGGTGACTGTGATTTAACTTTCAAATCAGATGGCTCCTGATTTACAATGATTCAACTTAAGATATATTTGGCAATGATGTGAAAGTGAAAGTGATTCAGTAGAAACTGTACTTTGAATTTTGAATTTGGGTCTTTATAAAAAGGGCCAGTGACATGTGGTATGGTGCCGTCTTGTGATGCTGGGCAGGGGCAGTGAGCCACAGCTCCCAGTCAGCTAGAAGATTACAGGGGTGAACACCTGATATTCTTACAACCATTCTATATATAACCATTCTTCTTTTTTTTAGTGTAATATTTAATAAATTGCAGGTGATATTTGATACTTTGTTATAAAATAGGCTTTGCTTAAGATTATTTTGCCCAAATGCAGGCAAATGTAAGTGTTCTGAGTATGTTTAAATAAGCTTAAGGTAAGCTATGATATTTGATAGTTTAGGGGTATTAAATGCATTTTCAATTTTTTATGTGTTTCTGTGTACATAGCCCCGTTGTAAGCTGAGGAACATCTCTATATGTATATGTAGCCTTGGTATGGCTTACATATTATTGGCATGAAACATCTAGAACAGTACGTATGCCATATAATTGTCTACAACATCAAACAAGTTTCTTGAAAACTTGTGCCAAAGGGGTTATGTCTTTAAGGATTCTTATTTCAGAAGGGTTCTCTCAAATGTAAGATTTTTCAGAAATTAAGTGAAAATCTGACCAAACTAAACATTTTTCCATTTTCCCTAGTGAGCAAAGATAGCTAAAATCTATCTGCCATTTTCAATACTGTACTCAACGACTGTAATTCTAATTTAAGAACAAATTATTTATATCAAAACCACATGTTGGCCTAAACTTACACAATATTCATAAATCTCACTCAGAGCCTTGGACACTTTTATTTGTTGAGTCTATATGGTACTACGGACATTCATCTTTTTTGACCTCATAGCTTCATGTATGTCTATACTTTTGAAAATACATGCATCATTGTTCCATTGTAAAGTGGCTGGGTTATAAAATGAGCTATGCTATCAAAATGGTAATAAGAACATACAAATGGCCTGATGTAATGTACTGGACCAGATTGCCAGATATCACATTTCATACCAGAAAGATTCAGTGGTAAGTTTTAAAATGGCCAGCTATACTTCGACTGAATTATAACTCATTTAACTTCTTTCTTTGTGTCCAGTATTATACATTAGTCAGTATTATAGTAAATAAGTACTTTGGAAAGATGTAAATATGCTGTAATAAAAAATGTTTTTCTTCTTTCTTTTAGTCCTTTTTACTTGTAAGACTAGCCACAAATACCATGCCTCCCCCCAAATAATTTGCAATCCAAATTTATCTCTAAATGAATTTATTGCACAGAAAAAAAATATATATATATACACTTACAGTAGACATGTTCAAAAATAGTTACACAACAGCAGGGCCCTAAATGTAAGCAGTATAGTTGTTTTGTTTTGTTTTGTTTTTTTCTTAAAAAAAAAAAGAGGTTATGTGAAATATTGGAATTTTATTTTGAGGCCTAGTATTTCAAGACAGATAACCACACTTACGTTGTCAACAGCCTCTTGTTGGCAGTATGATTTTATTGGCTCCATGGAATAACAGCAAGAATTTACTATTGCTTCTTTCTTTTATGACACACACAGAAAAAAAAATTGACACATTTGCTCAAGACCAACCAGAATCATTTTAACCTATCAAAATTGATGGGAGGCCTTCACTGCCAAAGTCACTGCTGGGTTTTCACAATTCATTGCAGACAATCTGCTACTCCCATTATGATAAAGGAGAGAAGAGTCATAATCAGGGAAGAAAGCTAGATTAATACTTGTAATTATCATTGAATTATTTAGCCTGCTATAGGATTATTATTATTAGTGTCATTTGAAAATTTTCTCTCATTTTATTAAACACAACTGTGAGTAATTACCCTACCTAATATTTCTCTGTATTGGCTGACTAGCTAGCAAACATTCATGAAAATATCCATTAGCCACACATATAAAATGCTGCATTATGATGCTGTTGAATCAGAACATACCACTACCTGATCCTGTAGCTCTTTGAGGATTTGCAAATCAATTAATTCTATGTTTATTGGATTCTTCCCATACAATTAGAAAATTTATAATAGAGTCCATGAACATTATTAGTTTTACCATTTTTTTTTTATTATTTTTTATTTTTTATGAACATATATTTTTTATATACATATATTTTTATCCCCAGGTCTGTGAATCACCAGGTTTACACACTTCACAGCACTCACCAAATCACATACCCTCCCCAATGTCCATAATCCCACCCCCTTCTCCCCAACCCCCTCCCCCCGGCAACCCTCAGTTTGTTTTGTGAGATTAAGAGTCACTTATGGTTTGTCTCCCTCCCAATCCCATCTTGTTTCATTTATTCTTCTACCCACTTAAGCCTCCATGTTGCATCACCACTTCCTCATATCAGGGAGATCATATGATAGTTGTCTTTCTCTGCTTGACTTATTTCGCTAAGCATGATACGCTCTAGTTCCATCCATGTTGTTGCAAATGGCAAGATTTCATTTCTTTTGATGGCTGCATAGTATTCCATTGTGTATATATACCACATCTTCTTGATCCATTCATCTGTTGATGGACATCTAGGTTCTTTCCATAGTTTGGCTATTGTGGACATTGCTGCTATAAACATTCGGGTGCATGTGTCCCTTTGGATCACTACATTTGTATCTTTAGGGTAAATACCCAATAGTGCAATTGCTGGGTCATAGGGCAGTTCTATTTTCAACATTTTGAGGAACCTCCATGCTGTTTTCCAGAGTGGCTGCACCAGCTTGCATTCCCACCAACAGTGTAGGAGGGTTCCCCTTTCTCCGCATCCTCGCCAGCATCTGTCATTTCCTGACTTGTTGATTTTAGCCATTCTGACTGGTGTGAGGTGATATCTCATTGTGGTTTTGATTTGTATTTCCCTGATGCCAAGTGATATGGAGCACTTTTTCATGTGTCTGTTGGCCATCTGGATGTCTTCTTTGCAGAAATGTCTGTTCATGTCTTCTGCCCATTTCTTGATTGGATTATTTGTTCTTTGGGTGTTGAGTTTGCTAAGTTCTTTATAGATTCTGGACACTAGTCCTTTATCTGATATGTCGTTTGCAAATATCTTCTCCCATTCTGTCAGTTGTCTTTTGATTTTGTTAACTGTTTCCTTTGCTGTGCAAAAGCTTTTGATCTTGATGAAATCCCAGTAGTTCATTTTTTCCCTTGCTTCCCTTGCCTTTTGCGTTGTTCCTAGGAAGATGTTGCTGCGGCAGAGGTCGAAGAGGTTGCTGCCTGTGTTCTCCTCAAGGATTTTGATGGATTCCTTTCGTACATTGAGGTCCTTCATCCATTTTGAGTCTATTTTTGTGTGTGGTGTAAGGAAATGGTCCAATTTCATTTTTCTGCATGTGGCTGTCCAATTTTCCCAGCACCATTTATTGAAAAGGCTGTCTTTTTTCCATTGGACATTCTTTCCTGCTTTGTCGAAGATTAGTTGACCATAGAGTTGAGGGTCTATTTCTGGGCTCTCTATTCTGTTCCATTGATCTATGTGTCTGTTTTTGTGCCAGTACCATGCTGTCTTGATGATGACAGCTTTGTAATAGAGCTTGAAGTCCGGAATTGTGATGCCACCAACGTTGGCTTTCTTTTTCAATATCCCTTTGGCTATTCGAGGTCCTTTCTGGTTCCATATAAATTTTAGAATTATTTGTTCCATTTCTTTGAAAAAGATGGATGGTACTTTGATAGGAATTGCATTAAATGTGTAGATTGCTTTAGGTAGCATAGACATTTTCACAATATTTATTCTTCCAATCCAGGAGCATGGAACATTTTTCCATTTCTTTGTGTCTTCCTCAATTTCTTTCATGAGTACTTTATAGTTTTCTGAGTATAGATTCTGTGTCTCTTTGGTTAGGTTTATTCCTAGGTATCTTATGGTTTTGGATGCAATTGTAAATGGGATTGACTCCTTAATATCTCTTTCTTCTGTCTTGCTGTTGGTGTAGAGAAATGCAACTGATTTCTGTGCATTGATTTTATATCCTGACACTTTACTGAATTCCTGTATAAGTTCTAGCAGTTTTGGAGTGGAGTCTTTTGGGTTTTCCACATATAGTATCATATCATCTGCGAAGAGTGATAATTTGACTTCTTCTTTGCCGATTTGGATGCCTTTAATTTCCTTTTGTTGTCTGATTGCTGAGGCTAGGACCTCTAGTACGATGTTGAATAGCAGTGGTGATAATGGACATCCCTGCCGTGTTCCTGACCTTAGCGGAAAAGCTTTCAGTTTTTCTCCATTGAGAATGATATTTGCGGTGGGTTTTTCATAGATGGCTTTGATGATATTGAGGTATGTGCCCTCTATCCCTACACTTTGAAGAGTTTTGATCAGGAAGGGATGTTGTACTTTGTCAAATGCTTTTTCAGCATCTATTGAGAGTATCATATGGTTCTTGTTCTTACTTTTATTGATGTGTTGTATCACATTGACTGATTTGCGGATGTTGAACCAACCTTGCAGCCCTGGAATAAATCCCACTTGGTCGTGGTGAATAATCTTTTTAATGTACTGTTGAATCCGATTGGCTAGTATTTTGTTGAGTATTTTCGCATCTGTGTTCATCAAGGATATCGGTCTATAGCTCTCTTTTTTGGTGGGATCCTTGTCTGGTTTTGGGATCAAGGTGATGCTGGCCTCATAAAATGAGTTTGGAAGTTTTCCTTCCATTTCTATTTTTTGGAACAGTTTCAGGAGAGTAGGAATTAGTTCTTCTTTAAATGTTTGGTAGAATTCCCCCGGGAAGCCGTCTGGCCCTGGGCTTTTGTTTGTTTGGAGATTTTTAATGACTGTTTCAATCTCCTTACTGGTTATGGGTCTGTTCAGGCTTTCTATTTCTTCATGGTTCAGTTGTGGTAGTTTATATGTTTCTAGGAATGCATCCATTTCTTCCAGATTGTCAAATTTATTGCCGTAGAGTTGCTCATAGTATGTTCTTATAATAGTTTGTATTTCCTTGGTGTTAGTTGTGATCTCTCCTCTTTCATTCATTATTTTATTTATTTGGGTCCTTTCTCTTTTCTTTTTGATAAGTCGGGCCAGGGGTTTATCAATTTTATTAATTCTTTCAAAGAACCAGCTCCTAGTTTCGTTGATTTGTTCTATTGTTTTTTTGGTTTCTATTTCATTGATTTCTGCTCTGATCTTTATGATTTCTCTTCTCCTGCTGGGCTTAGGGTTTCTTTCTTGTTCCTTCTCCAGCTCCTTTAGGTGTAGGGTTAGGTTGTGTACCTGAGACCTTTCTTGTTTCTTGAGAAATGCTTGTACCGCTATATATTTTCCTCTCAGGACTGCCTTTGTTGTGTCCCACAGATTTTGAACCGTTGTATTTTCATTATCATTTGTTTCCATGATTTTTTTCAATTCTTCTTTAATTTCCCGGTTGACCCATTCATTCTTTAGAAGGATACTGTTTAGTCTCCATGTATTTGGGTTCTTTCCAAACTTCCTTTTGTGGTTGAGTTCTAGCTTTAGAGCATTGTGGTCTGAAAATATGCAGGGAATGATCCCAATCTTTTGATACCGGTTGAGTCCTGATTTAGGACCGAGGATGTGATCTATTCTGGAGAATGTACCATGTGCACTAGAGAAGAATGTGTATTCTGTTGCTTTGGGATGAAATATTCTGAATATATCTGTGATGTCCATCTGGTCCAGTGTGTCATTTAAGGCCTTTATTTCCTTGCTGATCTTTTGCTTGGATGACCTGTCCATTTCAGTGAGGGGAATATTAAAGTCCCCTACTATTATTGTATTGTTGTTTATGTGTTTCTTTGATTTTGTTATTAATTGGTTTATATAGTTGGCTGCTCCCACGTTGGGGGCATAGATATTTAAAATTGTTAAATCTTCTTGTTGGACAGACCCTTTGAGTATGATATAGTGTCCTTCCTCATCTCTTATTACAGTCTTTGGCTTAAAATCTAATTGATCTGATATAAGGATTGCCACTCCTGCTTTCTTCTGATGTCCATTAGCATGGTAAATTCTTTTCCACCCCCTCACTTTAAATCTGGAGGTGTCTTCGGGCTTAAAATGTGTTTCTTGGAGGCAACATATAGATGGGTTTTGTTTTTTTATCCATTCTGATACCCTGTGTCTTTTGACAGGGGCATTTAGCCCATTCACATTCAGGGTAACTATTGAGAGATATGAATTTAGTGCCATTGTATTGCCTGTAAGGTGACTGTTACTGTATATGGTCTCTGTTCCTTTCTGATCTACCACTTGTAGGCTCTCTCTTTGCTTAGAGGACCCCTTTCAATATTTCCTGTAGAGCTGGTTTGGTATTTGCAAATTCTTTCAGTTGTTGTTTGTCCTGGAAGCTTTTAATCTCTCCTTCTATTTTCAATGATAGCCTAGCTGGATATAGTATTCTTGGCTGCATGTTTTTCTCGTTTAGTGCTCTGAAAATATCATGCCAGCTCTTTCTGGCCTGCCAGGTCTCTGTGGATAAGTCAGCTGCCAATCTAATATTTTTACCATTGTATGTTACAGACTTCTTTTCCCGGGCTGCTTTCAGGATTTTCTCTTTGTCATTGAGACTTGTAAATTTTACTATTATGTGACGGGGTGTGGGCCTATTCTTATTTATTTTGAGGGGCATTCTCTGAACCTCCTGAATTTTGATGCTTGTTCCCTTTGCCATATTGGGGAAATTCTCCCCAATAATTCTCTCCAGTATACCTTCTGCTCCCCTCTCACTTTCTTCTTCTTCTGGAATCCCAATTATTCTAATGTTGTTTCGTCTTATGGTGTCACTTATTTCTCGAATTCTCCCCTCGTGGTCCAGTAGCTGTTTGTCCCTCTTTTGATCAGCTTCTTTATTCTCTGTCATTTGGTCTTCTATATCACTAATTCTTTCTTCTGCCTCATTTATCCTAGCAGTGAGAGCCTCCATTTTTGATTGCACCTCATTAATAGCTTTTTTGATTTCAACTTGGTTAGATTTTAGTTCTTTTATTTCTCCAGAAAGGGCTTTTATATCTCTCGAGAGGGTTTCTCTAATATCTTCCATGCCTTTTTCGAGCCCGGCTAGAGCCTTGAGAATTGTCATTCTGAACTCTAGATCTGACATATTACCGATGTCTGTATTGATTAGGTCCCTAGCCTTCGGTACTGCCTCTTGTTCTTTTTTTTGTGGTGAATTTTTACGTCTTGTCATTTTGTCCAGATAAGAGTAAATGAAGGGGCAAGTAAAATACTAAAAGGGTGGCAACAACCCCAGGAAAATATGCTTTAGCCAAATTAGAAGAGATCCAAAATCGTGAGTGGGGAGAAAGGGGATAAAAAGAGGTTCAAAAAGGAAGAAAGAAAAAAGAAAAAAAGAAAAAAAAAAAAAAAAAAAAGAAAAGAATTTTTTTTTAAAAAAAGAAAACACCTAAGAAAAATGTAAAAAAATATATATATATATTAGATAAACTAGTAAAAAATCGTTAAAAAAGAAAAAGGTAACAGTTAAAAAAAAAAAAATTTTACCCGAAGGCGAGAAAAAAAAAAAAAAAAATGAAAAAGAAAAAATTAAATTAACTGCAAGACTAAAAAAAATCACAGGAAAAAAGCCATGAGTTCCGTGCTTGGCTTTCTCCTCCTCTGGAATTCTGCTGCTCTCCTTGGTATTGAAACCGCACTCCTTGGTAGGTGAGCTTGGTCTCGGCTGGATTTCTTGTTGATCTTCTGGGGGAGGGGCCTGTTGTAGTGATTTTCAAGTGTCTTTGCCCCAGGCGGAATTGCACCGCCCTTACCCGGGGCCGGGGTGAGTAATCCGCTCGGGTTTGCTTTCAGGAGCTTTTGTTCCCTGAGCGCTTTCCGTAGAGTTCCAGAGGACGGGAATACAAATGGCGGCCTCCTGGTCTCCGGCCCGGAGGAGCCGAGAGCCCAGGGCCCCACTCCTCAGTGCGCCCTCAGAGAACAGCGCCCAGTTACTCCCGTCTGCCTGACCTCCGGCCGCGCTCCGAGCTCACCGAGCCTGCGACCGGTTCAAGGTAACACGGAGCTGCGAGCTTACTGTCGGCTCTGTCTCTGCAGCCGGCTTTCCCGTTCCAATACCCGCAAGCTCTGCGACACTCAGACACCCCCGATCCTTCTGTGACCCTGCGGGACCTGAGGCCACGCTGACCCCGCGTGGGCTTCGCCCCGGTTTAGCCTCTGGAGCGATGTCCCTCAGCGGAACAGACTTTTAAAAGTCCTGATTTTGTGCGCGGTTGCTCCGCCGCTTGCCGGGAGCCGGCCCCTCCCCCCGGGGTCTATCTTCCCGTCGCTTTGGATTCACTTCTCCGCCGGTCCTACCTTTCAGAAAGTGGTTGTTTTTCTGTTTCCAGAATTGCTGTTCTTCTTCTCTTCGATCTGCCGATGGGTTTTCAGGTGTTTGCAATCTTTAGATAAGCTATCTAGCTGATCTCCGGCTAGCTGAAGCAGTCTCAGCTTGCTACTTCTCCGCCATCTTCTCCTATTGTCTAGTTTTACCATTTTAAACCAGCAATCACACTTTGATTTTTACAACAAAAGCAGAAATATAAACACACACATTTGGATCAGTTTTCTGTTAGTCTGTCTGGACTTCAAAATCCTATTCCTCAAGATAATGCACACCAAAGTTCTGGATTAAACAAGAAATTAGATGGCACCTGAACACTTGGTTTAATATTCTCCAAAGGACTATGCAACCTATTTCTTATATTATGACATTGTTTTACAAAGATCCACACTTTTATAATGTTAGTATTTCTAATAATCAATAAAGTCAATTAATCATGATTAAAAATCAAACATAAAAATTTCTACTTTTTGCTTTTGCCCCCTCCATTTAGAACTTATTTATAGCCTGATAATTCAAAGTTCCCTATGTTTATGAAAATCTGGACAGAAATAGCTCTACGATCCCATTGAGAACTTGATATTAATCTAAGTCTTTTGGCTCCATTTATCCTGAGAGCAAAGAGTAGGACAAAGGATTTGAGTACTGTTAGTTTATCTGGGAGATTATCCAAGGTAGAAAAGAATGGGAAAGTGAGACAGTGAAGAAGCAACTTTGTCAAAGAGGTACATTGTTGATATAATTGTTGTGGATAGAAAATGAAGGCTTGCTTTTACTGAAAGGTCGTGAGAAACTTCTTTAAGTTGTCCTCATGAAGACCTGAAAACTGACAATTTTATCTATGGTTCTTATTTCCACTTCACTGAGAGCTGTCCTCAGAGGACATTAACTCTCCTACACTTTGGGGTTGTGTTGGAGACATTCTAAAATGAGAGAGAGAACATGAGATGCTATCAGTGTTAAGTAACTGTGATTTCCCATGGAACTATCCACCACAGGTTTGGCTATAATCAGGTGTTGGGCCTTGATATCAGAGGGATTTGAGGCAGTATCATTTTAGGTTAATCATTATATCTGAAATTTCCAAAAACTTCAACTGATGAAACTTTGATTATAAATCTATAAATATAACAATAAATCTACAGTATTCAAATTATTTTCATAGAAATACACAGACAAAGCATCAATTGATTAATATTTAAATGTTACAAAATACTTAACTGAAAGGATTTGGTCATATAACAACGTGTAAGAAGTAGAACTTAGGTTTAGGTTAGAACTCAGGATGCATTTGAGACTCAGTTAGGAAATTGAATGGAGGGACACCTGGGTGCCTCAGTGGGTTAAGCCACTGTCTTCGGCTCAGTTCATGATTCCAGGGTTTGGGACCGAGCCCCAAATCGGGCTCTCTGCTCAGCAGGGAGCCTGCTTCCTCCTCTCTCTCTGCCTGCCTCTCTGCCTGCTTGTCATCTCTCTCTGTCAAATAAATAAATAAAATCTTAAAAAAAAAGAAATTGAATGTATGTCTGACTATCTTATAGGTTTGCTAAAAATCAGTGACTTTGTGTTCACGTGTGGCTATGCAGGAATTTTTAACTTTCTCTAAGAAGTTATTAGATTTGATTTTATAATGGCAGTAAAGGATGGGGAAAAGCAAAGTACAAACCCCATAAAGACAAAGACACTGAGTATCAGAAAAGAGTAATAGATAAAAAGAATCAATGCATTTGAGGAAAATGGGAATTGAAATACACAATGATTGTTGATTTTTTTAGATGGAGAAAACAAAAGTAGCTTGCAAGAAGGAAATAACAGAAGACATGTTGTCATGTGATACAGAATCCTGGAAAAGGCAGTAACGTGGAATAAAGGAGTAGGGAGAGCATATCGGGTAATTTGGATAGGAAGGAGTTAGGAGATAATTGCTTGATAAATTTTATATGGCCCACTTAAATGCACAGATTTCTCTTCTTTAATTTATATGGAGAACAGGGTGTCCTTTCTCTTCCCTTTCAGAGCACCAGAGGTGTACTCTTTCAGACTGAAAACCTGAAAAGCTCAGGACTCAGTTGCTTAAGCACAGCTGAGAGGACATATTTCAATTAAGATTTACATTTTGCTGTATGTAGTAGACTGTCAAAAGTGGTTTAACCATATTTTTTCATTTAACAAGAAGACTACAGAGAGTGTTTTCTGGTGTTGGTTCAGCGTCTTAAGAAAGTCAAGTGAACTATCTTAGAGGTTTTCATGGCTTTTTATTCACAGTTGCAAAAATTGCTGTTGGAGTTCTCACTATTAAGCCCACATTTCTGGCAGAAAGATAGAGGTAAAAGAGAATGATATCTTGTACGACTGATACTTTGTCATATGGTTACAATATAACTAGAAAAGAGACAATAAAATATTTGATGTTGTTTTAAGTTTCCTTGTTGTCAATCCCTCAGTGCTTTCTGAGATTCAAGGAAAAAGTAGATGGATATTGACCTGGCAGCTATCAACACCTGTCAGTCTCTCTTGGATAACCAATATCTCTATAATCTCTTCTTCCCAGTAAAAAAATAAAATAAAATATATTCATAACCCACACTGTGCCATCTCAAGTTACTGCACCAAGATAAAATTACAATGTTTTTCAGTTGTTCCAAATGGAAAGAATACTCTTCCTTATGATATCATGTCTTATAAGATAAGATAGATAATTGGCTTGCTACCAATATACCCAGATGTGACTGTGGAAGAGACAGGAAAATAATAATAATATTTATTTATTCCTTGGGTTGACTTTGTTTACACAGATGCATTAGTATTAGAAAAGGTTGGTTTGGGACATTGGAATGAATTTACTTAATGGGTCTGTATGTAATTGGGTTGGAAGAAATTTTTAATTTCTACAAAAATTATTAGAATTCTATCTTATTCTCTTTTGTTAATTTTCACATGTTAACAAAGCCAATGTTTTTGTCTAGCAGACAAGATCTTAAATCCTAACAAAACTCAATTTTTTCCTTTTTTTTTTTTTAAGTTTGAGAGCCTCATGTTCTCTCATGCTGCTTTAAATACAACTCAAAAAAAAAAGGAGCTAAATGGGGCAGTAAGACCAGACTTTTTATTTTATTTTATTTATCTTATTTTTAATTAAAAAATTAAAGATTGTATTTATTTGAGAGAGAGAGCATGAGTGGGGCAGGGGGAGGTAGCTGCAGAGAGAGACTACATTTGAAGCCCGATATGGAGCTCAATCCCAGGATCCTGACTGAGATCATGACCAGAGACAAAGGCCGATACATGTGCAAAATCCCTTTTTTTCTGGGAAACAATACTTTACAAGAGATGTTTGAAAAAGTACTGGGGAATCAACTTTAATCGGAGATACAAAAATTTAATTGACTTTTGTAAAGCTACAGGGATCCAAATGATGGGAATCCCAGCCCGTTTAGGTTGTAGACCACAGATTATTCTTCTCTGTAATATTTTATTTTCTTCCATGTCTACTAACTCCAGTCCAAGTTCACTGATCTCTTTTTAGATAGTGCAAAACATGTCAAAGAATACCAAACGAGTGCCCAATATTCTACATGTATTACATCATTTCTAACATATAGAAGTGTGTTATCAAGGCTGATTCTGTGAACGAACATAGTTACGCTAAAGTGTGTTTTGTTCTCCAAGAAATTAAATGCATGATTATCACACAATTATAAAATACTTGTGTCAAGAATTTTTATTCAAAAATTAATAAGAAGCAGATATTAAAACTAGTTCACATGGTTATTTGGGATATAAGCAGAGTTGTGCAGCAGAAGTGCTCTGGGCCCATAATTTGGGTTATAGAATTTATGTTTTCTAATGAAATATCACTAACTTGCATTATTGTTAACAAGAATCTTGTGCATTACCATCAGTTTTCTAGAATTTTAACCTCTTGCTCTACAGTTTGTAAATAACTTTGTCAATAGCAAGCTAATAAACAGGGTGACTCCAACGGATTGGCGATGTGGGTGGCAGGGGGTGTGCCGGGGAAGGAGTGGAGACTGTCCCCCACAGTTCCCCATCCAAGTTTACAGGCCGTGTGCAAGGATCCTGTCGCCTCCTCTCTCCTTTGGTGAAGGCACTGGCCTAGACCCCATGTCTGCCTGAGCGCCGGAACAAAAGGCGAAGCCTTACCTACCCCAGGAGATGGTAATAGGCATAGAGTGCCATGCTAGGCCATGCATGCTGCTGCAGGGTTGTGACTGTCTGCTTAGTTTGGCTTAGCAAGGTGAACCCCGCGCACAAACGTGGAGTCCGGGAAAACAAGGCCCAAGAGGCACCAGCTCTCCGGTGCCTTCTAAGCTCTTCTTCCCTGACGCGAATGAAGCCTTGCTGAGGAAGCAGTGGTGAAGTGCGGTTCGCTCCAAGCCCAAAGCCTCTGTGAAAGCACAACATTCGCTGAGAAATAAGAGTCGGTACTGTGGGCTGCTGCTGCTGGTTGCCTGAGCCCAGTCTCACGGTGGGAGAAACACGCATACAGCTTAAGGCTCTTTGCCCGGGCATCTCCTCTGGGAAAGCGCAGCATTGGTTGGAAAATCAGAGTTGGGTTTGGGGATGCTGCTGCTGCTTTCCTGAGCTAGTCCCCGCAGCATGGTGGAAGATACCTGCATGGAGCGAAATTCTCTTTGCCCTAGCATCCCCTCTGCCTGAGAGAGAAACTTGTTTACACACCTGAAAGGGCCTTAAGGAAAGGGACATGTCTGTCCACGCCCTCCCATGGAGCACGTCTGGGGAAGGCGCAGCACGCTGCCCCCGGAGAAGAGGAGCCATTGGCCTTGGGTCGGAAAAGGCTCGGGAAGCAGGATAGCCTGCCGTGGCACGTACAGCAGGCTGGTGGCAAGACAAGTGTCACCCGCTCCCTGTGCGGAGAGATGGAAGCCTGGCTACTAAGGAGATATGAGGGGACGACTAGGGTTGTGGCACGTGCTCCCCTCTGAGGAAGGAGTCTGGGCAGAAGGCAGGCCTGTCCTGTGCCTCTGGTCCCAAGGGCACAGCATCTCCTTGGACAACAGTCAGTAGGGCAGACTTGGGCTTGCTACCAGGCACCATACCCTGAATTCGCAGAAACAGCTCCTTCGAGAAACGGGCAGTCAGATGCCATCTTCCTCCAAGATGTGACATCGTCGTCGGTGGCAGGGTGTGTGCCGGAGAAGGAGTGGCGACAATCCCCCAAAGCTCCCCAATCTAGTGCACGGGCGGTGTTCAGGGATCCTGTTGCCTCTCCTCTCCTGTGTGGAAGGCACTGGCCTTGTCCACGAGTCCGCCTGAGGGCCAGTGCAAAAGGCCAAGCGTTGCCTACACTGGGAGATGGTAGTGTGCATAGATTGCCATCCTAGGCCACACACGCGGCTGCAGGTTTGTGGCTGTGTCTGCTTACTTTGGCCTGGTTGGGTGAATCCAGGGCATGAACATGGAACCCGGGAAAGCAAGGCCCAAGAGGCACCAGATCTCCCACGGCTTCTCTTCCCTGAGGCGACAGTGAGGACGCCCAAAGCCTTGCTGAGGAAGCAGCAGCGAAGTGCGGTTCGCACCAAGCTGAAAATCTCTGCGAAAGTTTAGCAGTCGCTGGGAAAGCAGAGTTGGTTCTGTGAACTGCTGTTGCTGCTTGCCTTATCCTAATATTCGCATCATGGCGGGAGAAACCCTCATAGAGCGAAAGCTTCTTTGCCCGGGCATCCCCTCTGGGAAAGCACATCATTCTTTGGGAAAACAGAGTCGGGTCTGTGGGATGCTGCTGCTGCTTGCCTGAGCTAGTCTCCACAGCACAGTGTAATAAACCCGCATGGAGCGAAATCCTCTTTGCTTGGTCATGCCCTCTGCCTGAGAGAGAAGCGTGGTTACGCCTGTGGAAAGAGCCTTAAGGAAAGGGACACGTCTGTCACTGCAGAGCGAAGGAATCCTGGCTGCTAAGGAGACACGAGGGGAAGATTAGGGCAGGGGAAAGGGCTCCACTCTGAGGAAGGAGTCTGGGCAGAAAGCATGCCTGTCCTGAGCCTCTGGGCCCAAGGAGACAGCAGCTTTGGCTACCTGTCTCTGGTGGAGACATGGGCTTGCCACCGGGCGCCTACCCTGAACTCGCAGAAACAGCTCCCTGAAAGAACTGGCAGTCATATTCCGTCTTCCTCCAGGATGTGGAAGCGTTCGCGAAGGCACGGGGTGTCCAGGCAAGGATTGGAGACAGTCCCCCACAGCTCCCCATCCCAGTGTGCGGGCGGTGTGCAGGGATCGTGACGCCTCTCCTCTCCTGTGGGGAAGGCACTGGCTTGGTCCCCGAGTCTGCCTGCGCGCCAGAGCAAAAAGCCAAGCCCTGCCTATGCCCGGAGATGGTAGTGGGCATAGAGTGCCATCCTAGGGCACGCACGATTCTGCAGGGTTGTGACTGTGTCTTAGTTCAGCTAGGCAGTGTGAACCGAGGTGCTAACATGGAGCCTGGGAAAACAAAGCCCAAGAGGCACCAGCTCTCCCACAGCTCTTCTTCCCTGACGGGACCGAGCGAACGCCCAAAGCCTTGTTGAGGAAGCGGCAGCGAAGTGCGGTTCACGCCATGCTGAAAACCTCTGCGAAAGCATATCAGTCGCTGGGAAATCAGAGTCGGTTCTGTGGGCTGCTCTTGCTCCTTGCCTTAGCATAGTATTCGCAGCAGAGTGGGAGAAACCCGCATAGAACGAAAGCCTCTTTGCCCGGGCATCCCCTCTGGGAAAGCACAGCATTCTTTGGGAAATCAGAGTCGGGTCTGTGGGATGCTGCTGCTGCTTGCCTTAGCTAGTCTCCACAGCTCGTTATAATAAACCCGCATTGAGCAAAATCCTCTTTGCCCGTGCATCCCCCTCTGCCTGAGAGAGCACCTGTCGAAACAGCCTTAACGAAAGGGACACGTCTGTTACCGCGCTCCTCAGGAGCATGTCTGCATAAGGCACAGCACGCCGCCCTGGGAGAAGTGAAGGAGCTGTTGGCTTTGCTGTCGGGAAACGGTGGTGAAGTAGGAGAGCCTGCCATGGCAGGAACAGCAGGCAGGTGGCAAGACAAGTGTCACCCGCTCCCTGTGCGGATAAAATGAAGCCTGGCGGCTGAGGAGACATGAGCGGCTAAGGAGACATGAGGGCGCTCGTGATCCTCTCTGAGGAAGGAGTCTGGGCAGAAGGCAGGCCTGTCCTGTGCCTCTGGTCCCAAGGGGACAGCATCTCCTTGGACACCTGTCCCTAGGGCAGACTTGGGTTTGCCACCAGGCGCAATACCCGGAACTCACAGAAACAGCTCCCTGGAGAAACAGGCAGTCAGAGGCCTTTTTCCTCCAAGATGTGGGAGCGTTCGCGGAGGCACGGGGTTTCCGGGGAAGGAGTGGGGGACAGTCCCCCACAGCTCCCCATCCCAGTGCATGGGCGGTGATCAGTGATCCTGTCGCCTCTTCTTTCCTGTGGAGAAGGCACTGGCCTAGTCCCCGAGTCTGCCTGCGCGCCAGGGCAAAAGGCCAAGTCACCGGAGATGGTAGTGTGCATAGAGTGCAATCCTAGGCCTCACATGCTGCTGCAGGGTTGTGGCTCTGCTTAGTTTGGCCTGGCAGTGTGAACCCAGGGCGGGAACATGGAGCCCAGGAAAACAAGGCCCAAGAGGCACCAGCTCTCCCATGGCTCTCTTCTCTTAAGCGACAGAGCTAATGCCCAAAGCTTTGCTGAGGAAGCAGAGGCGAAGTGCAGTTCTCGCCAAGCCCAAAACCTCTGCAAAAGCAGAGTAGGCGCTGGGAAATCAGAGTCGGTTCTGTGTGCTGCTGTTGCGGCTTGACTTAACCTAGTATTCACAACACGGTGGGAGAAACCCGCATAGAACAAAAGCCTCTTTGTACGTGCATTCCCCTCTGGGAAAGCACAGTATTCTTTGGGAAATCTGTGTCAGTTCTGTGGGATGCTGATGCCGCTTGTCTGAACATAGTCTCCGAAGCATGGTGGGAGAAACCCGTATGGAGCGAAATCCTCGTAGCCCGGTCATCCCCTCTGCCTGAGAGAGAAGCGTGGTTTCGCCTGTGGAAACAACCTTAAGGAAAGGGACAAGTCTGTCACTGTGCTCCCCAGGAGCATGTCTGGGAAAGGCGCAGCAATGCCGCCCTGGGAGAAGAGAACGAGCCATTGGCCTTGTTGTTGGTGAAGCAGGAGAGCCTGCCATGGCAGGAACAGCGGGCGGGTGGCAAGACAAGTGTCACCACAGTCTATGATGACACTTTTGAGTCAAGGTTCATCTACTCTACAGATGAGACTGTAAAATTTTTAAAGGCAACATCATGAAAGAAGGTTTGGTGGATTGCTTTGATTTTCTATTCATGGTATCAGATGAGTTTAAGGGAGCATAATCCAATAAAAAATTTAAAATTAATTTTAAAAAATAAGAAAAGAACATTTTAATGTCTTTGCCTTTGTGATTCCTGCAAATGAAACTACAAGAAAGGACTGAGAACATTTTTTTTTTCGATTTGTATTTCTTCAATTTGGACCTCCTCCTTAGGTCTCTGATCAAAGAATGCTTACACAGACTCTGTAGTGTAGAAAGGACAAAATATCATATTACAAAATATTTCATTCCTATCCTTTTGTATACCCAGAACAATAAGTTAATATATGTGCTGCCAAAGGAGCACACCAGAGCTATAAGTTAAGTGAAGATTGTACTGGGAAGATGAAACAATTATTCCATAAAATGAGTGGGTTTTGAATGGGACATGAAGGGCGGACTTGTGAGTTAGGAAAAAATATATATATAAAGACTTAATGAAGGTTTAATTAAAGCATAACAACTATGCTGTATTCCTAAAATATATTAAAATGATGATATGGAAATACCTTGCCTAGTACTTAATATCTCACAGAGTAACATCTAAGCACCTATTAATCCTTTCTACTAACAGCTGTTCCTCTTTGTTTCACTTTACATAACATGTGATGGATTGACATTTGTAGAAATAAGGAGGAAACATGGAAGAAAGTGAACAATTAGAAAGGATCAAAATACAGTAATAAACCAGGTAAATAACCAGTGAATATTATTATAGTAAATATATACACATTTATAAACTGAGAATTTTCAGGAGTGACAGCCAATGTAGAAAATCGAGATGGTGTTATATAGAAAATTCCATAAAACCCTTTGCATTAGTTTAACAGCCTGGTATAATATTTAGAAACATGTGTAATTTCTTTGAGCAGTTAAGCATAGAAAAACATGGCTGAAATAATGATAAACACTTAACATTTACTTAAATTTTTGTTTATTTTTATCCTTTAATGCCCATCTTGTGTTCATAATGTCCTAAGTATTTGTGGTTGTTAGAGCAAAGTAAATTTGAAAATTTCCATGGGGAGGGGAAATGGTATCTGTTTGTAAAACAAAACAAAACAAAACAAAAACACAGGGCACCTTTCCTATGGTTGTGAGCTGCCCTTCCCTTACTGCTCAATGCATTTTCATTAACACCCACCTCACAGTCCATAGGCAGCTATCTGTGTTCCCATCTTTAAGAAATTTTATCCTACAAGTCTTTCCTCATGACACTGTTGCCTATTACATAAATCAAACAGACATTCAACCTCCTGGAATGGAATCAGAAACCCACAAAGCTGACTGCTGTCAGGACTCATAAAGAAGGCAATTAATAAATTTATTATTTAGGAGAGGAGTTGTTTGCTTTCCAAAAATCCATGCAAAGTTGGAATGTTATCCGGAGTGTATATCAAACTGACGAAGCTAAAAGTGTCTTTTTATCTCAGGTTCACCCATTTGACAATCATTATATTTTCTCCTTTATCTCTGGTTTGGTCAGCTATGCTAGTGTCAGAACACTTAATTCATTCAGTCAATCAACAAAGACCTATTTAGTACTAATTTTTTGTGGGTGGGATGAATAAGACAAATATCTGCCACAATGGAGCATATGATCTAGAGTTTAAAATTCATATTTGAATTACATACATACCACCACATACATGAATTACATACTTACCACCACAAATGTAAACAACACTTATAAAATTGATAATGCTAAGGATAAGACCTTAATATTAAAAGCAATAAAATTGATATGTCTATTAGTAGAAATAAAAAATAGTCATATATTAACTAAAGTAAAATTTAGGGCTCCCTGGGTGACTCAATCAGTTAAGCAGCTGCATTTGGCTCAGGTCATGATCCCAGGGTCCTGGGATTAAGACCTGCATCGGGCTCACTGCTGGATAATAAGCCTGCCTCTCGATCTTCCTCTGCCTGCCACTCTGCCAACTTGAGCTCTCTCTCTCTCTCTCTCTCTCTGTCAAATAAACAAATAAAATCTTTTAAAAAAAGATAAATATAAAGTAACACTTACTGGAGATTTGGGGATGGTGATATCATCAAGATGGCAACATGGATGCATGGATGGCTCCTTATTTATTGCGAAAGGTAAATGTATAGTCAAAACCAGATTCTCTAATATTGTAATGGTGATATATAAATCATTTAGTAGTCTAGTTTAAAAGTTAAAAAAACAAGCCTATTAAAAATAACTATAACTGCAATCATTTGTTATTGAAAGTACAATATAAAAATGATCTAAAATGTAAAAACATCAATAACCTATTGTTATAGGAGAAGTATAAATTTTCTGTAAACTATTGAAGTTCAGTTGTTTTCAAAATAAAATGGAATGTTATAACTAACGTATTTTATATAAGCTTAATGGTAAATATAAAAAAATATGTAGTAGATTCACAAAAGATTTTGATAAAGAAGTTAAAACATACTGCCACAAAAAGTCATCAGATTACAAACAAAGAGAACAAGACAGGAAATAAAGAGCAGAGCATCTACAAAAGAGAAACAAAACAGATAAACACTGGGGAAAGAAAAAAAAATTTTAAAAAGGGAGGGGAAGGCAAACCATAATACACTTAACTATAAGTAACAAACTGTTTCTGGAGGGGAGATGGGCAGGGGAATGGGCTAAGCCAGTAATAATTATTAGGAGGTCACTTGTGATGAGCATTGATGAGCATATGTAAATGGTGAATTACTAAATTCTACTCCTGAAACTAATATTACACTATATATTAACTAAAATTTAAATAAATCATGAAATATAAAAAGAATGAAAGGCAATAGTTAAGTCCTTACCTATCCATAATTACTTTAACTGTAAGTGAATGGAATCATCAGTTGGAAGACATAGAAAGGCTAGAATAGATTAAAAAAACAAACAAAAAACACAAGATCCAACAATATGTTACATATAAAAGAATCACTTTAGCTTTAAGGACACACGTGGGCAGAGAGTAAAGGGATGGAAAAAGATATTCCAAGCTAATGATAACAAAAGAAAACAAGGGTGGCAATAACTATAACAGACAAAATAGGGTTTATATAAGCTAAAAATCACCACAGGAGTCAAAGAAGGTCATTATACAATAAGAAAAGTGTCATCAATTCATCAATATAGTAATTGTAAATATCATGTACCTAATATTGAGCCACATAAATATATAAAACAAATACTAACAAAACAAAAAGGAGAAATAAATAGCAATACAATAATATCTGGGGACAATAATACCCCACTCTTACCTATGGATAGATCATCCAGACAGAAAATCAATAAGAAAATAGTGAATTTAGACACTATGCCTGGACAACTGGGTGGCTCAGTCAGTTAAGCCTTTGCCTTTGGCTCAGGTCGTGATCCCAGGGTCCTGAGATAGAGTCCCACATTGGGCTCCCTGCTCAGGAGGGGGTCTTCTCACTCTGTCTCTGCGCTTGCCCCTTGCTCATTCTCTCTGCCCTGCTCTCTCTCTCTCAAACAAACAAACAAAACAAACAAACAAACAAGAACTATGTCAAATGAACTTAACATATTTACAGGATATTCCATCCAATAGTATCATAATAAATATTCTTCTCAAAAACATGTGGAAAATTTTCTAGGATAGATCACATTTTAAACCACAAAACAAGAGT
Organism: Mustela lutreola; assembly: GCF_030435805.1. Classification (NCBI taxonomy): domain Eukaryota; kingdom Metazoa; phylum Chordata; class Mammalia; order Carnivora; family Mustelidae; genus Mustela; species Mustela lutreola. Next base: position 60,732,902 of record NC_081305.1, on the reverse strand, counting down.
CCCCCCAAAATCAATAATATAGAAAGCATATCAAGTATATTTCCAGCCAAAATAATATGAAACTAGAAATCAATACAGAAGGAAATTTGGAAAATTTACAAATACACAGACATACACATTTTTAAACAAACAAAAATCAAAAAAAGAAGACAAAGTGGGAATAAAAATACATCTTGAGGAAAATAAAAAAATATATACCAAAAAATTATGAGAAGCAGCAAAGCAGTTATAAAAGGAAATTTTATAGCTATAAATGTATATAAAAAATTTCAAATAAAGAACTTAATATAAAAGTTCAAAAAAATACAAAAAGAACAAAGTAAACTTAAAAGTAGCAAAAGGAAGGAAAAAAATAAAAATTAGGGCAGAAATAAATGAAATATAGAATTAAAAAACTAGAAAGTTTTTTTTTTAATGGTAAATAAAATTAAACTTGGTAATGGTAAATTAAAAAAAAAGACAGCTATCCAGAATAGCTGGACTCAACCGGTATCAAAAGATTGGGATCATTCCCTGCATATTTTCAGACCACAATGCTCTAAAGCTAGAACTCAACCACAAAAGGAAGTTTGAAAAGAACCCAAATACATGGAGACTAAACAGCATCCTTCTAAAGAATGAATGGGTCAACTGGGAGATTAAAGAAGAATTGAAAAAAATCATGGAAACAAATGATAATGAAAATACAATGGTTCAAAATCTGTGGGACACAACAAAGGCAGTCCTGAGAGGAAAATATATAGCGGTACAAGCCTTTCTCAAGAAACAAGAAAGGTCTCAGGTACACAACCTAACCCTACACCTAAAGGAGCTGGAGAAAGAACAAGAAAGAAACCCTAATCCCAGCAGCAGAATAGAAATCATAAAGATCAGAGCAGAAATCAATGAAATAGAAACCAAAAAAACAATAGAACAAATCAACGAAACTAGGAGCTGGTTCTTTGAAAGAATTAATAAAATTGATAAAACCCTGGCCATACTTATCAGAAAGAAAAGAGAAAGGACCCAAATAAATAAAATCATGAATGAAAGAGGAGAGATCACAACTAACACCAAAGAAATACAAACTATTATAAGAACATACTATGAGCAACTCTATGCCAATAAATTTGACAATCTGGAAGAAATGGATGCATTCTAGAAACATATAAACTACCACAACTGAACCAGGAAGAAATAGAAAACCTGAACAGACCCATAACCAGTAAGGAGATTGAAACAGTCATTAAAAATCTCCAAACAAACAAAAGCCCAGGGCCAGACGGCTTCCCGGGGGAATTCTACCAAACATTTAAAGAAGAACTAATTCCTATTCTCCTGAAACTGTTCCAAAAAATAGAAATGGAAGGAAAACTTTCAAACTCATTTTATGAGGCCAGCATCACCTTGATCCCAAAACCAGACAAGGATCCCACCAAAAAAGAGAGCTATAGACCGATATCCTTGATGAACACAGATGCGAAAATACTCAACAAAATACTAGCCAATAGGATTCAACAGTACATTAAAAAGATTATTCACCACGACCAAGTGGGATTTATTCCAGGGCTGCAAGGTTGGTTCAACATCCGCAAATCAGTCAATGTGATACAACACATCAATAAAAGAAAGAACAAGAACCATATGATACTCTCAATAGATGCTGAAAAAGCATTTGACAAAGTACAGCATCTCTTCCTGATCAAAACTCTTCAAAGTGTAGGGATAGAGGGCACATACCTCAACATCATCAAAGCCATCTATGAAAAACCCACCGAAAATATCATTCTCAATGGAGAAAAACTGAAAGCTTTTCCGCTAAGGTCAGGAACACGGCAGGGATGTCCATTATCACCACTGCTATTCAACATAGTACTAGAGGTCCTAGCCTCAGCAATCAGACAACAGAAGGAAATTAAAGGCATCCAAATCGGCAAAGAAGAAGTCAAATTATCACTCTTCACAGATGATATGATACTATATGTGGAAAACCCAAAAGACTCCACTCCAAAACTGCTAGAACTTATACAGGAATTCAGTAAAGAGTCAGGATATAAAATCAATGCACAGAAATCAGTTGCATTTCTCTACACCAACAGCAAGACAGAAGAAAGAGAAATTAAGGAGTCAATCCCATTTACAATTGCACCCAAAACCCTAAGATACCTAGGAAGAAACCTAACCAAAGACGCACAGAATCTATACTCAGAAAACTATAAAGTACTCATGAAAGAAAGCATGTTCCATGCTCCTGGATTGGAAGAATAAATATTGTGAAAATGTCTATGCTACCTAAAGCAATCTACACATTTAATGCAATTCCTATCAAAGTACCATCCATCTTTTTCAAAGAAATGGAACAAATAATTCTAAAATTTATATGGAACCAGAAAAGACCTCGAATAGCCAAAGGGATATTGAAAAAGAAAGCCAACGTTGGTGGCATCACAATTCCGGACTTCAAGCTCTATTACAAATCTGTCATCATCAAGACAGCATGGTACTGGCACATAAACAGACACATAGATCAATGGAACAGAATAGAGAGCCCAGAAATAGACCCTCAACTTTACTTTTCGACAAAGCAGGAAAGAATGTCCAATGGAAAAAAGACAGCCTCTTCAATAAATGGTGCTGGGAAAATTGGACAGCCACATGCAGAAAAATGAAATTGGAACATTTCTTTACACCACACACAAAAATAGACTCAAAATGGGTGAAGGACCTCAGTGTGTGAAAGGAATCCATCAAAATCCTTGAGGAGAACACAGGCAGCAGCCTCTTCGACCTCAGCCGCAGCAACATCTTCCTAGGAACAACGCAAAAGGCAAGGGAAGCAAGGGCAAAAATGAACTATTGGGATTTCATCAAGATCAAAAGCTTTTGCACAGCAAAGGAAACAGTTAACAAAATCAAAAGACAACTGACAGAATGGGAGAAAATATTTGCAAACGACATATCAGATAAAGGACTAGTGTCCAAAATCTATAAAGAACTTAGCAAACTCAACACCCAAAGAACAAATAATCCAATCAAGAAATGGGCAGAGGACATGAACAGACATTTCTGCAAAGAAGACATCCAGATGGCCAACAGACACATGAAAAAGTGCTCCATATCACTCGGCATCAGGGAAATACAAATCACAACCACAATGAGATATCACCTCACACCAGTCAGAATGGCTAAAATCAACAAGTCAGGAAATGACAGATGCTGGCGAGGATGCAGAGAAAGGGGAACCCTCCTACACTGTTGGTGGGAATGCAAGCTGGTGCAACCTCTCTGGAAAACAGCATGGAGGTTCCTAAAAATGTTGAAAATAGAACTGCCCTATGACCCAGCAATTGCACTACTGGGTATTTACCCTAAAGATACTAACGTAGTGATCCAAAGGGACACGTGCACCCGAATGTTTATAGCAGCAATGTCCACAATAGCCAAACTATGGAAAGAACCTAGATGTCCATCAACAGATGAATGAATCACGAAGGTGTGGTATATATACACAATGGAATACTATGCAGCCATCAAAAGAAATGAAATCTTGCCATTCGCGACAACATGGATGGAACTAGGGTGTATCATGCTTAGTGAAATAAGTCAAGCAGAGAAAGACAACTATCATATGATCTCCCTGATATGAGGAAGTGGTGATGCAACATGGGGGCTTAAGTGGGTAGGAGAAGAGTAAATGAAACAGGATGGGATTGGGAGGGAGACAAACCATAAGTTACTCTTAATCTCACAAAACAGACTGAGGGTTTCTGGGGGAGGGGGTTTGAGAGAAGAGGGTGGGATTATGGACATTGGGGAGGGTATGTGCTTTGGTGAGTGCTGTGAAGTGTGTAAACCTGGTGATTCACAGACCTGTACCCCTGGGGAAAAAAATATATGTTTATAAAAAATAAAAAATTTTAAAAAAAAGACAGCTAGACTAACTCAGAAAAAAGAGAGAAGACTCAATAAAATCAGAAATGAAAAAGGAGACATTATAACAGATACCACAGAAATATAAAGGATAAAAGACAGTTAAATGCCAGCGAATCAAAAGCCTAGAGGAAATGGACAAATTCCTAGGCACATACAACCAATCAAGACTGAATCATAAGGACATAAAAAATGTGAACAGACCAATAAGGGGTAAGGAGATTGAATCCGTAATAAAAACCTTCTAACAAATAAAAGTCCAGAATCAGATGATTTCCACAGTGAATTCTACCAAACATTTTAAGGCAAAATAATACAAATACTTTTTAAACCCTTCCCAAAGAGTTGAAGAGGTTGAAATACCCCGAGGCACATTTTACAAGCCAGCATTATCTTGATATCAAAACCAGACAGGAGCACTACTAAAGCAAAACAAAACAAAACAAAAACAAACAAACAAACAAAAACAAAGCAGCAACAAAAAGAACTACTGGATAATATTCCTGATAAATAAAAATGTAAAAATTCTCTACAAAATGCTAGAAAACTGAATTCACCAGCACATATCAGTAAATGTGATGCATTATATTAATAGAATGATCAATAAAAACTCATATGATCAACTCAATATATGCAGAAAAGGCATTTGACAAAATTCAACACCCTTTCATAATAAAAATACTCACCAAACTGGGTACAGAAAGAATACACATCAACATAATAAAAACCACATATTCCGTGGAAGGATTCAAGATGGTGGAGAAGTAGCAGGCTGAGACGACATCAGGTAGCAGGAGATCAGCTAGATAGCTTATCTAACCATTGCAAACACCTACAAATCCAATGGGAGATCAAAGAGAAGGAGAGCAACAATTCTAGAAACAGAAAATTGATCACTTACTGAAAGGTAGAGCCGGCAGAAAAGTGAACCCGAAGAACAGGAAGGTAGACCGCGGGGGGTGGGGGGTGCAGCTCCCGGCAAGCAGTGGAGCAACGGAGCACAAAATCAGGACTTTTTAAAAGTTTGATCCACTGAGGGATATCACCCCAGAGGCTAAACCAGAGTGAAGCCCAAGTGGGCTCAGCATAGTCCCAGGTCCCTCAGGGTCACAGAAGGACCAGGGGTATCTGAGTGTCACAGAACTCACAGGTATTAGAGTGGGGAAGCTGGCTACAGAGACAAAGCTGAGGAGTGAGCTCTCAACCCAGGGTTACTTTGAACCAGGCATAGGCAGGATGAGCTTGGAGCACGGCCAAGGGCCAGGGAGACGGGAGTAATTGAGCTCTTTTCTCCAAGCATGGCCAGAGGCCAGGGAGATGAGAAGGACTTTTCTCCAAGTACGAGTGACAGAGCGCTTTTCTACAAGCATGGCCAGAGGCTGGGAAGATGGGAGTGATTAAGCACTTTTCTCTAAGGGTGCACTGAGGAGCGGGGCCTTGAGCTCTCCACTCCTCTGGGCAGGACTGTGAGACCGCCATTATCATTCTATCATCCAGAACTCTACGGAAAGCCTTCAGGGAACAAAAGCTCCCAGATTACTTAGCCTTACCCCAGGTAAGGGCAGGACAAATCCATCTCGGGCAAAGACACTTGAGAATCAATACAACAGGCCCCTTCCCCAGAAGACCAACAAGAAACCCAGCCAAGATCAACTTCACATAGTAAGGAGAACAGTGGAATTCCAGAGGAGGAGAAAGCAAAACAAGGAATTCGTGGCTTTCTCCCAATGATTCATTAGTCTTGCAGTTATATATTTTTTCTTTTTTCTTCTGCTAATTTTTTTTAACTTTTACCCTTTCCTCTTTTAATGATTTTTAACTAGTTTATTTTTAAAATACCTTACAAAAAAATAATAATCTATTTTGAACCTTCATTATTATAGTCATATTTTATCCTCCATTGTACCTAACTATATATTTTTTTACACATAGGGTTTTTTCTTTTAAAAAATTTGGGGTATAACTTCTCCTAATAGAACAAAATATACCCTAAATCTATCTCCAAGATTGTTCTAGTGTCCAGCCTGAGCAAATTCTCTCCAGTTTATTTTTCTTTATTGTCCCAACCAACTTGCTTTATCAACTTATTTTTTAGAAATTAAATTTATTTCTCATTTTTTTTAAAGATTTTATGTATTTATCAGAGAGAGGGGGGGAGAGAGTGAGCACAGGCAGACAGAATGGCAGGCAGAGGCAGAGGGAGAAGCAGGCCCACTGCCGAGCAAGGAGCCCGATGTGGGATGCGATCCCAGGATGCTGAGATCATGACCTGAGCCGAAGATAGCTGCTTAACCAACTGAGCCACCCAGGCGTCCCTTTTTTCCTCATTTTTATAGGTTTATTCCATCTCTTCATTGTGCCTACCCTTATATGTTTTTCATCCTTTAAAATCTTGGGAGGTAGTTTCTTCTAAGAGACCAAAATACTCCCAAAATTAAGTGAGTGACCCTGTTCTAGTCACAAGTCTAGTATATATATATATTTTTTCTTTTTTAATATTTTTTCCTTGTTTTCTTTTTTTTAAACCTTTTTTTCCCCCTTGAACTTCTTTTTTATCCCCTTTCGTTCTCCCACAACTTGGGTCTCTTCTGATTTGGTTAAAGCACATTTTCCTGGGGTCTTTACCACCTTTTTAGCATTTTATTTGCTCCTTTATGTATTCTTATCTGCTCAAAATGACAAGGTGGAAAAACTCACCACAAGAAAAAGAACAAGAGGCAGTACCAAAGGCTAGGGACCTAATCAAAACAGACATTGGTAATATGACAGAACTAGAGTTTAGAATGACAACTCTCAAGGTTCTTGCTGGGCTCGAAAAAGGCATGGAAGTTATTAGAGAAACCCTCTCCAGAGAGATAAAAGCCCTTTCTGGAGAAATAAAAGAACTAAAGCCTAACCAAGTTGAAATCAAAAGAGCTGTTAATGAGGTGCAATAAAAAATGAAAGTTCTTACTGCTAGGATAAATGAGGCAAAAGAATTAGTGATATGGAAGACCAAATGATGGAGAATAAAGAAGCTGAGCAAAATAGAGACAAACAAATACTGGACCACGAGGAGAGAATTTGAGAGATAAGTGAACCCATAAGATGACACAACATTAGAATAATTGGGATCCCTGAAGAAGAAGAAAGAGAGAGGGGAGCAGAAGGTATATTGGAGAGAATTTTGTAGAGAATTTCCTTAATATGGCAAAGGGAACAAACATCAAAATCCAGGAGATGCAAAGAATGACCCTCAAAATCAATAAAAATAGGTCCACACCCCGTAACCTGATAGTAAAATTTACAACTGTTAACAACAAAGAGAAAATCCTGAAAGCAGCCTGGGAAAAGAAGTCTGTATTGTACAACAGTAAAAATATTTGATTGGCAGCAGACTTATCCACAGAGACCTGGCAGACCAGAAAGAACTGGCATGATATATTCAGTGTTAAATGAGGAAAACATGCAGCCAGGAATACTATATCCAGCTAGGCTATCATTGAAAATAGAAGGAGAGATTAAAAACCTACCAGGACAAACAAAAGCTGAAAGAATTTGCAAACACCAAACCAACTCTCCAGGAAATATTGAAAGGGGTCCTCTAAGCAAAGAGAGAGCCTAAAAGTAGTAGATCAGAAAGGAACAGAAACAATATACAGTAACAGTCACATTATAGGCAATACAATGCCACTAAATTCATATCTCTCAATAGTTACCCTGAATGTAAATGGCCTAAATGCACCAATCAAAAGACACAGGGTATCAGAATGGATAAAAAGCAAAACCCATCAATATGCTGCCCAAGAAACTCATCATAGACCCAAAGACACCCCCAGATTTAAAGAGAGGGGGTGGAAAACAATTTACCATGCTAATGGACATCAGAAGAAAGCTGGGGTGGCAATCCTTATATCATATCAATTAGATTTTAAGCCAAAGACTATAATAAGAGATGAGGAAGGACACTATATCATACTCAAAGGGTCTGTCCAACAAGAAGACCTAACAATTTTAAATATCTATGTCCTGAACATGGGAGCAGCCAACTATATAAACCAATTAATAACAAAATCAAAGAAACACATCGACAATAATAAAATAATAGTAGGGGAATTTAACACTCCCCTCATTGAAATGGACAGATCATCCAAGCAATAGATACACAAGGAAAAAGGCCTTACATTGACACACTGGACAAGATGGACATCACAGGTATATTCAACACATTCCATCCCAAAATAACAGAATACACTTTCTTCTCTAGTGCACATGGAACATTCTCCAGAATAGACCACATCCTGGGTCATAAATCAGATCTCAACCATTATCAAAAGATTGGGATCATCCCCTGCATATTCTCAGACCACAATGCTCTGAAACTAGAACTCAATCACAAGAGGAAATTTGGAAAGAACACAAATACATGGAGACTAAACAGCATCCTTCTAAAAAATGAATTGGTCAACCAGGAAATTAAAGAAGAATTGAAAAAATTCATGGAAACAAGTGATAATGAAAACAAAAGTGTTCAAAATCTGTGGGATACAGCAAAGGCAGTCTTGAGAGGAAAATATAAAGCTGTACGAGCCTTTCTCAAGAATCAAGAAAGATCTCAAATACAAAACATACCACTACACCTAAAGGGGTCAGAGAAAGAACAACAAAGAAAGCCTAAACCCAGCAGGAAAAGAGGAATAATAAAGATCAGAGCAGAAATCAATGAAATAGAAACAAACGAACAAAAAAACACAAAAAAACAAAACCAAAAAAAAAAAAAAAAACAATAGAACAAATCAATGAAACTAGGAGCTGGTTCTTTGAAAGAATTAATAAGATTGATAACGAAAGAGAAAGGACCCAAATAAATGAAATCATGAATGAAAGAGGAGAGATCACAACCAACACCAAAGAAATACAAACAATTATAAGAACATACTATGAGCAACTCTATGCCAACAAATTCAACATTCGGGAAGAAATGGATACATTCCTAGAGACATATAAACTTCCACAACTGAACCAGGAAGAAATAGAAAACCTGAACAGACCCATAACCAGTATGGAGATTGAAACAGTCATCAAAAATCTCCAAACAAACAAAAGCCCCAGGCCAGATGGCTTCCCAGGGGAATCCTACCAAACATTTAAAGAATAATTAATTCCTATTCTCCTGATACTGTTCCAAAAAAATAGAAATGGAAGGAAAACTTTCAAACTCTTTTTTTTTCTGAGGCCAGCATCACCTTGATCCCAAAACCAGACAAGGATCCCACCAAAAAAGAAAACTACAGACCAATATCCTTGATGAACACGGATGCAAAAATTCTCACCAAAATACTAGCCAATAGGATTCAACAGTACATTAAAAGGATTATTCACCACGACCAAGTGGGATTTATTCCAGGGCTACAAGGTTGGTTCAACATCTGCAAATCAATCAATGTGATACAACACATTAATAAAAGAAAGAACAAGAACCATATGATACTCTCCATAGATGCTGAAAAAGCATTTGGCAAAGTGCAGTATTCCTTCCTGATTAAAACTCTTCAAAGTGTAGGCATAGAGGGCACATATTATCAATATTATCAAAGCCATCTATGAAAAACCCACTGCAAATATCATTCTCAATGGAGAAAAACTGAATACTTTTCTGCTGAGGTCAGGAACACGGCAGGGATGTCCGTTATCACCACTGCTATTCAACATCGTCCTAGCCTCAGCAATCAGACAACAAAAAGAAATTAAAGGCATCCAAATTTTGCAAAATTGGCAGAAGAGAAGTCAAACTATCCCTGTTTGCAGATGATATGATACTGTATGTGGAAAACTTAAAGGACTCCACTCCAAATCTGCTATAACTTGTATAGGAATTCTGTAAAGTGTCAGGATATAAATCAATGCACAGAAATTGGTTGCGTTTTTTTTTATACCAACAAGACTGAAGAAATAGAAATTAAGGAGTGAATCCCATTTACAATTGCACCCAAAACCCTAAGATACCTAGGAATAAACCTAACCAAAGAGACAAAGAATCTATACTCAGAAAACTCTAAAGTACTCATGAAAGAAATTGAAGAAGACACAAGGAAATGGAAAAATGTTCCATGCTCCTGTATTGGAAGAACAAATATTGTGAAAATGTCTATGCTACCTAAAGCAATCTACACATTTAATGCAATCCCTATCAAAATCCCATCCATTTTTTTCAAAGAAATGGGACAAATCATCCTAAAATATATATGGAACCAGAAAATACCTCGAATAGCCAGAGGAATATTGAAAAAGAAAGCCAAAGTTGTTGGCATCACAATTCCAGACTTCAAGCTCTATTACAAAGTTGTCATCATCAAGATAGTAGGGAACTGTCCCCAAAACAGACATAGATCAATGGAACAGAATAGAGAGCCCAGAAATACACCCTCAACTCTATGGCCAACTAATCTTCAACAAAGCAGGAAGGAATGTCCTATGGAGAAGAGACAGCCTCTTCAACAAACGGTGTTGGGAAAATTGAACAGCCACATGCAGAAAAATGAAGTTGGACCATTTCCTTACACCATACATGAAAATAGACTGGAAATGGATGAATAAGCATAATGTGAGAAAGAAATCCATCAAAATCCTTGAGGAGAGAACAGGTAGCAACCTCTTTGACCTCAGCAGCAGCAACTTCTTCCTAGGAACATCGCCAAAGGCAAGGGAAGCAAGGGCAAGAATGAACTATTGGGATTTCATCAGATCAAAAAGCTTTTGCACAGCAAAGGAAACAGTTAACAAAGCCAAAAGATGACTGTCAGAAGTTATCTGGGAGAAGATATTTGCAAATGACATACCAGATAAAGGGCCAGTATCTATCCAAAATCTATAAAGAGCTTATCAAACTCAACACCCTAAGAACAAATAATCCAATGAAGAAATGGGCAGAGGACATGAACAGACATTTCTTCAAAGAATACATCCAAATGGCCAACAGACACATGAAAAAATGCTCCACATCACTCGGCATCAGGGAAATACAAATCAAAACCAGAATGAGATACCACCTCACACCTTTCAGAATGGCTAAAATGAACAAGTCAGTCAATGACAGATGCTGGCGAGGATGTGGAGAAAGGGCAACCCTCCTACACTGTACGTGGGAACGCAAGCTGGTGCAATCACTCTGGAAAATAGCGTGGAGGTGCCTCAAAAAGCTGAAAATAGAACTACCGTATGACCCAGTGATTGTCGTACTGGGTATATACCCTAAAGATACAAACGTGGCATTCTGAAGGGGCACATGCACCCAAATGTTTATAGCAGCAATGTCCACAATAGTTAAACTATGGAAAGAACCTAAATGTCCTTCAAAAGATGAATCAATAAATAAGATGTGGTATATATGTACAAAGGGATACTATGCAGCCATCAAAAGAAATGAAATCCTGCTATTTGTGATGGCGTGGATGGAACTAGAGGGTATTATGTTTGGCGAAATAAATCAATCTGAGAAAGACAACTATCATATGATCTCCCTTATATGATGAAGTGGAGATGCAACATAGGCGGTTTTGGGCGTACAAAAAGAAAAATAAAAGAAGATGGGATTGGGAGGGAGACAAACCTTAAAAGACTGAATCTCACAAAACACACTGAGGGTTGCTGGGGGGAGGTGTGTTGGGAGAGGATGGTGGAGGTATGGACATTGGGGAGGGCAGGTGCTATGGTGAGTGATGGTGAGTGCTGTGAAATGTGTAAACCTGGTGATTCACAGACCTGTACCCCTAGGGATAAAAACACATTATATGTTTATAAAAAATTTTAAAAAATAATTTTAAAAATCCATTAAAGAAAAAAACACATATTGCAAGCCCAGAGCTAATCTCATATTCAATCAAAAAAGTTTGAAAGTTTTCCCCTTAAAGATCAGAAAAAAGACAAGTGTGTCCACTTTCAATACTCTCATTTGACATAGTACTGGATGTCCTAGCCAGAGAAACAAGAAACACAAAGAAATAAAAGACTCAAAAAAAAAAAAAAAAAGGAAGAAGTAAAATTTTCTTTTTTTTTTTTTGTATAACATGAACTTACATGTAAAAAAATCCTAAAAACTTCACAAAAAATTTTGAATAAACAAATTTAGTAAAGCTGCCAAATACAAGATCAATATATAAAAGACAAGAATTTTGTTTTGTTTCGTTTTTTTAATAGTTTTTCATGTAATCCTTGCTCAGTGATCAAGCTAATCTTCTCTGCATCATTCCAATTTAGTATATGTGCTGCCAAAGTAAGCACAAGACAGGAGCATTTTAACACTCTAATGATGAACTATGTGAAAAAATAAAGAAAACAATCTAATTCACAATAGCATCAAAACTAATAAATACTTAGGATAAGATTTAACTAAGAAGATGAAAGATCTGTACCCTATAAACTATGACATTGATAAAGAAATTGAAGGAGACACAAATGGAAAGATAGCTCATATTTATGAATGTTGTTTTGTTTTGCTTCTTTTTTTTTAATAGTTTTTCATGTCATCCTTGCTCAGTGATCTTTTAAAAATAGATTATTTATTTATTTATTTGACAGAAATCACAAGTAGACGGAGAGGCAGGCAGAGATAGAGAGAGGGAAGCAGGCTCCCCGCTGAGCAGACCCTGAGATCATGACATGAGCCGAAGGCAGCGGCTTAACCCACTGAGCCACCCAGGCGCACCAATAAATAATCTTTAAAAAATCCAATATTGTGTTTTTACAGAAGTAAGTAAAGAATCCTAAAATTTATATGAGACCATAAAAGACAACAAATAATCAAAGCAGTTCTGAGAAAGAATGAAGAAGTGAAATTACACTTCTTGATTTGAAACTATAATACAAAGCCCCAAAGAAAAAAGCAGTAAGGCTAAAAAAAAAAAGGATAGCTCAAAACAATAAAGTATACTGGCATAAAAACAGACCAATAAACAAGTAGAACAGAATTGAGAGTCCAGAAATAAATCCTTTCATACAGTCACCTAATATTTGACAGGGGCCAACATATGTAATGGGTAAAGATAGTCTGTTCAGTAAATGATATTTAAAACTGAATAGTCACATAAACCAGCATGAAACTGGAACCTTATATCACTCATAAATCTTAACTTGAAATAGATTAAAGACTTAAATGTGATGCATGAAACTAAATTTCCTAAAGGAAAACATAGGAAAAATTCTCCTTGACATTGGTCTTGCCAATAGTTTTTTGGATACCAGACCAAAAACACAAGCAAAAAAAGCAAAAATAAATAAATGGTATTACATCAAACTAAAGTTTCTGCATTGCCAAAAAAAAAAGGTAATGAAAACACAATCCACAGAATGGAAGAAAATACTTACAAATCTTATATCTGAAAAGAGGTTAATAACCAACAGATACAAATATATATATATATATAATTTAAAAAAAGCAAAAGGATCTCAATAGACTTTTTTTCAAAAAAGTTATATAAATGACCAACAGGAGCATTAAAAAGTGCTCAATGTAAAAAATTCAGGGCAAAGTCATTATGTTGTTTTTGTTTACCTCTGAAAAACACAGCAAGATATTACTACCTATTAGAATATATACTACCAAAAAATTAAAACTAACAAATTTTGGTAAATATTGGGGAAAATGGGGAACTTATGCACTGTGATAGGGATATAAATTTGTATGGAAAACAGTATGGAGATTATTCATATTATTAAAAGTAAAATTACCATATGATTCAGTAATCCCACTTCTAGGTATATATCTAAAGGAAACTAAGTCACTATTCAAAGACATATCTGCACTCTTATGTTCATTATAAAATTATTAACTCTAAGCAAGAGATGGAAATAACTTCAGTATCCATTAATGGATGAATGAATAAAATAAGTTTGGTAAATATATAGTATGGAATACTACTTAACCATGAAAAACTAAGATATACTGCCATTTACAATACCATGGGTGGATCTTGAAGGTATTATACTAAGTGAAATATTTCAAAGATTTTTATTTTTTAATTTATGTATTACGATATCCCTTACATACAGAATCTGAAGAAAAAGCAAACTAATGGAAACTTAGAGTTGAGTTGACAAGGGGTGAACCTGGGGTGGAATAAGGTGGTCAAAGGATACAAACTTGCAACTATAATATGAAAAAGTTCTGGGGATCTAATGTACAGCATGATGATCATAGTTAATAATATATACATACTTTTTTATTTTTCTTCCCTTTATTAAATTTTGCATATATCACATTCTTACAAGTTGAAAGTTTATAGCAATCTTGTATAAAAGAGGTCTGCTGCCACCATTTTTCTAACAACATTTGTTCATTTTGTGTCTCTCTGTCACATGTTGGTAATTCTTGCAATATTTCAAGTTTTTTCATTATTATTGTATTTGTTATGGTGATCTGTGATCAGTAATTATGACCCACTGAAAACTCAGAACTAGTTTACTTAAGGTATATACATTGTTTTTCTTTAAAGACATAATGCTTTTGAACAGTACAGTATAGTGTTTATTTTTTATATGCACTGGGAAACATAATTTTTTATTTGCACTGGGAAACCAAAAAAATAATAATGATTTGACTTAGTTCATTGAGATAATCACTTTATTGAGGCGGTCTGGAACAAAACCCACAAGACCTCTGAATTTTATCTCTACTGTACTATATACATAAAAGTTGCTAAGAGAGTAGATCTTAAAATTCCTTACAATACATGCATAAAAAACAGAGGCAACTATATGAGATAGTAGATGTATTAACATTTTTATGTAGATTATATTGCAATACAGATGTATACCAATTTATCAAATTGTACAAAATTTACACAATGTTAAATGTTTGCAGTGTTATAAGAAATCATTTCTTAAATTTACAAATTATAATATGTCAATTATTTTTCAATAAAGCTGGAAAAAACTTTTTGTAGAATTAATCTATTTTTCAAAAAAGGAAGTAAGGAAGTAGAAACTGCAACTAACTCTGAAATAATAGAATACAAAATCCATTTTAGTTATATACACTGTGACAAACACTATTAGTTAGTTTACAATGAAGGAATACTTATGAAGCATGAAGGATGGTGTATAAATAAGGCTGAAAGAGCTCAGTTTTAAGGTTTAAATTTAAAATCTTCTTTTGAAATACTAAACTGACCACCCAGTTTTCCAAACATAAATGTCTTAACTGCATGAATTTATTTCATACAACTCTATAATCTAGTTTCATGAGAAAGCAGCATGCAAATTTTGAATAAGACAGACTTGCTTAAGTTTCTTTATGTTCAACAGTAAAGGACACTTCCCTAAAAATAAATAGAAGAAAAATCAGCATATTTATCATGATAATTATTATTCATAATGAGATTCATATTGAATTAAGGAATATATAGCCTCAGAGGGGGTAAAGTAAAATGAAATTTATTTTGGTAAATGTGTCTATGAATAGTCAATACAATGCCTCAATATAAATGAATATTGTCATTTTGAACAATTTAATTACTATTATTAGAATTATTATAAGTATAAAAATAGCTATCATTTTAGCATGGAATAAGAGACTCTCATGCTCCATGCTTCATTACATCCACACAACAACTCTGCATAACAAGTATTATCATCACCATTTCATGGGTGAAAAAACTGAGGCTAACACATTTAGATAACTGGTTTATGATTACATGGCTGATAAAGATGCATCACACTAATTTAGGCTTTATGATTTCAGAATTGTACTCTTTCCACTGCACATTCTATTACTCTGTAAATACTTGGCTTGTTTTCATTTAGTTCTTTAATTTTATTCATGTGGTGATGGCTTAAAGCTTCATTTAAAGGAAGCTTAAAAAAATTCATTTAACCAAAAGCTCCCAAGAATTAAAAATGTCATGGAGCTAATGTAGACATGGATATCATTAGTTAATGGGTAACCATATATTTTCCACTCTAGTGAGATAAAAATCAGAGTATTTTTCTAAGTTTTAGTCTCTGAGTATTAAAAAGGACTTTGTTAAAATAGAAATATTTAGACAAAGGTGATCAAAAGTCTGGATCAGGGGGACTTTAACACTACCCTCACGGAAATGGACAGATCATCCAAGCAAAAGATCAGCAAGGAAATAAAGGCTTTAAACGACACACTGGACCAGATATATTCAGAACATTTCATCCCAAAGCAACAGAATACACATTCTTCTCTAGTGCACGTGGAACATTCTCCAGAATAGATCATATCCTCGGTCCTAAATAAGGACTCAATCGGTATCAAGATTGGGATCATTCACTGCATATTTTCAGACCACAATGCTCTAAAGCTAGAACTCAACAACAAAAGGAAGATTGGAAAGAACCCAAATACATGGAGACTAAACAGCATCCTTCTAAAAAATGAATGGGTCAACCAGGAAATTAAAGAAGAATTGAAAAAAATCATGGAAACAAATGATAATGAAAATACAATGGTTCAAAATCTGTGGGACACAACAAAGGCAGTCCTGAGAGAGGAAAATATATAGCGGTACAAGCCTTTCTCAAGAAACAAGAAAGGTCTCAGGTACACAACCTAACCCTACACCTAAAGGAGCTGGGGAAAGAACAAGAAAGAAACCCTAAGCCCAGCAGGAGAAGAGAAATCATAAAGATCAGAGCAGAAAACAATGAAATAGAAACCAAAAAAACAATAGAACAAATCAACGAAACTAGGAGCTGGTTCTTTGAAAGAATTAATAAAATTGATAATCCCCTGGCCATAGTTATCAGAAAGAAAAGAGAAAGGACCCAAATAAATAAAATCATGAATGAAAGAGGAGAGATCACAACTAACACCAAAGAAATACAAACTATTATAAGAACATACTATGAGCAACTCTACGGCAATAAATTTGACAATCTGGAAGAAATGGATGCATTCCTAGAAACATATAAACTACCACAACTGAACCAGGAAGAAATAGAAAGCCTGAACAGACCCATAACCAGTAAGGAGATTGAAACAGTCATTAAAAATCTCCAAACAAACAAAAGCCCAGGGACAGATGGCTTCCCGGGGGAATTCTACCAAACATTTAAAGAAGAACTAATTCCTATTCTCCTGAAACTGTTCCAAAAAATAGAAATGGAAGGAAAACTTCCAAACTCATTTTATGAGGCCAGCATCACCTTGATCCCAAAACCAGACAAGGATCCCACCAAAAAAGAGAGCTATAGACCGATATCCTTGATGAACACAGATGCGAAAATACTCAACAAAATACTAGCCAATAGGATTCAACAGTACATTAAAAAGATTATTCACCACGACCAAGTGGGATTTATTCCAGGGCTGCAAGGTTGGTTCAACATCCGCAAATCAGTCAATGTGATACAACACATCAATAAAAGAAAGAACAAGAACCATATGATACTCTCAATAGATGCTGAAAAAGCATTTGACAAAGTACAGCATCCCTTCCGGATCAAAACTCTTCAAAGTGTAGGGATAGAGGGCACATACCTCAACATCATCAAAGCCATCTATGAAAAACCCACCGAAAATATCATTCTCAATGGAGAAAAACTGAAAGCTTTTCCGCTAAGGTCAGGAACACGGCAGGGATGTCCATTATCACCACTGCTATTCAACATAGTACTAGAGGTCCTAGCCTCAGCAATCAGACAACAGAAGGAAATTAAAGGCATCCAAATCGGCAAAGAAGAAGTCAAATTATCACTCTTCACAGATGATATGATACTATATGTGGAAAACCCAAAAGACTCCACTCCAAAACTGCTAGAACTTATACAGGAATTCGGTAAAGTGCCAGGATATAAAATCAATGCACAGAAATCAGTTGCATTTCTCTACACCAACAGCAAGACAGAAGAAAGAGAAATTAAGGAGTCCATCCCATTTACAATTGCACCCAAAACCATAAGATACCTAGGAATAAACCTAACCAAAGAGGCACAGAATCTATACTCAGAAAACCATAAAGTACTCATGAAAGAAATTGAGGAAGACACAAAGAAATGGAAAAATGTTCCATGCTCCTGGATTGGAAGAATAAATATTGTGGAAAATATCTATGCTACCTAAAGCAATCTACACATTTAATGCAATTCCTATCAAAGTACCATCCATCTTTTTCAAAGAAATGGAACAAATAATTCTAAAATTTATATGGAACCAGAAAAGACCTCGAATAGCCAAAGGGATATTGATAAAGAAAGCCAACGTTGGTGGCATCACAATTCAGGACTTCAAGCTCTATTACAAATCTGTCATCATCAAGACAGCATGGTACTGGCACAAAAACAGACACATAGATCAATGGAACAGAATAGAGAGCCCAGAAATAGACCCTCAACTCTACAGTCAACTAATCTTCGACAAAGCAGGAAAGAATGTTGAATGGAAAAAAGACAGCCTCTTCAATAAATGGTGCTGGGAAAATTGGACAGCCACATGCAGAAAAATGAAATTGGACCATTTCCTTACACCACACACAAAAGTAGACTCAAAATGGATGAAGGACCTCAATGTGCGAAAGGAATCCATCAAATCCCTGAGGAGAACACAGGCAGCAACCTCTTCAACCTCAGCCACAACAACATCTTCCTAGGAACAACGCCAAAGGCAAGGAAAGCAAGGGCAAAAATGAACTATTGGGATTTCATCAAGATCAAAAGCTTTTGCACAGCAAAGGAAACAGTTAACAAAATCAAAAGACAACTGACAGAATGGGAGAAGATATTTGCAAACGACATATCAGATAAAGGACTAGTGTCCAGAATCTATAAATAACTTAGTAAACTCAACACCCAAAGAACAAATAATCCAATCAAGAAATGGGCAGAGGACATGAACAGACATTTCTGCAAAGAAGACATCCAGATGGCCAACAGACACATGAAAAAGTGCTCCGTATCACTCTGCATCAGGGAAATACAAATCAAAACCACAATGAGATATCACCTCACACCAGTCAGAATGGCTAAAATCAACAAGTCAGGAAATGACAGATGCTGGCGAGGATGCAGAGAAAGGGGAACCCTCCTACACTGTTGGTGGGAATGCAAGCTGGTGCAGCCACTCTGGAAAACAGCATGGAGGTTCCTCAAAATGTTGAAAATAGAACTGCCCTATGACCCAGCAATTGCACTATTGGGTATTTACCCTAAAGATACAAATGTAGTGATCCAAAGGGGCACATGCACCCGAATGTTTATAGCAGCAATGTCCACAATAGCCAAACTATGGAAAGAACCTAGATGCCCATCAACAGATGAATGGATCAAGAAGATGTGGTATATATACACAATGGAATACTATGCAGCCATCAAAAGAAATGAAATCTTGCCATTTGAGACAACATGGATGGAACTAGAGCGTATCATGCTTAGTGAAATAAGTCAAGCAGAGAAAGACAACTATCATATGATCTCCCTGATATGAGGAAGTGGTGATGCAACATGGGGGCTTAAGTGGGTAGGAGAAGAATCAATGAAACAAGATGGGATTGGGAGGGAGACAAACCATAAGTAACTCTTAATCTCACAAAACAAACTGAGGGTTGCTGGGGGGAGGGGGTTTGGGAGAAGGGGGTGGGATTATGGACATTGGGGAGGTTATGTGCTTTGGTGAGTGCTGTGAAATGTGTAACCCTGGTGATTCACAGACCTGTACCCCTGGGGATTAAAATATATGTTTATAAAATATTAAAAATTAAATTAAAAAAATAAGAAAAAAAAAAGTCTGGATCAGGTCACCTTAAGATAAATATTAGAAAACTGAGGAAACAAATGGAGATTCGAACACTGAGCTATGATATAATGAATGGTTTAAAGTATTTAGTAGAATATAGAAAAGCCCTTTAAAGCCTGGTCTTAGCCTAGCATTGCAGCTTCTGGGATATCTGTCTATCTATCATCTATCTATCTATATATCTATTTAGATATAAATTTGAAAATTTTTTAACTTAAAGATTTTGAGAAATAGAACATAATCAGCACCATAGAAGATATGTTTATGATAACAACCTATCCCCTTCTCCCAGTTTGTTAATATTCTCTCCTATTTAATGTAACACTGTGCAAATATACCACTGCTGATCTGCCGTTATGAATGAAATAACTATAATCATCTGTTTTCATATCCTGGTGAAAATATTCATTTAGTTCAATGTTGTATTTCTAGGAATGAACCAAATTTTTTTTAATTTTTAAGTTTTCTAAATATTGTCCAACTTACCTCAAATGTTTTTATTATGGGCACTGTCATTCTTTCACATTCTTGAAAGACATTTTTTACTGTTGCCCAATATGGTAAGTGTGTAATAGTATGCCATTCTAGGTTTTAATTAATTTTAATTTAATTTAATTTAATTCCAGATTCATAATAAAGATAAACAGTTTTTAACATATGAGTGGCCATTTGGATTACCCTTTCTGTAAAGTACATGCTCCAATCTTTTGATATCTTAACATTGTGTCATACTGACTTCTTTAGTAGTAGATTTTCTTTTTTTTTTTTTTAATTTTTTATTTTTTATAAACATATATTTTTATCCCCAGGGGTACAGGTCTGTGAATCACCAGGTTTACACACTTCACAGCACTCACCAAATCACATACCCTCCCCAATGTCCATAATCCCACCCCCTTCTCCCAAACCCCCTCCCCCCGGCAACCCTCAGTTTGTTTTGTGAGATTAAGAGTCACTTATGGTTTGTCTCCCTCCCAATCCCATCTTGTTTCATTTATTCTTCTTCTACCCACTTAAGCCTCCATGTTGTATCACCACTTCCTCATATCAGGGAGATCATATGATAGTTGTCTTTCTCTGCTTGACTTATTTCGCTAAGCATGATACGCTCTAGTTCCATCCATGTTGTTGCAAATGGCAAGATTTCATTTCTTTTGATGGCTGCATAGTATTCCATTGTGTATATATACCACATCTTCTTGATCCATTCATCTGTTGATGGGCATCTAGGTTCTTTCCATAGTTTGGCTATTGTGGACATTGCTGCTATAAACATTCGGGTGCATGTGCCCCTTTGGATCACTACATTTGTATCTTTAGGGTAAATACCCAATAGTGCAATTGCTGGGTCATAGGGCAGTTCTATTTTCAACATTTTGAGGAACCTCCATGCTGTTTTCCAGAGTGGCTGCACCAGCTTGCATTCCCACCAACAGTGTAGGAGGGTTCCCCTTTCTCCGCATCCTCGCCAGCATCTGTCATTTCCTGACTTGTTGATTTTAGCCATTCTGACTGGTGTGAGGTGATATCTCATTGTGGTTGTGATTTGTATTTCCCTGATGCCGAGTGATATGGAGCACTTTTTCATGTGTCTGTTGGCCATCTGGATGTCTTCTTTGCAGAAATGTCTGTTCATGTCCTCTGCCCATTTCTTGATTGGATTATTTGTTCTTTGGGTGTTGAGTTTGCTAAGTTCTTTATAGATTCTGGACACTAGTCCTTTATCTGATATGTCGTTTGCAAATATCTTCTCCCATTCTGTCAGTTGTCTTTTGATTTTGTTAACTGTTTCCTTTGCTGTGCAAAAGCTTTTGATCTTGATGAAATCCCAGTAGTTCATTTTTTCCCTTGCTTCCCTTGCCTTTTGCGTTGTTCCTAGGAAGATGTTGCTGTGGCAGAGGTCGAAGAGGTTGCTGCCCGTGTTCTCCTCAAGGATTTTGATGGATTCCTTTCGTACATTGAGGTCCTTCATCCATTTTGAGTCTATTTTTGTGTGTGGTGTAAGGGAATGGTCCAATTTCATTTTTCTGCATGTGGCTGTCCAATTTTCCCAGCACCATTTATTGAAAAGGCTGTCTTTTTTCCATTGGACATTCTTTCCTGCTTTGTCGAAGATTAGTTGACCATAGATTTGAGGGTCTATTTCTGGGCTCTCTATTCTGTTCCATTGATCTATGTGTCTGTTTTTGTGCCAGTACCATGCTGTCTTGATGATGACAGCTTTGTAATAGAGCCTGAAGTCCGGAATTGTGATGCCACCAAAGTAGTAGATTTTCTGAATGAACTTTTAGCTGTGTAGTTCTTCTCTATTTTATTTTGAACTTGTTTTCATTTCAAAAACTTTATATTTATTTTCATAATCTGCTTTTATTTTGCTTTGTCTATTATCTATCTATCTATCTATCTATCTATTTATTTGCAAGCAAGAGAGAGCGAGTGAGTGAGAGCGCAGGGAGGGATAGAAAAAGAAGGGAAAAGAATCTTAAGCAGGCTCCAGGCTAAGCACAGAGCCCAACTCTGGACTCTATTTCACAGCCCTGAGATCATGACCTGAGACAAAATGAAAGAAATAAAATAAAATTAAGGTGTTAAAAAAAAAAAAGGAAAAAGAATTGGAGGTTTAATTGAGTGAGCCACCCAGGCACCCCTGTGGTATCTTAAATTGGCTGTCATATCTTTAAAGTTCTAGAGTATCCATTTGGTTCATTTATAAAATCTTTCTCAATATCATTTTTTAGTTTCAGTTTTTTGTTCAATTTGCTTCCCCTCTCATTTCTTTGAGCAGAGTAATCAAGCCATTTTACAATATTTATTGATCACTTTAATATCATACTTAATCCCATTTTGTCTATCAAATCTTGTTAATGGTTTTTCTTTGTGTGCTTTGTTCCATTTTGCTATGTTCAAGACATTATATTTGAAACTCTTATTGAGTAGGGATAATTAAGAGCTATAATAATGGTATGGTCCTTCTTGGCAGGATTTTCTCTTATATCTGAGAATCTACAAGACAATCATATTCCAAATTCAGTGATTGACTTTCTCAGTTTACACAAAAGGCAAGGTAGGCTGTAGTCTTATTTCTGCTTCTCCTTGTGCTTTGGGGATCTCAACTTAAATTTGGGTTGTACCAAAGTTTTCAAATTTTATTGCTGCTGGATTTTGAATTTTGTTTCTCTAGTATCAAGTGTCTATTAAAAACACAGCTCAGTGTGTTTTAGCAGTTTCTAATGCTCTCATAGCTAAAATGGCTTCAGGCATATATCTCTAGACTCTCATTGTGTTTCGTATTTGGGCCCAGTAATCCCTCACTTATTTTTATAATCATTCTGATATTTTTAACTTTAAAAGCTATTTTGTCTGGATTTTTAAGTTGTCTTAAGTAGGAATTTTTAGATCACCATTACTAGAAGCAACAACAAATATACATGAAAATATCTGCAGTAGTTTATCACATCTTTATGGCTTTGAACTTCCATAAGCCGAGGCATCCTTCTCTAATCACTTAGGCAAACTCCAATTTACCCTTTAAAACAACACAAGAATTGCTTCATTTAAGAACATGTTCAGGGATGACTCTTCCCCACTGTTCTTGCCAACATTCCCACACACTCTTTGCTACCCACACCTTGTTTATGAACTTTCATTAGGTATATCAGTGTCACCAGAATTTTGCTCTATTGTATTTTTGTCCTTTAGAGCTTTAATTAAATATTAATTCCATAGAAAGTCTGTTCCTTTTCTTTCAAACCTGGGTTAGCTATTTCTTCTCATTCTTTGTCAGAAGTTACTTTATTAGAGAAACTTACAGCTGTATTGTGACTTTGGAGCCTTTACAGTTTTTTGACTGGAAAAATCACCCATTTCTGAGATTTTTACGCAGATTCCTAGCTGATATTATTCAGAAATCTGTTCAAAACAGACTTTTTCAGGGAGGCCCTTTCGGACCACTCAGTTACAAAACCTCTTCTCAATCACTGCTCTTTTTAAATGTGCTTATTTAGTTCAAATATGCATCACTATTAAAGAAAAACCCAGTACAATTTTTTTCTTTTTAAAGTTGGCTTACCTATTATCTATCTCTCCCATTAAAATGATTCCTCTGGGCTGGGGTTTTGTTGTGCTCATCTTAAGCCAGGCACTCAATAAATTGTCTCTGAATGATTGAATTGTTTGACTCTCTTGCTAGATTCTCAACTTCATGAGGCCAAGGATTGTTCTATTCAGTCCTTCTTTATCCTCAATGTCTGTTATATTGCAGTCACTTACGTGACTAATGGGAAAAATCACAGAAAGAAAAAGTTAAAACTACAGAAAAACCCCGTAGGTTCAATAATACAAAGCTTTCTAAAATTATTTAGCCCAGGAATTGAATACTGGCTGCACTTTTGATTTTTTTTAAATGGTATTGAATTTAATTTAAATTGAAATACTTGAATGGTAGAATAATAAAAAAATTATAAAAGCAACTTGCTCCTTAAAGTAAGAATTATATAGGGCATCTCTTCTAGAAGCAAAATTTTCAAATGTCAAACATCTGAAAGCATAGAAGGAGAAGTAAGAGTGTGAATTGTACTTCAATGCTCTTTTCTTTATATTCAGCAAACAGCTTCATTCACACCTTTCCAATTTTTTCAACTCTTTTGACAAAGCCTTCAGAGGAGTTACTGCTGATGACAACCATCACAGCCTAACAGGAGAAATTTTATAAAGAAAAATAATAGCGTGTTTTACCCAAATTGTTAAGGATATGGTGAAGCTCTGTCAGATTCAAAGGAGGAATGTGCAATTCCATGCTATATATAATAATAACTTATTTTAATAGTGGCTTTGCAATTTTTCAGATATATCCATTTACTGAAACCACTATCAAATAAACAAAAACAAATTAACAGGGGTTCGAGACAGGAATTATCTAATCTAAAAATAGTACATGTTCACAGAATACACAACACATATCCCAAGCACTACTATAGGTTTCAAGTAATAGTCAAAACAATAGTAAACATGATTCAGACCCTACCAGTCAAATCATAAATGGGACCTTAACTGTAAATCCTTATCTTTAGATCAAAGCGGGTAATAGAGTGCTGAAGATACATTATAGAACTAATATGTTATAGAACTCCTCTGAAATGAGTCATTTATTCCATCACTTTTCCTGCACAGCTGCTGACCCATGTTTTGGTTCCTGGAAATAGCTGCTACCCTGTCATACTTCTTAAAAGCACATATATTGATAACTCTACTCATTCCTCCATTCCTCTGTGACTGTCACTGTGTTAAAATGTGGAGTCAGCTGACTCACTTGTGGTGGTAATAAAGTACATGAGTTTGCAAAGTATTTTGTTATTTCTAAAAATGCAAAAACCAAATTACATTGAAATCATAAGGGGTGTTTCAGGGAGAGCTGTAGGATGTGGTTTCTTGTGTAATCCACAGAGATTAGCTCCAACACATATTTAAACTCTCCTCTAGGAGCAACCTTAGTGGTAAAGCAAGAAGATAAACAGATGTATACACACACTGGCACAAAATTATCACTTATGTTTGGCTTCCTAGTCTCCTCGTGTTACTTATTTATCTTAACTTCTCTCTGAAATCAGGGAACACAGAATCTCAATCAGTTGACATTTTTCTACTGAATTACCCAATAGTCTGATCATACCCCTAAGACTTTTTTAAATTAGTTCAGTCATAATCCCAAATCTGCTTTGCCTCCTCAGCTCAGTACACTGTAATTTGATTTCAAAATGAGGACAGTTGTCAGTAATGCCACATTCATTAATCTATTTTACAATTCCATGTACTTAGAACTATGAAAATATGTTAATAACATCCATTCCAATAATCCACCCTAAATTTATTATCATGAAACCAGACCTCAAGAAAGAGAATTCAAAATCATCCATGTATTTGCAATTTATTGCAATAAAGCCTTTATCAATAGACTTCCCTGTGCACATGGTGGTCAAATTGCTGGTGAAAACCAGCCAGATCTATTACAAGCTTTCTCATGGCTTCTAGGTAACCCAAGTGAGCCTTTATTGATAAAGGGAAGGGATAAAGCAGGGAAGGGATAAACAGTGATGTAAGAATTGGCTAGACAAAAGTAATGACTCTCATTACAGAGTGAGTATTTTAAAGCAAAAGAGCCTGTTGGATAATTGTTTATAAAATAGTGGTTTTTTAATTAACTTTTTAAAATTTAATTAGTTAACATATAGTGTACCATTAGTTTCAAATGTAGATTTCAGTTATTCATCCATAGCATATAATAGCTAATGCTCAGTACTTACTGTTATAGCTTCTTGAAAGCAGAATTTTAACCCACTGAGCCACCCAGGCGCCCTTGAAAGCAGAATTTTAGATCATATTTTCTGATTACTTCCATGTAGTACAACACTTTCCTGCTAGCAACCTTCAAAACATACTGTTTGTTAGAGGAATTTCTTTAATAATAAATAAATAGGAATTTATTTAAATTTATTTAAATATTGCACACTGTTTCATTGTTTATAAATAAGGTGATGATATTATAGCCATTAGTTGGTAGCACTGATATATCACTTTCTTTTTACTTCTCAGTGCATTCTCTTTACACAAAATAGATATATATTTTAAAAGAATCTGAATCTGTGGCAAACTTTTAAAAAACCCTATACAGTAAAGTTTATCATTTTAAGTAATCTCAATTATCTTCCTCAATTGTGATAGTATATCCTTCTATCTAGGCCAGATATTGTATGAGGGATTTGAAGAGACATACATTTCTAAATTTCACTTTTCTCATCTGCAAAATGCTGATCATGATCCTACAATAAAATACACTTACAATTTTTTGATGAAAATTTATTTATTTATTTTAAGATTTTATTTATCAGAGAGGGTGGGCGAGAGAGCAAGCACAGGCAGACAGAATGGCAGGCAGAGGCAGAGGGAGAAGCAGGCTCCCGGCCGAGCAAGGAGCCCGATGCGGGACTCGATCCCAGGACACTGGGATCATGACCTGAGCCAAAGGCAGCTGCTTAACCAACTGAGCCACCCAGGCGTCCCTTTTGATGAAAATTTAATCTGTATAAAAAATATATTTGCTGTAATGCGTGGTTCATGGTAAACATCTTATTTAATTATAAGCAACAACAGTATTAGAAATTAAGTAAATGTGCCTATAATATTTAAAGTTTTAACACATAATTCCAGTGCTTTGCCTTATTTTCTCAAATCCCTTTACCACTTTCACTGACAGAGTCAAATGTACTTTTTCTACTAGTAGCCAGCTCTTTGTCTTTTGTCAGAAAGATGCCCTTGTGAATTATTTATAATAGAGATATTAGCAATAATAATAATAATAAATGGCAATGAAAATGTTAAAAAAAAGTTTTCTTAACTAATTGGAGTTCTTAGACATCAATTAGAGGAATCACTTCTGGCAAGCAAATTAATCTGCAAGACATTCCCAGAATTAACAAGTCAGTCAGATATAGGGTTGTCCATAACTGAAAGGTGAAGCAAAAGGACTAGGTTTGGAAAATAGGTAAGGACAGTGAAAAAAATGATCAAATTTTGGGGCAAACTAAATTCTTAGGTGTCCTTTCAATGGAGTCCTGGGCATTATGTAGCAGAAACACTGGAGATTATCTCAATCCATTGGGGTCACCCCGTTTATTAGCTTGCTATTGACTAAGTTATTTACAAACTGTAGAGCAAGAGGTTATAATGTAGAAAACTGATGGTAATGCACAAGATTCTTGTTAACAATAATGCAAGTTAGTGATATTTCATTAGAAAACATAAATTCTATATCCCAAATTATGGGTCCAGAGCACTTCTGCTGCACAACTCTGCTTATATCCCAAATAATCATGTGAACTAGTTTTAATATCTGCTTCTCTTATTAACTTTTGAATAAAAGTTCTTGACACAAGTATTTTATAATTGTGTGATAATCATGCATTTAATTTCTTGGAGAACAAAACACACTTTAGCATAACTATGTTCGTTCACAGAACCAGCCTTCATAACACACTTCTATATGTTAGAAATGATGTAATAAATGTAGAATATTGGGCACTCGTTTGGCATTCTTTGCCATGTTTTGCACTATCTAAAAAGAGATCAGTGAACTTGGACTGGAGTTAGTAGACATGGAAGAAAATAAAATATTACAGAGAAGAATAATCTGTGGTCCACAACCTAAATGGTCTGGGATTCCCATCATTTGGATCCCTGTAGCTTTAAAAAGTCAATTGAATTTTTGTATCTCCAATTAAAGTTGATTCCCCAGTACTTTTACAAACATCTCTTGTAAAGTATTGTTTCCCAGAAAAAAAAAAGGGATTTTGCACATGTATCTGCCTTTGTCTCTGGTCATGATCTCAGTCAAGATCCTGGGATCGAACTCCATATCAGGCTTCCTGCTCATTAGGGAGTATACTTCTCAGTCTCTCTCTGCAGCTACCTCCCCCTGCCCCACTCATGCTCTCTCTCTCTCAAATAAATAAATACAATCTTTAATTTTTTAATTAAAATAAATAAAATAAAATAAAAAGTCTGGTCTTACTGCCCCCATTTAGCTCCTTTTTTTTTTTTTTGAGTTGTATTTAAAGCAGCATGAGAGAACATGAGGCTCTCAAACTTAACAAAAAAAAGGAAAAATTGAGTTTTGTTAGGATTTAAGATCCTGTCTGCTAGACAAAAACGTTGGCTTTGTTAACATGTGAAAATTAACAAAAGAGAATAAGATAGAATTCTAATAAATTTGGAGAAATTAAAAATTTCCTCCAACCCAATTACATACAGACCCATTAAGTAAATTCATTCCAATGTCCCAAACCAACCTTTTCTAATAGTAATGCATCTGTGTAAACAGGATCAACCCAAGGAATAAATAAATATTATTATTTTTTTTCCTGTCACTTCCACAGTTACATCTGGGCATATTGGTAGCAAGCCAATTATCTATCTTATAAGACATGATATCATAAGGAAGAGTATTCTTTCCATTTGGAACAACTGAAAAACATTGTAATTTTATCTTGGTGCAGTAACTTGAGATGGCACAATGTGGGTTATGAATATATTTTAGTTTTTTTACTGGGAAGAAGAGATTATAGAGATATTGGTTATCCAAGAGAGACTGACAGGTGTTGATAGCTGCCAGGTCAATATCCATCTACTTTTTCCTTGAATCTCAGAAAGCACTGAGGGATTGACAACAAGGAAACTTAAAACAACATCAAATATTTTATTGTCTCTTTTCTAGTTATATTGTAACCATATGACAAAGTATCAGTCGCACAAGATATCATTCTCTTTTACCTCTATCTTTCTGCCAGAAATGTGGGCTTAATAGTGAGAACTCCAACAGCAATTTTTGCAACTGTGAATAAAAAGCCATGAAAACCTCTAAGATAGTTCACTTGACTTTCTTAAGACGCTGAACCAACACCAGAAAACACTCTCTGTAGTCTTCTTGTTAAATGAAAAAATATGGTTAAACCACTTTTGACAGTCTACTACATACAGCAAAATGTAAATCTTAATTGAAATATGTCCTCTCAGCTGTGCTTAAGCAACTGAGTCCTGAGCTTTTCAGGTTTTCAGTCTGAAAGAGTACACCTCTGGTGCTCTGAAAGGGAAGAGAAAGGACACCCTGTTCTCCATATAAATTAAAGAAGAGAAATCTGTGCATTTAAGTGGGCCATATAAAATTTATCAAGCAATTATCTCCTAACTCCTTCCTATCCAAATTACCCGATATGCTCTCCCTACTCCTTTATTCCACGTTACTGCCTTTTCCAGGATTCTGTATCACATGACAACATGTCTTCTGTTATTTCCTTCTTGCAAGCTACTTTTGTTTTCTCCATCTAAAAAAATCAACAATCATTGTGTATTTCAATTCCCATTTTCCTCAAATGCATTGATTCTTTTTATCTATTACTCTTTTCTGATACTCAGTATCTTTGTCTTTATGGGGTTTGTACTTTGCTTTTCCCCATCCTGTACTGCCATTATATAATCAAATCTAATAACTTCTTAGAGAAAGTTAAAAATTCCTGCATAGGCACACGTGAACACAAAGTCACTGATTTTTAGCAAACCTATAAGATAGTCAGACATCCATTCAATTTCTTTTTTTTAAGATTTTATATTTATTTGACAGAGAGAGATGACAAGCAGGCAGAGAGGCAGGCAGAGAGAGAGAGAAGGAAGAAGGCTCCCTGCTGAACAGAGAGCCGGATTTGGGGCTCGGTCCCAGGACCCTGGGATCATGACCTGAGCCGAAGACAGTGGCTTAACCCACTGAGCCACCCAGGCGTCCCTCCATTCAATTTCCTAACTGAGTCTCAAATGCATCCTGAGTTCTAACCTAAACCTAAGTTCTACTTCTTACACGTTGTTATATGACCAAATCCTTTCAGTTAAGTATTTTGTAACATTTAAATATTAATCAATTGATGCTTTGTCTGTGTATTTCTATGAAAATAATTTGAATACTGTAGATTTATTGTTATATTTATAGATTTATAATCAAAGTTTCATCAGTTGAAGTTTTTGGAAATTTCAGATATAATGATTAACCTAAAATGATACTGCCTCAAATCCCTCTGATATCAAGGCCCAACACCTGATTATAGCCAAACCTGTGGTGGATAGTTCCATGGGAAATCACAGTTACTTAACACTGATAGCATCTCATGTTCTCTCTCTCATTTTAGAATGTCTCCAACACAACCCAAAAGTGTAGGAGAGTTAATGTCCTCTGAGGACAGCTCTCAGTGAAGTGGAAATAAGAACCATAGATAAAATTGTCAGTTTTCAGGTCTTCATGAGGACAACTTAAAGAAGTTTCTCACGACCTTTCAGTAAAAGCAAGCCTTCATTTTCTATCCACAACAATTATATCAACAATGTACCTCTTTGACAAAGTTGCTTCTTCACTGTCTCACTTTCCCATTCTTTTCTACCTTGGATAATCTCCCAGATAAACTAACAGTACTCAAATCCTTTGTCCTACTCTTTGCTCTCAGGATAAATGGAGCCAAAAGACTTAGATTAATATCAAGTTCTCAATGGGATCGTAGAGCTATTTCTGTCCAGATTTTCATAAACATAGGGAACTTTGAATTATCAGGCTATAAATAAGTTCTAAATGGAGGGGGCAAAAGCAAAAAGTAGAAATTTTTATGTTTGATTTTTAATCATGATTAATTGACTTTATTGATTATTAGAAATACTAACATTATAAAAGTGTGGATCTTTGTAAAACAATGTCATAATATAAGAAATAGGTTGCATAGTCCTTTGGAGAATATTAAACCAAGTGTTCAGGTGCCATCTAATTTCTTGTTTAATCCAGAACTTTGGTGTGCATTATCTTGAGGAATAGGATTTTGAAGTCCAGACAGACTAACAGAAAACTGATCCAAATGTGTGTGTTTATATTTCTGCTTTTGTTGTAAAAATCAAAGTGTGATTGCTGGTTTAAAATGGTAAAACTAATAATGTTCATGGACTCTTATAAATTTTCTAATTGTATGGGAAGAATCCAATAAACATAAAATTAATTGATTTGCAAATCCTCAAAGAGCTACAGGATCAGGTAGTGGTATGTTCTGATTCAACAGCATCATAATGCAGCATTTTATATGTGTGGCTAATGGATATTTTCATGAATGTTTGCTAGCTAGTCAGCCAATACAGAGAAATATTAGGTAGGGTAATTACTCACAGTTGTGTTTAATAAAATGAGAGAAAATTTTCAAATGACACTAATAATAATAATCCTATAGCAGGCTAAATAATTCAATGATAATTACAAGTATTAATCCAGCTTTCTTCTCTGATTATGACTCTTCTCTCCTTTATCATAATGAGAGTAGCAGATTGTCTGCAATGAATTGTGAAAACGCAGCAGTGACTTTGGCAGTGAAGGCCTCCCATCAATTTTGATAGGTTAAAATGATTCTGGTTGGTCTTGAGCAAATGTGTCAATTTTTTTTTCTGTGTGTGTCATAAAAGAAAGAAGCAATAGTAAATTCTTGCTGTTATTCCATGGAGCCAATAAAATCATACTGCCAAGAAGAGGCTGTTGACACCGTAAGTGTGGTTATCTGTCTTGAAATACTAGGCCTCGAAATAAAATTCCAATATTTCACATAACCTCTTTTTTTTTAAAACAAAAAAACAAAACAAAACAAAACAACTATACTGCTTACATTTAGGGCCCTGCTGTTGTGTAACTATTTTGAACATATCTACTGTAAGTGTATATATATATTTATTTTTTTTTCTGTGCAATAAATTCATTTAGAGATAAATTTGGATTGCAAATTATTTTGGGGGAGGCATGGTATTTGTGGCTAGTCTTACAAGTAAAAAGGACTAAAAGAAAGAAGAAAACATTTTTTATTACAGCATATTTACATCTGTCCAAAGTACTTATTTACTATAATACTGACGAATGTATAATACTGTACACAAAGAAAGAAGTTAAATGAGTTATAATTCAGTCGAAGTATAGCTGGCCATTTTAAAACTTACCACTGAATCTTTCTGGTATGAAATGTGATATCTGGCAATCTGGTCCAGTTCATTATATCAGGTCATTTGTATGTTCTTATTACCATTTTGATACCATAGCACATTTTATAACCCAGACATTTTATAATGGAACTATGATGCATGTATTTTCAAAAGTATAGACATACATGAAGCTATGAGGTCAAAAAAGATGAATGTCCGTAGTACCATATAGACTCAACAAATAAAAGTGTCCAAGGCTATGAGTGAGATTTATGAATATTGTGTAAGTTTAGGCCAACATGTGGTTTTGATATAAATAATTTGTTCTTAAATTAGAATTACAGTCGTTGAGTACAGTATTGAAAATGGCAGATAGATTTTAGCTATCTTTGCTCACTAGGGAAAATGGAAAAATGTTTAGTTTGGTCAGATTTTCACTTAATTTCTGAAAAATCTTACATTTGAGAGAACCCTTCTGAAATAAGAATCCTTAAAGACATAACCCCTTTGGCACAAGTTTTCAAGAAACTTGTTTGATGATGTAGACAATTATATGGCACACGTACTGTTCTAGATGTTTCATGCCAATAATATGTAAGCCATACCAAGGCTACATATACATATAGAGATGTTCCTCAGCTTACAAGGGGGCTAGGTACAGAGAAACACATAAAAAATTGAAAATGCATTTAATACCCCTAAACTATCAAATATCATAGCTTACCTTAAGCTTATTTAAACATACTCAGAACACTTACATTTGCCTGCATTTGGGCAAAATCATCTTAAGCAAAGCCTATTTTATAACAAAGTATCAAATATCACCTGCAATTTATTAAATATTACACTAAAAAAAGGAGAATGGTTATATATAGAATGGTTGTAAGAATATCAGGTGTTCACCCCTGTAATCTTCTAGCTGACTGGGAGCTGTGGCTCACTGCCCCTGCCCAGCATCACAAGACGGCACCATACCACATGTCACTGGCCCTTTTTATAAAGACCCAAATTCAAAATTCAAAGTACAGTTTCTACTGAATCACTTTCACTTTCACATCATTGCCAAATATATCGTAAGTTGAATCATTGTAAATCAGGAGCCATCTGATTTGAAAGTTAAATCACAGTCACCCCTATAAACACAAAAAAAGGCCTTCATGTAGGGTCATCTATGTATCTCTCAACAACATAGCATGACCTATCAAAAGCAAAAAAAATGTGAAGGGGACAATTGCTTTGCGTCAGTACTCTGAGCAGTAACATACATGGCCTTACTCACCTAGCAGAACTCCAGAGCTAGCTGATGGCAAGGAATTTTACAAATGTTTGCTGAACAGCTTAAGCACTATTATTTTTAACTTAGTGTGCATATCTGTTTTCTAAAGATATGTTAATTTATTTTATTGACTTATTACAAAACCAAATAATTTCCTCTTATTTAAGTAGCAGGTAAATAGAATTCTTTTTAATTTAAATCAAATGGATTTTTAGGGAAAATATACTAAAATTTCTGAAACTTGTATTGCTTATGAATCTTTTATTGGAATCCTTATCAAGTTGTATTTTTCAAGTTTTTCCTAAATAATCTTCAATGAATTGAAAATATTTTTTGGATTTTATTCAAGGCTATTAACACACAATTTCACTTTGTTAAATATAGTGCTAAATGTTCAACCAAAACGTTGTGTCTTTTTTTTTCCACTACCACATCCTCTATCTACTGACTGGATTCTCTCCCCAACTAGCACATATATACCATTGACTATCTTTAGGATAAGTAAGGGTCATCTTTTGTCCTTATTCTATTCCTCGCATGCTTCTGAACTTGTTGAATTTTAATAGAGTCACACCATAAGCATCACATATTTGAATCCCCTTTCAATAATAAACAGTGCACAACCAGAGCATACCTTCAAAGCTATCAATAGACTTACTCTGATATATTATTTTTGTAAATTAAAATAATTAAATTATAGAACAAGAGTTTCAGGTGGTAGGTGTTGTAAGTTTTACCCAAACTGACTTTTGTCAATCTCGTTTTTGTCATCATATATGTCAAGTAGTTTTCTCACGTTTATTTTTAGAATATCCTTGTATAATGAATATTTACACTGATATCTAGTATAAAAATCTTGCAATTTATTTTAGAAACATTCAGATATTGAAAATCAATCTATTTCTTTAATTCATTAAAGACATTTTTTGCTTGTTTCCAGTACTTTCTTACTGGTTAAAAAATGAATTTGAAGTAGTCTGAATTCATTATTATATGGCACTTTCCCTTGGATGAATACAAAGACGATATTCTATATTAGCTATCTGAGAAGAATTTATTTTTTTAATTTTATTTATTTGTGAGTGAGAGAGAGCACAAGCAGGGGGAGCAGCAGGGTGAGGGAGAAGCAAACTCCCGGCTAAGCAGGGAATCTGTTGCAGAACTCAGTCCCAGGACCCTAAAGGCTCAGGCGTTTAACTGACTGAGCCACCCAGGTGTCCCAATCTGAGAAGAGTTCTGTATGTTATTCCTATTCCTATGAAGGTTTAAGTCTAGGTAATTAACTTAATATTTTAGTGGCAATTACATAGATAGCACTATGTTCCAGGCAGAGAGTAAGAAAGAAATACTAAATCAACCATATTCTATGCATTCTACATGAAAATAATTAATCAATCATAATAAATCCTTCTATTTATGGAATATCAACTTATAAGCTTTCCTCCATATGAACAATGCCAAATACCAGAATAAAGGGTCATCTAATACAAATAAAGGATAGAATTAAAGAATTCTGGTAAGCCATTTAATTTTGAAAAATAGTGCTATATTGTTGCTGAGTTGTGGTTTTCAGTTACTTAATATCTGATAAGTGTAGAAGTAACATGAGTGTTACGTGAGATGAGAAATGGTATATAATTAAGATATTTTTAAAAGTACAGATAAATACAAATTTGTAAACATAGCATTATGGAGGAATAAAAATAAATGATAGCTACACACTCTAAAGTGAATAAATCTTGGAAAGTTAATAGAGAAGTAAAACAAGGGCAGTGCAAAAAGTATGGTACATTTTTATGAAGTTCAAACAAATTCTGTGAAACCATAGATGGACTTAAAGATACTATTATGTATCAAATATTGTAAAAATTAAGCAAGGAAATAGCAAACATAAAATAACCAAAGCATACAAACTTGGGTAGATACAATAGGTGTGATCATGTTCTACTTCATAAAGAGATGAGATAATAGATAAATAGAAGTAACTAGACTTTTTAGAAGTTAATAAAACTTTGCCTGTTATTTCTTAGTAATATAAAATATATGGTTTTCTAACAAAAACGTTTATCTTAAAAATATTTAAAAATAAATTTCAGGCTACTCATAGGTTATATTTACTTTTCCACTGAAGGAAAAGCTGGTTGCTGCTGTTGTAGTTGTAGTTGTTTGTTTGTTTTAGTCTCCTCCTAGGTTTTATTATTATAATGTGGAATAAGGAATGTTATATTGAAAAGTGAATTTTTTTATAGACAAAAATCATTACTTGATTCACCTCCTGGTACAGCAGATGGAACTCCTGAAAATATGCCCTTTTGCCTTACAGAAGAGTAACAGTTATGCTTACTTCTTAAACATACTTGGTGGTGGCCCTAAATAGTGACACCATAGTAAACATTTTGAATATTTGCAATTAATTTTTATAGTCATAGGGCTCCAAAAGGCACTGCTGGTATCTTAGCAGGTGTTTCAATAAAGCTAAAAGTTGCCTGACTGTTTAAAAATATTAACAAGGCACAAAACATGGCAGAAGTATTGTCCTCAGATATTATTTTTTTCCATATGCTCCTGATTCCAGACATGACAAGTTATTTTTTTAAATTTTTTTATAAAATATTTTATTTATTTATTTGACAGAGATCACAAGTAGGCAGGGTCAGGCAGAGATCCAGGAGGAAGCAGGCTCCCTGCTGAGCTGAGAGCCTGATGGGGACTTGATCCAAGAATCCTGGGATCATGACCTGAGCCTAAGGCAGAGGCTTTAACCCACTGAGACACCCAGGCTCCCCCATGACAAGTTATTTTTTTTTAAAGATTTTATTTATTTGTTTGACTGAGAGAGATTACAAGTAGGCAGAGAGGCAGGCAGAGATAGAGAGGAGGTAGCAGGCTCCACGCTGAGCAGAGAGATCGATTTGGGGCTCGATCCCTGGACCCTGAGATCATGACGTGAGCCGAGGCAGCGGCTTAACCCACTGAGCCACCCAGGCGCCCCCATGACAAATTATTTTTGATAGATATATATACAATGTATTTTCAAGTTATAAGAAAAATGGTTCTTCTATTTTTAACCTTTTTAAAAAATTACATAATTTTTTTAAATTAAAATTTTATTTTTTAATGTTATACTTTTATTTTTTTAAAGATTTTATTTATTTATTTGACAGACAGAGATCACAAGTAGGCAGAGAGGCAGGCAGAGAGAGAGAGAGATAGAAAGAGGGAAGCAGGCTTCCTGCGGAGCAGAGAGCCCGATGTGGGGCTCGATCCCAGGACCCTGAGATCATGACCCGAGCCGAAGGCAGCAGCCCAAACCACTGAGCCACCCAGGCGCCCCAATGTTTTACTTTTCAATATACTACTTAGAATATAAAACCTGTTCCATTTTGTAAGAAGTTTACCATTTAAAAAATGGTAATTTTCTCATTGTGTCTTCCCCTTTCATTGCTTTATTTTGAATAAAAAATTTCACAATAAACATAACGGATGCTTTCCTTTTGATGGTCCCTCTGTTGGTCATACTGTATATGAGCCATGACAATTAGGTTTACAAAATTTATTCATGTTTGTTGATATGTTTTATCATAACTAATTTTCCCTCCCTTATCTAGATTCCCCAGCTTTCAGACAGGTGGACACTTCAATAAACCATACCAAGGGATGTATCAAGTACTTCTTAGACATTCTCTCAGATCCTTATGGTCTAATTTTGCTTACGGATTTGCAATAGGTTCTGCCAGAGGCACTACTGTGACAACTGATGTCCATGGTCTATCTCCTGCTAAGCTCAAGAGGTCACTGGTTTCCAAGTTTATCTATACAATTAATGCATTCCAGCAAGTTCTTTTTTTTAATATTAACAAACTTATTTTAAAGTTTATATGGAGAGGCAAAGACTCACAATAGTCAACATAGTGTTGAAGGAGAACAAAGACTGAGGACTGACTCCAAAGTTTACCATAACGATGGGGCGCCTGGGTGGCTCAGTGGGTTAAGCCTCTACCTTTGGCTCAGGTCATGATCCCAGGGGCCTGGGATCGAGCCCCGCATTAGGCTCTCTGCTCAGCAGGGAGCCTGCTTCTCCTCATCTCTCTCTCTGTCTGTCTCTCTGCCTATTTGTGATCTCTCTCTCTGTCAAATAAATAAATAAAATCTTTAAAAAAATGTATACCATAATGATAATTGTAAGCAAGATATTGTAATACCACAGAAAGACTAGATTAAAGGAACAGAATATATATTATCAATTATATTTTATATTTAATATAAAAGTAAAAGCAATATAAGAGAGCAAAACACAATCTTTTAAACAAATGGTTCTGGAGTAATGGTGAAGCTAAATGTAAAAATATGAAATAAAAATAAAATAAAGTAATAAAATAAATCCAGGCAGATATCATACACTCTTCACAAAAATTAACTCAGATTGCATTATAAACCTAAACATGAAACATGTAGAAGGTAATATAGAAGAAAATTTAAATGACCTTGGTTTTGGCAATAACTTTAGCTGCAAAAGCACAAGCACTGAATTTAAAAATGTCTACTCTGTGAAACACAATGCCAAGAGAATGAAAAGGCAAAGCACAGACTATGAGAAAAATTTGCAAAATACACATCTGGCA
Organism: Mustela lutreola; assembly: GCF_030435805.1. Taxonomy (NCBI): domain Eukaryota; kingdom Metazoa; phylum Chordata; class Mammalia; order Carnivora; family Mustelidae; genus Mustela; species Mustela lutreola. Next base: position 60,694,834 of record NC_081305.1, on the reverse strand, counting down.
CAGGACTGTTAATCAAAAATACACAAAGACCCCTTAAAACTCAACAATGGGGGAAAAACCTGATTAAAAATGAGCCAAAGACCTTAGCAGATACCTCACAAAAGAAAATATTACAGATGGCAAATAAGCATATAAAAAGGTGCTTCACATCATATGTCATCAGGAAAATGCAAATTAAAACAAAAAAGAGACACCAGTACATACCCAGAATCCAGAACACTGACAACAGAACACGAAATGTTGGTGAGGATGTGGAGCAACAGGAATGTTCTTCCATGTCTATTGAGAATAAAGAATGGAAAACAGGGGCGCCTGGGTGGCTCAGTGGGTTAAAGCCTCTGCCTTCGGCTCAGGTCATGATCCCAGCGTCCTGGGATCGGGCCCCACATCGGGCTCTCTGCTCAGCAGGGAGCCTGCTTCCTCCTCTCTCTCTGCTTACTTGTAATCTCTGTCTGTCAAATAAATAAATAAAATCTTTAAAAAAAAAAAAAAAAAAAAAAAAAAAAAAAAAAAAAAAATGGAAAACAACGTGGCAGTTTCTTACAAAACTAAACATATTCTTGCCAGATGATTCAGCAGTAGCAGTTCTTGGTATTTATCCAAAGAAGATGAAATCTATACCCACAAAGATGTCTATAGTAGTTTTATTCATAACTGACAAAAGTTTGGAAGCAACCAAGATATCCTTCCATAGGTGAAAGGTCAAATAAAGTGTAGTACATGCAAACAATGGAATATTATTTAATGCTAGAGAAATGAATTACCAAGCCATGAAAAGATATGGATATAAATATTTAATAAATATTTGATTTTAGGCTTCTACCAGTCTATCAATAGTATTAGTATATTTTAACAGTGAATGCTCAGCATTCATGAAATTACCTAATAAAATATTTTGGGTTCAATATTTTAAATACTTCAAACTCTATGATTATATTCCTAATAATTTTGAATTGGGGTAAATAAACCTTAATTTTTTGTAACTTGTTTCTTATTGCAAAAGAGCTCAATGAAATTTTAGAAAATAAAAATTTACAAAAACAGTTTAGTTTACTCTTGCCAAATAACTTAAAACTTTATCTTATATTCAAATACATATATTTTTCTAAATTGATTTATATGCTACTAAAACCAAAAACCTTTAGTTATACTAGATTTCATATCATGCAATCAATGCCAAAAAGCCATCTGGCGATGACTTTTCTTAAATAGAGTTAAGATGGGCATTATTACAATGCAAGATGGAAACAAAGATAGTATAACAATTGAGTGTTACATAACTTTTCTGTTTTGATCAAGTTACTAATCTACAAAAGGCTTTTATCGGTGACAGACTTGGGAATTTAACAAAACTTTTAAACTAGCATGTGCGACTCATTCCTAGAAAACAACACAATCAATAACACTTTATTTAGATTAAATCATGACTATTTCTCCATTTGAATAAAAAAGGTAGCAACGCCAATAAGTTTATTGAACATGAAAAGTTGAAATGCTATAATGCTCCTAAGGAATTAAATGATCCAGTCATGTATTACAAAAAAAGGATATAAATGACCAAAGGGTTTGTATAATTGTAATGTACAACTGCCCATTATCGTTCAATAGTGTAGGCTTGTACAAGAACTCTATAAAAGAACTCCACTTCTAAACAGTGGAAAATATGTTCCCTTTCCCCCTATATACAACTATTAAGCCATTCATTTAGCTTTTAAAATATCCACTTAATACAGGCTTTTTACTCATTTGCTTACATCTGAAGGATAGACTTCTAGCGTAAGAGGTAAAGCCCATAAAGGAGCCCAATAAAAACAACAAAATACAGTTTAGTGAGACCTTACAATCTGTCAGCTACCTTTCTGAGAATACTTCAATTAATAAAACATATAAAATACCTGACCAAAAAGAGCTTACATTCTTTTGAAATATAATAGTGAAATAAACCAATAATAGAGGGGCACCTCAGTGGCTCAGTCCATTGAGTGACTGCCTCTGGCTTGGGTCATGATCTCATGGTCCTGGGATGTAACTCCCCAGCAGGCTTTCTAGCAGTGGGGTGTTTTCTTCTTCCTCTGTGCCCCCTCCCAATCTCTCTCTCTCTGTTTCAAATAAGGAAATAAACCAGTAATAGAATAATGATTGATGGTTGATGGTGATAAGTGTTACAAAGAAATACAAGAAAGGTAAAAGCCATTGGAGAATGCTGGGAGGAAAGTTAATTTTATTTTGTGTTGGGTGGTTATATCTCATTTATGAGATGTTATTTGCACAAAGACCCAGGAAGTGAAGGAGGGTGTTATACAAATATTAAAGGAAAAGATTGCTCTAGGCAGAGCAAGTAAGTATATAGACTTTGTGTGAACAGCTGGTCTGTTACTTTTGAGGAAAAGCAAGGAGGCCAATGAGGAGTTCATAGTGGTGGAGAGAGGAAGAATGTATTGATGAATGACCTTCCAGTACATTGAAACGCCTTCAGTTTTTATTTAATATGAAAGGGGAAGATACCAAAAGATTTTCAACAGCAGAATAAAATCATATGACTTGATTTTTAGGTTAAGTTGCTGTACCAAAATAAATTTGCAGGGAGAAAGGAGTGCAGTAGTTGTGGAAGTGGGGCTATCAATCAAGTCAATAATTCAGGAACATATGATGGTGTTTTTACCATGCTGGGTGGTAATAGAAGTGGTGAGGTATGGTTTTTATTTTGTATATATTTTGATGGTGAATATTCCGGTGAACAGGATGGGGTATGTGCAGGACAGACAATATCAACATTTATTTTACCTGCACAAACAGAAGGGTGGAGTCTTCATTCCCTGATTTGGAGAGAACTCTGAGTTCAAATGTTCTCTCTGATTAAATGGCATAGTGATGATGAGGATTTAGTCAGACAGTGAAAGAGAACAGTAAGCATAGTGTTAAGCGGTAAGACATTATAATACATTTGAACAACAAAAAACGTTGTGTTGGATCATGTGTTTATGTGAGTAAATAAATAAATAAAGCTTCCTGGGGTTCTGATAGAGGTAAAGAAGACTAGTATATGATCCAAAGGGGCACGTGCACCAAATGTTTATAGCAGCAATATCCAAAATAGCCAAACTATGGAAAGAACCTAGATGTCCATCAACAAATGAATGGTATATATATATATATATATACGATGGAATACTATGCAGCCATCAAAAGAAATGAAATCTTGCCATTTGCGATGACATGGATGGAACTAGAGGGTATTATGCTTAGCAAAATAAGTCAACCAGAGAAAGACACTATCATATGATCTTCCTGATATGAGGAAATGGAGGTGCAGTGTGGGGGGTTTGGGGGACAGGAAAAGAGTAAATGAAACAAGATGGGATCGGGAGGGAGAGAAACCATAAGAGACTCTTAATCTCACAAAACAAACTGAGAGTTGCCGGGGGGTGGGGAGGGTAGGGAGACGGTGGTGGGGTTATGAACATTGGGGAAGGTATGTGCTGTGGTGAGTGCTGTGAAGTGTGTAAACCTGGCGATTCACAGACCTGTACCCCTGGGGCTAATAATACATTATATGTTAATTTAAAAAAAAAAGAAGAAGAATAAGACTACTATAAATCAAATGCTATGGTTTTCAGCAAAGAGTGTGTAATCAGGCATATTTTATTAAAGTAACCAAGTAAAATGATGGTCGAAAATTGGAATAACAGAAAACATAAAAATCAGAGATTTTAAAAAGAGATATGGGACAGTGTAGAGAATATAGTCAATGATATTATAATAGTGTTATATGGTGACAGATGGTGGCTATATTTGTAGTGATCATAGAATAATGTATGGAGATATTGAAAACCTGAAACCAATGTAACACTGAATATCAACTATACTCAAATAAAAAAATAGTAAAAATAAAACATTTTAATTTAAAACAATAAAAAGAGGGACAAGAATATGAAAAGTGAATTTCAAAAAGAGTAAAGATGAGGCTAAGACATACTCTGAACCTTGAGGAAAACACCATTTTGAAAATTCTTTCCATTTTGAGAAAACTCAAATGAATCAATACCATAAAAGAACCCATTTTAACTGAGAGATGTAATGAATGCTCAAGAAATAATTTTATGACAGGATAATTCTTCCCTATGAAACAGCATACAGAAACCAGGGGAAACACCTGGATGCAAAATAAACTATACTGAAAATAAGAATTAGGAAAAAGATAAATGATGAAGGATAAGAAAATTAGACCTGCGACAGAGACATAGTGAAGAGAATTTTTAGCTTGTGGTTTAATGTTTTTGAGGATAATCTAGAGTTCATAACTGCCTTGAGACAGGCTGGTTGTAGGCAGTTTAGGCAGACCCCTAAGACAGGCCTACTTTGGGCAGGTGGTGTTGGAGGAGGCCACTGGGCTGGACAAAGACAAATCCAACCATTTGACTAAAGTGTCTGTGAAGATGTTGAAGTCAGATGCAACAGAGAAAGACCTGTCAAACCTAATCTCAGAAATGGAGATGATGAAGATGATTGGACAGCACAAGGACACCATCAACCTGCTGGGTCCTGCACACAGGACGGTCCTTTGTACACTCTCATGGAATATGCCTCCAAAGACAACATACAGGAGTACCTGCAGGCCCAGAGGCCTCCTGACCTGGAGTACTGTTACAATATCAGCCACAATGCAGCAGAGCAACTCTCCTCCAAGTACATGGTATCCTGTGCCTATCAGGTAGCCAGAGGCATGGAGTACCTTGCCTCCAAGAAGTGCATACACCAAGACCTGGCCACCAGGGAAGTGCTGGTGACAAAGGACAACATAATGAAGATCTCAGACTTCAGCATTTCCAGAGATATCACCACATCAGTTACTATAAAAAGACAACCAACAGTGGACTGCCTGTGAAGTGGATGGTCCCTAAGGCCATGTTTGACCAGATCTACATCCACCAGAGTGACTTCTGGTCTTTTGGGGTGATCCTGTGCAAAATCTTCACTCTGGAAGCCTCCCATATCCTGGAGTGCCTGTGGAGGTGGTTTTCAAGCTGCTGAAGGAGTCATTTGATGGATAAGCCAATAAGTGCACCAGAGAGTTATACACAATAATGAGGGGTGGCTGGCATGTGGTACCTTCAAGCTGCTGGTAGAAGACCTGAATCATACTGTGGCCTTGACCTCCAACCAGGAGTACCCGGGCCTGACCTTGGCCCTGGAACAATACTGTCTATGCTTTCCCAACACCCGAAGCTCCACCAGCTCCTCAGAGAAGAATTCCACCTTCTCTCATGTGCCGTTGCCCAGGGAGGCCTATCTGCCCTGACACCCAGCCCAGCTTGCCAATGGTCGACTCAAATGACAAGTATCCCTATTACTCCTGTCCAGATTCCGTCATAAGCTGTAACCCTTACCCCCCACCCTCCCTGCAAGACTCACTGCCTTCTCCTTTGTCCCTTTCCTACTGGCTGGACCCAGCTGCCTACCTGAGGCCTTCACCCCTTGAAGTTCACCTCTCTTCCCCTTCCTCTTCCTCCTCCTTTCAACCTGCTCATGAAAGAAAGGCACAGAGAGGCAGGTACTTGCTCGTGGCTACTTCCTTCCCTCCCATATGTTGGACCAAGATCCCTCCCTGGCATCTGGTACTGCCTGGACATCGAGGGAGTGGGAGATGAGGCATGCCAATGAAAGCTGTCGGAGATTTCCTGTTTTGGTTTTGTCTGCTTAGCATAACATGGAAGACTGAGTTCTGGTGGCAGGGACCTAGTCCTTGGGGCTATAGCACTAGCGAGGGGAGGTCAACTGCTCTGGGCCTTGGCTAAGAGCAACGCCTGCTCCAGAGATATGGTGCCAAGGGCTTATTAATTTTGATACTAATTTGCTTTGCTGACCAAATACCTGGTATCAAAAGATGGGAAGGCAAAGGCTGGAAGCAGTGTTGTGACCATGGGGTCCAGCCACAAACTATGAAGAAAACACAAAGTGTATAAATCTGAGTAAGTATATATTTACACACCTTTTTAAATAGGTTGTTATCAAAGATTTAATCAATGGGTAATATGCTCCTCCTGGCTGGGAAGCATCAGTTGCCATATATTAAAAACAAAGGAAAGAGGTGTCTGGGTGGCTTCCTCCATAAGTGTCCCTTCTTTTCAGGTCATGATCCCAGGGTCCTGGGATGGAGCCCCACATCAGGCTCTCTGCTCAGTGGGAAACCTGCTTCTCTTTTTCCCTCTGCCCTGCTTATAGTTCCTCTTCCTGTCTCTCTGTCTGTCAAATAAATAAAATATTTTAAAAAAGAAAGAAAGAAAATGTTTTTAAAAGGTCTTCTTTTTCTTTAATTTTCTAGGGGTGCCTGGATGACTCAGTTGTTTAAGCAGATGTTTGCCTTTGGCTGAGGTCATGATTCCAGTGTACAGGGATCCAGCCCTGCATGGGACTACTTGCACCCCAAGGAGCTTGCTTCTTCCTCTCCCTTTGCACGTGATTCCACCTGCTTGTGCGCTTCCTCTCTCTCTCTCTCTCTCTCTCTCTTTCTCTCTCTTGCTGTCAATAAACAAAATAAAATCTTTTCCTAAATAAATAAATAAATTTCTAAACCTACTTTCAGTTTAGGTCCCTTAACAAAAATTGCTACTGCTTCATTTAAAAAAAAAAAAGATAATTTAGAAAGATGCTTCCAGAGCTAAAAAGCTGTTTTGTTTTTTTTGTCAGGATTAAATATAGAAGTGCTTTAAAAAGTAAAAGAAAAAATATGCTATATTAACACTAATCACACTATAACTTTGGTGGTTATATCAAGATAATGAAAAGTGATTTTAAAGCAAATTTCATTATCAGACATAAAGATCCAGTCAAAATTACAGAAGAGTAAAAGTATGAATTCCTCAGGGAGTATAATAATTCTTGACTTTTAATACTTAATAACAGATTTGGGGATATATAGGGAAAAACTAAGAACAAAAATCATAACTTCTACCTTAGAAGAGAAATGGAAAAAAATTTCAACACCTTTATTTTAAGATTATATAGACAAATGGTCATCAAATTGGTAAGATATGTAAGACTTGAACAAAATTGTCAACTAACTAGATATGCTTGATATTACAGAACACTCCCAACAACCGCAGACTACATATATCTTAAGCCATGATTTTCTTTGCAAAGGTCAACATTGATAATGTTCTAGTCATACCTCCGTGTACCAGGAAAGAAGTAGCATATTTCTTGAAAGACACAGCTATCAAAGCTCCATTGAGAAACCGTAAAGATGGAGAAGGGATTTGCAAATTATATATCTGATAATGGACATCTACTCTGATTATTAAAAAATGAATAAAAATAAAAAACCTTACTAATAACCAAACAGAGTATCCAATTTTACATGTGAAAAAAATTATTGCAGAGACATGTCACCAAAAGGATATGGATGGCTTATAAGCACATGACAAATTTCTCAACATTTAGACATTAAAGAAATACAAATTAAAATCATGAGACATGCTTACATATCTATTAGAATGGCTAAAATTATGAAGGCTAATTGTACTTCGTCTGAGCTAGATTGAGAAGCAACAAAAAATCTAAACTGTTGTTGGCATATATCATGATAACACCACTTTGGAAAATAGTTTGAAAATTTTTTTAAATGCAAAATATGTTGCAGTTACACGAATAGCCATTTTACTTCTAGGCATTTAACCAAGAGAAAGAAACCCTATGTTCGTACAAGGACTTGTATATGAATTTCACAGCAGCTTTATTTTTAAGAATTGAAAACAGTGGAAATGTTCATCAATGTCCATCAATAGAGCAAAGACAAATTATGATCTATTCATTAAAGAGATTACTATTCAACATCAAAATGAACTATTTACAATTGGAGATTCTCAAAGTAATGGTGCTGAGAAAAGAAAAGCCAGGCAATGAATAGTATATACTGTGTGATTCCATGACTATAAAATATCTAGAAAATACAAATTTATATATAGTCACAGTCATCAAATATATTGGTGTGATTTTAGTGCCTTCTTCTGTGCTCGCATAGCTTCCTACACTTGGATCTCCGAGCATTTGTTACACCATGTGAAAATATGAACTCTTTTTCTTTATTCTGTCTTACTAGAATAAGAATCCTTGAAATTTTATGGACATTTGAACTCTCAGATATTAGCAGAAATTCTATCACACAGTAAGTTTCCAAATATAAAAGCCAGAGTTTTACAAAGACTTCTAAGCTTTTACATGATCTAGCCACTCATTTAACCTCTGTGACCTCTTTCCCTGCTACTCTTCAGTCACTCACAGTGGCCTCCTTGCTATTCCTCAGATATGCCAGGCACGATCCAACCTTATGGCCTTCAAGATAGCCAATTCCTTTGTCTGGAGTGACCTTATTGCTGATAGTTCTGGGCAAATTCATCACCTTTCCATACCTTTGTTCAATTGTCAGCTTCATTGTAACTACCCTGATCTTCCTATTAAAATTTTTAACTCCCCATCCCCTGCCTAGCAACCTTGATTTTTCTCACCCTGATCTAATTTTTCTTTTTCCCCATTGTACTCATCATTTTTGAATGCACTATGCAATTTTTATTAAGGTTTATAGCTTTTAATTGTCTCACTCAATAAAATAAAAGTTCTACAAAGCCAAGTATTTCATTTACCAGTGTAGTCTGAAGTAATATCTGCCATATAATAGGTTCAGTAGACAATTGGTAAATTTCAGAATAAATTAATGTTGAGAGTATACTGAACTTCATAAGTCATTTCAATATTTTTTTCCAAAAAATAAACTATGTAAAACATACCTTAAATTTACTTTCAAAATATTTTATAGCATATAATGGACAAAATAAGACAAAATGAGACAAAAAAAGAAAACAAAATAAGACAAAAGCCTTAAAGAAACAATCATATAAATAACCATTTCATACCTACATAAAAATTGCATAATACCACACTCCTAGGTCCTCTCTGAATGCTCTAAAATAACCCTTCAAAAGAAATACATTTTTAAAAATAACAGATTTTTTGGCAAATAATTTAATAAAATAAAAGTTTCATTCATCTATGTAGATCATAATAAATGTTTTTAATAAGCATGAAATTATAACTCTGAAGTGTGCTAAAATGAAACCACCTCCTAAGGGTGAGAGAACAAAAATAAACATCATTTTTCCAAATAAGAGGAATTTATTACCTTTGAATCAAAGCATGTGGATTTGTTAAAACTGGCAATAAAGGAATATGGAAGCACAAACCATAGAAAGTCACATTTTAGATTTCTAAAAGACTTCATAGTGAAGAGTATACATTTTTTAAATGCTACATAATGCTACATAATGACAAGATGACAGGGTGTGACAAATAGCATTTTAAAAGCTCTACTCATAATGGAATGGAAGGTGTCATTTCCCTATAATTTTATATATGTCATTAATTTACTATATCTGGATACAACATATTACCAAACAGATGTTCATCAAAGACTAAATCATTTTTAATGGAACATAATAATTTGAACCTTCATCTATTAATCATTTTTTTCGATCTAACATTTATAGTCTCGCTAAACATTTTATCAGTTGTCGACAAAATAAAAAAAAATAGTATAAAAAGTCATGTTTGGAAAAATAGATTTTCTTTGAAATTTGCATTTAAATGAAAATATTTGCTGATATTTTAAAAACTTTAAATGTAATTTTATATATATCTGACCTATCAGATGATATAAAATTTTTGGAGAAAATATGACATATTTTTTTGATCTTGGTTGAAGGTATTAATAAAGAGCAACTGTTTGTATTATTTGTATTGTGATATCTTAGTTAATAAACATGAATAACTGGTATAAAATATGTTTTTTTTATTTTATTTATTTCCTTGACAGAGATCACAGGAAGGCAGAGAGGCAGGCAGAGAGAGAGGAATGGAAGCAGGCTCCCTGCTGAGAAGAGAGCCCACTGTGGGACTCAATCCCAGGAACCTGGAATCATGACCTGAGCCGAAGGCAGAGATTTTAACCCACTGAGCCACCCAGGTGCCCTAAAATATGTTTTTTTTTTATATAGAATTATAGTTCTTGCCAAAATATGGAACTAGGTGGAACTGAATGCCTCCTTCAAAGTCAGCTCTGGAGAAATTATGCAAGTGTAATATGGAACTATTTCGGATATTAACCAAAAACAGAGAAATGATGATAAATTCCTTAAAAGACTCAAAGTTGCTCTTGACTGGTATGTTTCAAGCTCTATTCCTGGTTTGAGGACAGGTTTTAACAGGCCTGTCACTGTAGAAATCAGCTGCATGTTTAGAGGCTATCAGAACTGTGCAAAAACCTTGAAGGGGTAAAGACTTGAAAATTCTTTAGAGAGATTAGCTCCCTAAGGCATTATTCATCCACACATTTTCCTCCAAACAATTAAGACTGATGGATGAGGGGCACCTGAGGGGCTCTCTCATCACGTGGGTGGTGGGTTAAGCCTCTGCCTTCATCTCAAGTCATGGTCTCTGGGTCCTGGGATCCAGCCCCACTTCGGGCTCTGCTAAAAAGGACCACTGCTTCGCTCCCTGCTTGCCTGCCTCTCTGCATACTTGTAATCTCTCTCTCTCTCTCTCTGTGTCCAATAAATAAATAAAATCTTTAAAAAAAGGCTGATGAATGATAAATTATGAAAACTGCTCCCTCCAAATGATGCTTTGTCATAAAGATTTAAGAATTTAAAATTGTAAGAATTTAAAATTGAAACTTGATCGTAGGATTTATCTTATAGAATAACATCAAGTGAAGGCAGTTATTATTAGTTCTGAAGTATTTGTGATTCTGAATTCTTGGCCTCATTAGTAAATTTATTTTTAATAAATTATTATTTAATATATAATAATATATATAATATATATTATATATATAATAAATTCATTTATTTATTTTTCATTTATTATTTATTATTTATTTATTTATTTATTACCTGAAACACAAGAAAATGAATGACCTGATTGAAAAATTGGCAAGGACTGGAACAGACACCTCACTGAAGAAGATATTGAGAATGCAATAATGATATGAAAAGATGCTGTGATGATCCACAGCATGTATAATTAAGGAATTGTAAATTAAAAGAACAATGAGGGGCGCCTGGATGGCTCAGTGGGTTAAGCCACTGCCTTTGGCTCAGGTCATGATCTCAGGGTCCTGGGATCGAGTTCCACGTTGGGCTCTCTTAGCAGCAGCCTGCTTCTTTTTCTCTCTCTCTCTGACTGCCTCTCCGTCCTCTTGTGATCTCTCTCTGTCAAATAAATAAATAAAATCTTTTTAAAAAATAAATAAATAAATAAAACAATGATATATCACTATCATATATCATTTTGGCTAAAATCCAAAATACTGACAACATAAAATGCTTTTGACGATGAAGAACAAGAGAAACTCTCATTCATTCTGGTGAGAACACCAAATGGTGCTACCACTTTGGAAGATAGTTGGGCAGTTTCTTACAAAACTAAACATATTCTTACCATATGATCCAGCAATCGTGCTCCTTTGTACTCACCCAAAAGAGCGAAAACTTTGTGTACACAGAATCCTGCATATAAACCTGTGTTTGTAACAGCTTTACCCATAAGTGCCAAGAGTTGGAAGTAACCAAGATGTCCTTCAGGAGGAGAATGGATAGATAAACTGTGGTCCATTGAGACAATGGGATATGATTCAGCGATAAAGAGAAATGGCTATCAAGCAATGAAAAGACATGGAACAAACTTAAAATCCGTCATAATAAGTGAAAGAAGTCAATTTGAAAAAGCTTCATGTTGCAAGGTTCCAACTATATGACCTTCTAGAAAAGGCAGAACTATGCAAATGGTATAAAGGTCAGCGGTTTGTAGCAGTTAGGAGAGGAGCAGGATGAGCAGGCAGAGCACAGAGGATTTGTAGGCCAGTGAAAATGTTCTGTATGACATGCATGATATTTTAGATATATTTCACTACACAGTTGTCAAAATGCATAAGATACTATACCAAGAGTGAACTCTATGAGAAAAGGTTTTTTTAAGATTTTATTTATTTATTTGACAGGCATCAAAGCAGGCAGAGAGGCAGATGGGGAAAGCAGGGGTTGGGGGAAAGCAGGCTCCCTGCCAAGCAGAGAGTCTGGTCTGGGGCTCGATCCCAGGACCGTGAGATTATGACCTGAGCCGAAGGCAGAAGCCTTAACACACTGAGCCACCCTGGTGCCCCACCAAGAGTGAACTCTAATGTAAACTGTGGACTTTGGGGTGATAATGATGTGTCAGTGTAGGGTCAGTGAGCGTGAAAAATTATCACCGTGGTACAGGATGTTGATAATGGGGAAGGCTGTGTGTATGTGGGGAAAGGGAATTTTACTTTGATCCCCAAACTACTCTAAAAAATGCAGTCTGTTAAACAAAAACTTTATAATGCAATATAATAAAAAACAATAATGCATATCAAGAGGGAAATAATGTTTAAAGGGAACGAAGAACTTCAGTAATGTGTACCTAGGGATTTTGATTGCACATTTGTAGGAAGTTCACATTGTCATTAGCAATTGTTTATCTGTGAAGTAGAAGTAACATAAAGAGTGATGAAAACTCAAAAATGCAACATTAAAAAATGCCATCTATGGGCTCTTAAAAAATGGAACAAAATTTGCTTGGCTTTTTAAGCGTTGTGGGGAATGAAGGGACAGAATTTAAATTCAGCTTTATAAAAGATTGGATAATATATTTCTACAAAGAAGGCTCCTCTGAGTAACATAGAAATGAACATGGTAGCAGAAAGTGGAAAAAAGGCTACATCTCTTGTGAGCTCACGTTCTCTGAAACCCTGTCACTTAGTGGAGACAGTAACTGTTCGATGAATAGGAAAAGGTAGTCTTTCAGATTCCCGGGATTTTCACTAAGAATCGTGAATGGATTTTTTAAAAAATATGTAAAGAATGTCTAGAGTGCAAGTACGTGCAAATAACTGACATTTTGGAGAGAATATTATAATCAGCAGAGAAGGTCAAAATGACAAAGTTCCATGATCAGAGTAAACATATGGGATTAAAAAATAAAAGATAAAAAAAAAGATTTTTTTAAAAGGACTTTTTTTTAAAGGACTTTAAACAAAAGTCCTTTTTAAGAGACAGTTGGCTGTTTAAACCAAAAGTACAACTCACTGAGAAAATCACCGCATTATTTACTGGGGCAGAAAGGACTTGGAATGTAGAAAGGCCCATTCTGCAGAGGAAAAAATAGAATCACTAACAGGCCTCATGCCGTTCACAGCCAGTGACTAGAATCCCTGCCTCATGAGACCCTGTGCTAGAACGCCGCTAGAACCATCTAGAACTATGTTAGTCTTTCTTGGAAGCCAACAAGTGTTGCCCAGTTAAGAGCACGGTAACAATCAGTCACGTTATGTTATAATGATTGTCGATATCTTTAAAAGCCTTGTCAAGTTCCTTTTTGAGTAACCCTCACCACACCCTTAGAGAAATTTATCTGTGGTTCACCTCTTTGAAATACCTCATTGTTGTTCCACATTTACCATAGCAAAAAAAAAAAAAGCTTTTTATTAACAAAGTGTTCAGAAGGGGGCGCCACGGAAAACAATGAGAGTTTTCACTGCCTGGACAATTTTGTTGCAGAAACAGCTGAAATCATTCAGGTCAGACAGAGCCAAGGGCTGGAGGGATTTTTAAAATTACAAAAACCGAACCAAATCAAACCAAAACAAAAATCAAAACCAATGGCCAAGATTTCAAGTTTGCTACTAAAGGTATGACATTCTTCTAAGACATGCGCCTGACTTGATCAATATATTTATATATTTATATTTGAAGAAGAAGGAACTATTTGATGCAGCAAATCCACGTTGGTTAAAAATCACCAGATATGGTGACTCCTGGGTGGCTCAGTGGTTTAGGCCTCTGCCTTCGGCTCAGGTCATGATTTCAGGGTCCTGGGATGGAGCCCCACATCGGGCTCTCTGCTCAGTGGGGAGCCTGCTTCCCCCCTCTCACTCTGCCTGCCTCTATACCTACTTGTGATCTGTCAAATGGGTAAATAAGATCTTTAAAAAAAGAATTACAAGGTGTGAAATACATCGAGGGTATGGGAAGGAAAATGATTTCACCTGATCTGACTAGGAAGTGGTTGAAGCCTGAATTAAAGTGCTATAAAAAGAGTAAAGACCTGGGAAATATATGGGGAAAAATCCCTAGAAAAACAGCAATAATAACTGGCTGCTCTTTATTGACCCAGATCCTGCGGTAGGCAAAGAGCTGGTTTTAGCCAGAGGATGATCTCCGTTTGTCTTCGTGATCTGGCATTTTTTGAAATCCAGGCATGGGGCTCTGCACTAGAGCTGCAAATGCTGGGGGGCCCTCACTGTCCCTTTTCTCTTCTCAGCGGGACAACGGGCCTGTCCACGGTTCAGTGTGACAGGCTTTACCACAGGGAGATAAAAGACTGCCAAGGGTAGGTTGGAGCTGGGAAAAGCCACTTAGGAACAGATTTTCAGGGGAGGTGATAGACCAGGGCAAAGCAAAGAGTGAGGATGAGTGTGTCAAGTTTCAAAGTGCCAGGAGGCAGCCCAGTGCATTCGGGAAATGACAGCAAGTTCATGACAACTGACAGCTGATCTGGCAGCATCACTTGGGGATGGAGGCTGAGCCCCAGGGTTAACACTGGGGGTGAGATGGTTTGTATACTATGCCGAGGAGGTGAGGTACTACACTGTGGGGGCACAGGGAGGTACCGGAGGATTTCAAATATCAGAATCGTAACCATAATAGAGTATTTCATTGCATCCTAGCTTCCATCAAGGGTAAGATGCACTATAGTTTATGTTCGACTAAGAAAGAGAAATGCTGTCAGTTAAACTAGGATATGTCATCAAGTGCAAGGTGAGTGCCACCTTAAGAGATATTAAAACGGCGGGGGGGAGGACAAATCTTAGAACAAGTAAACTGTGGTACTAGAATAATTAAGAAAGGTCGAACACTTCGATCAACTAAAAAAGTGATTATTGCTTACCATGTGCCCCAAACTATATTAAGTCTTAGAACAAGAGACTTTCTCATCTTGATGCCCCGCAGCTGTTAGACCCAAGGTACAGAGGGCAGTAGCCAACGACCAGCAGGCCCCAAGTGCCATGTGCAGACTCTAAGAGCAACTGCCTTTGAGAGAGGAAACGGTTGAGAGTGGGCTTTCTCAGGTAGAGAATTACTAGCTGGGAAAGTAGGAAAATTGACACAGAATCGGAATTGATGCCCCTACATGACAGAGTTGGTGAAACTTCCCTTCTCAGAGATCTTGAGGCTCCTCAGAAATGTATTTTTCATTTTGGATGGAACATTGAGGATAAATATGATCTGTTCGAGTTCCTGGTTCTCTCATCAAGACTGTTTCTTAGGCTTCACTGGCACAAGAAAAGAGTTTTGATAGTCCAGGGTAAATCCTGACAAAAGCAAAGCACGGTATCTATGAAAAACTAACCACTCAGAAGAGAACAACAGATAAAAGAAGGCCAGACTGACCTGACCCTGCAGGATAGGTAAGGTTGGTCCGGCAACAGGGGTAGAGGGGAAGTGCCCATCTCCTGCTAGACGAGTTAGAGAAGAACCCTTCTGGAGAGACCACCAGGAGAGGAGAGCAGTAGGTGCTGATGATGAAGTGAAGGAGCAGGAGGCTGGCTGAGGACAAAGCAAAAGCTGGCGCCTTGCACCCCCCCTTCACCCACTCCCCTCCATATGTGTAGCATTCCTCAGGCACCCCTGACTGCCATAAAATGATAAATAGTTAACTTGCAGAAATCACAGTCCTGCAGGGTAGGAGTCCCCCTTGGTTTGCAAATGTCCTTGTGATTTACAACAAAGAAGTTACCTTACGTTTGATAACAGGAATGTAACATTTCACCAGGAGACTCCCAATTGTCTTTATGTTAGTGCCTCATTAGAGGGAAAGTGGCCTTGGCTTGATAGTAACCAGGCCTTCAATATCCTGATAGTGCTTTTTTTTTTTCGCATGCGTGGGCTAACCGGCCAGTTCTGCTTCTATAAGATTGCTTTGTCTGCTTTCGTGCGCGGGTCCCCTGACCCAATCCACTGACGCCAAGTATGCCTGTTCAAACTATCAATCAATCAGCTCAGCCCCACCCGAAACTTGTTTGTATCTGTCTATAAAAATCCTGCACTGACCCAGCTCTGGACCTCTCGGCGTTATCGGCAATGAGCGGTGCAGAGGTCCAGGTTCGAACCTGCAATAAACAACCCTTGCTGCTTGGCTTTGACTCATGTCTCTGGTGGTCTTTTAAGGTGGGGGTAATATTCAGTTGGCATTACATTTGGAGGTCCCACCGAGATCTCCCCTTCAAGCCCACCAGACAACTGGTCAACGGGTCACTGCAACCGATCGGTAAAAAAGCCGGCTTTGTCTTTTGTCTCTATGTTTTTCGTATGCTTTGTTCTTATGTATGTCTTGTGTGTCTTGTCCTTTCTGTGATTTTTCCTGGGTTGGAGTCCCACGACCTGGGTTAGAGTCCCAGGACGGTGGCTGGCAAATACATCCTGGCGGACGCGCTATAGGTTTGCCAGCGGGCCAACGGGGAGACGTCCCTCGTGCCCGGCAGGAACAGCTTCTCAGAGATCGTGGGTTCGAGTCCCACCTCGGGGGCCAGGAGGGTCTCGCAGAGATCGTGGGTTCGAGTCCCACCTCGGAGGCCAACAATGTATGTATTCATGTATGTCTCCATGTTATGTCTTTAAATGTGGATATATGTTCCTTGTACTGGTCATGAAGGTTACATTCTGTTTAATGGGAGGGTGTCTAACCCGTTTGAATCTGAGGAATGCCTGACTGTATGAATGTGTTTGTGTGGCTCCACCGCCTTCGGCTATGGAGTCTGAGTGGGCTGCACCCTGAGTCTCGCGGAGCGTCATACGGCATAATGGTCATCTACTCCATTGAGTAGCCTGGTCCGGGGTTTATATGGGTAGACCTTAGCTAAGACGCTCCTAAGTTCCCGCGAGGGACACGAGCAGGACAGCACCTGAAAGATCCTTCTCCCCTTGTCTGCAACATCGTACATATCGGGAGGGAATATAAGAGATAGGTATTAAGAGCTAAAACCAGATTCAATGAGTCAGCTAGTAATTTTCCTCCTGACATATTGGATGATAATTGCGTAAATAAGCCTTCTTCTAGTAAACCCAGGTTTCTGGGCCATCCCTAGCAAAGGGGACTCTGGCTTTATTTCTCTCTGTTACTCCTAATAGATGTGGGGGCTTCTCCCTCACTCACTTCCTATGTTAATGGCTATAACTGGAGCCAACTGGGGTTGGTCTAACTCGAGACAGAGACTATAAGGAATATTCCCAAGCAGCTGCCGAAACTCTCTTTGTTTCGGGGAAGTTTCCCTGTGTTCTCTGGCCTGACTTGGACTGCCTAACCCCTCCCTCCTGGATGATGGGAAAGCATGGTGTCTGCTCCTCTGTTGGGCCTTATGAACTCTAAAACTGGGAATCTTTTCTCTGCCTCCTGGCAGCGCTTTGTTTCTTCTGTTTCCCCCTTACGTGTTTCTGTACCAACGTGTGTGCAGCCTGCATGACTGGCCTCTAGATCATGCACCACAGCTCCTTCTCTCTTCACTGTCAAGGAGCAAGAAGAGCACCCCCTGGACCTAACACCCCCCACTCCAGATCTTCCCATGCATGTCTCAGGTAAACATTCAAAGTGGAGTGGGCCCAGGTGGAAAGTAAATCAGTGTTGGAACTAAGTTAAGTTTGTTGGTTTAATTAAGATAAGACCTGTCTTTTAAGTTATCAGCAGTAAATGTGAAACTTCGAAGTTTACTGAAGGTCAAATAAGCTCATGTTATTTATTAAATTTTGTTAGCAAAGAAATAACTAAACTGAAGGTTAATTGTCTGTCTCAAAGTTCTAATGGGTAATTGCTGAAGTAGCTTTCAAAGTCTTTGGTAATCTAAAAGTTTTAAAGTTTTGCTTGGATGACAAATGGAATTAAATTGTGGACATCTAGGTCTTAACCAAACAGGATAAAATGCTAAGTCATTAATTATTGGATGTAGGTTTGTGCTTTTGACATCTTACTGCAAAGAAACTAAGAGTATTTAAATCTGTTGGTAAACTTGTTTGCCACTTAACTGATTCATAAATTTGCCACCTGAAGAATTCTGTTGTGTAACAGTTCACAATTGGTTAATAACTAAAGGTGTTTCTAAGAATACAAAGTTCTGCTTAGTGTAACTAAGACTGATGGAAATAAGGGAAACTCTGTATGTAAGAAAGTAGGAGATATGTAATAAAGATTTAAGGAATGGGAATACATTTTGTTGAAGGTAAGGGAAGGTAATGTTGTCCTAAATGAATGGGTTTTAAAGGTACATTACATTAGTACAAGACTGAAATTCTCTGTTCAAAGGATAAAGTTTTCTTAGATTAATTGATCTCCTGTTACGAGAATGTAAGTGATTTTCTCTTTGCCTGCCCAGAAAAAACAGTTTCTATGTTTTGATTTATCAGGTGTTTAACATCCCTAATTATATTTAGGCATGTGCTTCAAAACTTTCTAAGATTTTAGCAAATGTTGACAAGATTTAAATTGTAAATCTCTTTAACTCAGGCTTTTCCTTGGTATGTGAAGTTGCTCGTGAAATACTACTGAACCAATGATAAACCTTGGATTACATTTGGGAAAATACTATAAGTATTCTAGAGATTCTATGCACTTCCTAAAGTTTTAATGTTTGGAAAGATCATCGCTTGATACTGTAATTATGGAAATGTTATGTATCACAGAAATAATCTGGTTTCCTTGCAGCTAAATTGTAAACTCCCGTGTCTCTTTAGCTCTAAACATATCCATTCTGAGTTTTCGTCATTTATAATTGTTTTAATTCTCTTGTAAAATGAGTTTTATCTTCAAGGAGATTCCTATAAAGGACTTTCAGGACAAATACAGATATTTGATATACTTGAAAATCCTAAAACTGAAATGGGTAAGAATTTCCAAAACTAACGAAAGCCACATTCACCAGATTTAGTAACATGGGACTAAATGAACTAAAAGATTATAGTGTTGTGTCTCTTAATTTTTTGTCTTACTTTAAACATTGCTGGTTCTCTCTAATGTTTGCTCTTCCAGACTAGGGATACTTTTTCTTAAGTTATCTGTAACTTATAGAGATGTAAAAGTGCTCAAGGCATTCAAATTTTCTATCTGAACCCTCTGAAACCAAAAGGTCTCAGTAAGTATTCATTCTTCCATGGCAATCAGTCATTTGCATAAGTTCAATAAGAATCTGTTCTCCTTTAACAGGACACCATTGAGAACTGGTTATTTTACCAAGGCTTTGACTGGAATGTCATATTTGAGAAAGACATGCATAGACTCAGATATGACCAGACAGCTTTAAGGAACTAAGGTTGACTTTATGAAACCTGGAGCCACATAAAGCCCCTTGGGACTGTTGGCCTGATACCTTGCTTACAGAATTCCTAGCAGCCTCACCAGGTGAGTAAAGAATGTCACTCTTTGGTAGGTGCGGAGACTCAGAAGAGGAACTCGCCCAAATCAACAGGTATTGCAGGCATGCCTGATGGCAAGTACAGGGCTTGGCTTCTGGCCCAGAGAGGCTACTAAAAGTTCAACCCAGAGATTCCGTATAAGAAGTTCCAGCAAAGCAGATTCTAAAAGATCTATATGATCACACTCAACTGTTCTTGCTGAGCTTATGTAAATAATGGGCCAAGTTTGTTAAAACTGGACTTGTTTCACAAGTGAATTAGTCCTGATTTGGCTATCTCTGTAAATGAGGGTTATTTTAGAGAGAAAAATTGTTTTAGTAACACACCTTTATGGATGTTAAATTCTAGATTTGATTGTCTTTAAATGTTTGTTTACCTAAGCTAAACAATTTGAGGTAAACTTCAGAGAAGTTACACAATAGCTCATTTAGATGATCTTCTTGCTTTTTTATTTTGTGGGGATATTAGTAGAACCCCCTCACACATGATTAAACAACTGGAAAATGGGATTGATTCCCCTACAATTGTATAACTTAACTCACACCTTATGTGTGGCTTGGATAATGAAATTGCCTAAAAGCCAGCCTATTGCACTCCATAGGATTAACTATGGACTTTTGGAGACAATGGATGACCCCACTTTCTTTATGAGTGGATTGTATGATGCATGGGGGACTCCCCTTATCTCTTGACAAATTTTCTCACTTGCCAGTGATCCTCTGTAATCAGGATATTGTTAAGGCTGGACCACTCAAAGGTCTTATTATTGGTTTCATCCCTTAGTCATATTTATCCTAGAGGCCACCTCTGTTGAGGTGCGATTGCAAACAGATGCTTTAGCTAAGCATAGAACAGCCCTCATAAAAGGAGCCTCAAAGCTCACTATGGAACAGTCCCTGACTGTAATAACTTCACATCAGGTCCAGATTTGTCTTAGAAGCCAAAGGCCACCAATGGATGATAGAGGCCAACTAATTAAATATTGGACTATACTTATAGATATGCCAGAAATAATACTTAAAATTTGTCAAACTTTAAACCTAGTTACCTGTATGCCTGAACCTGACCATTGTACTTCTTTCTCTATAGAGCAAAAATGTTCAGAGGTTATTGATCTTACTTACTCTATTTGTCCAGATTTAAGATGCCCCTGTTAAAAATATGAATGACAGTTGGTTTTTTGATGACAGTAGTTTTCATAGAAAGAATAAGAGAAGCTTGGTGTGCCATAGTGCTCACTAGCACTTTGCAATTGCCAAAGCCTAAGAATTAACATTTATACTGACTCCAAATATGCTACATGCCCATGGAGCTATTTGGAAGAAAGGGGATTGCTATCAAGCCATAAGTCCCCAATCAAATATGGGCCTAAGTTCCAAAACCCTCCTTATCGCTATACTAAGGATGGCATATATCAAATCTGAGATACATATCTGTGGCTTACACCCACGATTGGACAGCTCAGTCAGAAGGCAGTTTTATGCTGGGAACAAAGGAATCATAGGAGTGGTACTTGGGCAAATAACACACGATGTCTAGGATGGCTCACTAGAAATGTGTTCCCAAATAATAGTACTTCAGGCTACTGACTGGTTTGCTACTGACTGGGCAAGGCGACCTGGCATCAGATGGCCAGCTCCAAACGGAGCCCACTGGATATGTGGAACCAACCTGTGGCCCTGGCTTCCTCCAGGGTAGATAGGTCGCTGTACTTTAGGATTTTCCTGAATTCATGGGTGCATTACTAAAATCATTACAACCCCAGCTAATCTCCCCAACTTGAAAGAAAGATGGATGCAATCTGTTTTTAAATGGTATGATCACTTAGCATCCATTTTTGTTCCATCTGCGGGACTAGAGGATGTCATGTGGCATGTAGAATCCCTTAATAAATATACTACAAAGGCACTCAATGATTCACTAAATGGCATCTCCCTACTTAATACCGAAGTATCACAGATACGCAAGGCAGTCCTACAAAATAGGATGGCCTTAGATGTCCTGACAGCAGCCCAGGGTGGCACATGTGCAATTATCAAGACAGAATGTTGTGTGTACATCCCAGACTATCACAAAAGTATCACAGGACTAATAAAGGATATGAATGCCCAGATGAAGGCTCTACAAGGTCCCTCTCTCTCTTTTAGTGATTGGTTAAGTTCCTGGCTTGGAGGAGGGCTATGGCCAAATCTCCTTTCGGGCTTCTTATTCTTATCGCCTTATTAACCTTAATATGTTGCTTTGTTCCATGTTTCTCTACTTGGTGCCGAGACTCCATTGCTACAATGACTACACCACGACAGACGATCCTTATCGCACGCGAGGACGCCTCTTCATTGTCAGCGCTGGATTCAGCTGCCTCCACCTTTCGTAACTCCCTTATACATTCCTACCCTGATCAATATTGACCCCAGTAGGTAGGGACAGCTCTACGCCCCCATTCAGCATGAAGAAGTTATAGAAGATGAGACCTTCCACCTTCAACCCCCTTAAAGATTTAAGGGTCAAAATTGTTCAGGGGGGAATGAAGGAGCAGGAGGCTGGCTGAGGACAAAGCAAAAGCTGGCGCCTTGCACCCCCCCTTCACCCACTCCCCTCCATATGTGTAGCATTCCTCAGGCACCCCTGACTGCCATAAAATGATAAATAGTTAACTTGCAGAAATCACAGTCCTGCAGGGTAGGAGTCCCCCTTGGTTTGCAAATGTCCTTGTGATTTACAACAAAGAAGTTACCTTACGTTTGATAACAGGAATGTAACATTTCTGTTACAATATTGACCCCAGTAGGTAGGGACAGCTCTACGCCCCCATTCAGCATGAAGAAGTTATAGAAGATGAGACCTTCCACCTTCAACCCCCTTAAAGATTTAAGGGTCAAAATTGTTCAGGGGGGAATGAAGGAGCAGGAGGCTGGCTGAGGACAAAGCAAAAGCTGGCGCCTTGCACCCCCCCTTCACCCACTCCCCTCCATATGTGTAGCATTCCTCAGGCACCCCTGACTGCCATAAAATGATAAATAGTTAACTTGCAGAAATCACAGTCCTGCAGGGTAGGAGTCCCCCTTGGTTTGCAAATGTCCTTGTGATTTACAACAAAGAAGTTACCTTACGTTTGATAACAGGAATGTAACATTTCACCAGGAGACTCCCAATTGTCTTTATGTTAGTGCCTCATTAGAGGGAAAGTGGCCTTGGCTTGATAGTAACCAGGCCTTCATTATCCTGATAGTGCTTTTTTTTTTTCACATGCGTGGGCTAACCGGCCAGTTCTGCTTCTATAAGATTGCTTTGTCTGCTTTCGTGCGCGGGTCCCCTGACCCAATCCACTGACGCCAAGTATGCCTGTTCAAACTATCAATCAATCAGCTCAGCCCCACCCGAAACTTGTTTGTATCTGTCTATAAAAATCCTGCACCGACCCAGCTCCGGACCTCTCGGCGTTATCGGCAACGAGCGACGCAGAGGTCCAGGTTCGAACCTGCAATAAACAACCCTTGCTGCTTGGCTTTGACTCATGTCTCTGGTGGTCTTTTAAGGTGGGGGTAATATTCAGTTGGCATTACACCCCCTCTCAACCATTGTTTATTTCTGTGAAGGCTTTTCCTAGTTGGTTTCAGGGCAAGAGCACTCTTCATGGGGAAGGGGGGGAAGGGCAGGACCCGAAGAGAGACCTAGTGGACTCTGCCCTGAGCCCAGAGCTAGCCTCAGGGCTCCATCTCAAGAGCCTGAGATCACCCCCGAGCCAGAACCCAGAGTTGGGCACTTCACTGAGGGTGCCGCCCAAGTGCTCCTCAGCTGTTGTTGAACCATTTCTGGAGAAGGGCGCCTGCATGGCTCAGTTAGTTCAGCGACTGCCTTGGGCTCAGGTCATGACCCCGGACTGGCAGGATCTCCTCCCGCCTCCCGCTCCCAGCTCCTTAGGGAGTCGGCTTCTCCCACTGACCTTCTCCTCTCTCATGCTCTCTCTCACTCATTCTTTCTCCATGAAAGAAAGACAAGCTTTCCAAAAAGTGTCTGGAGCCTTGTCGGATGGGCTTGAATGTGGTGGATCTCAGTGAGTTTTCTCATCGCATGCAGACACCTTGAGGATAGCCATGTCTTTCTAAGAGGATCCCTTGTTGTTCTGCAATGGTTTCTTTCTCTGTTCACGGATCGGGTGTCTTTCCATTGTCTCTTCTCCAGACCTCGGAAAATCAGCCTTTGAGGATTCCTTTGGTTATGGTCTAGCCCTTTTCATCCTTTCTCTTTCCACAAAATCTATACTAGCCTCTGCATCCTCCTATGTAGAGTTTATTTTTCACTGACCTATCCATGTCTTTTCTTTCAATAGAATTTCAGTCGTTCATTCTGAAGGTCATTGTTGAAAAGTTCAAGGTGAAGTCTACTAACTCGCTAGGCGTATTTTCTTTTCCCCGTCTATTCCTTCCTCCCTTTCTATCTATACACATAGATATATATAGGAATACATATACACACACACACGTGTGTGTGTGTGTGTGTCTATGCATATAAACTATCCCAGTCCTAATCCCCAGCACCTGGGAGCATGACCTTATTTGGAAATAGGGTCCCTGGAGATGTCACTAACTAGGATGACGTCATATTTGAGTAGACTGGGCCCCTAATTCAGGAGGACTTGTGGGCTTCTAAGAAGGGAGAGTGCGGATACACAGATATGCACTGAGGGAGAAGGCCCGGTGAAGAAGTCCAAAGCCAGAGCAGCGCTTTAAGCTGGAAAAGGGGCCTGGAACAGATCCATCCACAATACCTACAAAAGGAGCATGTCCTACCAACATTGTAGCCTCTAGAAATGTGACACTGTCCACTTCTGTGGTTTCAGCCTCCAGGCTTCTGGTATCTTGAAGTAGCAACCATAGAAAACTAATATATATATATATATATACATATATATATATGTATATATACATATATATATATATAACCATTATATAAAACCATGGTTATATATATTATAATGTATATATATATTATACATTCTTTTACCTAATAAAACATTTTTGTTCAGAATCTCAGTCTTCCTTCCTTTCAATTCTCATTCTTTTGGTGCCTCCTGAACAATTCGACCACGTCTTCCACTTTAATTTGCATGAAAGTTATTCTTACCTAAAGTCGCCTGCCATTTCTTTAAAAACAGTTGGCATCTTTTTGCAGTTTCCAGTGTTTTTGGTTTGAGTATGTGATTATAGGCTGATGAAGGTAACTTTCATCCTACTCTTTCCTTCTGAGTTTGTTTCTTTCTGGGAAAGTATATTTTCTACTCTTTAAAAAGAAGGACCTAGAAAAGCGAAATGGTTCTCTTTGTAAGTCTTCATTCCCTTTCCCCATTTTCTGTGTACTTTCTGAGACCGCAGATTTGGGGGCGGACAGCATGTATCAGCCTTTAAAAAAAATTTTAATAAAACTTAAATGAAGTTAAATTAAATGTATTTAATTCAAATGAAACTTGAAATTACAAATGACAATTTAGAATTAAAAATGTAAATTAAATACATTGGAAAGGGAGGTGAAACATGAGAGACTAAGGACTCTGAAAATCAACATGAGGGCTTTGAAGGGGTGAGGGGTGGGAGGTTGGGGGAACCAGGTGGTGGTTATTAGAGAGGGCCCAGATTGCATGGAGCACTGGGTTTGTTGTAAAAACAAGGAATACTGGTATGCTGAAATGAAAATTAAAAACAAATGAGAAAAATGAAAAAAACTTAAATAAAAACATTTAAAGAAAAAAACAGGGATTTTTAAAAAGAGATCTATGAGGGCTGTGAGTTGTGTAAACCTGGTGAATCACAGACCTGTACCCCTGGAGATAAAAATATACTCTATGTTTTTTTTAAAAAAATAATTGAAATAAAATAATAAATAAATAAATGTACAAAGGGATGAAGCAAAGAAAATGCAAGACAATGGGCATAATTTGAGGGGCTCAGTTGTTTCATGAAATGTCAATGGTTTCTCTACTCTAATGAAAAGATGAACTTGGTTAGATTGCATCAATACCCACATCCACACAGAATGCTGTGCTGCTTCGAGGAGGGACAGAATCAGCTCACGAAGGCAGAAACAAAATTCAGTAGTATTGAAAACCTAAAATTGAACAAGACTTCTACCAACCTAGACGGGAACGTCATAGCGAGTATAAGAAGGGGCGGGGGAAACACTGAAGGTACAACAACTGGAAAAAAAACACAGAGTGAAATGTGTATAGAAAGATATTCTCAGAGAATGGACAAAGTATGAGAATCAGGAAGTAAATTCCTCCAAGTCATCAGATAGAAGTTAAAAATTCAGGAAAATTAAATGGACTTGAAAGACCCCTCTCCTAGGAAGACCCCTCCCCTAGTAGATAGATAGGATAACTAACTGCTTGTTTGCTTTTCTGTAAACCGCTGGCTCTTAGGTATGAAATTAGGTTATCAATTGTGTGATTAATTGCTTATTAATTGCTCTTTTGCCTTTCTCTAGCCGCGTGGCTTATAGAAATAATGGAGACGCCATGATGGCATTCCTCCCTTCCCCCTTCTTGTTCCCCTTCCCCACCTCTCCTTTCGCGCGCGTGGGCCCTCATAACCAATCAGCTTATCCCCCCCTTCCCACCGCTCTCTTCGCGCGCGCGGGTCCCTGGAGCCAATCCGCAAACCCCAAGTATGCCTTTTTCAAAAGTTCAAACTGTCCACCAATCAGTTGCGCCCCACCCAAAACTTGTTTGTACCTTCCTATAAAAGACCTTGCTTCACTCCGGTCGGTGTGCTCGGTTAGCTGGAGCTGCTGACCACCCGCCGGTACCTGCGTGACAATAAACCTCTTGCTGTTTGCATCCAGTGGCAGTGTTGGATTCTTGGGTAAGGGGATCCGCGGGTCTTTCATTTGGAGGTTCCACCGAGATCATCGGACTCCTGCCCACGGATCCAACCAACTCCCACCGGGAGGTAAGCTGGCCAGCATTTAAATTTTAAGAACTGTGTGTTCTTGTCTCCTGTCTCGTGTCCTTGTTTGTCTCTAGTCTTGTGAGGCCTCTGTTTGACCTATACTGCAGGTAGCGGTATAGTGTTTGTACAACAGCGTGCGTTGTTGGATTGTATTTGTAGGCAGCTTGAGAAGGAGCTGACGAGCTCGGACTTCTCCCCTGCCACCCTGGGGGACGCCCCAGGGATCAGAGGGGCCCAATTTTTTGGAGCCCCTCATTTGTCCGAGGGATATATTCGTTTGTCCGTTCCAGAGGAACCCCTCGGCCCTGGACGGAATTTGTCCACCGCAGGGAGATCTCGAGGCTCCTCTGGGCCGGTGGAAACCTTGCTTTCGGTAGCATACTGAAACCGCGCAGCGACCTTTTTGTTGATTGTTTTGTGTGTGCTGTTCATTGTCCTTGGTGTTTTCTTTGAGTCTAAAATGGGGCAGACTCTCACAACCCCTCTGAGCCTCACTCTAGGTCACTGGAAAGATGTTCTGATCCGAGCCAACAACTTATCAGTGGAGATTAAGAAGAGTAAATGGCATGCTCTCTGCACCTCTGAATGGCCCACCTTCAAGGTTGAATGGCCTGCAGAAGGAACTTTTAACATCAATATTATCTTGCAGGTCAAAGGGCGAATCTTCGAACAGGGACATCGAGACCAAGCACCTTACATCGTAGTCTGGGAAAGCCTGGTCAAAGAGCCCCCTTCGTGGGTCTCTCCCTTTGTTCCCCCTTGCCCTCCCTTAAGCCCTTCGGCGCCGCCCCCGCCGCCTCCAACCCCTCACCCAGCTCGCTCCGCCCCACTGATACCGACTCCACGCCCCAGACAAACTCCCACTGACCCCTCCAAACCACCCACCTCTTCCAACCTTTACCCTATAGTCCCTACTGAATCTCCCTCGTCCAACAACGATTCCTCTCTGCGACGCCCCAGGCAGGTCCTCCCTCCCGAGGAATCCCCTTTGATAGACCTCCTAACCGAGGACCCTCCACCTTATCATCCTCCTAGGCCGGCATCCGGCCCCATGGAGGAATCAGATCATCCATCTCCAATCGCCGGCAGAGTTAGAGGCCGGCAGAGACCAGAACAAGGGGAGACTTCTAAGCTCTTTCCCTTGCGCCAAGGGAGGGAACCAGGGAGCCTCCAATATTGGCCCTTCTCTGCATCTGACCTATATAACTGGAAGTCTCATAACCCTTCTTTCTCACAGGACCCTATGGCCCTAACCGCCTTAATTGAATCTATCTTAGTTACACATCAGCCTACTTGGGACGATTGCCAGCAGCTCTTGCAGGCTCTCCTCACCACAGAGGAGAGACAGAGGGTCTTTTTAGAGGCCAGAAAGAATGTCCCAGGGGATGACGGAAGGCCCACACAACTTCCTAACGTGATAGATGAAACCTTCCCTCTGACTCGCCCTGACTGGGACTTCAATACAGCTGCAGGTAGGACCCACCTACGTCTTTACCGCCAGTTACTTATAGCAGGCCTCCATAATGCAGGGCGACGCCCCACTAATTTGGCCCAGGTAAGACAGGTGACTCAAGGAAAGGAGGAATCTCCAACCGCCTTCCTAGAAAGGCTTAAGGAAGCTTACCGCAGGTACACGCCTTTTGACCCAAATAGTGACGAACAGAGAGGAAATGTCTCCATGACATTCATTTGGCAGTCGGCTCCAGATATTAGGAACAAGTTGCAGCGTTTGGAGAACCTACAAGATTTCTCCTTGCAGGATTTATTAAAGGAGGCAGAAAAGATTTTTAATAAAAGAGAAACTCAGGAAGAGAAGGAGGAACGACTTAGGAAGTTGCAGGAAGAAAAAGAAGAGAAACTAAGGAAGGAAGCTGAAGAGAAGGAAGAGAAGCGTGAGCGTAAGCGAACCAAGGAACTTAGTAAAATCTTGGCCGCCGCAGTGCAAGGCAGTCAGGGCTTAGAGATAGGAAGGCCAAATAGGGAGGGAGAGATAAGGAGGCTCCGGATAGAACGGGACCAATGTGCCTATTGCAAGGAGAGAGGACATTGGGCCAAGAACTGCCCGAGGAATCCTAAGAAGAACGCAAAGCAAGTTACAAAACTTATGGCTTTAGATGAAGACTAGGGGCGTCAGGGTCAGGAGCCCCCCCCTGAACCCCGGGTAACCCTAACCGTCGGAGGGCAACCAATCACCTTCCTAGTAGATACAGGGGCTCAACACTCCGTTTTGACCAAGAACCCCGGGCCACTCAGCAACCGGATGGCCTGGGTTCAAGGAGCCACTGGAGGGAAGCAATATCGCTGGACTACGGACAGGAAAGTACACCTGGCCTCAGGTAAAGTTTCTCATTCATTTCTTCATGTCCCGGATTGCCCATACCCACTTCTGGGTAGAGACTTATTAACCAAACTCAAAGCCCAGATCCATTTTGAGCCACAAGGGGCCACCGTAACCAGCCCTAATGGGACTCCTCTACATGTCCTCACCCTACAATTGGAAGAGGAATATAGACTACATGAGAAGCCCTCTCAACCTCAGAGGGACATAGAGTCCTGGCTCACATCTTACCCGGATGCCTGGGCAGAAACAGGAGGAATGGGATTGGCTATCCAGCAGCCCCCCATTCACATACAGTTAAAAGCAACCGCCGTTCCTGTCAATGTTAAACAGTACCCCATGTCCAACGAGGCCCATCAGGGCATCAAGCCACACATACGGCGGTTACTAGACCAGGGCATTTTGGCCCCATGCCGGTCTCCTTGGAACACCCCTCTGTTGCCCGTCAAGAAACCCGGCACCAATGATTACCGGCCAGTTCAGGACCTCAGGGAGGTCAATAAGAGGGTAGAAGACATCCACCCTACGGTGCCCAACCCTTATAACTTACTTAGCACCCTGCCTCCAACCCATTCCTGGTACACCGTCTTGGACCTCAAGGATGCTTTCTTCTGTTTAAGACTGAGTCCGCAGAGCCAGCCTCTCTTCGCCTTTGAATGGAGGGACCCAGACTTGGGAATATCAGGTCAGCTGACCTGGACTCAGTTACCGCAAGGGTTCAAGAACAGCCCAACGCTGTTCGACGAGGCTCTTCACCAGGACTTGGCTGACTTTCGGGTAAGGCACCCCTCCCTGATCCTGCTTCAGTACGTCGATGACATCCTGCTGGTGGCCACCAATGAAGAAGACTGCCGGACAGGTACTGGGGATCTCTTAACGACCCTAGGCCAATTGGGGTATAGGGCATCTGCCAAGAAGGCCCAGATTTGTCAGGTTAGGGTCACCTACCTGGGCTATGAACTATATGATGGACAACGGTGGCTGACGGCTGCAAGGAAAGAAACTATTTCTAACATTCCTGCGCCTCAAAACCATAGGCAATTGCGGGAGTTCCTAGGAACAGCGGACTTTTGCAGACTATGGATCCCGGGATTTGCAGAGATAGCGGCCCCTTTATATCCATTGACTAAACAAGATACTCCTTTTGTTTGGACTGAGCAACAGCAACAGGCGTTTGATCATATCAAACGAGCGCTTCTTAAATCTCCGGCATTAGGCCTGCCAGACATAACGAAGCCCTTTGACCTCTTTGTTGATGAAAAACAAGGCTTCGCTAAAGGGGTCTTGACCCAAAGACTCGGGCCTTGGAGACGCCCCGTCGCCTACCTCTCTAAGAAATTAGACCCCGTAGCAGCTGGCTGGCCACCATGCCTAAAGATGATAGCGGCAATTGCAGTCCTTATCAAAGACGCCACCAAACTGACACTGGGACAGCCCCTAACCATACTAGCTCCACATACAGTGGAGTCTTTAATCAGACAACCACCGGACCGCTGGCTGTCAAACGCCCGCCTGACTCATTACCAGTCCCTCCTCCTGGACACGGACAGAATCCAGTTTGGGCCTGTAGTGACTCTTAACCCTGCAACCTTGCTGCCCACTCCTGGAGAGACGCCGCCATTACATGACTGTCACCAGATCCTTGCTGAGACTCAAGGGACACGGCCCGACCTGACTGATCAGCCTATCAAGGATGCAGACCTGACCTGGTACACAGATGGCAGCAGCTATCTACAAGATGGAAAGCGATGGGCAGGAGCGGCCATCACGACTGACTCTCAGCTTGTGTGGGCCAGCGCGCTACCAGAAGGTACATCAGCACAACGGGCAGAGCTGATAGCTTTGACCCAGGCCCTCCAACTGGCAGAAGGTAAGAGCCTTAATGTCTATACCGACAGCAGATATGCTTTTGCCACTGCCCATGTCCATGGAGAGATCTATAGAAGGAGGGGACTACTCACCTCAGATGGCAAAGAAATCAAGAATAAAGCCGAAATATTAGCCTTATTAAAAGCCTTATTCCTTCCCAAAAAGCTGAGCATAATGCACTGTCCTGGCCACCAGAAAGGGGAGACCCCTGAGGCAAGGGGAAACCGCCTGGCTGATATGATGGCTAAACAGGCAGCCCTGGGACCCCAATTGCTAACTGTCACTATACTTACTGAGACAGAAGACATAGATAATGCCATCACTTGGAATTATGAGGAGGCCGATTTGGACTATGTACAAAAACTGGGAGCTGACTACAATCCAGCCCTCAATCGATGGGAATATAAAAGTAAAGCCGTAATGCCCATAAAAATGGCAAAGGAGCTAATAACTCACCTACATCGGCTAACCCACCTGAGTGCAAGCAAAATGAAGGCCCTCATGGAAAGGGCCAACTTAGAAAACCATTTCCCCAAACAAAATTTTCTTCTTCATCAAGCAGCTGCTAATTGTAGAGCCTGTGCTCAAGTCAACCCTGGAAAGACTGTTATTGGACCAGGTGTCCGGGCACGTGGACGGCGACCTGGCACACACTGGGAAGTTGATTTTACCGAGATTAAACCTGGCATGTATGGATATAAGTATCTCTTAGTATTTCTAGACACCTTTTCAGGATGGACGGAAGCTTTTCCTACCAAAAAGGAGACAGCTACCATGGTTGCTAAGAAACTATTAGAAGAAATCTTCCCAAGGTATGGTATGCCCGAGGTGCTAGGGTCCGACAACGGGCCTGCCTTTGTCTCCCAGGTAAGTCAGTCGGTGGCCAAGCTACTGGGGATTGATTGGAAACTACATTGTGCTTATAGACCCCAGAGTTCAGGGCAGGTAGAGAGAATGAATAGAACCATCAAGGAGGTTTTGACCAAATTACTGCTTGAAACTGGCTCTAAAGATTGGGTATCACTCCTACCTCTAGCACTCTATCGGGCTAGGAACACCCCAGGGCCTCATGGCCTGACTCCCTTTGAGATTCTCTATGGTGCTCCACCCCCCGCTGTCACATTCTTTGCCCCCGATATCTCCGCTCATGCCCCATCCCCCTCTATACAGGCCCACCTGCAAGCTCTGCAGCTGGTGCAGCAGGAAATCTGGAGACCCCTGGCAGCCGCCTACAAGGAGAGACTCGACGTCCCACTGCGGCCACACCCCTATAAAATAGGGGACACCGTCTGGGTTCGCAGACATCGGGCGGAAAACCTTGAACCCCGTTGGAAGGGACCCCATACAGTGCTCCTGACGACACCCACAGCACTGAAGGTTGACGGGATTGCAGCCTGGATCCACGCCTCCCACGTGAAAGCCGCGCATCCGGAGGAACAGACCGAACCCCTTCGGGACTCAGAATGGACCATCCGACGATCCTCAAATCCACTAAAGATAAGGCTCATGCGCCGCTAATCCTCCTCCTTGTTCAAACTTTCCTTTCCTTTGGAGGTACCAGTCCACATTTCCCCAAACAATTAACTTGGCAAGTCATTAGTCGTGCAGGCCTAGTAGTCTGGAACATAACACACACAGCCACTCCCTACACTTGGTGGCCTAACTTGTACCCTGACATCTGTAAACTAGCCATGGGAGCTCCAGCTAACTGGGACATAGAAAATTACTTCAACCTACGGAAGCCCCCTTCACAACCATCCCCCCCGGGGCGACTCGGGTTAGATCCTTGGGGAGGCTGTGGGGGCTGGAGTCAGCGAAGTATGTTAAGCACACTTACTTTCTATGTATGCCCCGGGTTTCACAGACCCAGGGAATGGACCTCATGTAGTGGGGCAGCCCACTTTTATTGTCGCACTTGGGGCTGCGAAACTACGGGTGACACTTATTGGAAACCCACCTCAGGCTGGGACTACATAACCGTGACGGCGAATTATTCTCACGCCAGGAGCCGCCCCAGATGGACACAGAACCCAGCCTGTAAAGAAAACTGGTGTCACCCACTCAAAATAGCCTTTACTGATTCAGGAAAAAGACAGCTTCACTGGGCGAGGGGATATACATGGGGCCTCAGATTCTACAAAGAACGTTATGAGGACGGTCTAACGTTCACTATAAAACTTTCTATAAAGAATCCCCAAACTTACCCCATAGGGCCAAATTTTGTTCTGGTAGACCAAAAACCCTCCAACCCCCGGCGCCCTTCAGCTCCGCCAGGTCCCGCCCGCCAACCTCCCATACTTCCCCATCCAACCCACGCCTCCGAAGGCCCCGCCTCTAAGCATGAATTAGAAACCTCTAAAGGGACTTCCACACCCTCCGCACCCCCCGCTGCTAGCTCAGTCGGTAGAGCAGAGACCCCGCTTGTTGGTACTGGGGACCGGCTTTTCAATTTAATTTTAGGAACATATACGGCCCTCAATTATTCCAATCCTGAATTTACTGAAGACTGTTGGCTCTGTCTGGTTTCAAGTCCCCCCTATTACGAGGGGATAGCCATCGTCGCCAATTACACCAACCACTTAAGCCCCCCACCTGCTTGCAACTCCCAGGGGCATAAACTCACCCTTTCTGAAGTATCTGGCCAGGGACTATGCTTAGGCCCCGTGCCCGCTTCCCATCAGGCACTATGTAACACCACCATCCGGAACATCCCTCCTGGTAGTAATTATCTAGCAGCACCTACCGGGACATATTGGGCTTGCAGCACCGGCTTGATCCCTTGTGTTTCTGCCCAAATTTTAAATGTTGCTGCAGATTATTGTATATTAGTTCAACTTTGGCCCAAGGTAACTTACCACAGTTCGAGATTTGTCCTTGACTTCTTCGAGCAGAAGCATAGGTCTCGATACCAGAGGGAGCCCATAACTATGACTATTGCTTTACTGTTGGGCATTGGAGGAATAACAGCAGGTATTGGAACAGGAGCTTCTGCTTTAATCCAAGGTAATCAGCTCAGACAGTTGCAAGTTGCTATGAACGCTGACCTTGAGGCCATAGAAAAATCAATCACAGCCTTAGAAAAATCCTTAACTTCCTTATCAGAAGTTGTACTACAAAACAGGAGAGGACTAGACCTCTTATTTCTGAAAGAAGGAGGATTATGTGCCGCCTTAAAAGAAGAATGCTGCTTTTATGCCGACCATACCGGGGTGGTCAGAGAAACAATGGACAAGCTAAGGGAAAGATTAGCCCAAAGAAAAAGGGACTCTGAATCCCAACAGGGCTGGTTTGAACGGTGGTTCACCCGTTCCCCTTGGTTTACAACCTTAATATCCACCCTTACGGGGCCCCTCATTATCTTATTACTAATTCTGTCAGTTGGCCCTTACATTATTAATAGACTTGTCCAATTCACTAAAGACCGCTTGTCCGCAATTCAGACTATGGTATTAACACAACAATACCAACTTTTAAAACGATCAGAGTCCCGGACAAGCTTAGAGCAGGAACAAGACGAATGGATATAAGATTCTATCCATGATAAAGAAAAAGGAGGGAATGAAAGACCCCTCTCCTAGAAAGACCCCTCCCCTAGTAGATAGATAGGATAACTAACTGCTTGTTTGCTTTTCTGTAAACCGCTGGCTCTTAGGTATGAAATTAGGTTATCAATTGTGTGATTAATTGCTTATTAATTGCTCTTTTGCCTTTCTCTAGCCGCGTGGCTTATAGAAATAATAGAGACGCCATGATGGCATTCCTCCCTTCCCCCTTCTTGTTCCCCTTCCCCACCTCTCCTTTCGCGCGCGTGGGCCCTCATAACCAATCAGCTTATCCCCCCCCTTCCCGCTGCTCTCTTCGCGCACGCGGGTCCCTGGAGCCAATCCGCAAACCCCAAGTATGCCTTTTTCAAAAGTTCAAACTGTCCACCAATCAGTTGCGCCCCACCCAAAACTTGTTTGTACCTTCCTATAAAAGACCTTGCTTCACTCCAGTCGGTGTGCTCGGTTAGCTGGAGCTGCCGACCACCCGCCGGTACCTGCGTGACAATAAACCTCTTGCTGTTTGCATCCAGTGGCAGTGTTGGATTCTTGGGTAAGGGGATCCGCGGGTCTTTCAGACTCCTGGGACATACGAGCAAAGCTTGAAAATCCTATTAATGAGAAGAGGAAAAGGAGGACCTCGTCTCTCCAAAGATTTTATACCGTCTCTACCCAGCAAGGCTCCAATCAGAATACCATCCAAGATCACTGAGGGGAATTTAGGATCTCAATCCATGGGATGGCCCATAGGTTCATAGGTTACCTAGGTGAATAGAACACGTACAGAGATTGGATGAACGGTAGTGTACAGTTCCAATGGACCCCAACTGGATGGAGGGATTCAATGCAATCCAGTTTCTGATCTAGCAAGTGCCTGTGTCTGTGGATAAGCCAGTTCTCCTATTGCCCTGGACACGAAAAGGGTTCGTCATTCTCCGGCAAATCTGAAGAAAGAAGCGAGAGCAAGACTGAGGGAGAAAGAGAGTGAGAGGAGAATCTGATGGGATAGGATGTCTTACAAAAGGTCTCTTGAAATGACCCGAGGAAATAGACCAACACGAAAGGGCAGACTTTGACCAAGCGGTGCTAAACGACGTGAATATCCACGTGGAACAGAAGAGGTCCGAACGCTATTCCAGACTGATGGAGCCTACATACAAAAGAAGACATCAGAAGTTGTCTGGAAGATACAATAGGAAACCCTTTTGAGGATCTGGGGGAGGTGGCAGAGATGAGTGGAGCACACCACCAAAAACGGAAAGCCCAAGAAGGGTTAGGAAGTTGGACTCTACGAATCCAAGGTTCCAAACACAAAATCTTGCCCAGCAAAGGACAAGACGAAAAGTATGAAAGGTTGTATGGAGATACCACCTAAGGAACTGTATACAACTCGAGAGAGGATAACTAGGAATCAAGAAGGATAGGTAGGTACCTTCAAAACAATGAAAATCCTTGCACAGAAATATGCCAAAGAGAAAATCATCAGCCAAGAAACCCATGAAAAGATTCCTAAAATGCTCAGTGATCACAAAAGTGCCAAGGAAAACACAACTTCTGGGTTAGTGTTATCCCAGTGGAGGAGGACCTCGAAGCGTGTGCCTAATGCAACGGACTGAATCGTGAAAAACGGATTTAATCATGGAGTGGGGCACCTGGGTGGCTGCTTTCTGCTGGGGTCCTGATGCCAGGGTCTTGGGAGCAAGCCCTGCCTGGGGCTCTCTGCTCAGCAGGAAGCCTGCTTCTCTCTCTCCCACTTGCACTTCTTGTACTCCCTCTCCAATGGGGCTCCCTCTCTCACTGTCTCTGTCTGTCAAATGCGTCTATCAAACAAGCAATTCCTTCCATTCAAGAAGTAAAAATCAAATGTTGACGCATGGGGTCCTCATGAACGACAAGAATCAGGAGGGTTGTTGGATGATTTCTTGGAAGTTTTTCTTCCTTCCTTGGACAGACAGAGAGGAGAAGGAGGGAGAGAGACAGGCCGAGAGAGAGGGCCAAACAGGCTCCCTGCTCAGGAAAGAGCCAGATGCAGGGCAGGGTCCTCAGGCTGGTGCGTCGCCAAGTGCAGCGTGAAGCCCTGCAGCAGCTCCAACAATCCGAAGGGGATCTCCCTGCAGGTCTTGCCTGCCCCTCCCCCGCCGGGGACGCCTGGGCGCCGCCCTCGCCTCCTCCCTGACGGATCTTTGGCCCCGCTGTCCCAAGAGAGCGCGCTCAGAGGGCGCTGGAGGCGCTCCTGGAGGCTTGCACCAAGGCTCCCTGGGCTCAGCTGTTCCCTGCGGCAGGGGCTGCAGCGGGGGCGGCGTGGGCGGCAGGAGTTGCTGCCGCGGTGGCTGCAACGGCGTCGCGAGGCAGTGGCGGTGGCGGCTGAGGGAGCCCGGCCCTGGCAGGGCGGGCAGCATCTCGGGCACCTCCCGCTCGCCCCAGGCCAGTCGCTTCTCTCCCCACCCCTCCCCCTCTCAACCATTGTTTATTTCTGTGAAGGCTTTTCCTAGTTGGTTTCAGGGCAAGAGCACTCTTCATGGGGAAGGGGGGGAAGGGCAGGACCCGAAGAGAGACCTAGTGAACTCTGCCCTGAGCCCAGAGCTAGCCTCAGGGCTCCATCTCAAGAGCCTGAGATCACCCCCTGAGCCCAAACCCAGAGTTGGGCACTTCACTGAGGGTGCCGCCCAGGTGCTCCTCAGCTGTTGTTGAACCATTTCTGGAGAAGGGCGCCTGCGTGGCTCAGTTAGTTCAGCGACTGCCTTGGGCTCAGGTCATGACCCCGGACTGGCAGGATCTCCTCCCGCCTCCCGCTCCCAGCTCCTTAGGGAGTCGGCTTCTCCCACTGACCTTCTCCTCTCTTATGCTCTCTCTCACTCATTCTTTCTCCATGAAAGAAAGACAAGCTTTCCAAAAAGTGTCTGGAGCCTTGTCGGATGGGCTTGAATGTGGTGGATCTCAGTGAGTTTTCTCATCGCATGCAGACACCTTGAGGATAGCCATGTCTTTCTAAGAGGATCCCTTGTTGTTCTGCAATGGTTTCTTTCTCTGTTCACGGATCGGGTGTCTTTCCATTGTCTCTTCTCAAGACCTCGGAAAAGCAGCCTTTGAGGATTCCTTTGGGTACGGTCTAGCCCTTTTCATCCTTTCTCTTTCCACAAAATCTATACTAGCCTCTGCATCCTCCTATGTAGAGTTTATTTTTCACTGACCTATCCAAGTCTTTTCTTTCAATAGAATTTCAGTCATTCATTCTGAAGGTCATTGTTGAAAAGTTCAAGGTGAAGTCTACTAACTCGCTAGGCGTATTTTCTTTTCCCCGTCTATTCCTTCCTCCCTTTCTATCTATACACATAGATATATATAGGAATACATATACACACACACACGTGTGTGTGTGTGTTTATGCATATAAACTATCCCAGTCCTAAACCCCAGCACCTGGGAGCATGACCTTATTTGGAAATAGGGTCCCTGGAGATGTCACTAACTAGGATGACGTCATATTTGAGTAGACTGGGCCCCTAATTCAGGAGGACTTGTGTGCTTCTAAGAAGGGAGAGTGCGGATACACAGATATGCACTGAGGGAGAAGGCCCGGTGAAGAAGTCCAAAGCCAGAGCAGCGCTTTAAGCTGGAAAAGGGGCCTGGAACAGATCCATCCACAATACCTACAAAAGGAGCATGTCCTACCAACATTGTAGCCTCTAGAAATGTGACACTGTCCACTTCTGTGGTTTCAGCCTCCAGGCTTCTGGTATCTTGAAATAGCAACCCTAGAAAACTTATATGTATATATATATATACATATATATATATATATGTATATATATATTTATTCATTCTTTTACCTAATAAAACATTTTTTTCAGAATCTCAGTCTTCCTTCCTTTCAATAGAATGTTATTCACATTCTTTTGGTGCCTCCTGAACATTTCAACCACGTCTACCTCTTCAATTTGCATGAAAGTTATTCATACCTAACGTCGTGTGCCATTTCTTTAAAAACAGTTGGCATCTTTTTGCAGTTTCCAGTGTTTTTGGTTTGAGTATCTGATTATAGGCTGATAAAGGTAACTTTCATCCTACTCTTTCCTTCTGAGTTTATTTCTTTCTGGGAAAGTATATTTTCTACTCTTTAAAAAGAAGGACCTAGAAAAGCAAAATGGTTCTTATTTGTATGTCTACATTCCCTTTCCCCATTTTTTGTTACCTCTCTTTAATGTCTCCCCCTGCTCTGAGGCACTGCAGGTTCTAAGCAGCCTCAGGCAGGCATATCTCTTTCTGAACGTCAGACTGACGCCGAGTACACATACGGAATAAGGCATATTTTGAGTCTGAGTATAGAATCGTTCCTCTATTGCTGTGCAATGAATTACCCCCAAACTTAGCAGCCCAAACTATATATTTAAGTACTTATGATCTCACACCGTTTCTGAAGGTCAGGCACCTGGAAGCTGTCGAGCTATGTGTTTCTGCCTTGAGGTATCTCATGAGATTGCCATCAAATAGCCGGCTGCAGCTGTTTGAAGGACATGTGATGATGGACAGACCTCAATTCTGTGCAGGTGGCAGGTGTGGAGGTCTTCAGTTCCTTGCCACCCGGGTATCTACAGGGAGACCTGCATTTCCACAAGAGCTAATGATAAATGAGAAAGAGAGAGAAAGGGAGGGAGTGAGACGGAAGGAGAGGGGGAATAGAAGAAGAAAGGAGAGAGAGAGAGAGAAAAGAAAGAGAGGAAAAGAGAGAGAGAACAAAACAGAAGCCTCAGTGTCTTTCATAACCTAATTCTGTAACTGATTTACCCCCAATTCTGCTATATCCTGTTAGTCACACCAGATGTGGGAGGGTACAACACACGTGCAGGTACTGGGATGTGGAGGTACTGGGATGTGGAAATCTTCGTTGTCCTCCCCGAGGCTGGCTAGCACACTGACTTGTGCTTTTCCCCCCACACAATCTAACATCTTTGAAATTGGGATACATCTTACAATCAAAGGTATAGCATGGTTTGAAAGGCAAAATTCCCATTTAACAGCATTTAAATCGTCATAAGCCTTATCATCATGATTTGAGAATATGCTATCCTGGGATATTCGGGCTGTCAGGAGGCTTCCTGGCTCCTGGCAGCTTGCCTTGACCCCAGTCTCCCATGGCCCCACCTTGACAGTCCACTTGCCACCTGCCAGATGTGCTCAGCTCCTGTCCTGTGCCCTTGCTCACCACACCACCCCTTCCGATGTGCCCTTTTCACGACTAAATGATCACACCAAGTACTGAAGCCTCCAGAAGATTTCCTGGACCATCTGGAAGCATCACAGTCTTCTCTTGCTATAGGATTGTCTATAGTCCTAGCTACTGCTTCCATCCATTCATCAGTACTTATGCTTCTGGCCTTGTAGACTTGCTGCACTTTCTGTGTAATAAATGTTGCTGTATGCATTTAGCCTGTTTTTTAAAAGCAGAATTTCTGGACTCTTCATAAAACAACTACAACAGACTTCTGCTCCTCAGGTGAAACTGTAAAACTAATCCGGCACACATCAGTAATGGACAGCTATCCAAGAATGCACAAGCTCACTGTTATAAACTGAAGCTGTTTCCAACGTTCATCAAACTGATGAACATTCTGTTCCCTACAACTTCTACATTCTAAGATTTGCTTAGACAAGGCTTTGAAGTGCACCATCGCATAGGATGGGGAAGGGGTGCCTGCTCTTTTTTACTCGCAAAAATAGGGGTTCTATCCAGTCACTGTGTTAAGAATAAAAGGTCAGTACTTCGTGACACTCTTGTAAGTGGCTTAATTTGTTGCCCTTTTTTTTTCAGGTTTAATTCCAACAGGTGAATTGATGTTCTCTATAGAAAGCAGGTTGAAAAGGGGGAGTGGATAAAATGCATGAACTTCCATTGAAACCCAGTAGACAAGATTGTTAAATTTGAGGATTTTCTTTCAGTTATTTGACTGCTCTGAAGGAAAGCTGTGCTGGACCATTGCCAGGAAACAGTGGGAAAGACCCAGGCCCATTCTTCTTGGGGACAGGCTGGAAAGCATTTCTATCATTGCATGTATGTATGGGAAAACAAATCATCACTCTTGCCTCACACTATATCCAAAAATTAACTGGAAATAGATTGTAGACTTAAATGTAAAGGCTAAAACCATAAAACTTTCAAAAGAAAATGCAGGGGGAAATATTCATATTCTTGGGGTAAGCATGGCTGGATCGGGCCAGGTACTCTATTCCCTGGGCACCATTTTTCAATTCAGGGCACAGGAAGATTCAAGACTATTTTGGTCTTGAATCTAAGCCATGCTGACTCATCTAGCCCTCAATACCTATCACATTTGATTGAACTCGGTTCTTATCTGTTGTCAGTCTAGGTTAGAACCCAGAAAGATGATTCATTGACACCTTCCCTGATCTCTAAGAGCACAGAGTCTAATATTCTTCAGTTTTCCCAGATTTGGGAATAAGTGACTTGCGGGGACATTGCAAAAAGGTGGATGAGAGGTTGTCTACAAAACACCCAGGTCTCTAGGAGGAAGACACCTCAGATTCACAAGGGTCCACTAGCATAACTCTTTTTCCCAAGAATATGTTCTGACCTGTTGCCAAGAACCTGTCTTTGACCTGTCTCAGGATGTCTGTGTTTAAACGCACAGAGTTAATGATTGGGTTGGTGG
The DNA here is from genome assembly GCF_030435805.1 of Mustela lutreola. NCBI lineage: Eukaryota > Metazoa > Chordata > Mammalia > Carnivora > Mustelidae > Mustela > Mustela lutreola. Next base: position 60,653,944 of record NC_081305.1, on the reverse strand, counting down.
TTGACATGAGGGGATGGTCACTGAACAAAGGCACCCCACCTATCTTCTGCTCTCTGACTTCCTCCCTCTTCTCCAGGTCCCCTATAGCATGTGACAAGCAGAATTAGCTCACATAAAGCTATCAAAGAACTCTCTCATTAACTTAGCCCCCAGGTGTCAAAAGAAACAGCTTAAGTCCCTGAAACATGAAATGAAGATGTGTCCCCACCTTAACGATGTAACACCCCTTCCCTCACATGCTGCACACCGTGGGAAGCTCTAATCACATCCATTAGGGTCACATCCATTAGGGACCTAGTTGCTGAGCATATATCAAAGGAATAGGACAGAAGTGAGGAAAGATAATTATGTTTAACAAATGAATTAAAACAATTATACAACCACCCACTGAGTACAGAGCTTTGAGCTCTGCTTCAAATAGGATATGAAAAGAATCAGCTGAGAAATCGTATTGCAATCAAAACTGGTCAGCACTTTCAGAGAACTTTTTTCTGCAGGATCAGAATGCAGACATTATTGGTTAGAGAAATCTAAAAGGTGCTCTCTTATCAGATATCTTGTGAACCTACAGTAAATGATTCCCAGTAACATTAAAACCCAATAATAACTGTTTCAAGACATTAAAACCCCACTTCTGATGGTCAGTGGTATTGTTTGTCATGTTTGTTGTAATTCGCAACAGCCAGCATCCTTTGGACACTCTTCCTACCTCTGAGGAATTTTCCCATGTTGACTTTCTACCCCAAGAGAAGCCAGAAATTACTTTGCAAATGATACAAGGTCTGCCCATCAGATGCACCCACATGAGGCCCTGATGGGAGAAGAAGAAGCAAGCACCAAGTAGGTAGGATCTGTTTCTAAGGATGGATGCAAAAGACTGGAGTTCTCTGAGCAGCCATGCCCACGGTTCCATCCAGGGTCAACTGTTGGGGTATCACTGCACTATCTCCCCTGGGCAGTCCTGCGGTGGTACAGCCCCAGAACCTGGCATTGGCCCTCCGGGCATTCTTCAAGGCCCTTGATAATGTTCAATAAAGTTCTTTTATGTTCAAACTAATTACATCATTGGCTAATACACATTTTGCTTTTCAGAAGTAAAGAATAGGGGAAGAACTCATAAGTGCTTTGAAAACTGTAAAAGACTGTACCGATCTACTGTAGCAACTACAGTGCTTGGCTTTTAAAGGCAAGAAGCAGAAACCTAAGCTTGAAAATAAATAGACCACTCACAAGCTTGTTGAATGTTTGGAATTCTACAAAGTAAAACATGGGTCATGGGATTAATGTTGTAGACGTCCCTTCATAGCCAGATGGATGATGAGTTGGGTTTTCAAAAGTTTCCAAAGCTACTCTTAGTGTAGGAACTAACTGAGGCTATTTCTGTCCCCATGCTCTGACACTGGACACTTGTCCTTTGGGGGCAGATAGCAGGAAACCCCAAGTTGGTGGGACGATGCAGGTTTTCAGTCCAGGCCTGGCTTAGGTCCCAGCCAAGAGCCAGCATGGCCCACCAGGGACATCACCCACACTCCTTCCTTTGTTAAGCTGAATAATCTTCCATTGTAATTTATTTATTTATTGCATTGCAATTTTATTTATTTATTTATTTATTTATTGCATTTCATTTATTGATATAATAATATAGCATTACAATAATATTTCATATATTATATGTAATATATCATATCATTGGCTCTCTCCCGTCTCTTCCCATAAGGGCACTAATCCAATTGTTAGGGCCCCACCACCATGACCTAATAATCTCCTAAAGGCCTTACCTGTAAATGTCATTACATTTGGATTAGGGTTCCAACATATGACTTGTTTTATTTTTTTTTAATTTTTTTTAAAGATTTTATTTATTTATTTGACAGAGAGAGATCACAAGTAGATGGAGAGGCAGGCAGAGAGAGAGAGAGGGAAGCAGGCTCCCCGCTGAGCAGAGAGCCCGATGCGGGACTTTATCCCAGGACCCTGAGATCATGACCCGAGCTGAAGGCAGTGGCTTAACCCACTGAGCCACCCAGGCGCCCCATATGACTTTTTTAAAAGATTTTATTTATTTATTTGACAGACAGAGATCACAAGTAGGGAGAGAGGCAGGCAGAGAGAGGGAGGGAAGCGGGCTCCCTGCTGAGCAAAAAGCCCAATGCAGGGCTCGATCCCAGGACCCTGGGATCATGACCTGAGCCAAAGGCAGAGGCTTAGCCCACTGAGCCACCCAGGTGTCCCTCCAACATATGACTTTTGAGAGGGACACAAACATTCGGACTACAGAAGAGCTATATTTTTTTAATTATTTTTTAAGAAACAGGAATAATTAACCAAAAACCATTAATGTAAAAAAAAAATGATAAAAGTACATTGTATTACTGTAGATTTATTTTGTAACTGCTAATATTCACTTAATATAATCAATCACCTGGGATGATTAAAAAATGTGGACTCAACAGCCCTGGCTGACAATTTGAGTCAGCATCTAAACTGTATCTGTGTTTTATTTTGTGTGTACGTGTATTTTGTGTCTTGAGAAAAATATGATTACAGAGATAAGTAACTGTAGATAAAGGCTGACTCGTGACAATTTGCCTTAAAATCTCAGAGCACCCCTTAATTTAACCCAAAGTCTTGAAGAAAAGATGAAAAAAGTCTTTGCTTCAAAGTTGAATCACTAAGAAGGTCAAATACGTGTTCAGATTCCTAAACAGAAACATGCACATTTTATTATGGCAGCAGAAATTTACACAGTGATGGGTTAGTCCCTCACTTGCTATTGTATAACACTATCAGGTCCCGGAGGAAATCCCAGGGAGGAACATGAATCAAGCTACACCCATTGGGGCAAAATAGTGCACATTCAGCATCTTCGCCTGACGTTTTAAGGGTTACCAGAAGGAGACACTTTGGGCTAAAAACCAACCTGTGCTTTGCTCCCCAAGCAGTCTCCACAGCACACAGCTGCAACCGTGCAAAGGATGGTGCTTCTTTTCCTAATCCACACCCAGGCACCATACAAAGATAATAAGGCACCATACATTCATCAGTGGGAGGGGTCCTTGTGTAATCAGGCATATTGTTTTGATTTTCTATGCACGGATATTTACAAGCCTGAATTTCTTAAAAGAGCAGTCAGAGTTTAAATTTTCCTGGTTAATTGTGTATTTGGAAGGTCGAATATAGGCACAATAATGCAGAGAAAAAAACGTATTCAATAATCAGTATGAGGATGAATGAACAATGGCTCTATAAGTGAATGTGATGGTGGAAATTCAGGATATATAGCACACCTCGAGTTTTGTTGTCATCATTTTAATAAAAAAAATATGAATAAAAATATTTTTAAGACACGTGAGTAAAGACTAGAAGTGCAGCCTTACAGGCTACCCACATCAAATGAGGTCACACATCCATTACATCGAAATTAAAATGGCTTCAAGTTCTCACCCTTTTCCCTCAAAGGAATCTGAAGGTTGAACATTGCTATGCTGTCACTTGGGATGCCATTGTTGGTGCTGTCACCTTGCAAGGACAGAAATATGCACTGGTTATTATGGGATCAGAAGGAAGAGTCACAGAAACCTGATTTAGGGGAAGAGGGTGAAAAAAATATCAGGGAAGAATAATTGACCTCTGCATTAGAAACTATTGACACACTTTACGTTAACTAATTGAATTTAAATAAAAGAAGTTTAAAAAGAAAAAAAAAATCAGGGAAGATGAGTAACCGTCCTTTATTTTCCATATTTTGATACTTTGACCATCATGAGTGCCTGCTGAAGCTGGAAGGACTGCCCCTCCAGGGTTGGTCAGCTCCTAGAGAGAGTTACCCCTCAGCTGGGAGTGAGGTTTTTAAATGCAAAGCAATGAATCTAGAGTCTGAATTCCTGACCACCTTCTCTGTGGAACTGTTACTCAGGGTCCGAATCACCCCAGGGCCAAGTACCAGACAACCAGGGACAGCCGTTATACCCCAGCTCCTGCTGAAAGTGTCCAAATCAGCCAGTCACAACCTACCATCCCTACTTCCCCCATTCCTTCCTACAGAAACCACAATAAAGGCTCTTATCCTCAGTCCCATCCTGACGGAACCCGGTGCTCCCCTTTGTCCTCCCCCACCCCTCCCTGGTGGCTGCGCCAGCCCCCTCCTTCTGGGATCTGTGAGTAACCAATTGTCTTTTCAATGGCAGTGATCTCCTGGTCTGTTGGCCTTACTATCCCTAAATGACAATAAAACCCCTAAGTCCAAACAAAGACTTCCTGGAGGAGGTGATGTATGAGGTGTACCATGTGTGAAGAATGTCTGGAAGTATTATCTTTGTATAGCAAGCCAGAAAATAGGGTTTTAGGCACAGAGAGCAGCAGGTGTGGCCAGATGCAGGTAAGAGAAAGCCAAAGCCATCCACGAAATCACAGGGGCTCACTGTGGTTCAAGCACAGAACCTGCGGAAGGAGCAGGGAAAAGAGGAATCGAAGAGATCATGTAAATGGTGGAAACTGTGGGCTATGTGTTGTGCCTGACAGCTGTACTTCCTCATCTTCCTCTTTCTGGGTACACAACGCCGTTCACTCTGGATAATTTCCCCTGTGCTTCACAGTATGAAGGTTCCTCAAAGAGGAAAATAGAGTTACCCTAGGACCCAGCAATCCCACTACTGGGTATTTACCTAAAGATACAAATGTAGTGATCCAAAGGGGCCTGTGAACCTGAATGTTTACAGCAGCAATGTCCACAATAGCCAAACTATGGAAAGAACCTAGATGTTCATCAACAGAGGAATGGATAAAGAAGATGTAATAAACACACACACACACACACACACACACACACACACACACACACACAGGAATACTATGCAGCCATCAAAAATGAAATCTTGCCATTTGCAATGACTTGGATGGAACTAGAGGGTATTATGCTAAGTGAAGTAAGTCAATCAGAGAAAGGCAATTATCATATGATCTCTCTGATATGAGGAATTTGAAAGGCAGGGTAGGGGGTCATGGGAGGTAGGGAGGGAAAAATTGAAACAAGATGGGATGGGGAGAGAGACAAACCATAACAGACTTAATCTCACTAAACAAACTGAGGTTTGCGGGGATGGAGGGTGTATGGAGAGGGTGGCTGGGTTATGAACATTGGGGAGGGTATGTGATATGGTGAGTTCTGTGAAATGTGTAACACAGATGAATCACAGACCTGTACCCTTGGGGCAAATAATGCATTATATGTTAATTAAAAAAAATTTCACCTGTGCTTTATGCAGTCTGGGGGAGGATGGGCACACATATAAACCCATATAGTGATTGGTCTACCTGACACCAATAGGACCAATCAGAGTCTCCCTGGGATTGATATGTAAATGACAGGAAGACGAGGTTCTCTCTTTAGGCGAGTGACTGGCCTTGCTGGATGGGATTCAGGAGCTAGCAATGGCAATCTTCCTGGACACTTGAAGAGTCTGACCAGAGAAGAAAGCAGCCATATGGAGACAAGTAAACATGAGACATGGACAAAGAGAAAAGTGTTTTGCCGGTTTCCAGTCCCTAGTTCTTGATTCTGAAATTTTAGTTCTGCAGCTCTTCTTTTGATTTTTTAAAAAGATTTTTTCTTTATTTATCTGACAGAGATCACAAGTAGGCAGAGAGGCAGGCAGAGAGAGAGGAGGAAGCAGGCTACCTGCAGAGCAGAAAGCCCGATGTGGGACTCGATCCCAGGACCCTGGGATCATGACCTGAGCCGAAGGCAGAGGCTTAACCCACTGAGCCACCCAGGTGCCCCGTCTTCTTTTGGATTTTTATGAACTTCTGTGGTATGCACCCCTACAGGAACCTGGACATTCCTTTGTTTTTTGTTTGTTTGCTTGCTTTTCCCTTTTGGTTCCTCCAGTTTTCTTTGGATTGCTGCCACTTGCAAGCAAAGGGTCTTGTAAAAATACCACACCAAGGAAATTCACACGTCCTTAGGAGCTATTGAGTAAGTTCCTGTAGGGGAAGGACACAGTGAGATGCACATTTTAGAGTGATCATCTTAGAATAAGTTTAGAGGATGAATTGGTGTGAGGAGGGGAGGGAGAGGGGCATATTCCTGAAGATGAGATGACAGGTTGGAAGGCCGTTATGGTCATTCTGGCAAAGTATGGTGAGTGCCTGAAACAGAAGAGAAAAGGGGGCTGAGGAAAGATTAAATTTATACAAGGTGAGAAGACTAATGAGACTTTATGAAATCTGAGTTTGTGAAATCGGATATTGCTAGGCTTTTAGCACACTTACTTTGGGATCTAATCTTCAAAAATATTTAAATATCTCTGGTGGTGACAACACCATCGTCTTTCCAGTGATTAAGAACTCTGAAATCTTAATCTGGCCTGGGCTGTAGAATGTCAGCTGCGGCTTGAGCACAACGAAAAGCCGTTGAAGGGTTTTACACTGGTGGGTGGAGGGTGGTCGTGGGATTCCTTTTGCATTTTTAAAATGTCATTTTTGGCTGCTGTGTAAAGAATGGATAGATAAAAGGCAAAAATAGAAACAAATCATTCTCCAATATTTACGGAACATCTACTATGTGTCAGGTACTGTTCTAAACCCTAAAGACAGAATAGTTAACAAGAAACAAAATGAATTTGATGTCCTCTTGGAGTTTTCATTTTAGTTGTTGAGCGAGAAGTGAAGCAAATAAATATACATACAAATCAGGGGTTGATGTGGGGTAAGAAGGAAACTAAGCTGAGTGAGTGGACATGGGGTGCGAGGGTTTAGGGGAGCAGGTTGGTATTTTCTATGGGACTGTGTCAGGGAAGTCCCCCTCATTTGAGGAAAGACCTGGAGGAAATTAAGGAACGAGCAGTTGTGCTGTTTGGAGAAGAGCATCCCACACAAAGGAAACAGTAAGCCCAAGGTGGGAGCACATCTGGTGTGTTAAAAGAATGACACGGCGACCAATAATGCTGGGCAAAAAATGAGCAAGACGGCAAGTGGCAGGAGGTAGGTAAGGAAGGTAGTGGAGTCAGATCACATAAAGTCTTGAAGGCCATTGTAAAGATTTGCCTTTAACTTTGTGCCAAATGAGAAGAGCTTGGATGGTTTTGAAGAGGCTTGACTTGATTTAGCTTAGAAAAGGATTGGGGCGCCTGGGTGGCTCAGTGGGTTAAGCCTCTGCCATCAGCTCAGGTCATGGTCTCGGGGTCCTGGCATCGAGCCCCGCATTGGGCTCTCTGCTCATCAGGGAGTCTGATTCTCCCTTTCCAACTGCCTGCCTCTCTGCCTACATGGACCTCTCTCTCGATCTGTCAAATAAATAAATAAAATCATAAAGAGAAAAGAAAAGAATCACTCAGGCTGCTGTGTGAAGAACGGACTTGCGGGGTTGTGGGGTAGGGATGCTTCTTGCATTAATGTAGACTGAGATTTCTATACTGCTGACATTTGTGGCCACATTAATTTTTGTTATGGGGAGCTGTCCTGTGCACTGACCACTAGATCGCAGGAGCACCCTTTCCCACTCTCAAGTTGTGACAACGAAAAGTGTGTCCAGACCCTGTCAAAATCCCCTGCGGAGGAGCAGGTACACAAAACTCTCCTGGTTGAGGACCACTGATCTGGGTGAGAAGGGGTATTGGCCCAGACCAGAGCAGTAGATGCAGGTGTGGGGAGAAGGGGGGAGATTCTGGGTGTATATTGAAGACAAAACACGCAGGATTTGTAAATATATTAAGTGTGGAGTGTGCGGAAAAGGCAAGAGTTGGGATGATTTTACAATTTTGGGGGCCTGAGGCCCTGGAACAGTGACGTTACCACTTGCTAAGATGGGAAAGACGACGGGAGAAGCAAGTTTGATGGGCAACAGGTGTTTGGTTCTGGAGATGGTGGCTGAATCCACATGGGGATGCCTAACCAGCAGCTGAACACACGAGTCTGGCATTCATGGGTGAGGTCCAGGCTGGAGGCACAAATACGAGCACCATTAGGACATAGGGTTCATGCCCTGAGAAGAAGTGGGCTTACCTACGCAGTGAGTATGGACAGAGGTGTGTTTGGCAACATGATAAGGCAGCTTCATGATATCTGTCCCCTGGTATTTGTCCTGTGAGTATGGATGGGAGTGTGTATGGGACTTAGGACTTGCTTTTAACCAGTAGAATTTGGCAAGGTAAGAAGATGTCACTATTATGATCTCATTATATTAAATCAGACTGTTTTACTGATTGGAGTGAGAGGCTGTCCTGGACTTGAAGAAGCAAAGAGCCAAATTCAGAATCACCTGTGGAGAGAGTTATATGGCAGGAAACCACAAGCAGACTCTGGGGGCTGAGGATGGTTTCCAGTTAATAGCCTGGAGAATCTCTCTGGACCACCCCAGCATGGGCTGCCCCCCAAATCACACAGCTACAAGGAAATGAGTTCTTCCAACAACCCGAGTGAGTTTGGAAGCAGAGCCTTCCCTAGTGGAACCTGCAGGTGAGAACACAGCTTGGTGGGTGCCTTCTCTCTTCCTTTGAGTGAGACCCAGAGCCAAGGACCCTGGTTAAGCTGTTTCTGGCCTCCTGACAGCTAGAGATGGTAGGATAGTAAACTGAGCTGTTTAAAGTTACTAAACTTGTTATTATTTTTATGAAGTAACTATTAAAAACAAAACAAGAGGCCCAAAATGGAGTTGCTTATGCTAAGCCCCATGTCCCCCAAACCAGACTTAATTATGATTTCAGCTGTCCCAGAAATGGAATCTGAGCCCAGGCAAGCAGACACCACCTGATCCCCACTCCCTCGGACCCCTGCCATCCCCAGAAGCCAAGTCACCTGGCCATAACCAACCTGCTTTCTTTGCCTGACGTGACTTCCTTGCTCCTCCTCTCTTCTGCCTATAAAAGTCTTTCATTTTGTACTGCTCCTCCCAGCTCCTTTCAGTCTGCAAGCAGGATGCTGCCCATTTCGTGAATCATTGAATAAAGCCAATAGGTTCTTTAAAATGTACTCAGCTGAATTTTTTTTTTAACACAACAGAAAACTCAAGCAGAAGGTCCGAGTCCCAGAGCACAGGACTGATATCTAAAGGTCAGGAAGCTCAAAAAAACCCAGCCAGGAAAGGAGCCATCATCACTGACCAGTGTGGAAGAGGAAGGGAGAGCCAACATCATGATGAAAAAGATAGAATATTTCCAGAGAAGTGGAGGGAGTTCTATGTCTATAGGACTGACGGTTGAGTCATTTGGATCTGAGGGTTAATCATTGGATTTGGCAACTTGGCGGTGATTAGCGATCTTGTAAAATATCTGTGTAGGTGTAGTCGTGGGACCAATGACTGTTAACAGTGTCTGAAGTGCAAAAAAAATTTCAGGGTTTGGATTCAAATGGGAGCAGTGGATATAAAGAGCAGTGAGCAAGTCTGACTTCTGTTTTGGAGATCAAATCAGTTGGTTTTGCTGATGGATTAGATATGAGAAAAGGGAAAGGGGGAATTTATCCTAGGGGCTGAGGCTTTAGCCAGTAGGAGGTGGGGATGCTGTTTACTAAGATGGGGAGACTGGGACATGAGAAGGTTGAGGAGGGAGCAGGATAGAAATCATGGTGAAAATAAGACTCCTGTTACATATTCATGGAGAAATATGCTGCAGGCAGCTGGCCATGTAATTCTCGGCTCCAAGGGCGGGTTAGGATTAAAGACGTTAACTTCAGAGCCTTCAGCTTCTACAAAGAACTTAAATCAATGATGCTGAATGGAATCGGCTAAAGCAGTGGATTTTAAACTGGGGCTGGGAGGCAAGGAGTTTTGCTCCCAGGGCCGATTGAACAATATCTGGCAACATTTTTGGTGGTCACCACTTCGGGGGGGGGTGCTGCTGGCATCTAGTGGCTAGAGACCAGAGATGCTGCTAACTGTCCTGCAGGGCACAGGACAGCCCCACAGCAGAGAATCACCCACCAGGTATCAATAGTGCTAGGTTGCAAAAGCCTGATCGAGGGAGAGAGAGAGAGAGAGAGAGAGCGAACGCATAGCTACAGAAGACCCAGAATCAAGCTCTTCAAAGGGGCAGAGATGAAATAGAGAAGCAAATTGAGAATACAAAGGATGGTAGGAAGAGAAACCATGTGATTAAGAGGGCACTAAGGAAGCAGGAACCTAGAGACACCGAGTACATCCACGTTTGCTAGTGATAGGCGTGTATGGTGCATGGACCGCCTATGAGAATTCACACACCTTGCACATTTTCAAGTGGGCATCTGAAACTTTTTAATCATAAACTTTTCATCACAATATATGTATATTTTATTAACTAGGTGTTGAAAATATTAAACATTTAAAAAATGAGATAGAGGGCACCTGGGTGGCTCAGTCACTAAGCAGCTGCCTTTGGCTCAGGTCATGATCCCAGGGGCCTGGGATGAAGGCCCACATTCCTGATCAGCAGGAAGCCTGCTTCTCCCTCCCCCGCTCTCCCTACTTGTGTTCTCTGTGTGTGTATGTGTCTCTCTCTCTCTCACTCTCTACCAAATAAATAAATAAATCTTTAAAAAGAAAATGAGATAGGAAAGGATCGACTTCATTGGAATAACATTTGCTTGCTACAAGTTGATTTTTTTTAAAGCAGAACAGTCTAATTTTTTGTTATTTTATTTCCCAAACCACACTGGAATGGAATGAAACCATTAAAATCTTTACTTGTGCCTTTCCCTATTATGTCCCTAAAAATATGTAGTTTAATTTAAATATGAAGGAATGAGTGTCACTAACCAAAACTGATTGATATTCTGATGTCAGAGCACTTCCAACAACTGCCCTAATCCCCTTTCCCATGTTAACCTTTACCCTAATAAGGAGAGGAAGCCCTAAAAGCAGAGCCCCAGGACTGCCCTCAGAAGGGCATTATTTGAAAGAAAACTGGTATTTCAACTTTGGTATCAGCCCAAGTCCTACACACTAATAAGATCTGAGAGGAGTGTCTTGATCTTCCAGGAAGGAGAGGAGTATCCTGATATCAGACCCAAGAATGGGCATATCATCGATCCTACAGAGCACACATGGAGTTTGGATCTGGAAATGGACTCCCTTAAAATGATCTGCACATAAGGATTCTTTATAGAGATTTTTCAACTACCCTTGGGGACATGGTACCCTACACCCTCAGGTGTAGACAAATATTTTACAAGCTATGCTGGGAATGAGGTGGGGAGAGAAATATGGAGGTTGTTATAGGAAGATAGAAGGTTAAAGGAAGTCTTTGTTTTGAGTTTTTTCCTTTTGTTTTTAAGAAAAAGGTCATTTGTCTTCTGACTGGAAGGATCCATTGGAACAAGAACTTGATATTGGCCCTGGGAGTGGAGTCCTGGAGAGGGCTGGAAGGAACAAATCCCAGGCACAAGGAAGAACAAACCCTAGCTGGGGATGTCTGCTCTTCTCAATAAACCTGCTCTGTCTTCAACTCTTTCTGTGTTTCTTGTACATTTCTCCAATTACTATGTAAATTCCATGATGCCAGGGACTTTTCTGTGTCGTTCGCCACAGATTTACAAACACTCAGGGCAGTGTGTAGCACTGACTAAATATTTGTTGAGTAAATGTCTAAAAACAAATTAAAAATGGATACAAATGTAGGTATAGATTTGATTGGGTGGTGGTAAGATAAGGGAATTCCTACACAAAGGGCTTTTATTTTCTTGAAGTGTCACACTAGTGATGAAGTTTTGGAACACAGGTGAGGTTTGGTGGGGTGAGGTCCAGAGCCGATGACCAAGAAAGGATTCTTGAGACGTCTTAGGTGCAAATGGTGGTTTTATTAAAACACAGGGACAGGACCCAAGGGCAGAAAGAGCTGCTCAGACAGAGGCATGGTTGACTGGGAGCTGAGGAAGGTGAGGACAAAGGGGGTGTCCAGAAGGACTGTCATATGCTAAAGAAGAATTTCAGGATAAGGGAGACCTGGTTATTGTCAAGTCAAGGCTGTTTTTACCTCTAATGAGGGAAAGCATGAAGACAGTCAGGAGTTTCCTGGAGATATGTTACATTCCTCCTATCACACATCCTTGTCAGTGGGCTTTGGGCTTAGAAGAAATTCAGTTTTTTATTACACTTCCCTCCCCCTTAGCCTCCCTCTATTTTATGGAGGGGAGGGTGATGTTAGGGCTTCTGGAAACTGAGGTATGGGTCTCTGGAAGTCAGGCTATTGATGAGAAAGCTTATTCCTTCCTTGTAAGTCGCTAGGACATTTGTAGAGGGAGGGAGACTCCTGTCCTGCAGGACTGGGATCTCTATCAGTTAAGCATCGTTTTTCCTTTAGGGCAGCCAGGAGTGCATGAGGAATGTTACACATATGGCATGGGGAGAGGGTGTAGGGTGCCAGTTTCTGCTTTGTCCTAAGCTTGCCTTCTGCTCCCTCATCCCTAGGACAGGAGCTGGGAGTGAGGTGACATAGTTCAGAAGAGGTGGGGGTAGGGATTGTTGAGGCAAGTCTTGAAGGTGTGAAATGGTCATCCATTAGAGGGAAAGCAAACTCACCAGAGAGACAAGGGAGTTTGAAGCCAGGGTTGAGTATCCACTGGAGAATTGTGGTCAAATATTTTAAAGTACAGCAGGTTGGCTCAGCTGTATGATTCCTTCATGGTTTCTGGTGCATGCCGCTGGCATTGGTAGAATCATTTCTAAAGAAACAAAGCAAAAGAGGATAAGCCATTCTTTCACAAACGATGATGAATCAAGTTTTGAACATGCTGGGTTTTGAGGCACAGGTGGGACATCAGTGAAATAGCATGAGTCGGTAGTCAGTTACACGGGCCTGGTGGGTAGGAAAGAAACAGATGGTCGTGTATCAGTGGGAGAGATGTTGGCTAGGGAATGGGAGCTGAAACCAAGGGCACAGTTGATATCATTACAAGAGAGGGTAGCTTGGAAGAGAAAGGTTAACTGAACCCCCGGGGAAACCCTGATGGGAATGTCACATGCATTTCTCAGGCATGCCAATGTTGACACAGATTACTGTAACTCCTAGGGGCCAGAAGCCATGTCTTTGAGATTCATTCATCCTGTGCCTCTGGCATAGCGTGGGCCACATTGAAGGTAATTCTAAAATTCATTCCAATTTGATTTCATTGCACTTTTCATTTACCAGAATCTTGTCATGGTTTGCTAGTGTATCATTTTCTCGAAAAGATTAAATAAGGACCATTTTACAAATATGAGATGAATGCCTGAAGGGATTTTGTTTAATTCATTCATTAGCTCGGGAACCACTAAGATGTTACCACCACTTCAAGCAAAAATCTCAAAGCAGACACATATACAATCAGTAATACTTAAACGAATTTGCTTTGATAGATGCAAATAGATATACAAATAGAATGCAAATGGATGCAAAACTGCCTTCTACCAAAGGAAAGGGGGTCAACTGTACTTCCAGTGGACAAAATTCATTTACATATAGCTATACAAGATCATCTGCATCCACATCAATTATGTACAATCTATAGAGTTGCAAAATAGCTCAAAGACAAGAAAGGCACAGAATATCCCATAGAATTGGTCATCCCAGAAGGGTACATGAGACAACACCTGTTTTCCCTTGGAAGACACTATAATCTTTTAGGTTCATTTCAATGTCTTTCGTGATTTTGCCTATGCTTTAAAAGAAAAAAAAGTTACCCTTATTATTCTTATTAGTTTGAAAAAAAACTAATAAAATACTAGTCTGTTATAAAATACACATGGAAGAATGTTCTGGCACTATCATACCCAATTTGGGGTACTAACTGATTAGGAAGATGAGGCAGAATTTGGGAGCCTGTAGGATGAGTCTGTTTCCGGTTGGAATGGGAAACATTTAAGAATCAAACTAAATGATCTCAAATCCACTCTGGAATGAAACAGGTTATAAGGAAAATACAGAAGATGTTGAAATGGACCTGTTGGCTCATTGTGAGCTTTCCTGGTCGAATGGAGACCTCTACCATGATGCTTGTCCTCCATGTCCCAACCATCCCATACCTGCTATCCTGGCACCAAAGGGCCACCAGACTTTAGGCTCAGTCTGCAGTTCCAAATGGAAACCCTCTGTTCCCACAGTAGTGGACAGGATGACTCTGGTTGCTGGTGGAAGCGTCAGCTGCTTTAGTCCAACAGTTCAAGAGAGGATCAGAAGAGCATAAGGACGATATTGGAAAAAAATGTTTGGACGAATTTCCAGAACACAATATTTCTCTTTGCAATTTTTGAGTGTTCTGTAGCCAACCTGCCAAAAAAAAAATGTGAAAACTATAAATAGAGAGGAGTGGGAAGGAGAAATGAGGACCTGTCACAGTGCCAGCGAAAATAGGGAGCTGAGAATTTTCCAGAGATTCAGAGTCAAAGGGGGTTAATATTTACTTAGAAAAGAAGTCGTGGGCACAAGCTCTAGGATGAAATGAAGGCAAGAGAGGCAAGTTAGGGAATCGAGAGAGAGAGAGAGACTTGAAGATAAAAAAAAGTCGACTTAAAGTCTCATTCCTCATTAAGGAAAGTACAGATCAGAGAAGAGGGGAGAGACTGGGATATAGTTGATCGCCGATTGTGTCTGGCTCTGATTAGAAGCTTTGTATCCACTTTTTAATTTCATCTTCCAGCCTGTTTCCTGGATTCCAGCTTCTATTTCCTATGAAATAGGCACCATCACCAAAGACGAGAGTCAAACATGTAACAGTAGTCAAATCCTTAACAGCGCGGACAACTAACTAACCAAAAGCTGGCCCGGGGACCCCTGCAGAGTCAAGTGTTACATGCCCAGTGCCTGGATCGTGAGGCCATGGTAGGGATCTTGGGAAGGGTTCAGGGTAGGGAGACACACAGCAGGTTCTGGCCAGAGGCTAGTCACCAAACTTTGTGTGGCTGAAGGGGTGTGTACCAGCTGAATGTCAGCTCCCAGAAGAAACTGAGGGAAATGTCCTTTGGGAAGGTTTCCGCTGACTCTCTGCCTTTCCTTCATCCTCCCCAGGGTGTTCCATTAGCATTTGGGGTCTGGGGTCTTGCCTGTTGCTCCTGGCTTTGGTGGGCCACGCCACTGCCACAGCCAGGGCTCCAAGTGGCAGTGCACTGTATGGGGTCTTGACTGTTCCCTCCTGACTCTTGGAAGGAGAACAGGCAGCAGGGATTTTCATTCTTTGTTGGCACCTACTCTCTTCAGCAACCCCAAGATCAGTACCCCAGGCTGCAAAAGCTCAGGTTCATGCCTTTACCAAAGGCTGGCAATAATTTCAAAAAGGAATGACAATGAAGGTAAAAAACAGTTCAACTACTCGCTCATCTGGACTTCTTGGGCAGGTGGGGTTCCCAGACAACTTTGTTCCGTCGGTCTGGCACCCTTGCCCCCCCTCTCGGTGCCTTGGTGATGAGTGTGGGCCTTGCTATTTGCGCTGCCTGAATTTGCCCTTGTCACTTATTAGCACTGTGGCCCTGGGCTAAAAGTCATGCCTCTCAGAGCTAATCTGAATAGCTTATTAGACCTATTGATTCTGGCATAGTGGGCCTGGGCGGAAATCTCTCTTCTTCATCCCTCCTCCTTCTCAGTCTTCCCCTCCTCCACCTCTTCCTCCTCCTTCTTTGATGTGTAAACCAAGGTATTTGGGGAGCAGGGAATGATGTGATGTTTGGGATTTACTTTAAAATATATTCCAGACCTCCCCTCTCCCCAAAAAACAAAAATACAGGCACTTTGGGGGCAGTAGAAGGAGGAGGGCCTATGAAACAGTTGGGGAAGCAGAGTGATAAGTACTCGGAAGGGCCGGGATCCTTCTGCTCTACACACTTTGGTGTATGCTTGAGAATTTTCATAATAAGAGTAAACAAACAAAGACCAAATAATGAGGCTTTCATTCCCTATATCCAAATGACCACAACAGGGCATAGAATGCACTTTTATAGTTGCTCCCCTGGCAATTTATTCTGATTCTCCAAATAAGATTCCAGCTCTCATCCTACCTGTCATAGTCTCTGGATATTGACTGGGAACGTTTTCCTCAACAAGGCCTTGCCAGGCCCACTGCTAGGGAATGTATTGTTTCAGATTCTGTACTCAGGTTTTAAAGATTTTTTTTATTTATTTATCAGAGAGAGAGAGGGGGAGAGAGCGAGCACAGGCAGACAGAATGGCAGGCAGAGGCAGAGGGAGAAACAGGCTCCCTGCTGAGCAAGGAGCCCGATGTGGGACTCGATATGAGGACGCTGGTATCATGACCTGAGCCAAAGGCAGCTGCTTAACCAAGTGAGCCACCCAGGCGTCCCTGTACTCACGTTTTTTAAAAAAAGTGACCAGTTTCCCGTTTGGAGTGACTCGAATGCAAGACTCACTGTAAGCCATTGTCTTGCTGTGTCCCATCCCTATCTAAGGACTGCTCCTGCTATCTCTGGGAGATCACAGCATTGGGAGAGGCAGCCCAGGCCTGGGCTATTACAGCAAAGCTGCAGCCTGAAGGGCGCGCGTGAGATCTGTGGTTTGAGCTGTCAGAGTCTCACGGAGAAAAAAAAGAGAAATGAATCATCATTTGACCATGACATTCCCACTAAAGGGGAGGACAGTGGGAGAAAGAGCAAGGGAAGAGGAAAGAAAAATCTCAAAATAAATGTGGGGTGGATGGCAGGAGGAGGAGGGGGTCTCGGAAATTGGGGGCAGGTGTGGCGATCGAACCAACGCTAGCCACAAACACACGATTCCGCCCATTCTAGAGCGGACTGGACATAAACATGCTCGCACATCTACTTGTCGGCTGCGTTTTGTCGGCTGGCCGGTAGCGAGGTGATTCTTTAAGAGCTCTGAGAACCCAAACTTGTGGCCGCCCCGCAGCTGAGCTGAAGTGGAGCTGGGAGCGGCCCAGACGACCCGCGGCTGCCACCTGACCACCTTCCTCCCTACAGATCGCTGGAGCCAAACTCCGGGGGAGAAGCCACGCTCGCGGGTGGGTGCCGGGGCTAAGGGCGGAAGCCGGGTTCCCACAGAGGCCTCCGCGCCCAGGCGGCTGCAGCGGCGGCGCCCGGGCAACGGAGGCCTGACACCCGGACGCGCCCCCCTCTCTGGACAACCGGCCGCAGAAGTAAAGGGCCAGCATCCCGCCACGGCTATGCTTCCCGTGGGACAACCTCGGGAGAAGGTCCTGGAAGAGGTTCGCAGGCCGATTTTCCGAGGGAAAGGGCGAAGTGGGGAGGGAGCGCCCCTGTCCCTCCCCGCCCTTTCTTCTCCCGCTCACCCGGCAGCAACAGCGGCGAGGCTGCCCTGCAGAATCGTAGGCGAGGTTGTAGTGTCGCCCTCCGCCGCTCGGGGGCAGGATAACCTGCTGGCTCCACGGCAGCGGCCCGCGCGCCTCTCTTGGTGGAGGTAGGCGGAGGCGGGCTTGGGGCGTCTTCTTTCATTGGCCGGGCGGGGGCGCTGCCATGTTGGAGGAAGCGGTGCCTTCTGTGGGGTGGAAACGCCGTGGCTTCAGCGCAGCCTTCTACCTTTCCTCCTCGCTCGAGTGTTGGTGCTGAGAGGCAGCGGCCGGCGGGATAGAGATAAGTAAGATGAACCTGCCCAAGGGGCCGGACACGCTCTGCTTCGACAAGGACGAGTTCATGAAGGTGCATGCCTGGGCTCTGCTCCCTGGAGCCGGGCCGTGGGTGGCCTGCCCTCCTTGGCCCTCCGGGGCCTCTCCTCGGGCTTCTCCTGCGGGCTTCCTGGGCCGTCCCCGCCCCGGACGGGTCCTCGGCGGGGACCTCACGGCACTTCGCAGTGAGTCTCTTGGCCTCGGGTGGGCTAGGTGCAGCCTAGAGAAAGCACTCCTGTGAAATCGTGCACATTGAATGAAAAGGCCTGAAAGTTCAGGGCAAGTGGTTTTGAGCTAAACGTAAAAGCCCCGGACCCGTAGGACCCGCCTCTGGTACCGTGTGGCACAGTCAGACCGCCGCTCCCCCGGCCTGACAGAAGCCTCCCAGTGCCTTGTGCCTAGAAGCTGAGCGACTGTGCGTTACACACATCTCTGAACGCACATACTTACCAGGAATCGGGTCAAAAAGGCACTTAACCTAACGTTTATGCCTGACTTTCGTCTTAAGCTTTCAGAATGAGAAATCTGAAAGACTGTACTGTCCTTACTGGTTCTGGTCCAGTACTACAAAGCATACCAAGCTCCTTTTCTAAAGTTGCCCTACTTCTCTTGGTGAGGTCAGCCTGAAGCTGGCAGCAGATAACTGTAGGACATAAACTTACAGAATAGAAATTTAAACTGAAAAGACTTTACTGACAGGAAAGGTTCATCAGACATAGCCTTGAAAATGTCCCAAGGTTTGAATCAGAGCCAGGAGGAGCTTTATCTGTTTTCTGTATCCCTCTGGGTCTGTACTTAAACTATCAAAACGTATATGTTTAATTTCTAAGGATTGGGATTTAGTAGCTGGTTTCAGTGTTAAAAAGTTTTGGCTCTGTAGGTACCTAAAATTCTGAAAAGAGTTTGAATTTCTTACTTTTTTATGGCTTCAAGTCATAATATGTTTTTTTTTCTTTTTTGGGTTAACCAGCTAGTTCCTTTTTGATACTCGCATTCAGATCACATCTCCCAAACTCTGGCTTTAAAAGTGCTTATGTCTGGGTCCTCTGCGGTGTGGCCATATCATTTTTAATAGGTAGGGATGTCTAGACGAAGGTATATTGTACTCTTGTTCTTGTATGGTGATGTTAAGCCACTGTAATAAAAGGTGTAAATTGAATGGAGTGTCTGAAGGAGAGCACAGAGTGAATTCTCTGATCCAGAAACGTTTTGTTAACAAAGGACACGTGATGGGGAGAGAGGTCATTGGAAGAAGAAAAGGCACACACACAGACTTAAAGAATGTCAAAGCACGGAAGTCTCTTTAGCTTGTCTGTCTTTGGACTTCGTCAGGCTTTCTTTGGGCCTAACACTAGCATTTTCTCGCACTTCCTCACCCCGCCATCTTTCTCACTCTGAGCCGACAGAATGCCTTTGGTCAAAGCAGCTTCGGAAAATAGAAATCTCAAAATAGCAGTTCTAAAGTAGGACTTAGAGGTAGGAAGAGAGCAAACTGGGAAAGTGGCTAGAATGCCAGCAATTCCATATTCTTTCAAGGCTCTGACATTTCTGAATATAATGTACAATTTGTAGTGTTAATGAACATGACCCCTTCGTACATAGAAGGAAAATACATGGAACAGCTGTTCTGTGTAAAGTGGTATTGATCTTCTATGTGGGAGCCTGAGATATATGCAATTTGTTATATGCAATTTGTGTTTCCGTCAGAGAGATGTTTTGTTAAGTTACAGTTCTGAGGCAGAAATGAGTGGAGAGCTTGCTGTCGGGGTTGTATTTCTACATAGGTGTCTTGTTTGGCACATTTTGGAATGAGACTGGGATGGTAGAAAGGGAGATGGGGTGGGGCTGCGGGTTGCACCTTGGACACTGCATACATTGAGGGGTCCACGTTGATGCAGTCTTCACGGTAGAGCTGCAGTCAGGTTTACAGCAGGAAGTTGCATGGTCATATCTGTTGAGTTCGAGCTGACTGGTGGCAGGAGACTACTTAAAAAGTCATGTTTATGAGATCTAATGAGAAATAGAAGGGGAAAGGTATGCAAAAGAGGTAGGTGATCAAAGTGCAGGAATGGCAGATGGGGAAGGGTCACCTGGGGCAGAGGCACTGGCAACATCATACTTTGTCGGCTTAGAAATATGAAAATCCTTTGGGTTGTCAGCCAAATAATAGATGAGCAGGACATAAGGTATTGGTAGTAGGGGGAGAAAGTGGCATAACAGATAAATTAGACCATTTACATGGGTGTGCTATTGACATCACATGTAGCCTTCCTCTTCCATCTCAACATATGACTTCATCTCCAGTCGTACAGAAAAATTAGCAGCCATCCCACGGGACCTCCTCCATCCTGCTGATCATGAGCCCATTCTTGTATTTGTCCCCTTCTCCTCCTCGCCTGGTACGGGGAGGGGCTCTCCTTCCTCCTCGGGTTCAGTCTCCACTCTGGCTCGGAGTCCATGCTCTCCCGCCCTTCCAGGAGCCTGCGAGGATCCTCTCCCCTGCACTCCTTCCCATCACGCACTCCTGTTTGATCCTCTCCCACTTGACTGCCCCACCTCTAGGTATTGCCCTGTCACTGTTGCGCATCACAGCCAGTGCTCAGGGGTTGACTTGACTTTCCCACCTTCCACCCTTCAGGCCCTGTCGTTCCACTAAAGAGTTCTTACCAAAACTGTTTCTAAGTCAGCGCACCTGACCTTTCTCTGTCTCCTTACTTGACATCGCAGTAGACCAAATGCTCTGCATTGCTTCCTGTCTTTCTTCTACCTCTCTGATGTGTCTCCTGTGCAAAGTCATGCTCCTGGTAGCCACTGAATGCTAATTATGGGCTCAGCCCCGTGTTCCTTTCTTTCCCTAGATGACCTTTTGTGCAGCTTCATGACCACCTATCAGCAGGTAAGGCAGATTCCTGTCTCTGGCCCACACGCCTCCTGAGCACCAGTTCTGTGTATCGGACTTGCTTACCTTTCTTCTCGGATGTGTCTGTGGCCCCTCAGACTCATCAGGTTCAAGACGGAATTCATGAGCACCTCCTCCACTGAAAACCACCTTTCTTATTCTATTGCCTCTCTCGGTAAACACTTCATCCGTTTAGCCTGGAGTCGGGAAACCAGAAGTCAACTCCTACTCTGTCACCTTTCCAAAATCTAGTCTGTCACACCAAGTCCTGTGGATTTCGCTTCCTAAACCTCTTGAGTCCATATACTTCTTTCCATCTCTTCTCGTACCTTTGCAGCGCGCCCTTGCCATCACACCGTAGAAGCTTCTCACCCAGTCTCCATGCGCCTTCCTTGTCTTTCTGGCCCCTGGTCTACACTGCAGGCAGGCCACTCTTGTCAGAATGCGGATGTGATCTTGTATGTACCAGGTGACTGGTCAGTCCACCAGCTCTTGAAAAACCATTTTCCCACACACTCGAACGTATTTCAAAGAGAATCAGTCCCCCATGGGGTAGTTTTCCTTGGTCGACAGTTTGTTTCTGTGCTGAGCCAGTCTGCCTCCTTCTAACTTCTCTGTCAGTTCCTCTCTAGAACCTGTGGCTTCGTTGGCACCCCGGGTAGGCACATGAAGACCTTTTCCATGAGAAGTGAAGGCAGGAGACCTCTGGAAGGTGAATGTATGTACCCTCATGTTCCATAGGTAAAAGAACCATGTGTGGGGGTGGGGGGGTAAGTCCTTGAGGCTCCTCCCTGTTCGAATTGGATGAACTGGGAATTTTGAGACAGGCAGCAGGTCCTGTGTGTCCTTGTTTGCAGGGAGCATGCATTCTGATGGACAAAACGGAAAAGGGGAAGAATGAGCAGCTGCTCAGATCTGTTTGTACTGTGCTGGCTGATTAGCTGTGACCTGCAGATGTGGGTCCCATCCAGGGCTCTGCTCTCTGCCTGCTTATGGCTGACTTGGGGCAAATCACTCGCCTCCGGCCTTCTGTTTGCTTGTTAGTATAATGAGGTGGTGCTTATCTATGTGATCTTTGCAGGCTCCTCTGAAAAGACTCCAGTCCATCCTGGCTTGCAGATAAGGAAACTGAGGCCTGAGGTGTGATGACTTCCTTTAAAGCCACACAGCTAGTTGGGGCCAATCACAGGCCAGATCTCCTGACCCCCACGCATCAGTCCTTGGAAATCCTACTGTAATATGTTCCTTTCCAGAGGCCACAGGTGGGAACTGAGGGAAGTGGGACAATCAGAACATTAAGAATAGCGCAGAAAATGGCACAATGTCTGCATGCCTTGGCACCTGCATTTCACCAATAGGGCCACCTCTTACCTTAGAAGAAGTTCCCACAGGGCTGGTGATCTGGATGCCTGGTCTGGAGCTTAGCTATGGTAAATGGGACCAGAAGGAAGTGATGGCTGTTCGAGGTGGACTTTGTTGACAGCGGCTGGAGATAGCAGCTGACAGAGGAGGAAGAGGGAAGAGTGACAGACGGCAGATAGCCGCAGGCCCGCAGGTCAGCCACTGTTGCCCAGGGCCGCCCATCCCCAGGAGCTGTCTTCGTATCACAGGAGCTGAGTGCTTACCCTGTGGGTTCTTAGTTCGATGTCACGTCTTGATGACAAGATTCCATTCTCTTCCGCATCAGTTTGAGACAGACATCGTAATGAAATTCTAATTAGCCAAATATGGAATGTAAGCCTGGAACTCATTTTATAGAGAAATTTTCTTATGTGAACTACTTTCCCTGATGATAGAGGAGTTGTGACGATGTAACATCAGATATAGTTTATCTGATTGGCACTTGTAAGAAGGGTTCCCGGCAAAAAAGAACTGTTTTTTTGTTGTTGTTGTCCTCCCTTTTGATCTTTCCTTTCCATTCCTTTTTTTTTTTTTTTTGTCTTGTGAGCGGTCATCTGATTTATAAAAAGATGCAACAAAAAGTAAAATGGTACAAGATAATCAGTTTCAAAACATAAAAAAATGAGTGTCTTTAACCGTAGCTCAGAACAGAGGAACTGGGTAAGGAGAATTGCTTGTATGAACTGGCAACAGGAAAAGTTGGTAAAGGAGAGCTGAGGAACTCTATTAAGACATAGGAGTGAGGGGCTCCATCATCATCTGGCATTCGCTCAGTGTCGTCTATATGGTTAGAGATGTCCATGATGGGAACTCCAGCAATCTTCTGGGTCTGGGTCAGCTGATGCCACAGTGTAACACTCTGAATTACTTCCGTACTGAGCAGTCATCTGCATAGTTTGTCTTGTGTGTACGTGGTAATTGTTTGAATCTTGGCTCTTTCGCAATCCTTAGAGCCTCTTGATACTTTCACCCCGGTTTCTCAGTTTCAGCCATTACACAGTCAGTTGTACAACTGGTACACTTGGCACACAACCCGTCCATCATTGACCGGTCAAGTTTGGCCTAAATAGAAAAGTTGATAAAGTCGGTACCAACCAGGATGTGGTAAGTCGGCCCAGCTGTGTGTTTATATTGGAAAAAGCAGGAGGGATGTTGGGGGACTTCTCTTTCCTTGAGTGCATGGGATCCTTCTTTTCTTTCTTTTTAGGTTTTAATCTGTCCTTCTCTCGGAGAAGGATCTCAGAGCTAAGCATTCGCTTCCCGGTCACATACTTTCTTGCTTTCTCTTGCTTCTCCATGTTCACATCATGCCCATTTCTCCTTGCTTTTGATTTTCTAATTCACTCTTTGTAGTACCATAAAACTTATTTAAATAAAATGTTGGCCTACTAAGTTATTGATTATTAGTAAGTTCTTTGTTCAAAATTTGAGAGCAAGAAGTATTATGTAAATATATCTTTTTGTTATTTAACTTGTCTTACAACATTTAGCATCAAATTTCTTGAAACATTTAAACAAATTAATCACAAACTGGGGCTTGGGCTCTTTCTTTTTTTTTTTTTTTTTTAAGTAATCTCTATACCCAACATGGGACTTGAACTCACAACCCTGAGATCAAGACCTGCACGCTCCAGTGACTGAACGAGCCAGGTGCCCTTTGGGCTTTTTGTTTTTAAGTTCCTCAGGTGAGGGGCTGCCTTAGTGGCTCAGAGGGTTAAGCTTCTGCCTTAAGCTCAGGTCATGGTCTCAGGGTCCTGGGATTGAGCCCTGCATGGGACACTCTGCTCAGCATGGAGCATGATTCCCTCCCTCTCTGCCTACTTGTGATCTCTCTGTGTGTCAAATAAATAAATAAAATCTTAAAAATAAGTTCCTGAAGTGATTCTAATGTGTGACCAGTGTTGAGAACTCTAGCACTGGATAAATCCTTTAAATAGCTCAAGAAATTAATTTTGAAAAGTGAACTAAAAGCCTACATAGATTATGATTGGTGTTAAATTGAGGGGAAAAAAGAGATAAAGAGAAGAAATCAGCTGGAACAGAGTGTAATTAGGTACTCAAATATTTGTTAGATGGATAAATACATTTACGGAATGTAGGGTTTTTTTTTTTGTCTCTTCATAAATATGTCAAATGGGTATATAAATTCAAGAAAGGAGTTTGATATAAAATTGATTAAAATGTTAGAACAGAAGTTTTTTAGAATTTCAGTGTTACTATTTCATGATGCTTTTAAGATGATCTCTCTGTAGATGGTGGGAAGATCTTGTTAGCATATGTTTTTAATTTCTCAAGCTTGAATAATTTAGTCACCGAACAAAGATTTAGAATGAGTTTTGGGAGACACAAGTCCTAGATTATGTCCCCACCTAGCTGGGTCAGAGATTTGAGAGCAGGGGCTGGAGGGAAGAGCTCCAAGGACATTTTTGTATACATGCTGATACCTTGGGCGGGAACACTCTTCCCACACTTCCTGTGGCTAGCTCCTTTGTGTCATTTGGATTCAACTCATTGTTCTATATTTCCTGGTTCATCCAAGTTAAAATACATCCCATTTGTCACTCAGACCTTTACTGTGTCCTGTTTTCTTTTTAGCTGTGATCACTATTCATTAATCACTATTTGATCACTGTTCATTAATATAATGTTTGTTTACATATTTATTTTCTCATTTCTGCATTAGAATATCTGCTCCTTAAAAGCAGAGACCTTGTCTTTTCTTTTCATGACTGTGTCCTCAGGTCTTAGAGCAGAGCTGGAGTTGCATGATAAATATTTGAGGAATATTCATGGGATATACAGGGACATTTATTCATCTCTGTTGCCCATTGTTTTCAAGAATGGTTGGAAACACACACAGACGTGAGCTCACACAAACTTTCTGTCTTTCAACCCCTATGTAGTGTGCAGATTAGTGCTTAACTATTTTGGTTTTTTGTCTCGATGAAATGGGACATGTTTCAGGATAGAGCTCATAAATTTCATATGCCCTCTTAGTACTTCTCATCATTACAGAGTGATGGTTCTGGGGGATTCTGCTTCTCGTGGAGATAGTATATAGTGATTTTATAAGTCCATGTATCTGGGAAGGAGTGTTTTACTTCTTGGCAGCTTAGAGAACTTCAATCTTTCCAAATTCCATGTAATTTTCATAGCATTAAAGCTACTAATTTCAGATTATTGGTAAGTTTTAAATGATTAATTCCCAGGTTACTTTGAATTAGTCTTTGTTTGCCATCCCTGATTGCAGCTACTTAGTAAAGTAGCTAAACCTTTAAA
Source organism: Mustela lutreola (assembly GCF_030435805.1). NCBI lineage: Eukaryota > Metazoa > Chordata > Mammalia > Carnivora > Mustelidae > Mustela > Mustela lutreola. Next base: position 60,628,836 of record NC_081305.1, on the reverse strand, counting down.
CTCTACTTGGTTTTAATTTTGAGTGATGTCACTGCTTCTCTCATGGTTAATGGTTGTTAATTACCTGCAGCTTGTCTGGTTTGCTCATTTATTTTCCTGTGTTCCAACTCCTCTTGTGATCTCCCAACTTCTGGCCTTTTGGGGGATTTTTACTTGAACTGGGTTCAGATAGGAAATACCCCTGAGTACAAAGAGAAGATATTTTTCTTCTAACTTCACTATCTCCTATTATTAATGTATTACATTGTTGTGGTACATGTGTTACAACTGATGAACCAGCATTGATACAGTATTAATTAATAATCCATGGTTTACATTAGGGTTCACTCCTCTTTCTATAGTTCTGTGGGTTTTGACAAATGTATAATGTTATTTACCTACTGTTGGTATCTTACAGCCTAGTTTCATTGCCTTGAAAAACCCTGTACCTCATCTATTTGTTTCTTCTCCTCTCTCTGCACCCTCCTCGCTCACCCCTCAGCCCGGGATCTTTTGACTGTCTAGAGTTTTACCTTTTCAGAGGCACCTGGCTGGCTTAGTTGCTAGGGCATCTGACTCTTGATCTCGGGGTTGTGAGTTCTAGCCACCACATTGGGTATAGAGATGACCTAAAAAATAAATAAAAATAAAAATGTTGGTTAATTTTTACCTTTTCCAGAATGCCATAGAGTTGGAATCATATAGTATTCAGCCTTTGAGACTGGTCTTTCACTTAGCAATATGCATTTAAGGTTCTTCAAAGTCTTGTGGCTTAATAATTCATCTTTTAATTGTCGAATAATCCGTTGTGTGGGTGTGGCACAGTGTACCTGTTCACCTACTGAAGGAGATTGGATTGCTTCCAAGTTTTGGCACTTCAGAGAATAAAGCTGCTGTAAATATCCGTGTGCAGGCTTTTGTGTGGACACTAGTTTTAAGCTCTTTTGGGTAAATACAAAGGAGCACAATTACTGATCTTATAGTGAGAATGTGTTTAGTTCTGTGAGAAACTGCCAAGCTGTCTCACACAGTGCCTCCCATTTTGCATTCTGACCAAACAGTGAATGAGAGTTCGGCTGTCCCACATCCTTGCTAGCATTTGGTATTACTAGTGCTTTGGATTTTTTATATTCTACGTGATATGTAATAGTACCTTGTTTAAATTGCAATTTCTTAATGACATACAAAGTTGAGCATCTTTTCAGATCCTTTTTTTTTCGTTTTTAAAGATTCTATTTATTTATTAACAGCACAAGCATATGGAGAGGTAGCAGCAGGCAGTGGGAGAGGGAAAAAAGCAGGCTCCTTGCTGAGCCGGGGGCCCAGTGTGGATTTCAGTCCCAGGACTTGAGCTAAAGGCAGATGCTTAACTGACTGGGTTTCCCAGCCACCGCTCTTTTCACATTTTTAAATTAGGTTTGATTTCTTGTTGCTACTAAGACATCTTTATATTATATTTCTTATTTTAAGTCCTTTACCATGGATGTGTTTTGCAGATATTTTCTCTACTCTGTGACTGGTCTTTTCATTCTCTCTCTCTCTCTCTCTTTTTTTTTTTAAGATTTTATTTATTTATTTGTCAGAGAGAGAGCGAGTGAGAGTGAGCACAGGCAGACAGTGGAAGGCAGAGTCAACGGGTGAAGCTGGCTAACTGCGGAGCAAGGATCCCGAAGTGGGACTCGATCCCAGGACGCTGGTATCATGACCTGAGCCGAAGGCAGCTGCTTAACCAACTGAGCCACCCAGGCGTCCCGTCTTTTCATTCTCTTAACAGTGTCTTTTACAGAGAAGTTTAATTTTAACAATTAATTGTTAAAATTTTTTTTAACAATTTTTTTCTTTCGTAGATCATGCTTTTGGTTTTATATCTGAAAAGTCATTGCCAAATCCAAGGATCCCTACATTTTTTCTTATGTCATCTTTAAGAAGTTTTGCATTTTACGTTTAGGTTTTGTGAAAGGTGTGAAAAGTTTGTTTTTATTCTTTTCATTTGTTTGTTTTTTCTTATCAATGTCCCATTGTTTGGTTCCATTTGTTGAAGACTGTCCTTGCCATTGAGTTGCCTTTGCCTGTGTGTGTGGATGTTGTTCTGGGCTCTCCACTCTGTTCCAAGCACCTGTCTCTTTTGCCAGGCACCTTCTGTCTTAACCACTATAGCTTTAATAGTAAGTCTTGAGATTGGGTGGTGGCAATCCTCAATTTCCTTTTTTTCCCCATTCTTTAATATTTTGTTGACTACTCTGGGACTCTTGGTTTTCCAGTTTTCCATCCAAATTTTAGAGTCAACATGTTGGTATCCACAGAATAACTTCCTGGCATTTTGATTGGGATTGCATTGAGTCTGTCGATCAGTTTGGGAAGAACTGACCTCTTAACAGTATTGAGTGTTCTTACCCAAGATTATGGACTTTCCACTTCACATCTTACCTTGCTTGTTATCTTTCATCAGAATTTTATACTTTTTCTCATATAGATCTTATGCATATTTCGTTAGATTTGCACCTAAGTATTAATTTTTTTTGGTATGCTAATGTAAATGGTCTTGTGTTTTTAACTTCAAATTCCACTTGTACATCGCTGGTATATACGAAAGCAATTGACTTTTTAAATTTTTAATTAAAATTCAATCTCGTGGGGCGCCTGGGTGGCTCAGTGGGTTAAAGCCTCTGCCTTCGGCTCAGGTCATGGTCCCAGGGTCCTGGGATCGAGCCCCGCATCGGGCTCTCTGCTCATGGGAAGCCTGATTCCTCCTCTTTCTCTCTCTGCCTGCCTCTCTGCCTGCTTGTGATCTCTGTCTTGTCAAATAAATAAAAAATCTTTAAAAAAAAAAAATTCAATCTCGTTAACATATAGTATACTTTTAGTTTCATGGTTAGAATTTCGTGATTCATTGGTTGCATACAACACCCAGAGCTCATCCCAACAAGTGCCCTCCTTAATACCCCTCACCCAGTTACCCCAACTTTCCCCTCTCCAGTAACCCTCAGTTTGTTTCCTGTAGTTAAGTCTCTTGTGATTTGCCTCCCTGTCTGTTTCTATTTTTCCTTCCCTTCTCCTATATTCATCTGTTGTTTCTTAAGTTCCACATGTGACTGAAACTATATGGTATTTGTCTTCCTCTAGTTCCATCCATGTCCTTGCAAATGGCAAGATTTTGTTCTTTTTGATGGCTGAGTAATGTGTGTGTGTGTGTGTGTGTGTGTGTGTGTATGTATACCACATCTCCTTTATCCATTCATCTGTTGATGGACATCTGGGCTCTTTCAATAATTTGACTATAAACATCGGGATGCTTTTGCCCCTTCAAATCACTTTATGTACTTTGGATAAACATCTAATAGGGCAATTGCTAAGTCATTGGGTTGTTACATTTTTAACTTTTTGAGGAGCCTCCATACTGTTTTCCAGAGTTGCATTCCCACCAACAGTGTAGGAGGATTCCCCTTTCTCCACATCCTCGCCAACATCTGTTGTTTCCTGACTTGTTAATTTTAGCCATTTTGACTGATGTAAGGTGGTGTCTCATTGTGGTTTTGATTTGTATTTCCCTGATGCTGAGTGATGTGGAGCCCTTTTTCATGTGTCTGTTGGCCATTTGGATGTCTTCTTTGGTCTGTTCATGTCTTCTGTCCATTTCTTGACTGGATTTTTTTGTTTTTTGGATGTTGAGTTTGATAAATTCTTTATAAATTTTGAATACTGGCCCTTTGTCTGATACATCATTGGAAAGCAATTGACTTCTGTATTTTAACTGTGTATTGTGCAGACTTGCTATAATCACTTGACTAGTTTCAGGAGGGTGTGGGGTGTGAAGTCTTTGTATTTTCTGTAGACAGTCATGTCATCTGTGAACAAAGTTTTATTCTTTCCCAGGTTGTATACCTTTTGTTTCCTTTTCTTACCTTATTTCATTAGTTTGGCCTTCCAGTATAGTATTGAATAGTAGTAGGAGGAGGGACATCCTTGCCTTGATTCCCTGTCTTCTATTTTCTCAGTATTAATATCATGTTAGCTGTGGATTTTTGGAGACATTCTTTATCAAGTTGAGGAAGTCCTCCTATTCCTAGTTTCCTGAGGGTTAATAATGAAGAGGTGTGGATTTTATTAAATGTTTTTTTTCCTCCCTTCATTGATATGATCATGTGATTTTTTTTCTGTTGATATGATGGATCACATTGATTTTCTAATGTTGAACATTTTCTAATGTTGCATACCTGGAATAAATCCTACATGATCCTGGTGCATAATTTTTTAATATAGTGTTTGCTTTTATTTGCTAATTTTTGTTGAAGATTTTTGTGTCTGTGTTCATGAGAGATACTAGTTTGTAGTTTCTTTTCTTGTAGTATTGGTTTTGGTGTCAGGGTAATAATGATCTCCTAGAATGATTTAGGAAGTATTCCTTCTAGTTTTACTTTCTGGAAGAGATTTTAGAGAATTGTGTAGTATTCCATAAATGTTTGGTTGAATTTACAGTGATTGGGATTGTTAGCAGTAGCCCTCCCTTCTTTCATCTGATATTAGTAATTTATGTCTTTTACCTTTTTTTCTTTGTTTGCCTGGCTAAGGGTGTATCTGTTTTATTGATGTTTTCAAAGAAACAGACTTGGGGTTTATTGATTTAAAAAAAAAATTCCTGGTTTTAATTACATTGATTTCTGCTCTAATTTTTATTTTTTTCTACTTCCTTGAGGGTTTTTTTTTTTTAATGATTTTATTTGACACAGAGAGAGTCAGTGAGAGAGGGAATACAGGCAGGAGGAATGGGATATGGAGAAGCAGCCTCCCTGAGCAGGAAGCTCTGATGCAGGGCTCTGTCCCAGGACCCTAGGACCATGTCCTGAGCCAAAGGCAGATGATTAACCAACTGAACCACCCAGGAGCCCCTCCTTACTTTAGATTTGATTTTGTTGTTGTTGCCTAAAATGGAAGCTTAGATTATTGACTTTAATCTTTTTTTTTCTAATATTTGCATTCAGTACTGTATTTTCCCTTTAAGCAGCATTCCACACATTTTGCTACATTGTATTTTGTTGAGACTGGTCTCCTGTCATTTAGAAGTGTGTCATTTAATCTCCATGTATTTTGGACTTCTTCAGCTATCTTCTGTTACTGATTTTTAATTCCATTGCGGTCTGAGAACATACTTGGTATAATTTTTATTTTTAAAAATTTGTTGTGTTTTGTGGCCCAGAATTATTCTGTCTTGATGAGTGTTCCATATGAGCTTAAGAAGAATGTGTGTTGCACTATTACTGGGCGAAATTGTCTGTGTACATCTGTTGTACGGTAATTGATGGTGGTGTTAAGTGTGCCATGTCTGGACTGAATGTCCACATCTGTCAAATCCTTGTTGCCCTGCTGCTGGATCGGCCCATTAATGATGGAGAAGTGTTGAAGTCACCAGCTGTGATAATGGAATTGTTTATTTCTCCCTGCAGTTCTGTTAGGTTGTGTCTCACCTGTGTTGATCAGGCACACATACATTAAGGATAATTGTGTCTTCTTGGTCAGTCGATTTCTTTATCATTATGTAATGCTGCTCTTTATGCCTGATAATTTTCCTTCTCTGAAATCTGCTTTGTCTGAAATTCATGTAGCTACTCCATTGTTCCTGTGATTAGTGTTACTTTGGATTTTTTTTAATGTATCCTAGCATTTAACTTGTTGATATTTAAGTTGTTTCATTTTTCATCAAAATATAATTCACAAAGCATAATAGTTGCCATTTTAAAGTGTACTCTTCTCTGGTTTTTAGTATATTTACTGTGTATATGGTACATACGTCACTTCTGTCTAATTCCAGAATGCTTCCATCACCCGAAAAATAAACCTCTTAGTTCCAATTCTCCCCTCCCCTTATTCCCTGGCAATCATGAATCTACTTTCTGTTTTGATGGATTTGCCTTTTCTGGAACATCTCATATCAGTGGAATTGTATAACACGTGACCTTTTGTGTCTGGCTTCCTTTAACCTGAGAGTAGAATGTTTTCAGACTTCACTCGTGTTGTAGCATGTAACAGTTTATTCCTTTTTATGGTTGTGTAAGAGGCTCTTCCACATTTTATGTATCCATTCATCAGTTGATGGACATTGGGTATATACTCTTTTGGCTGTTATGAGCAGTGCTGCTGTGCACATTCATGTACAGGTTGTGGCAGGAACATCTATTGTCAGTTCTGTCGGTGTCATACCCCTAGACGTAGAACTGCTGGGTAATTGTACGTGTGTAACTTCTTGAGGAGCTACCGAGCTGTTTGCTGCCTTAGCCACACTGTTTTACATTCTCACCGACAATACAGGAGGGTTCCAGCTTCTCCGCCTTCTTGCCAGCACTTTTCTTCTTCTTTTTTTTTCTTTTTCTTTTTCTTATTTTACCATAGTTGTCCTAGTGGGTGTGACGTGGCATCTGCATGTGCTTTTGATTCGCATTTCCCCAATGACTAAGGATGTCGAACATCCCGACATGTGCTCTTGACCGTCTGTGTATCATCTTTGGAGAAATGTCTATTCAAAAGTCTTTGGCTTGTTTTTAAATTAGGTTATTTGTCTTTTTGTTGTTGAGTTCTAAGAGTATATTTGCATATTCTGGTTATTAGGTCCTTGTCAGACAAATGGTTTGCAGATACTCTCTCCCATTCTGTGGGTTGTCTTTTCACATTCTCCATAGTGTCCTTTGACACGCGAAAGTTTTTATTTTGATCAAGTTCAGCTTATCTAACATTTCTTATTGCTTTGTGTATCGTGTCTAAGAAAGCTTTTCCCAATCCAAAGTCATACAGATTTTCACCTGTTTTCTCTGAGTGTTACAGTTTTGACTCTTACATTTAAATCTTTGATCCATTTTGAGTTATATTTTCGTGTATGTGTGACATTGCTGTTCCAAGTTCATTCTTTTGCATGTAGATATTCACTTTTCCCAGTAGTAGGCACTCGAAAAGACTGTTTTCCCCCCATTAAATGGTCTTGGCATCCTTGTGAAAAATCAGTTGACCGTAAATGTATCGGTTGTAAATACTTTCTTTTTGAATACTTGGGAAATCTACACTATAAAGTAAAACCATTCCTAAAGTAGTAAAACCATTCTTGGTTAAGTGAAATGGGTCTCTATTATGGCACTGTGAGTTTGGGTTTGCTTTTCACAGCAAACGCTGCCTAACCCAGTATTCACAGATGTTCCAAGTTATTTAGTCAGGTGTTATGCAACTTTTGTTTATCTGAGAACAAATGCATAAATGGTAAGTTGAGTATTAATATTACCTAATAGAATTTGTTCACTGAGGCTAAGTTATATTATTTATTTATTTATTTATTTATTTAAGATTTTATTTGAGAGTGAGAGAGTGCGGGAGCAGGAGGAAGGGACAGAGGGAGAAGCAGGCTCCTTGCTCAGCAGAGTGCCTGATGTGGAACTCAAACCAAAGAGACTGGGATCATGACCTGAGCCAAAGGCAGATGCTTAACCAACTGAGCCACATAGGCACCCCAGTTATACAATTTAGAATGCCATCATGAAGTTCAAGATCTTCAACAATGTGTAACTGAGGCAGGGAAAATGATCGACCTAAAGGTATACAGTTGGTGAGTAGGATGGCCAGGATTATGAACCGAGACCCCCTCCCGTGATGTACTACATAACTATGATGTAAGGTCTGAGATGGTATCAGGAGAGAAAGGTCCAGGCTAATTTGGTCACCAGTGTAAGAAGCAGGTGGCTTTCTGTAGATGACTGTGAAATTACAGTTTGGTATGAAGTCCTTCTCTCCGACACTAGCAGGGTCAGTCTTTGTTTGATTAACTAAAAAAGTCAGTTTAAACAAGTACTCTTAGGGAATGGTACATACAGTTTTTAGCATTTTATTTGGAAAAAATATATGTACATTTATTCTCCATTGAAACAGTGCCAGGTCTTTTCTCTGTAAACTGGCCTGCAGATTAGATTTCTGAGTTATCACAGCACTTGGGTCACTCAATAGGTTAGGCATCTACCTTTGGTTCAGGTCATGACCTCGGGGTCCTGGGATGGAGTCCCGCATTGGACTCCCTGTTCAGCAGGGAATCTCCTTCTCCCATTGCCCCTTTCCCTGCTCATACTGTCTGTGTCTCAAATAAATAAAAAGAATCTTTTAAAAAAAAAGCTTTCTATGTTGTCTTTTTTTGCATTCAGTTTCAGTTTCTTTAACTGAATTGAGTGAGAATCCTGTGATCACTCCCTCCCTGCCTGGTACTTGGTCATCTCACCCATACCTAACTTAGCAAAAATTTTCTTATTGATTTCTTTGTATCAAACCTTTCCAAAGTAGCTGTGTTAGTTTTCAAAAGAACAGTGATTTTTTTTTGCAGTCATATTTTGTTGGTTTACATAGTTTTTAATGAAGCTGTATAATTACGAATTAAGTGTAGGTGTCCTTAACTAGTTTGGGAATTTGATTCTTGCTGAGTAAACAGGTCATGGAGTAGCAGAGTCACAGAGGAAGTAGATAGTAATTTATTGCCTTTAAGCATATAAGCCTACCCGGGTATCACAGAATTGTAAAGGGGAAACACAGGATAGCTAATCCTGTGGGACCAATACTTGGAAATAGGTTATGAAAGATTTGGAACATCTGTTCAATGGGACACTCAGCATGCACATAAAATATTAATAGAAATGTATGTGTTTTATGTAAAGACATTCAAGTTATATTTTTAGATGGGAAATTTTTTTTAATAGAATGGGTTTTTATTTTTTATTTTTTTATTCTTTTTTTAAGATTTTATTTATTTATTTGACAGAGAGAGAGAGAGGTCACAAGGAGGCAGAGAGACAGGCAGAGAGAGGGGGGAAAGTAGGCTCCCAGCTGAGCAGAGAGCCTGATGTGAGGCTTGATCTCAGGACCCTGAGATATGACCTGAGCCAAAGGCAGAGGCTTAACCCACTGAGCCTTCCAGGTGCCCCTAGCTGGGAAATAGTTTAGAAGAGCATGAATATGTGTGTGTGTGTGTGTGTGTGTGTGTACACATATGTGTGTGTACACACATACATAGAGAAGCTCTGGGGTTTCCATTCAAGATGGTGGCATAGGAGGATCTTGAACTCATCTCTTCTATGAAATACACACTGAATCTATAGCTCCATATGGAAAAATTTCCTGTGGAAAAAACCCTACAACTAGCTGAGTGACTCCTACACATTAGGTGAGTAAGGAAAAAAAACTATGTTGAAGTAAGAATCAGTCTTGCCATAAACCCCACCCCTGGTACAGCGACCTGGGATTGGGAGGGTACTCAAAACCCCAGGCTTCTCCCTGAGGAGCAAAGGGTTTGAGCCCCACTTCTGGCACCCCAACTTCTAAGACGTACATCTAAGAGACAAGACCCCAAAACATCCAGCTTTGAAAGCCATCAGAGCTTGCACCCATGAGACCCACAAGGCTATAGCAAACTGAGAAACAGTTCCTAAAGCAGTCGCGCGAGTAGACTGACCCACCCTGGAACTCAGCACAGAAGCAGCAGTCTGAAATGGGTTCAGATTTCTCTGAAAGAGGCTCATTTGCTTATCTTAAAGCCCTGAGGGGCAGGCATCTAATATCACATGGATCTGGGAGCCTAGTAAGGTATTCTCCAAAGATGGAGCTGATGGGTACCATCTTTGCGCTGTCCCTCTACCTCGCTTCTGCTTTCTGGTATCTCCTGGAAAGGAGCTTGAATGCTCATATGATGCCCCGAGGTTTGCAGTTGCTACCCAGGGTATACCTCTAGATCACCTGGCTCTAGCGGCCAGCAAGATTCACACTCACGGTAGTGAGTATCACAGTATTTACAACAACCAAGACTTGGAAATAACTAAAGTGTCCACCAACGGGGTGAATGGATAAAGAAAATGTGTATGTATATGATGGAATATTACTCAACCATAAAAAGAAGGAAGTCTTGCCATTTGCAACAACATGGATGGACCTTGAGGATATTGTGCTGAGTGAAATAAGTCAGACAGAGAAAGAGAAATACTGTATGATCTCCCTCACATGTGGAATCTAAAAAACAAAACAAAATGAAGTCATAGAGAACAGATTGGTGGTTGCCAGAGGCGAGGTTGTGGAGGAAATAGATGAAGGGGTCCAGTGGTATAAACTTCCAGTTAATAAGATAAGCCTTGGGGATGTAATGTACATCATAGTGACTGTAGTAAATAATACTGTGTATTATTGTATATTTATTATTTTTTATTAGAAATATGTATTATTAGCCCCAGGGTTACAGGTCTGTGAATTGTCAGGCTTACACACTTCCCAGCACTCACCGTAGTACATACCTTCCCCAATGTCCACAACCCCACCACCCTCTCCCTACACCCCTCCCCCCAGCAACCCTCAGTTTGTTTTGTGAGATTAAGAGTCTCTTATGGTTTGTCTCCCTCCTGATCCAATCTTTTTTTTTTAAAGATTTTATTTATTTATTGGACAGACAGAAATCACAAGTAGGCAGAGAAGCAGGCAGAGAGAGAGGAGGAAACAGGATCCCTGTTGAGCAGAGAGCCCGATGTGGGGCTCAATTCCAGGACCCTGTGATCATGACCTGAGCCGAAGGCAGAGGCTTTAACCCACTGAGCTACCCAGGTGCCCCCCTCCGAATCCAATCTTGTTTCATTTTTCCTTCCCTACCCCCACACCCCCCACTTTGCCTCTCAAATTCCTCATATCAGGGAGATTGTATGATAATTGTCTTTCTCTGATTATTTCACTCAGCATACCCTCTAGTTCCATCCACGTCATTGCACATGGCAAGATTTCATTTCTTTTGATGGTTGCATAGTATATTATATATATATTTTTTTTTTAAGATTTTATTTATTTATTTGACAGAGATCACAAGTAGGAAGAGAGGCAGGCAGAGAGAGAGGAGGAAACAGGCTCCCTGCTGAGGAGAGAGCCTAATGTGGGGCTCGATCCCAGGACCCTGGAATCATGACCTGAGCTGAAGGCAGAGGCCTTAACTCACTGAGCTACCCAGGTGCCATATATTATTATGTATTTAAAGTTGCTAAAGCTTAAGAGTTCTTAGCACAAGAAAAAAATGTGTATGTTTGGTGATGGATGTTAACTAGTCTTAGGGTGATCATTTCACAAGAGATAAAAATATGGAATTTTTATGTTGTACGCCTGAAACTAACATGTGTCCATTATATGTCAGTTTCTTTAAAAAGTAATTGATATTTTATTTTTTAAAAAATTATTTATTTATTAGACAGAGATCACAAGTAGTCAGAGAGGCAGGCAGAGAGAGAGACAGGGAAGCAGGCTCCCTGCTGAGCAGAAAGCCCAATGCAGGGCTTGAACCCATAACCCTGGGATCATGACCTGAGCTAACGACAGAGGCCTTAACCCACTTAACCAGCCAGGCACCCCAAAAGTAATTTATATTTTAAAGAGAAAGACTAGGGCACCTGGGTGGCTCAGTCAGTTAAGCGTCTGCCTTCGGTTGAGATCTTGATTTCAGGGTCTTGGAATGAACCCTGGCATCAGGCTCCCAGCTCAGCAGAGAGCCGGCTTCTCCCTCTGCCCCTCCTCCCACTTGTTCTCTCCATCTCTCTCTCTCAAATAAATAAAACCTTTAAAAAAAAAAAGTAAAGAGAAAGACCAAAACAAAGTCTGGAAGGATGTGAATCGCTGTGTTAAATAGTGAAGAAAAATAAATATTAGCAGTGCTTAACTGCAGAGCATTAGAGAGTGGGTGATTTTTTTTTTCTCTCTCTTACATAAGTATTTCTTGGTTGGTTGAAAGTTTGACAGTGAACATTTGTTACTTTTAAAATTAAGAAGAAAAAGCTGTTTCTATTTTGAGAAGAGCCTCTTTGAAATGTATAATTAAAAGAAATAAAATGCCTGTAGAGTTAGGCAACTGGAGAGAATGGTCTTGGTGAGGGGCCCCCTTTCCCATAATCTTAGGAAGTGAGCAGACCCCCTGATTTCCCTGGGTGTGTTCCCCTGCAGTAATAAGGCCTCTTATTCTTTCTCTGATCTTATTTTTCTATGTAAAATGTGGTATCAGTGCAGTCATTTTTTCTCTCTGGTTTGATTTCGACGTTGATCACTTTGTGTCTGACTGTAGGAAGCGTGTCCAGCTGGAGGAACTAAGAGGAGATCTGGAACTCTACTATAAACTTCTTAAAATAGCCATGGTCCAGCTCATCAACAAGGATTATGCAGATTTTTTCAACCTTTCCACAAACTTGGTAAACCTGAAATTCACAAGTCCTACACACACACACACACACACACACACACACACACACTTTCTCTCTTTTTCATATTTATTAAAAGGGCAGAGTTTTTAGAAACCTTTCAGTTGATTACCCCACCAACCCCACCAGAAACTTGAAGAAATTACCAATTTCATTAATAAAAAAACTAAACTTTTTGGAATACATTTTTTTGTTTGTTTTAGTTTTTATTCATTTAAGGTTGCTCTAGTTTGATTATGTTTCAAATTCATTAGTCAACAGTGAAAAGTAAAGGATAATAATACCCAAGGGGTTGTTTTATTAGTTGCTAAGTGATTACCCTGAAGTCTTCCTTGATTTAGACTAATTTGTAGGAGCAAATGTCCACCACTCTTACAATGTTTAATTTACTCCCAGGTCATATCTGTTAGCTAGAGCTAGGTTGAAGGAACATTGGTCAATATTGATATTTAAAAAGTTTGGTTTTATAAAAATATAAGAATGATTTGCAGTGAGCTTATCAATTGTTTGTAAAAGCCGTTTAGAAATGTTGAATTTTGTTACTTGGCAGAAAAGTCTCCTTGTTGATGCTTCATTTTGTTTTAAATCTGTTTGTCCAGAGAAGCACAGAAAGTTGCAGCTCCGTGGGAATTTCAAGAAGCATTAAAATTAATGATGCACATTTGCTTTTGGGAAATATACCACTAAGATAAATATCCCAATAGGATTAAAAACCTAGAAAATTTTACTTCTATTTAATTTCTATTTTTCTCAAGGCTTATAATAATGTTTAAGAGAGACATAGCCCATCAGACTTTCACATCAGCTGGCTGAGTATCATCAATTACAGACAGAGAACTGTTCACCTTCTGTGAAAATTTTTCACATTCATTTAAAATGTCATCTAAAGGCAAATTGTTCTTAAGGAAACTTTCGTTTCTCATGACTTCCCTTATTTTTATAGTTTCATGTATTTCAACAGATTTTTTTCATATTCTATGAACAACATTAATGGCCAAATAACACTTCTGTTGTTTATCTAGTTATGTAGCAAAATACGGTTGTGCCAAAAAAATAACTTAAATCTGGTACTGCTTTGATCGTTTAATAGATACGTCACTATTACTCCTTATCATGATGTGTTTTGTGCCAACCTGGTTTTGCCTTTAGGTTGGCATGGACAAAGCCCTCAATGAACTTTCTGTGCCTTTGGGACAGTTACGAGAAGTTCTGGTAAGTCCCCAATTAATGAAAACAGTCTGCTGTGATGCCTGTTGTCCTCGTCGGCTTTTCTCTAAGAATTCTTTTCATCTGTTAGTTTGGTGGTACTGGTGGTTGTATTTTAACGGTTCATGATTATAATATTCACCTTCAGAAGAGTTGTAAATGATTTTGTTTTTGCATATGCTAAAAACCTAAAAAAACATGTTCGATTTGAAGAAGACATATTCTCAGAGTAGACAACCTTAAAATGTCAGGGGAGAGGAAGCATATTTCCAAATTCAACTTATTAATGCCACTTTGGTCATATGTAAGTGGTTTCTAACTTATGAATGACTTGTATTTTAACAGTTTGTAATCTTGTAAATATCCCCCCCCCACCCCATGTAATCTACGTGTGGTTAGGTTCCTGGGCTGATCTACAAAAACTGTGTAATCCCTAATGGAACTGAAGGATAATATTGATGAGGGAGCAGGAGGCTGGCTGAGGACAAAGCAAGAGCTGGCGCCTTGCACCCCCCCTTTCATCCGCTCCCCCTCCATAGGTGTAGCATTCCTCAGGCACCCCTGACTGCCATAAAATGATAAATGGTTAACTTGCTGAGATCACAATCCTGCAAGACAGGAGTCTCCCTTGGTTTGCAAATGTCCTTGAGATTACAACAAAGAAGTTACCTTATCAATAGCCCAATTTCCAAAGACACAGAACTCACTTCCTCAAGCCCTAATGTCACCCTCCCCTCCATAAAAAACCGAAGGAGGTGGAAGTAGAAGGAAAAATAAATAAAGTTAAATTTCTTCTAAACCTAAATCTCATTAACAAGGATGCTTGATAGCAGGAATGTAACATTCCACCAGACTTCGAAATTGTCTTTACTTGATAGCAACTAAGCCTTCAATATCCTGATAGTATTCTTTGCCCCAATAGCCCTTCTGAACACCCCTTTGTCCTCACCTACCCAACTCCTGTGTATATAACCAACCACTCCTCACAACCCGGGGCAGCAGCAGCTCTTCCTGCCCACGGGTCCTGTCCCCGTGCTTTAATAAACCACCATTTTGCACCAATGACGTCTTAAGAATTCTTTCTTTAGTCGTTGGCTCCGAACCTCCTCACCCCACCGAACCTGACTTAGGTTCTGGGACTTCATCAATATAAATAAAATGTAATACTTAATAAATGTTACATTTGCATGTTCTCTCAGAAAAATCTCTGTTGTGGGAATGGGACTCCCCACCTCTAAGCCATTGGGAATAGAAACTCCACCTGGGTGAACAGTGGAGGGGCAGTTGTGGCATCACTTCTAACAGAAAACTGTGCTGCCCTGTCTCCCCCCCCCCCGCCCGCCCCCTCCTGTCTGTGTCTGGTGTCCTGACTTACGGCCTCTGTCCGTTCTGATGCCCTGTCGTAAACTTGTCATAAACGACACCGTCCTTCCTTGTGTGTCTCCTCTTGCTTGAGTGGCCTCATGCGTCCCTCCCCTAAGACAGTGCCTGCATCCTAGAGAGAATATAAGGAGAACATAATTTAAGGGAAGACACAGTACATGGTTAGAACCAAGAAAAATGCGGAGTAATGGAAATATCAGTGCTGACAAGCCTAGGGGAGGGGCAGGCAGGAAAGAGTTCGTGAAACAGGTAAAAATCTTGAGTTGTGCCTTGAGGTAGCCAATACTTTCCATGGTTTATGTCTCATTTGAATTTTACAAAATCTTGTTAAAGGTACTTTTCCTTGGAATGGAAGGGATTTTCATGGTCCGCTGTTGGATTCCACACCAGCCGCTGTGGGGCTCTCCCACTGCCTCCTTGGTGTGCCTCTTCCTTCCGGGGCCTCATGGTGGTGTTGTTTCCCAAGCCTAGCCTTCCTTTGGCCTCCCACTCTTCTCTCGAACCCCCTCCCTGGAGGCAGATTTGCTCTACTCACACAGGCTCCCGTTTCGCCTCACCCCCTGCCATCACCGTATCCCCTCCCTTTTCCATGGCCTGTTTTTTTTTTTTTTTAATTTTTTATTTTTTATAAACATATATTTTTTATATACATATATTTTTATCCCCAGGTCTGTGAATCACCAGGTTTACACACTTCACAGCACTCACCAAATCACATACCCTCCCCAATGTCCATAATCCCACCCCCTTCTCCCAAACCCCCTCCCCCCGGCAACCCTCAGTTTGTTTTGTGAGATTAAGAGTCATTTATGGTTTGTCTCCCTCCCAATCCCATCTTGTTTCATTTATTCTTCTACCCACTTAAGCCTCCATGTTGCATCACCACTTCCTCATATCAGGGAGATCATATGATAGTTGTCTTTCTCTGCTTGACTTATTTCGCTAAGCATGATACGCTCTAGTTCCATCCACGTTGTTGCAAATGGCAAGATTTCATTTCTTTTGATGGCTGCATAGTATTCCATTGTGTATATATACCACATCTTCTTGATCCATTCATCTGTTGATGGACATCTAGGTTCTTTCCATAGTTTGGCTATTGTGGACATTGCTGCTATAAACATTCGGGTGCATGTGTCCCTTTGGATCACTACATTTGTATCTTTAGGGTAAATACCCAATAGTGCAATTGCTGGGTCATAGGGCAGTTCTATTTTCAACATTTTGAGGAACCTCCATGCTGTTTTCCAGAGTGGCTGCACCAGCTTGCATTCCCACCAACAGTGTAGGAGGGTTCCCCTTTCTCCGCATCCTCGCCAGCATCTGTCATTTCCTGACTTGTTGATTTTAGCCATTCTGACTGGTGTGAGGTGATATCTCATTGTGGTTTTGATTTGTATTTCCCTGATGCCGAGTGATATGGAGCACTTTTTCATGTGTCTGTTCGCCATCTGGATGTCTTCTTTGCAGAAATGTCTGTTCATGTCTTCTGCCCATTTCTTGATTGGATTATTTGTTCTTTGGGTGTTGAGTTTGCTAAGTTCTTTATAGATTCTGGACACTAGTCCTTTATCTGATGTGTCGTTTGCAAATATCTTCTCCCATTCTGTCAGTTGTCTTTTGATTTTGTTAACTGTTTCCTTTGCTGTGCAAAAGCTTTTGATCTTGATGAAATCCCAGTAGTTCATTTTTTCCCTTGCTTCCCTTGCCTTTTGCGTTGTTCCTAGGAAGATGTTGCTGCGGCAGAGGTCGAAGAGGTTGCTGCCCGTGTTCTCCTCAAGGATTTTGATGGATTCCTTTCGCACATTGAGGTCCTTCATCCATTTTGAGTCTATTTTTGTGTGTGGTGTAAGGAAATGGTCCAATTTCATTTTTCTGCATGTGGCTGTCCAATTTTCCCAGCACCATTTATTGAAGAGGCTGTCTTTTTTCCATTGGACATTCTTTCCTGCTTTGTCGAAGATTAGTTGACCATAGATTTGAGGGTCTATTTCTGGGCTCTCTATTCTGTTCCATTGATCTATGTGTCTGTTTTTGTGCCAGTACCATGCTGTCTTGATGATGACAGCTTTGTAATAGAGCTTGAAATCCGGAATTGTGATGCCACCAACGTTGGCTTTCTTTTTCAATATCCCTTTGGCTATTCGAGGTCTTTTCTGGTTCCATATAAATTTTAGAATTATTTGTTCCATTTCTTTGAAAAAGATGGATGGTACTTTGATAGGAATTGCATTAAATGTCCTAAATCAGGACTCAACCGGTATCAAAAGATTGGGATCATTCCCTGCATATTTTCAGACCACAATGCTCTAAAGCTAGAACTCAACCACAAAAGGAAGTTTGGAAAGAACCCAAATACATGGAGACTAAACAGTATCCTTCTAAAGAATGAATGGGTCAACCGGGAAATTAAAGAAGAATTGAAAAAAATCATGGAAACAAATGATAATGAAAATACAACGGTTCAAAATCTGTGGGACACAACAAAGGCAGTCCTGAGAGGAAAATATATAGCGGTACAAGCCTTTCTCAAGAAACAAGAAAGGTTTCAGGTACACAACCTAACCCTACACCTAAAGGAGCTGGAGAAAGAACAAGAAAGAAACCCTAAGCCCAGCAGGAGAAGAGAAATCATAAAGATCAGAGCAGAAATCAATGAAATAGAAACCAAAAAAACAATAGAACAAATCAACGAAACTAGGAGCTGGTTCTTTGAAAAAATTAATAAAATTGATAAACCCCTGGCCCGACTTATCAAAAAGAAAAGAGAAAGGACCCAAATAAATAAAATCATGAATGAAAGAGGAGAGATCACAACTAACACCAAGGAAATACAAACTATTATAAGAACATACTATGAGCAACTCTACGGCAATAAATTTGACAATCTGGAAGAAATGGATGCATTCCTAGAAACATATAAACTACCACAACTGAACCATGAAGAAATAGAAAGCCTGAACAGACCCATAACCAGTAAGGAGATTGAAACAGTCATTAAAAATCTCCAAACAAACAAAAGCCCAGGGCCAGACGGCTTCCCGGGGGAATTCTACCAAACATTTAAAGAAGAACTAATTCCTATTCTCCTGAAACTGTTCCAAAAAATAGAAATGGAAGGAAAACTTCCAAACTCATTTTATGAGGCCAGCATCACCTTGATCCCAAAACCAGACAAGGATCCCACCAAAAAAGAGAGCTATAGACCGATATCCTTGATGAACACAGATGCGAAAATACTCAACAAAATACTAGCCAATCGGATTCAACAGTACATTAAAAAGATTATTCACCACGACCAAGTGGGATTTATTCCAGGGCTGCAAGGTTGGTTCAACATCCGCAAATCAGTCAATGTGATACAACACATCAATAAAAGTAAGAACAAGAACCATATGATACTCTCAATAGATGCTGAAAAAGCATTTGACAAAGTACAACATCCCTTCCTGATCAAAACTCTTCAAAGTGTAGGGATAGAGGGCACATACCTCAATATCATCAAAGCCATCTATGAAAAACCCACCGCAAATATCATTCTCAATGGAGAAAAACTGAAAGCTTTTCCGCTAAGGTCAGGAACACGGCAGGGATGTCCATTATCACCACTGCTATTCAACATCGTACTAGAGGTCCTAGCCTCAGCAATCAGACAACAAAAGGAAATTAAAGGCATCCAAATCGGCAAAGAAGAAGTCAAATTATCACTCTTCGCAGATGATATGATACTATATGTGGAAAACCCAAAAGACTCCACTCCAAAACTGCTAGAACTTATACAGGAATTCAGTAAAGTGTCAGGATATAAAATCAATGCACAGAAATCAGTTGCATTTCTCTACACCAACAGCAAGACAGAAGAAAGAGATATTAAGGAGTCAATCCCATTTACAATTGCATCCAAAACCATAAGATACCTAGGAATAAACCTAACCAAAGAGACACAGAATCTATACTCAGAAAACTATAAAGTACTCATGAAAGAAATTGAGGAAGACACAAAGAAATGGAAAAATGTTCCATGCTCCTGGATTGGAAGAATAAATATTGTGAAAATGTCTATGCTACCTAAAGCAATCCATGGCCTGTTTTTATGGCCACTTTGGTCCTGCTCAGCCACAGGCCTGACCTGCCTTTCAGGTCCCAACTCTGAAGCTGTTCTGTGAGATTCTCAGACAACTGAGGGATACGACTATATCTGTCTTCATTGTATCCCTGTGGGCTGCCACAATACTGACGTCCAGGAGGTGTTTCATAATGTTGATGGAGTGAATTAATTCACCTTCCTGTGGAATTTTTGTGATATGCCTACTTCATTCTAGTTGTTTCTGTTAACCTTTGTTTTGGCTCTAATTCCTAATTATCTCTTTATTCATTAGCTTCTGGACATGTTTCTCTACCTCTGTGCTCTGCCTTTTTCTGGTCTTCTGTTCTTCATTCTTGATTCCTGGTATTTCCATACCCACATTTCATCATCATGCATCAGTGCTTTGACATTCTTTCGTTCTCCAAAATATGCAGAATCTAAAGACCTCATCTCCATGAAGTTGGCACTCCATTCCTATTTCTGCTTCTCTCCAGAAGGAAGCCTGCAGTTCACATGGCTGTGTGCCTGTCTGACCCTGCCCCTGAGTGTGTGTGCACTTACATCTGCTCCCCATCCCCTCCCCACCTCGGCAGCTGTGTACACATGGCTTTCAGAGTCCGATTCGAGCCCCGTCGCATTTCCAGACTCTCCTGTACTTTGCTTCATATTATCTGTTCTCCATTCTAAGCCCCCTCATCCCCATAACTTTCACTGTATATGTCATTCTTCTTCTGGCCATGCGACCCTGCCTTTGTTTCATTATGCCACCAGATCATGAGTCCCCTCAACAGTAACTGTGTCTGGTATATCATGTTTGTTTGTTTGTTTTTTTGTCAATATCTGCATAGTACTGGTGCACAGGTATTAAGTTCTGTGGAATTGAATGAGATGTAGGAACTTGATAATGTGACAAAACAATGTCTGTAATACGTTTTCTTTATTATTCTTTTAAAGAGTCTCAGGTCATCAGTCAGTGAAGGAATTCGGGCAGTAGATGAACAAATGTGTAAACAAGAGGACATAAGGAAGAAAAAGGTACCCTCCAGTAGATTTCTTATGCTGCATGCCAGTTGAAGCCCTCTCCTCTTGTCTCCGCGAACTTGTCAGCACTATTCAGCTTTTTTTCTTTTTTTTTAAATTTAGCTTTTTTTCAAAGCTCTCACGCATGTGCATTTTATGCATTATGTCACGTTATCTACCTGAAATAAGAAGACAGAATTTCAGAGGTACCCACACGATCTCAAGATCACCCACTTTTTCCAGAACAAGAAACAGTGATAACTGTTGTTGGTGCAGCACTTGACAGTTAATGACTGTATAAATTGTCAGCGGCCCTGTAAAGAAAATAGGCCTATATTAGAGACTAGGGGAGAAGTGGGCTTTCCAAAGCAAACTCAGGATTCTGCCGTAGGTTTGTTGTTATTTTCTGATCCTGTGTTCTTTATGTTCTGGTGTTAACTTTAATTTTTTCGATTCCCAGTAGTTAGCATGCGGTGTTGGCTTAATTTCAGGTGTGTGAGACAGGCAACGGCTCTGTACATCTGAGGGCTCACCCCGGGAGTGTGCCCCTTAGTACTATCTCCAGTTCCAAGTGTCCCCGATATCATTCATGATCATAACGATGTAGGGGCACAGCGGGCATTGGGAGTCTGGGCTTCTGACTCTCCCCTGCTGCTCTGTACAATGTTTTCTATGTGTATTATTAGCATATTTGTTAAAATCTCAGTGGGGAGAAGCCTGTTTGAGGGACCTTCTGTTTAATTCGCCTCTGAATCTCCTCACAGCTTTTGTCCAAAGAATGCTTGTCGTGCGCTTCCAGACAAAACAGTAAGCTTTGTGAGAGCAGGGTGTATTTCTTGCTTTATTTTCTCGTGCCCCCCCACCCCCCCGTCGGAATGAATGTCGAGCTCCCAGGGGTGTTCATTATTATTATTATTTATTGAATGTATGACTTTGTATTTTTTTGTTCTTTAAGGATGAGAGTTTTCATAATGTCCCTCAACCTCTTTGATAATATTTGTAGTGTAAAAGGTCTTCAATGACTTGGTGCTTGGGCATATAGGTATATGCACATGTAAACTGAGAGGGCCAGTACGATCGGAAGCCAAAGTTAAAACATGAATAAAGGGCCATAAGAAAACAAATGGAGGGGCGCCTGGTGGCTCAGTTGTTTAACCGTCCGACTCTTGATTATGGCTCAGGTCATGATCTCAGGATCATGAGATTGAGCCCCACATTGAGCTCTGTGCTCAGCAGGATGTCTGCTCGAGATTCTCTCTCTCCCTCTGCCCCTCCCCTGCACGCGCACATGCAGTCTCTCTCTCTCTCAAATAAACAAATCTTTTTAAAAAAATAGGAAAGAAATGCCCATAGAAAGATTCAGGATGGGGAAAAGAAGAAATAAGAGTATAGAATATGAGAAATCAAAGTCTAGGGATTTTTTTTTCCTCTATAAACTTGCAATAGAATATGGAAGTATGCTTATTCTAGAACTAAGATTTGCATTCTTGAGAATTCTGTGTTTCATAGAAATATTCAAAATATAGCATGCCCTATATATTTGAAGTTAACTTTTGGTCTTATATTTTTCTGCATTTAGCATGGGAAATAAAGATGATTAAGAGTAAAGATGGTGACGTTTTTTGTTTGCTTAAGTTTTATTTTTATAGATGTGTGTGTTGAGGCTTATACAAGTTATTTGATCAGTTGAAAAGATTGAAAAAATCTTAAATTCACAAAGTTCTAAAGAAACCTCTGCACTAGAAGCAAGCAGGTAAGCATTTTTTTTTTAACTAAGTAGCACATAAATTAATACTTCACATCCAATCTAATTAGGCGGGGACGGCTTAGTTAGAATTCATTTCTGAACAAGAAGAAAATCCAGGTTTGTGGCTAGAATGTAGCTCCAGGAGAGTGGAGAGCATGAAATGGTGAAATCTATAACACGTTCCTATAAACCCTTTGGTTATAGACCACAGTTCCAACACGTCATTATGCTTGCAGTGGAAAAGTATATTTGGAATCACCTTCCCTGAGGACTAGCAAAGTCCTGTTGATCTTTAAGGCATACCTACCATTCATCTTGGTTTTTCTCCATCTCATTTTTTTTCCTAGACATGCCCAGAGTATTACCATTGATGTATTTTGCACCAGCATTATATTATTATGAAACAGTATAGGGCACATCCAGTTGAAATTTACAAACAGGAAAGAAAAAGCTTATGAAATAGGAAAAAGATGATGGCTCTCTTTGTTATACTGTGATTGTCTTGTTCCCTTCCTGGTGTGAATTTTCAATCAGCCAGGGTATTTGAGTGACTCAGAAAATGAGTAGTTAGGTCCTGTCAGCACCGTGAGACACACAGTGGTGCAGTGGGAGTAGCCCGGGCTGGTTCTGCACATACCAGCTGGGCTGCCTGCATCAAGGTCGCCTGGTGCCCTGCGTGACCTGCGTGCTCTGTTGTGTGAGGCTAACAGTCCCTCCCCCTGCAGGCGGAGTTAGGTTTCTAAATTTTAGGAATTAAGGTTTTAGATTTGGAAGGAACTTGAGAGACCATATGCTCCACATGTCTCATGATGGAGATTAAGAACGGACACATCCCAAAGGAAGCGATTCTCTGGTCCTAGGTCTCTGCCCCCTTTCACATCAAGGCATTCAACTAAGTGGTCAGCCTCCACTGTGCTTGTGTCTCTAGCCCGTTGCATTCGTGCTTCTGCCCTGGTTTGTCCACACTTAGCAGACAGTCTGTACGCGGCCCTTCTGCAGCCTGTGTGTCTCCAGCGGCTCTGCTTTGCTGCGGCCCTTGGCAGCACCTGCAGCCCCTCCAGCCATGTCCACATTCGGCCCCTGGGGAGCTGGCCCTCCAGTGTTCTTCCCGTCTTTGCTGTTGCTGCTGTGCTCCTCGGATAGAAACACCTCAGTGAGCTCTGTGTCTACAATCCTGTCCCTTTGCAGCACTGTCCTTGATAAACAGACATTGTGCGCTTTCTTGCTCAGAATTACCTTGGAGGACTTTTTTCTCCAGAAGAGCAGCTCTGAGCTCTGGAGTCAGGAAAGCCAGAGCAGCATCAGCGCATGGTAAATCCATCATGCTCTGCTAGGCCCAGAAATGCCGAGATAAGGATAAATAGGAAATGCGCATGGGATCAGTCAGTAGAGGTTGGGATTAGGCTTCTGCATTGGTCGTGCCCAGTGCCTGCCTTCCCTCCACACTAGTTCTGATGCTCTGGGACAGGGCACACCGTGGCAGGTCTCCAGACATTTTTGGGTTTCCTTACAGTGTGTTTCCTCACTACCTGACTGCCCATCCTCAGATGTGGGATGCCTCATAGAGCCCAGCAGGGATTTGGGGCCTTTGTTTTTTTTTTTTTTTTTTTTTTTTATTTCACTGTTCGGCTTCCTTTTGAATGGGGTTGACACTTTCTAATGTGGGGGGCAAGAGGGAAGTGTATCCAGTCCACTTGATGGCAGATGCACTGTGAGTGATTTCTCACCAGCTCCAGGAGCACCGAGCTTGCTCTTTCTGCCAGGTAAATGTAAACGTGGGAGTCCGCTGCTCTGAGCGATTTCCCAGGTTGCTGCTAGGTGGTCAGTTTTAGCTGATTGAGGAGACAGCAGTAGTTGGTACTGGGGAGGTACTTGGGAGGGAGAATGAGGCAGGCGGAGAAGAAGAGGGGGATTCACGTATGAACGGTAGGACAGGGAAAGAGAGAGGAGGGGGTTAGAGAAGGGGAGAAGAAGGGAGAAGAAGGGCACGAATGGGAGAGCCCGAGGAACGTGGTGGAAACATGCAGTTGTACCCACACTGACCTAAAATAGCTCCATCCCCTTGCCTGGGCCCTGTGGCCCGGGCCAGGCTGCGTCGGTGGCTTCTATGACCTCCCCGCTCCTCACCCCTCGCACCTGGGGCCTGCTGCACAGACAGTTTGTCCTGAAAATTGATGGCGTGCAGGTGCAGGTGCCTGAGCGCTGTAAGGCATGGGGGGCAGTGGGGGTGGCAGGTTTTAACTTTGGGAATTACACTTCTCTAATTGTCTCTACTAGCCCTCTCTGGACTAGAGAGATTTTGGAGAGAATTGCCACAGAATTTAACCAGTTACAGTTTCATGCTGTTCAGAGCAAAGGCATGCCTCTTCTGGACAAAGTAAGACCAGTAAGTGTTGGTTTCGATTTTCAATGTGCTGTTTGTGAATTTCCTGGATGATTTTGGTTTGACCTAGCATTGCCCCTGATAATTGCTACTCTACAGGAATTTGAAGCTAGCTTTGAATTTTTTTTTTCAGTATCTCCTGCTTGGGACCCTGCTTCCATTATGTCACACTAGATAGATTTTGTGTAAAGACACAAGCATAGTCTCCAAACTATGCAAGTAAAATTAATTCTGAATTTCATGTAACTTGACACATCATATGACGTAGTCAGAGTTCATTTATCCAAAGCCCTTGACTGGGTTTAAATGCACGTTTGTCAGATTTACTCCGTAGCTTAAGAGGCAAATAACTTTTTGTCGTTCCATAATTGTCTAAACTTCACTTTGATGAAGCCGACTTACTTTCAAAGAAATCGTAGGGAGGGGACGCCTCAGTGGCTCAGTCAGTTAAGCCACTGCCTCTGGCTTAGGTCATGATCCCAGGGTCCTGGGATCGAGTCCCACCTTGGGCTCCTTGCTTGGCAGGAAGCCTGCTTCTCTTTCTGCCTGTGCCTCCTTATGTGCTTGTGCTCTCTCTTGACAAATAAATAAATAAAAACCTTTAAAAAAGAAAGAAAGAAAGAAAGCAATCACGGGGAGAAGAGATTCATTGTTATTCTCTAGGAAATGTTGGGATTTTAATCTTACATATATTCTGGTAGAATTAGAGGCTCGCTTTATATATATAACACATATGTATATAAATTATACACATATATTTGAGCTTTTAGAAACTGTTGTGCCTGGACCTTCTTTCCTGGTCTCTCTGTTCTTGCAGCGTATAGCCCACATTACAGCCATGCTGCAGCAGTCCCTGGGAGGCCTGTTGCTAGAAGGGCTTCAGACTTCCAATGTGGACATCATACGGCACTGCCTCCGGACTTACGCTACAATTGACAAGACACAGGATGCAGAGGCGTTAGTTGGTCAAATACTGGTGAAACCATACATGGATGAGGTTTGTGCCCCCATGCACCTCATTCCACAAACACAGAGCATCTAATCTGGCTTCGTTTCTTGACTGGGTGCGAGAGAGCTCAGGGCTCTTCCTTGAAGATGCTCTTAGTTCCTGCTCTTCTGGTTGTAAGAAAAGGTTGGTCCCGCTTGGAGCCCATCAGCATGGCAGGAATCAGGCATGCGCTCTTTTCTCTTCCAGTGATGCCATAACTCAGGGATCATCTTAATTTAGTAGGGGTGAGGGACTTGCCTAGGAAGAAGGTACGGATCAGAACATTTTTAGGTCAATTTCTATTTCCATAAGTTATACGTTAATGAAGTTGCCGAAAAGCGTGACCACACCAAGGCGCCCATGCCCACTGGAGGAGCTGGAAGACAGCTCTGTGCGCAGGGAAAGTCTGTGAGGGGAGGCGTCTTCGCAGAATTGATGTGGCCTAAGTCTTGAAGACCATGGGGGAGTTTGCCAGGCTAGGAAGGTGGGAGGGAGGGAATATTCAAAGATAAAGGGCTTTGAAGGGCGAGTTAGCGGGGTAGTACCTTAAGTCCGGAACTTGGTTACCCAGTGTTCTTGACCTATAAGGATACAGTTAAATACAGGGAGTCAGTGTATCCTGCCTCTGAGCGGCCGGAGTATGGGCTGCACCATGTGAGGCCACCAGCAATCAGCAGCTTCCAACGTAGAGAGCGTCAGATTCATCTAGTTCAGGCTGAGAGAAGTCATGAAGCCAGTCTCAGCGTTTGAGGGCTTTCTTCCAGTCACCTGCCAGTGCGAGTGCTCTTTCTGTCTGGTAAGTATAAAGCTACCCACCATGACTTCAGGATGAAAGGCTTCCAGTTTTAAAACGAGACAGTATCCCAGTGATAGAAGTGAAATTGAAGGATTAATTTCAGTAATCTTCTCAGCTTCATTAAGACTACTAAAAGTAAATGATCTGTCAGTTCTTTGTATGTATCCTATTATAGTTCATAGCTCTCTCTGTGGGGGTGAAAAAGATCACATTATTCTTTGTCACTAAATGAAAATATTTTAGTTATTTAATTTATGCCCTTTTCATTGAACTGAATCTAATATGCTAAATTAGGGAAGTACTTTGCGTTTCCGTGTCGTTAAATGAACTGTGGCCACGTTTGTATTTTAAGTTTGTATGCTTGTCATTCACCTCCTGCAACTCAGCCTCACCAAAAAAAAATAAAATACTAAAGCAAAGTAAGATGTGTTTTCTTCCATCACTTTCCATCTCAGCCCTTTCCCTGTTCTGGAGACGGTAGAGGATAAGGCCAGGGTGAAGATGGTACAGAGCTGTTGTCTGCAGATACAGTATTTCGCTTTTAAGCTCAGAAGGGAAGCAGATGAGTGTGTGTGATGTTTTAGCTTCATGCCAGTCTCTGTCCCTCAGCCTCTGTGTCCCCCAGGGTTGGAGCAGTATTCCCAAATCCCGGGACCTAGATTTTCATGCCATTGTTACTTACCTCCTGTTTAGAAAGCATACTGAGTGGGGAGGAGGAAGGACGAAGTGCATTTTTAAGGTTTACTCAATTCTTTTCTCTGTAGTGTATAGTTCATACTTCTCTTTTAGGTGCTTTAAAAACAAACAAAAACACAAACAAACAAACAAATAAAAATAAAACGCTCTTCCTTCTGCTAGGTGATTGTAGAGCAGATCGTTGAGTCTCATCCGGACGGCCTGAAGATCATGTATGCTAATAAGCTCCTGGAGTTCGTTCCTCACCACTGCTGCCTTCTTCGAGAGGTCACAGGAGGAGTCATCTCAAGGTGACGTAAAATGCTGTGTATGCACCTGAGCTCAGTTTAGTGACCACCTGTCACCTCCTCATGTGCCGCTGATCCCTGGCTGTCCTGTCTGACCCAGGAACGTGGGAACGTGTGCTCTTCCCTATTTGTTACCAGTGCTGTGAGGCAGGTGTCGCTTGCCTGGGTTTACAGGGAAGGGAATGAAGAGTGGGGACGAATCTCAACGGAGACATTTGTGTGACTCCAGAGCCTCTGCTTTTCTCTTGTCTATACTTTCCCCTTAACCAGGTTCAAAATCAGAATTGGTTTCCTTCCATTATTGTGATGTCATCATCGGTCTAGAAATACCAATTCATTTTAATTCAACACGTTTTATACTGATGGCAATTAAAGTCATGTTCGGTTTTCCCTCCCTCTCTTATTTCATTTCCATGGCTTTCCAGTTCTGTTTCATGAATATCCCATTACCTTCCACCATCTCCATCATCCCAGTCCAGACCTTTGTCGCCTTTTGTTCGAGGGTAGTGGGCTCCCCCCACCTGGTCTCCCAGCTCCACCTGTCCCTCTTCATTGTAGCCCTCAGCTGTCCCACCTGCCCAGAGCTCTGCAGCCTTCCTGAGTTGCTTGTGGCTTCTCATCGCCCACAGAGGAGCATCCAGTCTTCCTGCACAACCTGTGACCCTTGGTGCTTTAGTCCTAGTGGTTCTCCACTGTGGAACTTTTTACTGTGGAACTTTCCCCCATACCACTATGGTTCCTGGCCAGACAGGAGTGCTTGACCTTCCTTAACACACCTGGTACAGAAGATCCCTGACTTCACCTTGGTTCAGTTTATGGTTTTTTGACTTTTTATAATAGTGCAGAAGTGATATGCATTTAGTTTGGATCTTTTCCCAGGCTGGCAATCTACAGTAGGGTCCTCTTTTGTAATGCTGGGCAGGGGCACCGAGCACAGCCCCCAGGCAAACCACGTGATCACGAGGGTCAGCAACCAACACACTTGAACCGTCCTGTTCTGGCTTTCAGTGCACTGTTCAGTAAGTTACATGAGATACCAGACATTTTATTGTGAAATAGGCTTTGTGTTAGAGGATTTTGCCCAATTGTGCAATACTGTAAGTGTTCTCAACACATTTAAGTTAGGTGGGGCTAAGCTCTGATGTTCAGTCGCTTAGGTGTTTTCCATGCATTTTCAACTAAAGAGATTTCCAGCTGAACAATGGGTTTATTAGAAGCCGAGGCCGTCATAAGCTGAGGAACATCTGTCTATACTGTGCGCCTCTGTGTTTTCCTTCATTGCTTCCTGTCTCATATCCCTTTGTCTTTCTGTTGATCTGTCACTCCACATGAAGCTCCAGTCAAATACAACTTCTTTTTTTTTTAGGTTATTTATTTATTTACTTTTTAGAGAAAGCATAAGCAGAGGGGGAGGCAAAGCGTGAAGCAGGCTCCCCACTGAGCAGGGAGCCCGATGTGGGACTCGATCCCAGGACCCTGAGATCATGAACTGAGCCACCCAAGCGCCCCCAGGCTATGGTTATTTCAAGAAAAAGTCCTGTTTGTGAATTCTTCATCTAGTGAAGATGAATTAAAATCAGAAAGTCAACTCTGCCACCTTTAAAAACCCAGGAACAAAAAAAAATTCCACGAGCAGGTATAACCCTATCCACAATAAATCACTTTCAATCCAGTCCTGAAAACTAATACAGAGTAGGAAGAAAGCATTACAGAAAAATTTTGTTTTCATTAATCAAGCTGGAAAATAACAGGCCTTACACGAATGCCCTTTAGGAAGACAGTTCTTATAGTTTTATGTTGATGGAAACTAACATTACATTCGAAATGCATGTTAAAACCATGACTGTAGACTAACTACCACTTTCAGTCATCAGAAGATGAAAAATGGTTAAGAGTCACCCAAACTGAATCCTGGTTCCTCCTGGAAAATGTGTTCCTAAATATTTTCCCCCTGAACTACTGTGCACTTTCTGTATCTTACACAGCAGATACTGCGATGCACAAACACATCCAGAAGGCCTTGGAGGGCTGACAGCCTGCTGGAACAATGAGGAATTCACCCGGGTTTCTGCCTTTCTGCCAGGCCCAGAAAGTTCTGGGTAACCCAGGTGACGTGTCATGAGAATACAAGTGTGCCTCACACCGTACGTATCATCTCCTCAGGGTAGACACCAAAATCCATGTTCGTATATGAAAATCCGAGATGCGTACAGAAATCAAGAGTGATGGGGCGCCTGGGTGGCTCAGTGGGTTAAGCCGCTGCCTTTGGCTCAGGTCATGATCTCAGGGTCCTGGGATCGAGTCCCGCATCGGGCTCTCTGCTCAGCAGGGAGCCTGCTTCCCTCTCTCTCTCTCTGCCTGCCTCTCCATCTACTTGTGATTTCTCTCTGTCAAATAAATAAATAAAATCTTTAAAAAAAAAAAAAAGAAATCAAGAGTGATTCTGTCATCTTGAAGGAAAAACACACTGTTACGCTGCCACATGCCTCGTTTCTCCTTGAGTGACTGCAGGAAGTAGGGATTGCAGTCAGAAGTCTCAGAAAGAAAAATTAGAGTAAGGGCAACACCTGAAGTTTACTCCTGAAAATACTTGGAGAACGACTGTGACCAATAAACCAGGGCTTAGTTCATGAGACTATGTCAATGAGCTTATACCATCCCATGTCCTGGTCAAACCGTCATGTCTGGGAGATGGAGGGACGTCTTCATCTTCCAGAGCTACTATTAGGGAAAAAGGTGGAGACAATACTGACTGAGTCCCTCCTTCAGCAGGAGAGCCAAAAACACCTTGCCCCTCCATAATCCCAAATGAAAATAAACATCTCGGGGTGCCTGGGTGGGTTAAGCTTCTGCCTTTGGCTGGGATCGAGCCCCACGTCAGGCTCTTTGCTCAGCGGGGAGCCCACTTCCCTCCTTCTCTCTCTGCCTGCCTCTCTGCCTACTTGTGATCTCTGTCTGTCAAATAAATAAAATAAATAAAATCTTGAAAAAAGAAAAGAAAAGAAACATCTCATTTTACTAGTGTGCAGCAGAAACTATGCAGGAGAAATTATTATTATATTATTAGATGATATTATTATTATTATTATTATTGTACTATATTGTTAACCTTTTGAATTTGGACACCTAAAATTTTTAATAAAATATGAAGGCCTTTTTATTTTTTTTAAGATTTTATTTATTTGAAAGACAGAGATCACAAGTAGGCAGAGAGGCAGGCAGAGAGAGGGGGAAGCAGGCTCCCCACTGAACAGAGAATCTGATGCGGGGCTTGATCCCAGGGATCATGACCTGGGCTGAAGGCAAGAGGCTTTAGCCCACTGAGCCGCACAGGCGCCCCATGAAGGCTTTTTTTTTTTTTAAGATTTTACCTATTAATTTGACAGAGAGATCACAAGTAGGCAGAGAGAGAGAGAGGAGGAAGCAGGCTCCCTGCTGAGCAGAGAGCCCGACGTGGGACTCAATCCCAGGACCCTGGGATCATGTCCTGGGCTGAAGGCAAGAGGCTTTAGCCCACTGAGCCACCCAGGCGCCCCATGAAGGCTTTTTTTAAAGAAAAAAAACTTCAGATTATATCTTTATCCTAGAAGTTCCCACTACAACTGGCTTCTGTCTTGGCCAACACTTAGCCATTCAGATAAAGTCCGTATTTAGTGCTTCGTGTGTATGCATGTGTAAAATAAGAGGACAGTCATAAATCTTTAAGATTGTGTATAATAACCGTGAAATAAGGATTCTTGATACACAAGGTCTCGTCTGGGGAAAACAGCTGGAGAACAGTATGCAGTTTTCAAATGACGGAGGGGAAATACGCATTCGGTTCTGAGAAAGGGAAGGAGAACAAGACCAAATATTAATAAAAGGGAAAAAAGCTTTTTCTGCCATCTTTCTGTGCCGCAGTAACAGTGTGAACAAATGTCCCACAGATGCCCTCAAGAACATTAACACTGCTGAAAGGGGGGGCGAAGGCCAGGTTCTTAGGAGGCCATGCACCAAAGTCATCGTCCCGTTTCCTCACTGTGATGACGAAGAATGAGTACATTGGCAAATTTGAAATTATTGATGACCACAGTGCTGGGAAAACTGCTGTGAACGTCACGGGCAAGTTAAACAAATGTGGCATGACCAGCCCTAGACTTGTATAACTGAAAGATCTAGAAAAGTGGCAGAATATTTCCATCCCCTCAGTTTGGTTTCACTGCATGGAAAAATTCTTCTGGCATCATGCACCATGAAGAAGGAAGAATCCAGGCAGGAGGGAAAATCCTGGGATTCCTTTTTCCTAGAAATATAATATACATGGCACGTGAAATGCCTCAATGGGGAAAAAAAAAGGAAAATAAATTACAGTCAACTAATGTTTGACAAGAGTGCCAAACAATTCAATGGGGGTAAGAACAGTATTTTACTCCCAAGCAGCCACATGCAAATAATGTAACAGGAGTCCTGCCTCACACCATACAGAGAAAATAACCCAAAATGCATCAAAGACATAAATGTAAGCATTAAAATGATAACGTTCGGGATGCCTGGGTAGCTCAGTTGGTTGGACGGCTGCCTTCTGCTCAGGTCATGATCCCGGAGTTCCCGGATCGAGTCCTGCATCAGGCACCCAGCTCCACAGGGAGTCTGCTTCTCCCTCTGACCTTCTCCTCGCTCATGCTCTCTCTCATTGTCTCTTTCTCAAATAAATAAAATCTTTTAAAAAATAAAAATAAAATAAAATGATAAAGGTTCTCAGAAGAAAACACAAACGTAAATGTTAGTGGTCTTGAATCTAACAATGGCTCCTCAGCCATAACACTAAAGTACAAGCAACTTAAAAAACAATAAACAAATAAATGGGACTCAACCAAAATGTCCCAGTTTTGTGCTTCCAAGGACCTCATTGACAAAGTCAAAAGACAAGCCACTAAATGGAAGAAAATATTTGCAGGTCATATGTAAGGAACATGCATTCAGACTGTGTGAAGAATTCTTACAACTCAAATAAAAAGACAACCCAGTTAAGAAATGAGCAAAGAGAGGCGCCTCGGTGGCTCAGCGGGTTAAGGTGCTGCCTTCGGCTCAGGTCATGAACTTGGAGTCCTGGGATCGAGCCCCGCATCGGGCTCTCTGCTCAGCAGGGAGCCTGCTTCTTCCTCTCTCTCTGCCTGCCTCTCTGCCTGCTTGTGATCTCTCTCAATAAATCTCTCTCAAATAAATAAATAAAATCTTTAAAAAACATGAGCAAAGAACTTGAATACACATTTCTCCAATATTCAAATGTATACATTAATATATAAATGTATATATAAATATATTTTACATGATCATATATTTATATAAACATATTTATGTAAATATATTTACATTCTTAAATATGTATTTAAATATAAATAAAATATGAAATATATAATATATATTTAAAGATACATATAAGGTATATATAAATTATATGGGACAATAAGCACGTGAAAATATGCTCAACATCACTAATCATTCGGGAAATGCAAATCAAAACCATGGTGAGATACCACCTACTATAAAAAAACCCAAAAGCAGGTGTTGGAAGGATGTGAAGATCTGGAACCTGTAAATTGCTGGTGGGCTTGGAAAATGGTGCAGCCACATTAGAAACGGTTTAGTAGCTCCTCAAAATGCTGAACACAGAGTTGCCATATGACAAACCAATATCACTCCTGTGTATAGAGCCAAGAAAAAACTATGCCGACACAAAAAGTTGTGCATGAAGGTTTAGGGTTTATTCGTAATAGCGAAAAGGTGAGAACAACCCAGATGTTCATCAACTGATGAAGAGATAAATAAAATGTGATCCATCCAGCCAGTGGAATATTATTCAGCCTTGAAAAGGAATAGAATTTTGATATGTGCCACGACACAGAGGAGCCTTGAAAACATTCTGCTGATTGAGAGAAGTCAGTCACAGAAGACCACATATTGCATAATTGGATTTATATGGAATTTCCAGAATAGCTAAATCTACAGAGACCGAAAGTAGATTAGCGGTTGCCTAAGACTGGTGGTGATGGCTAAAGTTTTCTTTTGAGGATGATGAAAATGTGTAGGTAGTTCAGTATAGTATAGTTAACTATAGTGAAAGCCATTAAATTTTCCACATTAGATGGTGAGTGGTATGGCCTGTGAATTATATCTCAATTAAGCTGTCATCGAAAAATGCAAAGAACTTCTATATTTATCAAGTAGAAAAAGAATGAACTTGATTAAAAACATCAAAAATGGGGAAAATAAAAACAAACAAAATAAGATGGGAGGAATAAAATCATGACTGTTTATCATTAAATATGTACAGACTGACTTTTTCTATTAAAGCGCCTATCGGGGCTACAGATCCACGCTGTTCAAGAAACATACTTAAAATGCAAAAGGGATTGAGAATGTATCAGGTGAGGAGATACCATGCAAAAGAGAAAGCCGGAATGGCAAAATTCATCGCAGACAAGTTGGGTCTAAAGTTATAGGTACTAAGATGAAGAGGGACATTTTTAAAGGCAGAGTTTGGAAAGAAGATGTAAAAGGTATAAGCAGGTATACATCTAACAACATAATACCTAAAGACTCTAAAAATGCAATAACAAGGTAAAATTTTAGCTTTTTAAATGGGAGTATCTACTAGAAGGAGGGAAAAACAAGGACACACAGAAAATAGACATCCTGGGGCGCCTGGGTGGCTCAGTGGGTTAAAGCCTCTGCCTTCGGCTCAGGTCATGATCCCAGGGTCCTAGGATCGAGCCCCACATTGTGCTCTCTGCTCCGCAGGGAGCCTGCTTCCTCCTCTCTCTGCCTCTCTGCCTACTTGTGATCTCTGTCTGTCAAATAAATAAATAAAATCTTTAAAAAAAAAAGAAAATAGACATCCTTATTTCCCTCGGAAAACATTTCTTTCTTACACCTAAGGAAAGCCATATTTGTAAAGATTAATTGCATACTAGGCAACAAAGGAAACCTTTACAAGCCTTCCAAATTAAAGATTTAAAGAACAGTTCTTTGATCAAAATCCAGTAGAATCAGAATTAGATAACCTGGTAACAAAAAATTGAAACTACATACAAGTTAAGAAATACAGTCTTCAGTCAAAGAAGAAATCATAAGACGACTGAAGAAAATCTTGAAAGCAATGAAAAGGAGACTATTTCATACCAAAACTTACAGAAGACACCAGAAGTTATACTCTAAGGAGACTTTAGTGTCAAATGTCTTCAATTTCAAACATTTTTTTGAATAAAAGTAACTACCCATTTAAACCCATCAGAAAAGGGCAGCTCAATCAAAAGAAAGGAAGTAATTATAATAAAGATAAATTTTTTAACTAATAAAAAATATGAGGGGCAAATAAACTCAAAGTTGTTTTTATGAAAGACTAATGAAATAATAAAAAAAAAATTCACATGCCCTATTAAGGATAAGAGAGGGGGAAGATGGGGTGTGGGAGGAGGTGGGGAGAGAGGGAAGGGGGATGGGGAAAGGGGGGTTTCAGGGAGGAGGGGACAGAGAGAGAGAGAGAGTTGCAAAACAGATAAAGGTTGGGAACAGAGATATAAAAGCAAATGCATAATATAAAAGAATCACTAAACTGCAAGGCACTTTATACTAATCAATTTGATAACCTAGAAGAAACGATGATTTCCTAGGAAAACAAAATCATCCAAATGATTGAAGAATGGAAAATTCAGAAGATGAGTTCCAAGATCAGACAGGTTTGCAGCTGGATAACTGTCATTCTACTGTTAAATGGCAACAGGCAATTAAACAATAATAAGTCAATTCACTTGATGAAGCTGAGCACAATTTTAATACCCAAACCTGAGAGGGAGGAACGGGGAAGCTATTAACAAATCTGGCTTAGGACAGATTAGTTAACAGAAACTGAACTAATGTTAGCAAATAACAGAAGTCAGGCATCTATCAAAGGACTATATCCTGAGACCAACTTGGATTCATTCCAGGAAAATAAAGGGAGCTCAAGACCAGAAAATCAATAATATTTACCTCATCACTAAATTAACTGTGAAAAAACTCTTAAGACCATAGCAATAAATGCATTTGATAAAAGATAAAGGCACCTGATAAAAGGTGAGCAGCCATTCTTTATAAAAATGAAGATAAAAACAGAAGGACGTTATGCAGGAGGGATTATTAACTGGGAAGCACTAGATCAAGAGGTAGATAAAATGAGCCCATATTTGTCAAACAGTGACAGAGCCCCATGCGTGCGTGGATAGAGGCGAATGAGCTCATGGATGAGCACCAGGCTGTCAACAGGTATTATAGGGACAAAGGCAGCGGTGAGGAGAGGAGAGTCTTAACAACAGGGAAGAAGGTAAAAGGAGGATTGCAGTTAAAAATTGTGCATGATACAAACTCATGCAAATAAGACCGGATATTTTCCCGTATATAGTTTTTTAAAACCCTGCACACATTACTGGAACTACCAACTCTTGCTTTCAGCTCCGCAGCCCTCGCGTGCTTTTCCAGTACCAGGATGCAGGGGTAGATCCTCCGTTGGTGAAATCCTATGTCATTGTACTCCTAAAGGGACAGGTGAAACAGCGCAGGGGCTGGAGGTCGAAATCAGGCATCGCTGCGCCCACCCCAGCTCCCTGCTCCCCCAGCCCCCACTCTGAAGCAGCGGGCACTTGGAGCTGTTAAGAAGCAGGGATCTGAGCAGTTCTCTGGTTTCCCCTGGAGCCATCTGCATCCATCATATTTCCCACAGCTCTCCCCGAGTGTTCCCTTAGCTCCTAGCACACCCTTCTTATGAGAGCACCTAGTACTCCCCGTCACAGTGCTCTGTCTGTCACATGCGTCCATTGATCCACTTTGTGCTGGTTGAGGGCTGGAGCCCCCTCCTGTTAACTTCTCAAGTCCGTTTCTAATGCAGCAGCACCTGGCACTTAAGCACCCTGTCAGTACCTGCCAAATGAATGAAATGTACTCAAAACATAGTATGAAGTCTGCGTTCTGAAACTCCTTTTTGGAGCCGTTTGCTAACATTTTCCCAGGCAATTTAAAAATTTTCCAGCCTTGCTGCCAATAACCTGAAGGGGTAAAGGAATGCCGGCGTGCCCCATGGGACATGTCACTCTGGATGGTCCTTTGGCAGCAGGGACTTTGATAGCGCTCTTCCAAACCCAGCAGGATGGTGGAATGGGTACGTGGCTGAGTGCCTCCCGGGTCTGACCCTGTGTGACGCCACCCGGTGCCTGCAGCTGCCCTCTGGAAGGTGTTGCTTTTGCGGCAGAGCCGGAGGGCACCAAGCGTGTGTCTGTCTCCAAAGTCCTGGGCACCACATCACAATGCCTTCCTGAGAAGCAGAATCAAGGACAGTTGCTGATCTTCATTCCTTCCCACCAAAGGTATCTCATACACCATCTTTGGAAGTTGGAGCCAGGGGGCGCCTGGGTGGCTCAGTCGGTTAAGTGTCTTTCTTCAGCTCAGGTCATGATCCCAGGGTCCTGGGATGGAGTCCCACACATTTGCCTCCCTGCTCAGCGGGGAGCCTGCTTCTCCTTCTCCCTCTGCCATTCCCCCCACTTGTGCTTTCTGGCTCTCTGTGTGTCAAATAAGTGAATAAAATCTTTTTAAAAAGCTTGGGCCATACTCTTTAGCCATTCTACTTTCCCTGGGGTAATTTGCCACCCCCCTGAATTTACCTGCATCTTTCCCAAAATCTACTTATCTTCCAGCCTTCGTGACCATAATGAGTCTATAAATTTTCAATAGACAGTGTGAACTTACACTTGCTAATATTTGCATAACATGCACCTCTTTCGATCTCAAAGAAAAGCTTCACAGCGCAATGGTCTCTAATCTCCAATTAGGTTCTGTTCCGGGATCCCACTGGAACTCTACATGCCTGTCCCCTAAGATGCCATAAATTGTGGTCCAGTTTCCCAGCCAGCCAAGGAAGGCACATGGGAAATCTTGCTGAAGTATGAGTAAGAGCCAACGAAAGGAAATATATTTATCTGCCTCGAATGCTGGGACCTGAGGAAAGCAAGTTTCATTACAGACAAATCAGGAAGGTGGTGCAGATTGCTTTTTATGTCAATCTGGAGTGGAGGTCTGCCATTCATCATTAAGGCCATTTCCTGCAATGCACTCACCAAAGTGATACTCACTTCGGAGTGGACAAAACTTAGGAAATGGCCAAGGGGAGCTCTGCTTACACTTTACACTCTCAGCATTTATTTGTATTAATTTCTTTATAGGGCAGTATAGAGACATGAGACCACATTGAAAAAGCAAAGCTTGTCATCCTGTGGCCTTGGGTCAAGAATAGAGATAGTGCTGCTCATGTCAGTTTCAACCTCCAGTGGCCAAGGGTTTGATCTGATGCTCTTTCAAGTTTTCCCCATAGCCTTTCTCAAGGTCAATGGCCAATAATCCCACAGGAGGAGATTTTAGGGCCCTCTCAAACTTCTGTTTTGCTATCTCTCCCCAGCCTGCTTCCTCTGCAAAAGTCACCACTTTGCCTGTGCATCTACCACCTCTTAGAGCTTTTGGAATCAGCCACGAATTGCAGTGCTGATTCCTTCCATGACCACATATTGTTTACAGGAAAACTCTTCTTCGTTATGCCTTGCCAGTCAGAGTGACGGTTTCATCCGCAACCTGGACCAGGTTCGGGAATGTTCTAAACATAAATGTGAGCAAATGTCTTCTGTATTGAGAGACATGTACATTCTGTAAATGGACTCTATTGAAAAACCAATACATAGGGTACACTTATGTCCTGACCCAGCTGGAAGGAGGCACTTCATTTTCATCTTTCAGAAAATTGGTGTAACACATTGATTTTCATGACAAAGAAAGCAGTTTTGTGTCCTCTACCAAAAGACTGTCATAGTAAGCAATAAATTGCCTCTTTGGAGTGAACAAATTAATAAGATATTTTCTAAATTTCAAAATAAAGACAGAACTATGTCTGTAATGCTAAGTGCATCCCCTTAGTTGCAGGACATTGTGTCATGGACCACCTGAGCAATGACACATGGCGGCCGGTAGTCTGATTTGTACATCAATTCACCTGGCAACCTGTTAAAAGAAAGTCTTGCACATGACAAGCTTTCAATAAGACACTGACAAGATGGCCAGGAAGCCAGCCTTAGCTGGCTTTTTCAGGTGTCCAGACATCTAGTCAACCTACCTCACCAACTCATCACCATGCTTACTGGAGTAAACCCAATCTCTTCCTTCCCCCCTGGAGATGGGAGAAGAGCCACTCACACGTTTGTATGGAATTCTCATTCCCCCTCGCTCTGTCCCCACATGGCGCTGTCCGTGTAATAAATAAACAAATCTTTATGTCACCCTGAAGGTCCTGGGTCAAAGTATACAACTCGCACAATTTTAGGTCACTACAGCCTTTTGTTTTTCTCTCCACCTTAAGCCTTCTGGGTGACCAACAGCTATCTAAAACTCATGTTGCTGCCATATGCTGTTGTTCTGCTTCATCTTCCCAGTAAAGTTCACTATTTTTCCCTAAAGTTTGGTTTATCAGTATCTCCAGCGTCTATCTCCAGCTTGGGTCACGATCCCAGGTCCTGGGATCAAGTCCCACTTTGGACTTCCTGCTCTGCGGGAAGCCTGCTTCTGCCTCTGCCTCCCATCTCTTATGAATAAAAAAAGAAAATCTTTTAAAAAATTTTAAAAAACCATTTCTATCTTCCCACTTTTAAAGATTAATTCTGGGAATTATTGCTATAAATCCAAGTGTCCTATCTCTTTCTTAAAAAGTCTTCTCAAGGGCACCTGGGTGTCTCAGTTGAATAAATGTCTGACTCAAGATTTTGGCTCAAGTCATGATCTCAGGGTCATGGGATTGAGCCCTAGTGAGGCCTCTGTGCTCAATGGGGAGTCTGCTTCTCTCCTTTTCCCTTTGCCCCACCCCCCTACTCACATGTGCACACACGTGTTGTCTCTCTCTCTCTCAATAAATAAATAAACAAATCTTTAAAAAGTCTTCTCCAGGGGCACCTGGGTGGCTCAGTGGGTTAAGCCACTGCCTTCGGCTC
The DNA here is from genome assembly GCF_030435805.1 of Mustela lutreola. Taxonomy (NCBI): domain Eukaryota; kingdom Metazoa; phylum Chordata; class Mammalia; order Carnivora; family Mustelidae; genus Mustela; species Mustela lutreola. The sequence continues at coordinate 60,590,002 of NC_081305.1, read as the reverse complement.
AGGTCATGATCTCGGGGTCCTGGGATCGAGTCCCGCATCGGGCTCTCTGCTCAGCAGGGAGCCTGCTTCCTCCTCTCTCTCTCCGCCTGCCTCTCTGCCTGCTTGTGATCTCTGTCTGTCAAATAAATAAATAAAATCTTTAAAAAAAAAAAAATAAAAAAAAAAAAAAGTCTTCTCCAAAGGGAGTTTGAGAAATAGTCCAGTAAGGGGCTGGAAGAAAATATTATAATTTTATTCATATTTCATGTCATCCATTTAACTGTTTAGCTTTTGCATGTCATTTATAATGTGCATAATAATTTAGTAGAGTAGTAGAGTCTATAATTTATCCAAAATTTGCTTAAATTGGTGGTATGTACGCAAATATTTTTGTATGTATGTATGTATGTATTTATGTATTTATTTATTTTTGTGAAAGAGAGGTGCACAGTAATAAAAGGAGATCACTGCTCCAGGGACCCAGATATTTCCCCAAGTCCTGTTTCCTTCCATTCCCTCTGGGCTTCATTAGACCCCCTTAACACCAATATTGTCCCTAAAACTCGCCCTCTGCAGCACCAAGTTCGAATGCTTAACTCGGGCCATTACTGCAGGCTGTACCGGGATGACCTTAGGGAAAAGGGTGGTGGGTCTCACGGGTTAGCTGTGTCACCCCCATGAACAGTCCTTTGTTCTGAACAGCTAGTGCAGCCCACGTTTGCAATCACAGGCTCTGGCACCAGAGTGGGCGTAGATCCCAGCTGGCCCCTCAGTAGCAATATGGCTTTGGGAAAGTTGTGTCATTTCTGGCCCAGACTTAAGGATCATCCATAACGTGGAGGAGAAGACAGTGTGACCCTCAGTTGGCTGTTGAAAGGATCACGAGATGGTTCGACTCAGATGCTCCGAGGTACCCAGCACACAGTAGGCCCACAGTAGAACAAAAAGTTGTTCTGTTGATCTTATAGTTACTATTACTCATACTAACAAAACTGATCATTTGAGATGATTTTCAAGCGAAGTGTCTTCGCCTGGATTTCTAAGATTAACCTATTTCAAAATGAATTCTGCTCTACTGTGAAAAATGAGTTAACCAGCAGGTTTCTTCTGCATCTTTTCTGAACTTTTTAGGATCCTCTCTAGAGAAAGGTTCTAAAGGAAGGCAAAGTGCAGAAATACTCTTGCTTCAAAGGATGTGTAGGAAATGATTAATTTTGCCAAAAAACAGTGCCTTGAACATAAAAGATGTTTGACGAAGCTCACTGTAGACAGTGTATCCCTCCAGGATTCATAAGTTGAAAACTCAATGTCCAAATGGACATAACTAGGAGATGGGGTCCTTGGGAGATGTTTATGTCATGAGGGTGGAGTCCTCATGGGCGAGATTAGTGTCTCCATAAGAGAGACCCCACAGAGATCCCTCGCCTCCTCCACCTTGGAGGTTATAGGGAGAAGATGGTCATCTGTGACCCAGGAAGTGGGCACTTGAACAGACACGGAATCTTCCAGGGTCTTGATCGTAGACTTCCCAGCTTCCAGAACTGAGAGAAATAAGTATGTCTTTAAAGCACCTAGTTTATGGTGCTCTTGTTACATCAGCCCAAACTAAGATAAAGCTTGTCTCTTATACTGAAAAATAACACAAATGTTAACAACAATTAAAAAAAGGAACATTGTGGCCAATGACATGTAATGAACATCATCTCTCCTCTACAGAGCCAAGAGCTTAATTAGTTTTGGGCAACTCAGTAGAGTATGATTAAACCAAAGAGCAGCAAGATGTCTAAATGCTCAAGTCCTCCGCCTCCTACTTTTCTGCCAAAACAAAAGAAAAGCCCTAGGCTGGTTTTGGTTACCACCAAGCACAAAACAGACAAATTCCAAATTAGAAAGCTCTGGGGTTTAATTGTGGATGTATGGAATTACATAGAAGCTCTCTTTGATCATTCCAAAGGATGTTTCCCTCAAAGGTTACAAATACATCTCAGCCTACCAACCATCTCAGGCCTACCACAAAAATTATATATATACACTTTTAGCATTTTAAAATGTGTCTAAATTTCAGTTTCGGATCCAGTTTTGACTATTGTTATGGGTTTAGTTGGATGCCCCCAGATTCCTACATTGACGTCCTAACACCCAGCATCTCAGAATGTGGCAGTATTCAGAGAAAGGATTTTTAAAGAGGTGATAAAGGGAAAACGAGCTCACTGGGGGTGGGCATCAAGCCAACAGGACTGGTGTGCTTACAGGAAGAAGAGATTAGGACACAGACAGTACAGACTGAAGGACAATCGTTTGAAGACAGAGTGGAGAACACAGCTATCTGCAAGCCAAGGAGAGACATTTGAAGAATCGAACCCTACTGCCACCTTGATCTTGGACTTCCAGTGCCCAGAAACATGAGAAAATAAATTGTATGTTGCCTAAGCCACCCGGCTGTTGATATTTTGTTTACGACAGCCCATGACTCAGAAATTTGAGGACCTCCCCCCCAGAGTTTATCCTGAAGTTCTGTTTCAGCTTTAGGGGCTTGTGTAATACTACTGTATCAAGGAGGGAGGCTCCTGCCATTCCCTGCACTGGGTCATTGAGACACTGCACAGCTGTCCCCAGGGCTGGCTACATAATTTACAAGCCCCATGCAAAATGAAGATATAGGGCCCTTTGGGCAAAAACAGGGAGGAAGTGTTTGTTAAAGGTACTAAAATAGAAAGCTCATTTCCTCCATGGTCTGTCTTCTGAAGGGGCGTGGCTGCTGTTTTCTATTTGCATTTAATGTCATTCCAAGCAAATAAAAATTTTAAAATGTGATTATGGGCATGATTCTTGCCATTCATCTTCGCAGGGTGCAATGTCAGTGTTAAATAATTCACGCAGGGATTCCACAGCTGGGTCACACCCACGTGCCCTCTTCTTATCAGAACCGTGGAAATCCTGAACAAGACCAGCTCTGCCATATTTACCTCACCTGGGGACTCACACCTGTTCCACCGACCCTGCCTCCCTCGGCTTCCTGATGAGTAAGGAACTTGACAGGATCAGGAGCTGGGGGCTGCCTTTCTTTCCCTTCCCTCCTAAGTCACCACTTCCAAGGCTTGGCTAACACAGGGAGTTGACATGAGTGAGAAAGGACAAGACAGGGTTCTGGGCTGCTCACAAGAGGCCACCGCCTCCTGCCGGTGCTCAGAGCAAGCTCTGGTCTGTAGGGAAGGCGAGCTCTGGTTGACTCGGTCATAGACGTCACGTGGTCAGCGAGTCTCGTTGACCACCACTCACGAGGTGTCCATTTCCATGCTGTGCTCCCCGGGCAGGGCGAGCAGTACATGCAAATGAGGAGGCAAGGAATGGTGGATACCCACAGTGGGCTGTCCCCTCCGCTATGTACGTGCTCCACTGTCCCACCTGTTATGCCCCAATAATGGGTCCATGATTAAAAGAGCGAGACTGATACAAAGCGAAGGTCAAACAAAGCTTTATTTCGCACCAAGCATCAAGAATCAAAATGACCAGCCAGGGCCGCTTTTCTTACAGAGAAGTCGACCGCTCTCTCCTTTACAGACTAGCTTTTAAGGACATAGGCCATGCGGTTGGGCCTGGTCATGCACAGGTGGCCAATGAAATTGTAACACACAGAGAAAGCTGCACAGTGATGGTAGGTGACCAATTGAATTACAACTTACCTTTTAGTAGACATTTGACCTAGCCTATCACCTTGGTTAGGATTGGCGACCAAAAGACTCACAAAGGGCGGGACCAATACTCCTTGGTAACTAGGGACACAGTATGCAACCCTCCAGTGATCAGATGTCTTACCTGGCCTGACCCACCCTTGTTATTTCGGCTTTGTTACCTGAGGTTGATTTCTGGGACTTGTTTTTAAGTAAGTCCCCTGGAAGAAGGGGAGCAGGGACAGCTTAAGGGTTAAACAACAAGGTTATTGTGTAACCTCAATGGAAGCCTCTGGCTAAAATATAAAAATATAAAATAGGTCTTTACACCACCCACTTCGCTCAAAAAACACAAAGTCAAAAATAAAACTGAGTAATTCCTAGACAGTGAGAGAGAAGCACACTGACTTCACCTTAGAACCCTTCTGAGGGCGGTGCTTGGCGGGGTAGGGGGGTGTGAGGGGGTTGGGGGTGGATAATGGGACCTCTGAGGGTGTGGCCCAAAAGGCAGGGCCCTTTGGGAAGGGGCTTTCTGGGGGAGGGGCCCTTCTGGGAGCAAAGCCCTGGGTGGGGGCATTCCCTCTGGGGGCAGGGCTGGGAGCAACCCCAGAAACCTGGCCCACAGAGAAGCTGGTCCTGTCTCTCCCTCTGCCCCCTTTCCCCAGGGACACCTAGGCTTTGGAGACTAAAGTCAAAATTAAAGCCATATGTCTAAATGGTTCATACTGTGGCTGGGTAGTGTTTTTAACATATTAATTGACTGGTTTTTCTCAGTATTTGTCAAACCTTTCCCAACTCAAGGCTTTCTCTTAAGCAGCAGCACAAGGCTGGCCCTTCAGTTGGGTCAAGCTGTTTGGTGATTCTCTGTAAAAACCCACCCTCTTGCGCTGCTCAGGAGGGCAGTGTTGCATCCTAGGATAAACGTAAATATATATCAAATGTGTTTACAAATTATATTTATATGTATACATTCAATTCTATGTTTACATATATATGTATAAAATAAAAATTAAAATATTGTTTAAAAGGCTGTTTTGCGGGGCGCCTGGGTGGCTCGGTGGGTTAAAGCCTCTGCCTTCGGCTCAGGTCATGATCCCAGGGTCCTGGGATGGAGCCCCGCATCAGGCTCTCTGCTCAGCGGTGAGCCTGCTTCTCCCTCTCTCTCTGCCTGCTTCTCTGCCTACTTGTGATCTCTGTCTGTCAAATTAATAAATAAAATCTTTTTAAAAAATGCTGTTTTGCGGGGAACCTGGGTGGCTCAGTCCTTAAAGCGTCTTTTTTCCACTCAGGTCATGATCTTAGGGTCTTGGGATGGAGGCCCACATTGGGCTCCCTGCTCAGCAGGAAGCCTGCTTCTCCCTCTCCCACTCCCCCTGCTTGTATTCCTGCTCTGTCTCTCTGTCAAATAAATAATTTTTAAAAAAGAAATACTTTATTTAAAAAATATGTGTAAAATGCTATTTTGCCCTCTATCCTGGTAAGATTGAACACATTCCTAACAAGAGATCTTCCTTGACTCCATGATAAAAATTTAACATTTTCTTAATAAATCCTCACAACATCCGCCTCCCCAACCCTTCTCAGATGTTACAATTAAGGTTCAGTGAAGTCCAAACACTGGGCCTGAGGTAATATACCCAGTATGTGGCCTCTTGGCATAGTCTAGCAGCCCAAATTGGGGGCAAGGGTGTTTGAGTGTCGTTGGTCAGGATGAAAAAGCTGAAAGATGAAAAGAAGGGTAGTCTTGCTTTTTGGCCCAAAAAAAGAGGCTTTAGAAAGAAAGAGACCTGTTGCCCAAAGGAGGAGGCTCCCCACTGATCCCGGCTGGGCAGGAGTCAGAGCAGAAGGGAAACTCCCATCACCAAGGAGAATGGGTTTCTCCTTCATACAAAAGCCTAGTATCCCTCTCACCTGATATGTTTCTGTCCCATAGTCATCCCCCTGTGCCTGCCCCATAATAGCATTCTCAGGAAATGGCTGAGAGATACATTCAACTTGCAGAATTATAGCAAATAAAGTAATCTTTGACCCATCCTGGGAGCTTCTGATTACTGGGAGGGGCCACGCCATCCTAGGGCAAGTGCACTCATTTCAAGAACCAGTAAAATGACTCCAAGAGTATCATAAGGGCTAGTGATCATGACTGGTCCAGAAATATTTCTGGGAGTCCCTTTTAACATCCCTCCCATCATTTCTTCTCATCTCCAAGGGAATGGTACTTAGATATTCTGAAAGAAATATGCATGACTAGTAAACTGTGTGTGACCCCTGCCGCCTAATTCATCCCTCACCAGCAATTAACACTGATGGTTTGAAGGATGGCTACTCCCCTGGCCGGGCAAGAGCTGAAGCAGAATGTATGGGGCGAGGCGACTCTTCCCCCTGGATATAAATAATTAAACCCAGTAGCCACCCTTCCTGCCTGGCCACTGTCATTTAGGTATGGCTGATTATCCCTAAATGGGAATGAGATGGGGGTGGGGGTGGGGGAGGGAAGCAGGTGACGGTCAAAAAAACTACAGTAGCTGCCACTGAGGGTCCAACCTGGCATTAGACTGAGCTCAAGTCCTGATTCCATCATATACGAGCTGTATGAACTTGGAAAACTGAGTTCAACTCTCGAAGCATCTGCTTTGCCCCCCTTTGGAGTGAGAATAGTCAGTAGTATTGACTTCACAGGGCTTATTAGGAGGATTAAATTAGATACTGTTCATTTAGCACAGTTTCTGGCCTATAGAAGGCACACATAAAAGTTGATTATCGTTTTTATGGACCTCCAACTTTAAGCCTTCTATAAAGAATCAAATGATATCTCTGAAAAATACTAACTGCCTACAAGGTTGTAGGGAAAGTGGTATCTATGTTGACCTGATTAGAAAAAAGTGGAAAATCTCTCTTGTTTAAGCCTTGTTGAAAATTTTCTAAACTCTGTCTGCTCTTCTGCTTTAGTAATTAGAACAAACTTTGGAGACTCGTGGTTTTCTGATAATTGAGTTGCTCGTTGTAACGCAGGGCAATTCGACACTAGTGTTTATTTAAAAAATTACCGCAAATGAAGATAAATGGTGAGACATGCACTAAATTTGATGAAAATCCTGACGTGTTTCTTCTTGGGATTCTCTCTCTCTCTCTTTTTTCTCCTATGATCTGAGAGCGGATTACATTCTACTTGGGTGATGGCTCAGGTCAAATGTGTGGTTTTGCAGGTGCCTAGCCTTTCACAGACAATCTTGGAAGAACCATCATTGTCTCTGTAAGAAAACGGAGGGAAAGATGTGATTTTAACACTCAGCCTACAACAGTTCAACAATCTACCAATGTGAATTTAGAAATGCTGAGCAGGTCCCCCTTCTAGTAAGGAATATCTCTCCCGTTTTCTTATAATACCTGAGTTTCTACAACTGAGCAATCTACTCTTTTGTGTAAAACAGCTTCCCAGGATTGTTTCTCCTTTAAACGCAAGTGAACTTTGGGGATGGCACTCAGATCCCTTTATTTTACTGGACAACTGTGGAGCAGGGGTTGGGTGTGTTTCAAGAGGGAAAATATCCACAAGGGGACAGAAAAAGGACATAAATGTACAAAATCCCATTTTCCAAGAATGTAAAAAGCTAACTTCCAGGGGAGCCTGGGTAGCTCAATTGCTAAGCATCTGCCCTTCGGCTCAGGTCATGATCTCAGGGGCCTGAGAATCCAGCCCCGTGTCGGGCTCCCTTCTCAGAGGAAAAACCTGCTTCTCCCTCCCCCTGCTTGTATTCCCTATCTCATTGTGTCTCTGTCAAATAAATAAATAAAATCTTAAAAAAAATGCGAACTTCCAATATTTATTTTTTTTCCTTTGCTCTAAGTATCTCAATGTTCACTTGTTGAAAGCAATTGATTGAAGCCCTGGGAAGAAGTGGTAGATTGAAGCACTCATCAGAGTTGTTTGTGCTGCTTTGCAGGGGTCTGGCTGCACTAAATTATTTCAAGAAGTATTAATTATCTAAGTCACTCATAAGAAGCCATTTACCTATTTCATTTTCTTTTTTTTGAAGAGAATCTTTTTTTTTAAGATTTTATTTATTTGTCAGAGAGAGAGAGGGAGCGAGAGTGAGCACAGGCAGACAGAGTGGCAGGCAGAGACAGAGGGAGAAGCAGGCTCCCTGCCGAGCAAGGAGCCCGATGTGGGACTTGATCCCAGGACGCTGGGATCATGGCCTGAGCCAAAGGCAGCTGCTTAACCAACTGAGCCACCCAAGCGTCCCTCTATTTAATTTTCTGTGGTTCTTGATCCTTCCCCCAAATTCTTACAGGCCTCCGCAGCTGGCACAGAGTCTGCTCCCATAACTATAATCCCTGTCCCATACTCTCACCTCCATCATACATCATACATACCTGATACAACCCCACCTTGGTAAAAACCCAACCCTCTGTCCACCCTACATCTGCCCCTGGCAGCTGAAGGTGGTTGGTGAGAAAAGCAACGATGCTGGAAGCTTTCACATTAAGTTTTTTTTTTAAGATTTTATTTATTTATTTGACAGAGAGAGATCACAGTAGGAGAGAGGAAGGGAAGAGATCACAGAGAGAGGAAGGGAAGCAGGCCCCCTGCTGAGCAGAGAGCCCGATGTGGGACTCTATCCCAGGACCCTGAGATCATGACCTGAGCCGAAGGCAGCGGCTTAACCCACTGAGCCACCCAGGCGCCCCTTTCACATTAAATTCTCAGCCACAAATCCAAGTATGTTTGTCCGACTGACAGATTCTCCACTCTTCTCGTGAAATATTTTGACTATTTCACATTTTCTTTCCTCCAACCTTAAGCCAGGGCTTCTCAACACTGGCCACACTTTTGAATCACCTGGAAGACTTTAAAACACAGGAGTGCCCACCTCCAGAGGATCTGATCTAATTGGTGTAGAACCAATTAGATTAATATCCAATTAGGGTCTGGATATAAGTGTGCTTTTAAAATTCTCCCAGTGATTCTAATGTACAGCCATTTTGTTCAGAGTGAGAACTGAACACCTTCCATCAGATACAGCTGATGACCGACCATTCTGATGACTTCACTGAGAAAAGTAAATTGAGGGCACCTGGGTGGCTTCAGCTCAGATCATGGTCTCAGGGTCTCGGACTCTCGCATCAGGCTCTCTGCTCAGCAGGAAACCTGCTTCTCCCTCTCCCTCTGCCTGCCTCTCTGCCTACTTGAGATCTCTCTCTCTCTCTCTCTCTTTCACTCTGTGTCAAATAAATAAATGAATAAAATATTTTAAAAAAAGAAAGAAAAACAAACTGGGTGGGTGTGTAGGTGGCTAAGTGGTTAAGCGTGTGAATCTTGGCTCAGGTCATGAGCTCAGGGTTATGAAATCGAGCCCCACGTCAGGCTCCATGCTCAGCGGGGAATCTGATTGAGATTCTCTCCCTCTCCTTCTGTCTCTTCTCCCTGCATGTGTGTGCTCCTGCTCTCTCTCTCTCTCTCTCTCTGTCAAATAAATCTTGAATAGAAAAATCGGTAAGGAAAGAAGACCCACAGAATCCCACTAAGTTTACCTGGGTGGAACCCTTACTCCAATCCCTTCTGAGTGAGGACAAGCCCCTCCACTTGGGGTTTCTTCTCATTTCCCTGATCTCTGAGTATGAATGTGCTCCAGGACTCAACCTCAGACTTCTCCTCTGTCTACACTGAGTCCTTGGTGACTGTCCCTCTTCTACCATCTGTCTCCTGATGACTCCACATCTCCACCTCCAGTCCAGACCTGGATTTTGAGCTTTCTTCCACTGCCTGCTTTCCAGATCTACCTAGATGAGTTAAACCCAACATGTTCAAAACCAAGCTCTTATTCTTCTCGAGCTCTGCTGGTCTTGCAATAGCTCAAACAGGAAACTGTAGAGTCATTCTTGATTCATCTCTTTCTTTCACTGCCCACGTTTAATTCTTTGGTAGAAGCTGTGGATTCTATCTTCAAAATATGTTCTAAATCTGACCAGTTCTCCACACTTCAGTTACTCCCACTGTGGTCCAAAACACCGTCTTCGATAGCCTGAGTTATTGTAATAGTCTCCTATCTGGTCTTCTGGATTCCATTTTTGCTCTGTTCTAGTTTATTTTCCACTCAGCAGTTAAAGCAATCCGTTTAAGACAAAAGTCAGACCTTGTTATTTCTCTGCTCTAAGATCTCCAATGGCTCCCCACTTCATTCAATACAAAATTCAGTCTTACAAAATTTAACACTCAACTTCCTTCTCAATTCATCTCCTACCTCTTCACTCAGCTGTCTCTGCCTCCGCTAACCAGCCTCCTTAGTGTCTAACAGAGTACAGCAAGTGTGTGCCTCCCTTGGAGGGTTGCACTTGTTTCCTCTTCTTAAATGTACCCGTCTTGTTCTCTGAATCCACTCAAGGATCTGCCAATGTCTTTTTATCAGAGTAATCTCCCCTAACTGCACACACAGCCAGCACCAGCACCATCACAATCAACATAGTTTCTGTCCCTCTCTACTTTTGACTTCTTATCAACAGCTGACATATTATATATTTATTTATTTACTGTCTGTTCTTTCTCTTCTATTTGAATGCATGTGCTATAAAAATGGTATTTGTGGGGGGTTTTTTCCTGATTTATTCTGTGTTCAGAAGAGTATTTGATACATAATACTCAGTACATAATTGTTGAACGAACGAATGAATGAATGAATGAATGAATCAATGGAAATATCAGGTTATCTCAATCTTAAGAGAGATTTCTCTCAAGCATTTTCTATAGTATTGCCCTATTTCATTCTCTGAACCTCTGGGTTGATTAGTAGATAAAATCATCATGTAAAATCAGTTTGAGCAAGGTTGGATCCTTAAGCTTCTATGTCACCTAGGACTCCAAATGTCATGGTGTACCATGCACATTTGCCTCCAGCCTTCTCTCCCATATTTTGGTCATGGTTCAGCAGCTATGGCATCGTTCAGCTTTCTTTTCCCCTCCCCTGTCTCAGTTCCAGGAGGTCCTCCTTGGCTTTGGGCCCCCTCCTTGTGGGTGATGAAGGCAATGTAGGGAGAGGCAGCAGCTTCCCTGACTCACCCCTGCTTTCTCCATTCATACTGATCCAGTAACGCATAGCCTGTGCAGTACAGGGCTGGCCAGGTCAGTCTCTGCCACCTTAGGACCTTATTTTTGTTCCCTGCGGCAGTTTGGCCATTTGCAAAATCAGAAATTGTAAAAGTACAAACAGGAGTCAATATGCCATATTTATAGATTTTAAGATGCCCCTCCCCTCCCATTTTCTTTCACATCTCCAATGTCAGGAATTGTCTTATAGTTGGGGCTGAGCAGGTGGAAGTCCCTATAAAGTTACCACAGCTTGACCCTGTGCCATGTGGTTACTGCTCCTAGGGCACAACTGATCATCTACATCCCTTGGCATGCCAAGCCACAGGCCTTTTGAGGACCATTTAAAGAAAGAAAATAAACTGGTTATTATATGAAAATCTCAGATAAGGAAAAAAAAAAAAAGAAAAAGAGAAACCCCACCAGCATCAAACCAAGCAGAATGGAGAGGTGGCAATTTGGATGACCTCAGAATACTTTTATAAGAAGTGCAGCATGCAAAACAATCTTGAGAAAGGAGAACAAAGCTGGAGGGTATCCGTTTCTTGGATTTCAAGATATACTACAAAGTTATAGTAATCAAAACAGTTGGGTACTGGGAGAAAATATACGCATAAATCAATGGAAACAGGATAGAGAGCCCAGAAATAAATCCACAATTATATGGTCAATTAACCTTTGACAAAGGAGGCAAGAATATGTAACAGAAGAAAGTCTTCTCAAAAACAGTGTTGGGAAAACTGGAGAGCCATGTGCAAAAGAATGAAACTAGACCACATTCTTTTACCATACATGTAAAGAAACTCAAAATGGATCAAAGATCTAAATGTGAAGTGTGAGGTGTGCCTGTCTTGCTCAGCCTGTACAGGATGTGACTCTTATTCTTGAGGCTGTGAGTTTAGGTCCCACATTCAGTGTAAAGCTTACTTAAAAAAAAAATTAAATGAATAAATGAGAGACCTGAAACCATAAAACTCCTAAAAGACAATAAGCAGTAATCACTTGGAGATTGGTTTTAGCAACATTATTTGTGGGTATGTCTGCTTAGGCAAGGGAAACAAGAACAAAAATAAATTATTAAGACTACAACAAAATAAAAAGCTTTTGCACAGTAAGGGAAACCCACAACAAAACCAAAAGGGAACCTACAGAATGGGAGAAGATAGTGGTGAATGATAAATATAATAAAGGATTAATAACCAAAATATGTAAAGAACACACACACACACACACAAAACCCCCCAAAAACCCAAACCCCAACATATAATCCAATTGAAAAATGGGCAGAGGACTTAATAGACATTTTTCCAAAAAATACATACAGACATCCAATAGACATGTGAAAAGATGCTCAATATCACTCATCATCAGGAAAATAAAATCAAAACCACAGGGAGATCTATCACCTTATACTTGTCAGAATGGCTAGTATTAGAAAGACAAGAAAGAACAAGTGTTGGCCAGGATGTGGAGAAAAAGGAACCTCTGTACATTTTTAGTGGGAATGTAAATTGGTGCAACAACTGTGGAAAACAGTATGGAGGTTCCTCAAAAAACTAAAAATAGATTTACCATATGCTTTAGTAATTCTAGTACTTGATATTTACCCAAAGGAAATAAAAACACTTGATTCAAAAAGATATATGCCCTCCTAGGTTTTCTGCAGCACTATTTATAATAGCCAGTATATGGAAGCAGTTCAGGTGTTTATCAGTAGATGAATGGGTAAAGATATGGTGTATATAGATATATAATGGATTATTATCCAGCTATAAAAAAGAATGAGATCTTGCCATTTGTGACAACATGGCTGGATCTAGAAGGTATTAGGTTAAGAGAAATAAGTCAGACCGAGAAAGGCAAATACCATATGATTTCACTTCCTTTTTTTTTCTTTTTAAGATTTTATTTATTTATTTGAAAGAGAGAGAGATCACAAGTAGGCAGAGAGACAGGCAGAGAGGCAGGTGAAGCAGGGTCCCCACCGAGCAGAGAGCCAGACTCGGGGCTTGATTCCAGGAACCTGGTATCATGACCTGAGCCAAAGGCAGAGGCTTTAACCCACTAAGCCACCCAGGGGCCCCTGTAATTTCACTTCTATATGGAATATAAAAAAAGAAACAAGTGAACAGACAAAAAAAAAAAAAAACAGAAATAGACTCTTAAATACAAAGAACAAACTGGTGGTTATGGGAGGGAAGGTGGATGGGGGATGGGTGAAATAGGTGAAGGGGATTAAGAGGTACAAATTTCCTGTTATCAAATAAATAAAATAATTTCCTGTTCTCATCTGGAGATGAAAAGTACAGCATTGGGAATACAGCCAATGATAATATAATAAGTTTATATGGTGACGTGATGATATACTTACTGTGGTGATCACTGAGTAATGTATAGAATTGTCAAATTACTATGTTGTACACCTGAAACTAATTTAACATTGAATGTCAGCTATATGTCTAATAATAATTTTTTAAGCGCAGCATGACAAACACTCTGGGTGACTCAGAGGAACATATTGTGAGAAAAATTTGGGCACTGAAATCTCTCAGTTAGAAAGTAAATAAATGTAGTGAGATTCTTAATGTGAGGTTTGGAAAAACGTTAACCAAAAATTTTAACTTTTATTTTATGTATGCATTAAGGCCATATGTAATAAAAATCTGTCTAAATACTTACCAAAGAGCTTTTTGAATACATTTAAATTAAAATATTAATGAAAAGAAAACATTGTATCATAGTTTGAATGGTAGCATTTTTTGTTTCTTATTAAACTATACCAGGAAAGGAGGCCAAGACTCAATGAAATATGGCTATTATCCCCAGTTTCACAAGAGCATGAACCTCTCTGGCTTAACAAAGCCTAAGGAATCTACTACAGAAATGGGTTGTTCTTACTACCCTGGAGCCTTTTGTGCAGACTATGAACCAAAAGCTCAATATTAATCTTAAAATTAATTATATTACAAAGTTGTATTATTTGGAAGATGTGTTTAAATGACTCAAAGTTAAAAGATCTCAGTATAATGCTGGTTCTATAATTATCCTCCCAGAAAACTTTACTTGTAAAACTTAATGATGTAGAACCATAATCATAGCATCGAGTAGGAGGTTGCCAAGCAGATGGGAAAGTTTTTTGGTTTTTGTTTTCCAGTTGTTTTCTTCCCTTTCCTCCCCTCCTTTCACAAGGAGAATCAGCCACCTGTTTTTAAAGGCTGAAGTATTTTTACTGTTCTTGGTCAGAAACATTTGTTTAAACAAAGTAGCACTTGGTTGCTAAACCCTTGATTCTAAATGGACATAGCCATCTAATTTTTGTTGGGCCAGGGTTTGGATAACAATTTGATTTCCCAGTCTGTTTCTTTGGTGACCATATAATCCTCTCCCAGTGTTGCATGCTCTGTGAGCTACAAGCACTTGAGAGCTCATAAGCACAAAGACTCTAAGGTTTCTTTGGGATTAGCACCATACAAATGCAGATTTGGCACAATGGAAGACTGATTCCATCCTTGTAACTGTTACTGCTCTACTTCCTGCTTCCTCTGGGTAGCAAAGCAAGCCACTGTTTTTAAAATACACACTCACTTTAGCTGCTGACTTTTTCATTGGCTGCCTGGAGAAGAGAAGGAGTTCTTGCCTATGTATTTCAGTGTTTTGATCCCTTTCAATTATTTTTTAAAATATATATCATTAAATTTTACAGGAGTATTACAGAATTCCTAATTGCAGAATTTGAACTTGAGCTACGCAATCTAACTTTTCGTCTTTAATCTATGTGTCAATGACCTTTTTAAGTCTGATTACCTGTATGAACTCTCTTCAGAATCTTTCCCTGGTTAACACAGTATAGAGAAGTGCTGGAAACCAGTTCTTTTCTGTGACACAATTCTTCCAACGGAGTTGAAATGCTTTGCAAACAATTTCACGTATATCAGCCAATTCATATACAAAGCAATGTCATGTGAATCCTTTCCTTTTTATATATCATCTTTCAGTGATGATCAGGAATTCATGCTGGTACAGAGACTCTGGTTTGGGAGGAGGAAACAGGGGCTTGCGAGGGGAGGGCGAGAGCAGAAGCTGCTCACCTGCTGTTAGAACTGACCTTAGCTGGTGGTACCAACATCTTCACCCTTTATGCATCTGCATCCTTTATGCATGAAATAGCAATATGCCTTTCCCTGTCGTGTAATCCTTATTTAGTTAATACCCAGTAGGATTTGCAAGCCCTTCACATCTCTGTGGATTTATTTTATTTCAGAGTGCAAGTGACTTTATGGCCCAATTACCATCATTGTGACTTATTGCATTATTGTGGGAGGGAGAGAGGAGCAAGAAACGCCTGATCATGTGTATCGTCATCAATGGAATGAGTGCCACACACTCCTGGCCAAGGCAGAGGGATGGATGAAACCTTTCTGATCTATTGTTTATCAGAACACTGAAGCCTGGGTGATTGTGCCGTATTTTAACAGACAAGTGTGTCAAATGTATGGGTGAAGATGTTGCAGTGGTGGTGTTAGAGTAATTAATATTTGGAAGGTAATGAATATTTTGAGTTTAAAAATGTCAAAGGTCAAAGACGGGAGGAATGACTAAGATCGGATGTTGACCCCCTCAAATTACAGGGGTATTGAAGCGAGACTGAGTCACCACCTGACCCCAGGAATGAACCAGCGAGGCGGGCTCCTTATTAGAGCAAGGCTCCCGGAAGCCAGATAGCCCTTGTGCTTGCAAGAGCTCAAGGCACAGTCGGCTGTGGAGGACCGAAGCAGCAGCAGCCACAGCAGCCACGGGAATCGTGACCCTCGGGCCCTGCGCCTACCTGGAATTTCCGCAGCGCCTGGTTCAGAACCACCGGGGCGGACAGCTCCCCGCCGCCGCCTGCGCCGACTGCGGAAGGGGACCGAGAGCGCGGGCTTCACGCTCCGTGAGCCGGCTCGGGCGGCGGGGAGACCGGCTGCGTCCCCCCCAACCCCCGACACCCACTCGGTTCCTCCGCTCCCCCTGCGGGGCCGCGCGGGGCGTGCCGGTGGCCGTCCCGGGCCACACGTCCCGCAGGAGAGGAAGCCACCGGCCGCCCTACCCCCTGCCGCCGCCGCCGCCGCAGCTGCTCTCCCAGCCCGGCTCCGCGGAGGGGTGTGGGGCGTGCCCCGCGCGGGCCCCGCCCCGGCCTGCTCCCCATTGGCCGGCGGGCCGGAGGTGCGAGGAGGCGGGGTCCATCTCTGGCAGCTCGCGCCCGGGAAGGTCGGCCAGGGAGCGCGGGGTGCCGCGGGAGGGCGCGCGGGGACGCAGCGGGCGCCGAGGAGACGCAGCGGCGGCGCCTGGGCCCGGCCGCAGCCCCTGCCTCCCGTCCTCGCGCCCTGCGTCCCTCGGCGGCCTGCAGCCTGCGGCGCCCGAGCTCCGAGGGCGCTTCCTCGGGCACTGGGCCCGAGGCGGCCAAGACTGCGGGCCGGCCGGGCGCGGGGCGGCGGGCGCTGTGCTGAGGGCAGCGCTGGTGGGGGGCGGCGGGCCGCGGCGCGGGCCCGGTGCCCGGCGCGTGGGGCTGGGAGGCGCTCTGGGGGGCGGGCGCGCGGGCGGCGGCCGGGGCTATGGCCCAGGTCGGCGGGAGCGCGCGGAGGAGGGCGCCGGCGCTGCTCGAGGCGGCCCGCGCGCGCTACGAGAGCCTGCACATCTGGGACGACGTGTTCCGCGAGTCCGGCCCGGACAGCGGTGGGAATCCCTTCTACAGCACCTCCGCCGCCTCGCGCTCCTCCTCAGCCGCCTCTTCGGACGCCGAACAGGAGCGCCCCGGCCCCCCTGCTGCCTCCCGACGCCCCCGAAGCGCAGGAGTCCGACGAGGACGAGGCCAGCGCGGGTTGGAGTGCCACGCTGCGGGACCGCCCGCCCCCGCGCTTCGTGGACACTGGCGGTAAGGCGCGGCCCGCGGGGGCGGGGGCGGCCTGGGGAGGCGTGAGCGCGGGGCTGGGAGAACTCCAGACGCTCCGCGGGCCGGCTGCTTGAGGGCGGCTTTTAGGTCAGCACACAGATGGGGCCCTGGCAGCGGGGATTTGAAGTGGGAGAATCAGTCTGGTTGCGTGGTGGTGGTTGGTGGGGGCCGCTCTGACTTCCCCGCGGATGGAGAGGATGAGGCGGAGGCCCAGGTGGCACCCTGCCGCTGGCAAGGACCCAAGGGGGGGCCTTCCCTCCCTTGCTGGGAGTGTCCAACCCAGTCACACCTGTGGGGTTGCTCGTTAGGGGTGCGTTTGAGTTAGGTTCCTAAAGCCCGATGCAGCTTGTGTGTGTGTGTCTGTGTGTGTGTCTGTGTGTGTGTCTGTGTCTGTGTGTGTTTGTTGCGGGTGGGGGGTACGTAAATCGTTTTGTGTGGATGGCCCCAGAGCAGCATTACCCAGGTGCCAGGGGTGGGGCAGCCAGCCTTTGGAGGGAGGCCTAGTGCGAGCCGGGACGTCTTCACTGGCTCATGTTTTCTCCAGTGAATCTGACCAACTTTGTCCATCCCTTTCAGGATCACTTGCTGAGAGCAGAGAAGAGTGAGAGGACCAGTTATCAGTGTTAAGCTGTCTGCTCTCGCTCCAGAAGGCACTTGTGTGTTCTGCTTACCTACACGGTCATGGTCAAGCCCCTGATATCTGGAGGTCGCAGGCCTGCTGGTGGTTGTGGCTGCTTGAAATCCTCCTTTACTGCCTACTTTTTGGGAAGGTAATTCTGACACGTCTCTGCTTAACCTGCAGAAGCTCTGCGGCCTCTGCCCTCTGGGAGAGGTGGAGACCAGCCAGCAGTCCCACCTGTCCCCTGATGCTTTCTGTTCCCTGCTCGACAGCCTACTGTGGCAGGCCCTTGTTTCTGCACACCATTTTCTTGTGTTGAAGAGTGTGCAACCAGTGTTGTGCAGGACCAGGGAGTGGCCATACTGGACCCAATGCCGCTCTCCCTGTGGCTCTCCATGATTGTTGTTCAACCATAGGAGGGCAGGCCAAAGGGAACCCTGGCTGGTGCCTGGGCTTGGATCTGGACCTTGTGCCACAGCCTGCTGGTAGGCTGATTGGGTTGGCTGGACTCTCTCAGCAGGGAGTGGTCTGCAGACCTCCCATGGACAGCCTGCAGTGTGGACACCCTGAGCTACAGCTGGGCTCTAGGGTCCGAGTCAACTGTGCTGTGTTTTGGAATGGGTGAATTTAACATATTCTCATTTAGGCTTCAGTTCAGAGTTTGGGAATTTTGAAAGTCACATCACCCTGCATAATCCTTTTAAACCCCATACATTTCCCAGAATGTCATAAGTGTTTCCAGCCCCAGATGGCTGTTTTCCATTCAATTAGCTCTTTAAGAATTGTATGTACCCAGAGCTCTGGTTTGGAAGACTTGATGCTGTGAGTGCTGTGATCCAGTTTTTGATCTTAGAACCTGAGAGACATGTCCTCTTGTTTCCCTCCCTCTCTGGAGAAAATAGAGGAATCGTGTTAGCTCTTTAAGCCTGGTTATGACTAAGAGCCATGAGTGTTGGTCTGAGAAGGATGAGCGCACCTAAACACATTTTCAAGCAATATTATGTTTCTCAGTAACCTATACTTGGGAGAAATTCTGCATCAGAGCAATTTAGTCTAGCCACTGCGGCACTTAAATGGTCATGAAGTTCAGGATCATTTGTCATTTAGCATCAGGTTCAAATTCTGCTTCCTTTGGATGTGCACTGAGCTCACATCTGGACCCGAGAATCACAGGCAGGCAGGTGCTTTAACCAAAGACATTTAGTGGTTATTGGATGGTATTTATACCCAATTTTGTTTTCCAGTTTTTTGTGGAAGCTTGCTTTTAAAATCCAACCCTAATGAAGAATTTCCTTTTCTTCTTGAAACAGTCTTTCCCTGTGGGAAATTTGAGGTGGTGGCGGAAGGGTGATGTGGATGGTTTATTAAGCATGAGTTCAGATGGCCTGGAACAATGGGATATGATTTATGGGGCCTGGAAATAGATGCCAGGCAGAGAAAACCCTTGTGCCTGCGGTGGGGGGGGGGGGGGGGAGATGGACGGGTTTGGTAAGAGTGAGAGCTGCACCCTGGCCAGTCTGAGAGCAAGGGGCTCAGGCTCTGAGGTTTATTAAAGTGTCAAATATAACCCCACTTTAGGAAGGCAGCTTGGGCCTGTCTTCCATCTTTGTTCCCTGGTTCACTGACAGACGTCAGCAGGCCGGTGGGGTAGGAAACGGTGGCAAACAGGATGGTGGCATTTGGATCTGTGGTCAACCCTCGAATAGGAAAATCCGTAGCAGAAATGGCTGTTGCTGCTAGAAGCAGATGAGGAAAGCAAAGGACTTAGGGAACAGGTTTCATGCCTGCTTTCTGCTGCAAAAGCGTGTGTGTGTGTGTGTGTGTGTGTGTAAATAAATGAATGTGTATGTGTGCATAGGTGTCTTACACATAAATATGTATTGCTTGTGCTGGCTTGGGCTGGTTGGGGATTTTGGTTTTGGTTTTAAATTAGAGATCACAGGTGCTGTCTAGGAGTCCCGCTGATGCCCTAGAGTCCCTGCGCCGGAGAGAGGCATCGGCACTGGGCACCCCTGAGCTTGGATCTGCATCTGGAGTGCAGTAGGGAGGCACCTGGTGCCCAGCCGAGGGGAGGAGGGCAGGGAGGCAGAGGTGTTTCTGTGGTTCAGGTTGAGACTAGTCCACGAGCAGCTCTTCTAGTCTTCCAGTCTTCCCAGATTCTTCCTTCTGTTCTGTCCACGCATTTAGCTTCCTGGATCAGGCGCTCCAGAAGTGCAGCCAGCAGATAGGAGTGGAGGTAGCCTCTCCCTCTCCCCTTTCCCTCTACTCCCTGGCTTCTGGTTGTGCCTGGAGATATGGGCCCCCTTGAGGTGATTTAAATACAAAGACCATGCTTGCCCTGCTGCCTCTTAAACCCTGTCTGAAGGGAGGGTCAGCCTGGAAGCTGAAGATGCCTGCTGGGACCCCAGGGTCCAGAACCTTCTCCTGATCAGACTTACAGCTCTCCCTCTAAAATAACCCCTTCAAGCTGTCAGCCTCACCTGCCCACTGTGTAAATAACTGACACAGCAGGTGGGCTCACTCCTTGGAAGCAGCACGAAATTCAGGACGTGCTGGTTTCCGGGCTTCTGCCCTTCTCATTTCCCATTCTGAGCAGTCTTGTGACTTGTTCCCTCTGAGGAGGCAAAGGAACAGGCAGATTCCCAGATGCTCAGGGGCCCCTCTGTGTTTGGCTTTGTCGGTGGTTCCTTTGCCGTGGCTGGCTGGATTCTGAGCTGTTTGCTTTTTCTCTTAGAGGCTGGACATCCTAAGAGTTTTTTTTTTTTTTTTTTTTTTCTGTGTACCGTGTCAGCAACCCTCGGTAATCATTCAGCAGGGAGGTGTGACCTTGAGAAGCTGAAGACGACCGTAGGGCTTTGGAAATTAACATGGTTAAATGTTTTATCTTAGGGTTTGTTGTTGGTTTACTCGGCTTAAAGTCTTTTTTGACTGAGAAGTAAGAGGAGAAACATCTTAAAGCTAGAGTTAAATGTATATGCTCGTAATGGGTTTGTGAGCTGAGGTACCTGGGCCCTCGTCATTGGTGTCCACGGTGAGCCCCTGCTCCCAGCTTTAGCTCTGTATGGCATTCGGTGGCTCCGGGAGGAGCTGGGCATCTGGGCGAGCGACAGGGTACGCCTTATGCAGTGCTCCCTAATAGTCAGCCACATGCCCCTACCACACAGAATTCAGAGAAGGGAGCTTCCTGGAGGGAGGTGGTGTTCAGGCAGTGGGCATGACGGTGACCACAACCAGCGGACCCCGGTCATAGTGTTCCATTTCATAACCACGCCAAACCTTTGCAAGTACTCCGAGAGAGCTGCGATCACCTCCACTTCACAGAGAAACATGGTTTCGTCTGAGGCGATGAGATGACCTGGGGAAGTGGTAGCCTTCTCTCGAGGGAGACTTGATTAATCAGGGATGGTTGTACCTTTTTAGTTTTTTTTTTTTTTTCTTTACAGCATCTGAAAACTTTTGCTGTCAGAAATACTTTTGTATTTTTACAGGGAATTGCTTGTAACTTTTTCTAAGGGCGTACGCAGTTCAGTGAGGTCTAATGCATGTATGGATTTGGATTTGTGTAACCAATCTGCACAGTCTGATAAGAGACAGGAAATCTGGAATGTTATCTCTTTATTTAATCTGTCTCAGCCACTGTGATGAGCGTGGATAGAGCACTTCTGCAAGCAGCAGGGCTCTGAATCCATGGGGAATCTGGAGGTTGTGTGGGGTCTGGTACTCAGTTTTATTTTATTTATTTTATTTTTTTAAAGATTTTATTTATTTGACAGATAGAGATCACAAGTAGGCAGAGAGGCAAGCAGAGAGAGGGATGAGGAAGCAGACTCCCTGCTGAGCAGAGAGCCCTATGCGGTGCTCGATCCCAGGACCCTGAGATCATGACCTGAGCCGAAGGCAGAGGCTTTAACCCACTGAACCACCCAGGCGCCCCTGGTACTCAGTTTTAGAGTTGAAAACTCACCTTTATTTTTAAGAAGTGTGATTGTGTATTTTTTCTTATTAATAAGTAATATATGTACATTTTAGGGAAAAAATGATAAAATTTTAAGAAATCCCATAACCCCTCATGACCTTAGCTAACCATAGTTAATCATATTGAGTATATTCTTCATATATCTTAGGTGTCAGCTTGTTGGGTGACCTGCTCTTTAATTGTAATTAATATATTGTAGTCATTTTCCATTTACATTTTTAAATGTCGATTTTAATGAGTCCGCGGTATCACACAGTTTCCTCTGGGTCGGTGTTGTTGCTGCCTCCCTCTTGTATTTGTTCTGCTGTGATAAATATTCTTGAAACCTAAGTCTGTGTGTACATCTGTAGCACAATCCTTAGCAGAAAATGACCAAAGCAGAATTGAATCAAGGACCCACTGTAAGGTTTTTGGTGTCTGTGGTGAAATAGGTCTCCAGAAACATATCTACAATGCTCCTGCCGGCTGTGCACTGAAATCCTTAGAAAGTCATGCTTGGAGGACCTGCTCCAGTGTGTGATTCCTGCCCGCTGGGGCTCTTAGAGGACCGTTGCCTTTGGTAAAGCTTGCTGAGGTGTAATACACACACACAGCAGGTGAGTCCTAGCATGCGGCACACTGTGTGTAACTACTACCCAGATGAGGATCAGGAACATTCTGAGCACACCAGAGGTTCCCTCCTGCTCCTTCCCAGTCAGTCACTCCCTGCCCCCTGCTTCTCTTCCATCACCAGCGATCAAGGTTGCCTGTTACCTTGCTCTGGTGGTTCGGTTCCTCAGGACATCTGTGGATTCCTTCTTGTTGTCGCGTATGTGGCATCTTAAATTTCGTTATCGTCTGTTGTCTTCCATCACGTAGGTACTG
This sequence comes from Mustela lutreola, assembly GCF_030435805.1. NCBI lineage: Eukaryota > Metazoa > Chordata > Mammalia > Carnivora > Mustelidae > Mustela > Mustela lutreola. The sequence continues at coordinate 60,567,880 of NC_081305.1, read as the reverse complement.
TAGTCGGTTATCCGTTCTCCTGTTAATGGTCTTTTACATGGCATCCAGTTTGGGGCTTCTGAGGATAAGCTGCTTCAGACATTCTTGTGGTTTTGATGGACAGATACATTTCCCTTGAGCATGTAAACCTAGGAAAAGGTTTTCCAGGTCCTAGATTAGATGCAGGTCTCCCCTGTCGACCTCGTGGACTGGGTGATGTTTTGCTGAGGCCTGCCTTGTGCATGGCCAGATGTTGGCCACCTCCATTCGGCCTCTCCCCACCAAATGCCCAGTGGCGCCCTTTCCTCCAATTACATCAACCAAACGTTTCTCCAGGCATTGCCATATGTCCCCTGGGGAGCCAAATCACCTGCAGCTGAGAACAACTGCTTAATTTTTTTTAAAATTTATTTTAAATTTATTTTTTGAAAAAATTTTATGTATTTATTTGAGAGGGAGGGGAGAAGCAGAGGGAGAGGGAGAAGCCAACTCCCTGTTGAGTAGGGATCCTGGTGCAGGCCTGGATCCCAGGACCTTAGGATCATGACCTGAGCCGAAGGCAGATGCTTCACCGACTGAACCCCCTGGTGCTCTGAGAACCCCTGCTTCAGTACATGCTGCCACACTGTGTTCCAGTTCATCCAGTTGCCAGCGATGTGCAGGACATGCCATGTGTTAATTCAGCAACATACTGAACCCTGCTGGGATAAAATGATGAGTGAGACCTGTCTCCTGGGGTCCAGCAGGAGAGACAAAGTAAAGACAAGGAGAAAGAGCCTCTGGGAAGCAGTGGGATCAACGTTAACAGGGATTTAGGTGGCCCCTCTGATGGAGGTGGCCCCCTGAGCTGCTTCTGGAAGCAGAGATAATGATTACTCAGGTGAAGAGGAAGGAACAGGGCATCTCCAACTCGGGCAAAGGCCAGGAGGAGAGAGAAGGTATGCCACTCTGCCCAGGGGCGGACCCACCCTTTTCCTACCCTGAGCATCCCGACCCGAGGCCTTATATACAAAAATGTCCTGAAACGCGACATGATGTCCTTGTTGCCACAGCACAAGTAACTGTAGCTGGGATCCAAGGTCCCATGTTCAGGTGTTCAGGTGCAGATTACAGATGTTTCCGGCGTTTCCTGGCGCCCACAGGGAGGGGAATGTGGTCGGCTCAGTGAGATCTATGAACTTAGGATGGAATCTCTGGAGAAGCCCTGAGCTCTGCCCTCAAAAGAAGGAAGAGGGAAAGGGAAAAACTCAACTTCTGTTGGTGGAAAGAGGCACGGTGTTGTCTCGGGGTGGGAGGTATGTCGTACTAAAAGGATAACAGGCTCTGAAAACACCCTGTAATGTGACGATGATGTTCCGCCCCGACTGGCACGTGGTGCAGAGAGCCCCTCTCCCCTTTTTGAGTTTCAGAAAAAACTTATTACAAAAGTAGGAACCCCGGGCAACAGTTAGCTGTGTGTTTAATAAGCCACTTTACTAAAAAGTTTAGAACTGCAAATCTTTACACTCTCACTGCGACAGACTCACTCCTTGGCCAGGATATTGGAAACTTCATCTGCTTCCATTTCCAGCTTCTAGGCTCGTGGACACCCCCACCCCATCCCCATTTCTTCTGTGGAAGAGGAGCGATCTTTTACAAATATAGGCTAATCTGATGATTCCCCGCTTAAACCTTCATGTAGCTTCCGGCTGAAACCAAAGGGAATTCCAGAGTCCTTCGCAAGGCCTCCAATGCCGACAGCTGCTCCGCAGCCTTCCTTTCCAGTGTCCCCTTAGTCCCCTGTCCTGCTGTCTGCACATAATCTATTCATTTCCGCCTTCATGCCTATGGGGCCCATACCTGGAATGTTCTTCATGGCAGGCTCTGCTTGTTAGTTTGGTCTTGATTCAGATGTCACTGCCTTACCCCATCACTCTTTGCTGCCACATTTGCTAATATGTTTCCCTTGTGGGATGAGATGCTGGATGTCTTGGTCACAGTTAGGACATGGTGAGTCCTCTGTGTTTGTTGAATAAAGGAACTAACAGAAGACCAGATGAACACACACCTAGATTGTTAAAAATGAGGATGGAATCAGCACCAATGGAGAAATGTCTAAACGTTTTCTACATCCCAAATAGTGGAAGAGAGGTTGGACCACTCTTGAGGGAACAGATTCCGTACTAGGAAGGCAGCGAAGCAAGTCTGGGATGTATTTTACAGGTTTTCTGTCCTGCATAGAAAACTGAACTTGGCCTCGGAGGAACTCTACAACCTTGGGCTTCTGCGGCCTGCCCACACTTCCTAAGAGCTAGAGACACCCAGACAGGAGCCTATTAGAAATCTGAAGGGAAGACAGCCTCTTGTACCCTTTTATCTGTTTAACAAGTGCTTGTGTGTCCTGTACTATGTGCAGATAGTGTTCTAAGAACTTCGTTTTTTTTTTTTAAGATTTTATTTATATATTTGAGAGAGAGAGAGAGAGGGCAGGAAGTGAAGAGGGAGGGAGAGGGACATGCAGACTCCTCGCTGAGCAAGGAGCCTGACACGGCCCTATCCCAGGACCCTGAGATCGTGACCTGAGCTGAAGTCAGATGCTTACCCACTGAGCCACCCAGGTGCCTCTAAACACTTTGTAATGTGTGTGCTCCTCAAAACAATCTTGTGAGGTATTATTATCCTCATTTTTAGTATAAGGAAACTGAGTCACCGATTGGTTAAGTGATCTCGGGTGAAAGAGTTCCTTTGACTAGGGCTCGAGGAAACCCCATCCTTACGGCGTGAATGTGGAACACAGTATATCTGGTCAGATCTGCTAATTAATGGTATTTCCCTTGTGAGGGGCCCTTGAAGGCAAGTGTCATTCTCCAGATCTGTCTGACCTGCTGCCTCTCTTCCTGGTGGCGGCACCTCGCTACTCAGCACCCTTTGTAGTGAGACGGGGCCGCTGCCTGGATTCAGCGCGGTGGAAAATGAGCCCAAGGGTGGGCTCCACTCTCAGGCCTGGCCGTGGGAGGCCCCTGGGAGCCACACGTCAGGGATGTTGGGGGCCGGCAGGCAAAAGGACCTCGTATCGAAATCACCATTTGGAGAAAAGCTGCTCCCGCATCAGCCACAGCTCTCAGGGATTAAAGGCTTGTCGGCCAGAAATGAACTTCTTCCCCAGTTGGTTCTTGGTACGTTTGGTGGGGGGTGTTAGAGGAGCTGGGTTTGCAGACACAGACGCTGAAGAAAAGCGGATTCCTCGGGGGAAGTGGATTCAGAGCAGTTGGGCCCACGCGGCATTGCTGCGTGGGTACTCCTGAGGGGCTACAAGGGAAGACAGCCCAGAGGATAAAAATCGATTCCCTGTCTCCTTGCTGCGACATTCCCACGGTGATTTTGGGAGCGGCCAGGGATGGGTGCCGGGAAGCCACGTGCATCCTGCGCTCTGGAGATGGGTGCTGAACCGCACGTCGGTGGTTTGAGGCTGTAGACGGTTTGGAAGGGGCTAGGGGGTCAGTTTATGGCTGGAGAGGACCTGGGGCAGGAGGCCTGGGCTGTGCGTGGGCTCCCCCTGTGACTTTGCACCAAGGGGCTCCTTCCCAGGGTTCTGAGGGTCAGGAAAGATGTGCGGGGAAGCCCAGAGCTGCTGGTTCATTCTGGGGAGCTTGTGGCCAAAATGCACATGATGGCTTTTGTGCTACTTAGGAGATTTTCAGACCTTTGCAGCAACCAGGAACCTTAAAGAGGGCAAACCCAGGGTACCTATATGAGGCAGGGGAAAGCAGGTGCTGTCTTTGAAGTTGGGAGTGGGAGGGCCCCAGAGCCCCCCACCCCACCCCAGGGTGCTTCCACACCCCATCCCGCTCAGTTCCTCATACTCTAATGTGAATGACCTTTGGCTGGGACCTGGGTCAGGAGGGGAGAGAGGTCTCTGAGAGGCACCCAGTCCTTTTCTGAGATGGTGAAGAGGACACTGATAAGTCAATGAGATTCTGGTTTTTCAAAGCCACCCAAAAGTGTCTATGGCAAAGTGATTAAAAATTGAATTATTTTGGGGCTTCCAAGGTGCCTCAGTTGGTTAAGCATCTGCCTTCAGTTCAGGTCATGGTCTCAGGGTCCTGGGATCGAGCCCCAAATCAGGCTTCCTGCTCAGTGGGAGAGTCTGCTTGTAACTTCTGCTTATGTGCTCTGTCTCAACAAATCACAATTTTTTTTTTTAATTTTAAAGATTTTTATTTTATTATTTTGGATGGAACTGGAATGGGAGGACACCTGTTTCCTTCTTTAGGAAACTGTTACAAAAAGAAGATCATGGATTGGGAGAGAGGATGATTTTCTAGGAAGAAAAAAGGTAAATAAGTGTAATTGTCTAAAAGTGGTGACAGTCTTGCTTGTAGATGTTTCTCCTTCATTTTGGGAAGTTGGAGAATCCGTAATACTTTCAATTAAAGTTTTCCTGAGAATCCCCAGCTGACTTTGGGGGTGGGGGGCATTGTCCTTTGTGAAAATTTTGAGCTTCTGTGAGTGAGCAGACCTCCACTCCAGAGTGACATAAAAAGCAATCTGCACCTCCTTCCTGATTTGTCTGTAATGAAACTTGCTTTCCTCAGGTCCCAGCATTCGAGGCAGATAAATATGTTCCCTTTCATTGGCTCTTACTCACTTCAGCAAGATTTCCCATGTGCTTTCCTTGGCTGGCTGGGAAACTGGACCACAATTTATGGCATCTTAGGGGACAGGCGTGTAGAATTCCAGTGGGATCCCAGAACAGAACGTAACTGGAGATTAGAGACCATTGCGGTGCGAAGCTTTTCTTTGAGATCGAAAGAAGTGCATGTAATGCAAATATTAGCAAGTGTAAGTTCACACTGTCTATTGAAAATTTATAGACTCATTATGGTCCCGAAGGCTGGAAGATAAGTAGATTTTGGGAAAGATGCAGGCAAATTCAGGGAGGTGGCAAATTACCCCAGGGAAAGTAGAATGGCTAAAGAGTATGGCCCACACTTTTTTTTTTTTTAAAAGATTTTATTTATTTGCCAGAGATAGAGAGAGAGTACACACAAGCAGGCAGAGAGGCAGGCAGAGGCAGCGAGAGAAGCAGGTTCCCCGCTGAGCAAGGAGCCCGATGTGGAACTCGATCCCAGGAACTTGGAATCATGACCCGAGCCGAAGGCAGCGGCTTAACCAACTGAGCCACCCAGGCGTCCCTGGCCGAAACTTTTTTTTTTTTTTTAAGATTTTATTTATTTATTTGACAGAGAGAAATCACAAGTAGATGCAGAGGTAGTCAGAGAGAGAGAGAGAGAGAGGGAAGCAGGCTCCCTGCCGAGCAGAGAGCCCGATGCGGGACTTGATCCCAGGACCCTGAGATCATGACCTGAGCCGAAGGCAGCGGCTTAACCCACTGAGCCACCCAGGCGCCCCCTGGCCCAAACTTTTTCAAAAGATTTTATTCATTTATTTGACACACAGAGAGCCAGAAAGCACAAGTTGAGGGAATGGCAGAGGGAGAAGGAGAAGCAGGCTCCCCGCTGAGCAGGGAGGCAAATGTGTGGGACTCGATCCCAGGACCCTGGGATCATGACCTGAGCTGAAGAAAGACACTTAACTGACTGAGCCACCCAGGCACCCCCTGGCTCCAACTTCCAAAGATGGTGTATGAGCTACATTTGGTGGGAAGGAATGAAGATCAGCAACTGTCCTTGATTCTGCTTCTCAGGAAGGCATTGTGATGTGGTGCCCAGGACTTTGGAGACAGACACACGCTTGGTGCCCTCCGGCTCTGCTGCTAAAGCAACACCTTCTAGAGGGCAGCTGCAGGCACCGGGTGGCGTCACACAGGGTGAGACCCGGGAGGCACTCAGCCATGTACCCCTTCCACCATCCTGCTGGGGTTAAAAAAATTACCTATATATATATATATAAAAGAACCAGAATAGTGGGAATGAATGAAAGATAAAAGTTTTCCTATGAAGTAGTGGTAGTTCTCTTGTAGTACTTTCTCTCTCTCTCTCTCTTTTTTTTTTTTTCTTTCTTGGTTTGTTTTCTGGGGAAGGGGCCTGCCATGTGGGTTTTCAGTCACTGATGTTCCCTGACTTAAGTCCTCCCGCCCCCCTCAAGGGGGTGGGCTCTGAGGAAACTTTTCTTTTTTTTCAGGCTTTTGTTCTCTGGCGGGTTTTTTGTTTGTTCACTTTTTTTTCTCACTTTGACCGCTTTTGATGGTTTTTGTAGTTTTAGAGGAAAACAAACTGCACCCTGATCTCCCTCTCAGAGAGAAGCCTCAGTCTGGCTGCAGAGCCCAAATAAGTTCCCCCTTGGCCGCTGCCAGAGCAGTTTCCAAGTCACTGTCCCTGGGGATGGAGGATCTTTTGCTTGTACCCAAATGCACGGCAGCAGCAGCTTTGGGCACCTCCAGACTCCTAGAGAGGTTCCAAGCAGCAATCGCACACTGAGATTTTCCCGCTGGCCCGGGCTGGGAGTGCCTGGTCTTTCTGGGTCTAAGAGCTCCCACCTTGCACGCACCAATTTCAGGGAAGGCAGAGGTGCGCGCGTGCGGGTCTCAGGCTCTGAGAACAGGGCACAGGTCTGAGAGCACCAGGCTGGGCCTTCGCACACCTCTCTGGGGCGAGAGTTTGGTGCAGGCTCTGAAACAAGGGCGTGTATCAAAGGGCACCGGCTGGGCCTTTATACCTCTCTCAGGGGAGTATCTCAGGCTCTATAGCAGGACTCTCGCATTCTGCCGCCTGGTGTGGCTCCCATCCCCTCACAGGAAACGGACCCCATGCATTCTCGGGTGCGCTGGCAGCTTAGGGACCAAGAGCTGGTTTCTCTGCCGCACTCTCTCTGCCTCAGCGCCAAGGGAGGCTGTCCTGGGACCGGGGACTTAAGCCCCTGTCACTAGCCGCCCCGATTCCCACAATTTCCCCTGAGATCCTTTGCTCTTTTGGAGTGCTTTCAACCAGTCTCCGAGTTAATGCTGGTCCCCAGACGCAGGGCACTCTCGCTCATATTGGGGTATTACTTTCCAACTGGTTGCCTCTGGTAGCTCCCTCCCCCTTTTGCTTATCTTCTGATATCAGTTCACAGTTCCCACTCCGCTTTACCTGCCCACTGGCTTCTTCTCCCCCTGTAGAGATCCAGATGTGTATAATTCTGATCTCAGGCTGATTTCATGGGTGATTGGAGTTCATGGGTGATTGGTAGGTAATCAGCTCATTTTGGGGTACAAGTTAAAAGACGCCTACTCCTACTTCCGCGCCATTTTGTCCCCCCTCTTAACTTTTTTTTTTTATTTTATTTGACAGCACAAGTAGAGGGAGAGGATGAAAGAGAAGCAGGATCTGCGCTGAGCAGGGAGCCAGATGCAGGGCTGGATCCCAGGACCCTGGACAGATGCTGCACTGAGGGAGCCACCCAGACACCCTTTTAGACCTAGGATGCAGGTAGGAGAAGCAAGCCAGGGGTTCCTTGGCCCAACACTAATGACCATGGCTCAGACAAATCCATCTTCCACTGCAGGCTTCCAGATACTCTGCGAAGGAGACATTCCCCTTCCTGTCCCTGAATGCTCTGCCAGTTCAAGGCAGATCCATGTTTCTGAGGGTTCCTCTTTGGTCATTCTGTCAGGGACAGCCAAGAGGGCTCCAAGCCTGTGTGGACCCCAGGCCTGGGGATCCCAGCCCTGAACTCTTTCCTCTGCCCTTGATGACCCCAGAATAGATCAATTCAGCAACTGTCAATCCATGCCAGGCCAGGGAACAGACACAGCAGTACACAAGATCAACTCGCCTTGGTCCCAGGAGCCTGGATTCCCCAAGGAGGGCTTCACCTGGTCTCTGAAGGGGATTCCAGGGGTTCCAAGATGGCCATGGGTGGAGCCCACCAGGTAGAGAGGCCCCTGGAGAGTGTCCACTGGCGCTGAGCAGACGGAAGATCCCCTAAGGCCTTCCCTCGCGGCTCCACTGTGCCCTGGGGAGAGAAAAGGGCCAGCCACACCGCACCGGGGTCTCAGCTTGGCCGCCCAGGAGCAGCAGTGGGCCTAGCCTGGAACTCAAGCAGCGGCAGGGAGGCCGGGACTGGGCGGGGGACTGGGGTCCTGGAGTCAGCAGAAGAGCAGCGGGAACCGGCAGGGGGCGCAGCCAGGCCCCTCACCGGACAGGACACAGGAGGCTGGGCAAGGGCGCGCGGGCCTGCAGAGGCCTGCACCGCTGTTTGCCGCCCCCCACCTGCCGCAGGGCGCCCTCACCTGCCTGCCCCGCCCACCGCCTTCTGTGGGCCCAGCTAACTCACTGCGCAAGTAGCGCCTCACGGGGAGGCAGGGGTTCTGGGCTGGCGGGGCAGGGCGCGGGGGAGTGCATCGGTGCCCCGCTGACTCAGGTACTGAGGGGCTGGGGAGGGGTAGGGGCGCTAGGGAGAGAGGGAGGCTGTGTCCCTCCTGCCCGCTGCCACCTGCTGCTTCGTCCAAGGGAGCGGGAGGGGTCCCTGGCGGACAGGTTCCTGCTGGCCTGGTGCTCTACGTCCCATAGCCCTTGTCCCACAGCCCTTGCCCCACAGCCCTCGCTCCACTTCTCTGTATCCAGGGAACCTGTGGGGCCCTACTGACATCAAGGAGCCCAGCACCACTGGGCTCGTCTGACCCCCGGAGAGACGCCTGTGCTGACAGGCTTCTTTTCCAGAATTTGATGGAAAATTTTGTCCCTCAGAATCGCTGGGCTCCCCAACCCGAGAGGAGCTGGCTCTGCCCGCGCAGCCTGGGCCCCACTGGGCCCCCTCCACCTCAACTGCCTTTTACCCAGGAGCCCCAGGATACCATTCCTTTCTGGCCCATGGACCCCTTCCCCCCACCCCCACCCCCACACCTCTACTTTGGGCCTGCGACCACCCTGGGATCACTTCCATCTCCGGCCCCCTACCCCACAGGTCCTTGTCCACCTCCAGGCCTGACGCCTGGCCCCTCTCACCTCTGGAGTCACTGAAACCCTTCCACTTGAGGGCCCCTGGCATCTGCGATCCCAGACTCCCGGGACACCCCTCCACCTTGGAGCTCCCTACCCTGTTTCCTCTAGGAACTGCTGTGCCTAGAGCACCGAAACCCCACATTCTCAAGCCAACTGTCTTTGGGCCAGGGACTCAGGTATCCTCAGGGACCCTCCTTTCCGAGGCACATACTCCTCTCTGTGCAGGAGAGACCAGAGAGAGCAGGCTTGGGGATCCTTCACTCCAGCTGGATGGAGGGGCAGAAGCTGGGGTGTGTATGAGGGGGTGCTCACAGGTGGCCTCCCTGGGTAAGGAGCTTCCAGGAGGAAACTTCATGGCGAGGCCATAATGTGGAGGCCTCAGGAAGCACTGGCTGCACAGACTCCAGGCTCCTGGCTTGGGCAGTGGGCATTTAGTGGCCAGAGCCCTACAGGGCCAACCCCATCCAAACCCACCCCACCCTGGCCGGCTTTTTTGTCTTGAATTTGCACAGCAACCTTTTCTCCAGTATGAAATTGAAAGCTTTGCTTTGGAAAGTTTTGTCTCCAGGAGGCTCCTGGGCATCCACTTACTTTATTTCCGGAGGCTAATTGAGGAGGGTGGAGTCTTTGGGACCTTAACAGCAGGTCTCCTGATCCTTCCTGACTTCCTATTTTTATTTTTTTAGATTTATTTATTTGAGAGAGAGAGAGATAAAGAGCACACCACAGAACACATGCAGGCACAGGTGAATGGGCCAGGTGAATGGACCTGTGCCAAAACAAAGAGTAAGATGCTCAACCAGCTGCAACCACCACCCCCCGTCCACCTTTTACAGATGGGTTACATCTACACACTGTTAGGTGCTTTGCCTGGACCCGGCTAGTCTTACAGCAGTCCTAGGACACTGTCTCTTGCCCAGTGTCTCTGGTCAGTACCAACCCATGCCTCAAGTGTGGGAATGACTTCTTCCTGACTCCTTTTTTTTTTTAAGATTTTTTATTTTATTTTATTTATTTGACACAGAGAGATCACAAGTAGGCAGAGAGGCAGGCAGAGAGAGAGAGAGGAGGAAGCAGGCTCCCTGCTGAGCATAGAGCCCGATTCAGGACTCGATCCCAGGACCCTGGGATCATGACCTGAGCTGAAGGCAGCCGCTTAACCCACTGAGCCACCCAGGCGCCCTTCCTGACTCCTTCTTAACTCCCTGTCCAGCCTGGGTTGCTCACCCCCCTCCAGGCTGTCCTAGTTGTATATATTGGATCTCTGTAGATTGTGGGCACCATCAGATCCTCACCTGTCGTGGCCGGCACAACAAATCAACCAGGAACATGAGGGTAAGAGGATGAAGAAAAGAACTCGAGAAGCAAAGAGATGGGGGGCAGGAGGAGCACTGAGGAGGATGTCCAACAGTGCTAAGTTTATTCAAAGCATTAAGGCCATATATATAGTGACATTACATCTGTGTTTAGTTAAGCAACTACAGTTCCTCATGACGCCAAATGGCTGATGCCAGTACAAATACAGCAAACCTGAACGTAATTTATGGGCTGTACTAAGGCAGCAAGGACCAGCAACGAACTTTTTAGCCCAACCGAATTGTTCTCATTTGTTTAGTAAGCATGTGGGAAGTCACGTAGGCGAGCGCACAACACATAGCACAGACTCTTTCCCAGTGCTACTCAACTTTTCCCGTCCTAAACCTTTTGTTAGGTTATTTGGACTTTAAAGGAGGCACAAGTCAGGGTCTGGTTTGGTTCTCGTCTCAAGCCTTATTGCGGCCTCCCACACTCACCGAAATGAGAACATGGCTCAGGGTTATGGAGTGAATATACCCTTTAGGAAACATTAAAGGACGTAGCATAACTGGTCCGGGGTCACCCAGCTTGTGAGAGGCATGGGTGAGATTCAGACTGCACTGGGTCCCACAGCCATTTTCAGCTCACCTTAGTGTCCAACCTGGTCCCAGAAGGTTCCTGCTCAGGACTTTGCTTTGTGCTGAGCTGGGCTTGCTTCCTGCCTGTGAAGCCATTTTCACAGTGTTTCCCCAGCCCACCCTCTCACATTGAGCATCAGTGCTGCCTTGGCTGGCCTCTGTTGATCGTGCCATTCCTCTCCATCCCTCTGTCACCCCTCCAGCCCACTGTCCCACTGCACTTCCTCTTAACCCTGCTCTGTTGAAATCCTCTCTAACAGGGAAGACCTGCTTATCAGAGCAGCTTGATTTGGAATCCGTCTCCCCTGGAGGTCAGAGCTTCTGACCATCATGTCCCCAGCCTCAGCACTGGGGATACCTGCCCAGCCTATTCTGGGTGCTCGTAGAGCTCTGGGATCTTGGAGAAGATTTGCCATGAAAATAAGCATTTATACATAACACGGAAGAGAAGATTTGAGGAAAATGAGTGGGTGTCATCTGGTAATGTTTGTGTTAGGATGGTTCTGAAATTTCTGGGCCCTGAGTTACCAAGAATCCTAGGTTGCCCAGCTGGAAGGACCTCAGATAGATCAGCTGGGCTCCTCACCTCATTTGACAGATGGGAAGTTGAGGCCCAGAGCTTAGTGCCACAGAGCAGGAGTGAGGAGAGATGTTAGTGCCAGGAAGAAACCATAGGGTAAGCACAAAGTGGCTGAGCCTGGGCTTTGTTTATGCAAATGAGTTGCTAAAACAGTGGGCCTGAGGCTGCTGACCCTATCTAGTGCCCAGCAAGAAGTAACACCAGCCCACACCTTCTGAGGTTTAACTCATGCCAGGAATGATTCTCAATGTTTTATTTGTGGGCACCTGGGTGGCTCAGTTGTTCAGCTGAGGTTATGCTCCCAGGGTGCTGGGATCTAATCCTCACCAGGCTTCCTGCTCAGTGGGAAGCCTGCTTCTCCCTTTCACACTCCCCCTGTGTGTGTTCCCTCTCACCCTGTCTCTCTCTCTCTGTCAAATAAATAATAAAATCTTAAAACAACAACAACACCACCAAAATGCTTTATTTGCCTTAGGAGATAGGGTCTGTTATGGCTACCATTTTAATGCATGGAAATATGGGCACAGGGGAGCTAAAGGAGTCCAAGGTCACACAGCTTGCAAGTGGAGGAGCCAAGATTTGAACCCTGGGCAGCCTGCCTCCAGAACCTGTATTATTTTTTCCCCTTGTGCATGTCATTTTTAAAAACCTTTCCCTGAATTCTAACAGAGATGTGTAAACATTGTTAAGCATGTAGTTTATTGATCATCACAAAGCTTAGGTTCTGAAGCATTGCAGCAAGCTGGGGTGGGCTTTGATGTCAAACCTGGTTGGAATCCAGTTTCTGGTGCTGCATGACCCTAGGTGACTTACTCAGCCTCAGTTTCTGCACTGAGTTTGGCAGCCTTGTGATGAGTAGATCGTGTGACAGTGCCTAGCAGGTTTGGTGCCTGGTGAGTGTTTAATAAATGGTTTTCTCTTCTTAATAATGAAGATTCTAAGTTGTGTTGGTTTTGTTAAGCAGTCCGAATACCTTCCTCATCGGTCAGTTGCCTGTCAGTCGCCTTGTAGGTACTTGTGATGAGTCACTTTGGTAAGTCACTATATATATAGCTGAAACATTTGGGGGTAGTGGGGGGACACCTCCCTGCCCCCACTGCCCCTGAATTGAAAGTCTGTAATTTAAAATTTTCCACCTGTGCCTGTTTTTTTTTTTTTAAACATAACCACTTTGGGACAGTGGAAGTGATATGTCTTCTCCTTAGGGTTGTGACGGAGCCTTTGGGGACCTGCAACAGCTTACTTCCAGTTTCTGTCTGGCATGCTGATGGCCAGAACTTATTTTAACAACATTCCATCACATTCCAGGCACCTGGAAGGAGGAATATGTTGAACTTCTCGGAAATTATTTTTTGGAACTGTTTTTATCCTGAGGAATAACCCATTTAAAAATTGAATAACCTTTATGGTTGACTTTTCCACTCTACATAATGCAAACTGAAAAACTCGTTGTTTTCAGCTGCTTCTGCAGCAGTGGGAAGAGCAAGCCTGTGGGAGTCCCCCCCAGGTTGGCCCCAGCACAGAGCTGCATCATTTTACATACCCCTCATGCCTTGTCTCCTTGTCTGTGAGGTGGTAATGATGGTGCAGGGAGCTCCAGGGGTTGTCGTGAAGGTTACAGAGATGGGGGTGTAAACTTTGAACAGTGTGCCCCACATAAAATGCAGGTCTGGTGAGCAGAGGCAGATGCTCACATTAATTGTTGATGCCAAGGCACTGGAGTTCCACAACAGCCTATGCCTTTCTTTCCTGGGTCCTTTTTGTCTCAGCCACCACCTTAGAGAAAGTGACTCAGCAAGGCTGGTGCTTGTGGAGCTCTCTACAAAGCCAGCTAATTCACTCGGGCGATGCCCTGGAGATAAGGGGGTTTTCCTGGGTGGTAGGACCCCATTTCAGAGGCTTAACTAGCTGGTTTCTCCTAACTGGTCCTGTCCTCCAGGGTCAAGATGAAGGCCTGCCAGGAGACTGGTGGTCTCACCAGAGTTTTCCACTGGAAGCATGAAGGATCCCATGGGGCCTCGTGCAGAATAACATGGGTGTTGGAGGGAGAACAGGGGGGACATCGCCTGTACCATCATGGGCAGGTCACTATATCTGGCTCACGCCGGCTTTCTTCCCATGTGGGAAATGGCAGAAGACCATGCTTTTTCACAGGAGGGATGAGGGTTTAGGGAGGTATTTGATGACTGTGTTGGGGCTGCATGAGTAACAGAGTTGACGGAGGGGCCTTGGAGTCACAGACTTGGGTTCAGGCCCCTGCTGCTGCCACATAAAAGTAGATCGCTTGGGTAAGCCATGGACCTCAGTGTCCCCCTCTGTGCACTGAGGATAATACCTAGCATGTAGGTCTGTGAGGGGTACAAAATAGAAGGCCATATTAGGAGCTTAGAGCAGAGCCTGGTACTCACTAGATTGTAGTTTTATGGTGATACTCTGGCATCACTGGTGTTGCAGACCTGGTCCTACCCTCTGGAAACTTTGGCTGTGTGACAGATGGCTTATGAGGCCGTGGCTGACAGAAAGAAGCGGTGTCTGTCTTTTCTTAAGATTAAGGGTACAGAGGGGTGCCTGGTGGCTCAGTCGTTGAAGCATCCAACTCTTGGTTTCAGCTAAGGTCATGATCTCAGGGTGGTGGGATTGAGCCCTGAGGTGTGCTCTGCTCTCAGTGTAGAATCTGCTGGAGGATCTATCTCCCTGTATTTGTGTGTGTGTGCTCTCTCTGTATCTCTGTCTCTGTCTCTCTCTCCCTAAAATAAATGAATCTGTAAAAATAAATAAATACATACATGCATAAGTTAATTAATTATGGGAACAGAAATCAGTGATGGAGCTGCGCTGATGGGATGCTTGGCAGCAAAGACAGGTGCACCCTGCTTGAAGGCTCGGGGGTAGCTGCGGTGTGGCCAGTGGTGATGGGGGTGTGAGGAAGTTGCCTTGTGCAGCATCCAGAGAGGAATTTAGATGGGGAGGGTTCCAGGGAGTAAATGCCCATGGGTAGGAAGCATCTTCAGGCAGATGAATGTCAAAGGGTGTCCTCATGGATGGGGAGGCACCCTTTCTCCCTGAAGCTGCCCACGAGTGGAGGTTTTCCTGCTGGGGACATAAGTAAATCATTGGGGTTTAGCCTCCTAAGCTGTTAATTTATGAAGATGTGGCCAAGACCTTGTCTCACTGCTTTTTAAAGAGAAGTAAATTAAACTGTTGTTTGGGATGGTGTTGTCTTTCAGAGGCTCATTCAGAGTCAGTGGCAGAGCTGCTGTGGGCTTTCCAACTTGTCTTGAAAACCTGGTCCAGGCAAGGGTGAGGGATATTCCCATCTCTTGGGGTCTCTTGCCCTCTCTGTTTATGGCAGAACGTGGTTTTGTGACTGTTAAATAAACAGGCATCCTGTGCAGATCCTTCAGCTCTTCGTGTGGCTGCACTAGGGGAAATTCCCATTCACTGGGCACAGACTGTGGCTGGACGGGCGGTGTGGCGGGGCTCTCACCGAGCATTCTCCTTTCACGTAATCCCCGACCAGACATGAGTTTTGTGGTGTTGCCACTTTCCTGCTGGCCAGGAGGGAAGTTGAGGCCCAGGAAAGTTACACTTTCTCGCTGTGGTAAGCGGCAGAGCCATGTCAGCCGGTCCAGGCCCTGGCTTTCAGGTCTGTGTGCTGTGAGCATTTCCTCTTGTGTTTCCAGCTTTTGGCCTGTTTGACCTATCAAACTATTGATGGTGTATTGATAATTCTAATACTCTCGACATTGTGAGAGATTAGCTCTTCACTTTGTGCTAGAAATGTTTCTTGCTGTATTTTTCTTTTAATTAAAAAAAAAAGTCAAAGTCCCACGTTTCTGCCCATTTGAATCTCCCTGAGTCTCCCTGTTGTGAAGTGGTTGGGTTTGGGGATTTCTAGGGCAGGGGCCCTGACATAGTTGTTGGTGGCTTTGCCTGGAGGAGCCCATGGCTCAGGACTTAGAGTGGGGACTGGAGCAGTGTGAACTGTGGCCTGAAAATGTGTTCGTGTGTGCTGAGGTGGTGCCCAGATTCTTTTGGAGGATGAACTGAGGTTTTGATCAGTAGGTTAGAGAAACACTTGATGGAATAACACTGATAATTTTGTTTTTGTATTCAATCCTAATTTTGTGTTTTTGTTTTCGTGTAGTGCAGTGTGCTCTATGTTCTAAGAAAACATTGG
Organism: Mustela lutreola; assembly: GCF_030435805.1. NCBI lineage: Eukaryota > Metazoa > Chordata > Mammalia > Carnivora > Mustelidae > Mustela > Mustela lutreola. The sequence continues at coordinate 60,552,283 of NC_081305.1, read as the reverse complement.
CAATCAATTCATACAGTATCATGATTTAATAATCCTTCCTCACTCACCGGGTCATATTTCAGGTTTTTATATGTAGTTTTTATATCTGTAGTTCTGTTTCTGAATTCTGCATTTTGATTCATTCCTTCATTTTTAAATTTCTTATTTTAAAGATTTTATTTATTTGAGAGAGAGAGAATGAGCTAGGAGCAGGGGCATAGGGAGAAGGAAAGGGAGACTCCTCACTGAGCAGGGAGCCTGATGTGGGTCTCAGATCCCAGGTCTCTGAGATCAGGACCTGACCCAAAGGCAGATGCTTAACAGACTGAACTACCCAGGTGCCGCCACATTCCTTCATATTTTTATTTTTTACTCCAGTGCTGCACTGTTTGGCTGGTTGCTTCAGTTTCTGGGAGGGAGGGAGATGACCCCCTCCCCTGTTCTTCTAACAAGTTTGCTTTTGCTGCGTTGACTGGAGAAGGGCCAGGCTTCCTGAAGAGGAGTAGGATGATTCAGTGACACCCAAAAGGCAGTGGCTATCATTGTTCCCACTGTGCTTCAACAACTTCACCCACTGACTCTTTGATGATGGCAGCCACCAGCAAATCTTCTGCAGAGGACTGCTGCCTGGGATGTTTTTCTTGTGGTGCTGGACTTCATTCCCCCTGGCAGCCAGTACAGCTAGGATTAGAACCTAGGAAAAGTCCCATTAGAACCCAAGAAAGTGGGGTGCCTGGGTGGCTTAATCGATTGTCTGCCTTTGGCTCAGTTCATGGTCTTAGGGGCCTGAGATCAAACCCTGCACTAGTGTCCGTGCTGGCTGTGGAGCCTACTTAAAATCAAACAATCAGAAAGTACCATCCTTTGTGTTGTTCTATACTGTGGATCAGATTTTATTTTTCTTTTCTTTTTTTCTTTCTTCTTTCTTTTTAAAGATTATTTATTTGTCAGTGAGAGAGCACAAGCAGGGGGAGCAACAGGCAGAGGGAGAGGCAGGCTTCTGGTTGGGTAAGGAGTCTGATACCGGACTTGATCCCAGGACCCTGTGATCATAACCTGAGTCATGTTAGGCTGCTGCCTAACAGACTGAGCCAACCAGGCATCCCCCAGGATCAGACTTCAATAACCCTACCAGATTTCTTTAGCTTTGACATTTTAAAGGACAATGAAAGCTAGCTAAACCTACACCAGGATTCTGCATCTGCTGGGGCTGTGCTGTCCGGGCCTATGTGCCTCCTGTTCTTCTAACCCCATCAATTCCACCCATGTTTTAGCCAGAGAACTGTAGGCAGGTGTGGGTGTGTCACTGAAAGCTTTGACTCATCATTCATATCTTTATTGTAAGCTTATAATCTTTATTTTTTTCTTTTTTTGGGTAAGATTTTATTGATTTGTTTGTTTATGAAAATGAATGGGGAGCAGAGGCAGAGGGAGAAGCAGACTCCCTGCTGAGCAGGAAGTCTGACATAGGGCAAGATCCCAGGATTATGACCTGAGCCCAATGCAGATGCTTAACCGACTGAGCCACCTAGGCGCCTCTTTATTTTTCCTTTATTGATTATCTGCCTTTCTGAGGCAGCGTTCTACCTGGGTTTTCATAACTCCACACTAAGGTATTCTTCCACTAGTGTGGCCTATTTTGAGGTAATTCCTATACATTCTGGCTATGCTGCTAAATGATGCTATGATCTTGGACTCTTTTTTTTTTTTTTTAACCTCTCTGAGCCTTGGTTTCCTCTGTGCTGATGGGGATAATATACCCTCTCTTGCAGATGTGTGGAGGGCCATGGCTGACTTGGATGCAGTTGGAGTCATCTCACGGCACATGGAATACACAATTTATCTTGTTTCCTGTCTTGATAATGACATCTTGGTTTTCACGCTGTCTTAGAACAAGTAGAACTTGACTTACATGTAAGTTGTGAATTCACGTACTTTTGACAGAGGTGTTATTTTAGTTTAGTTTAGTTTAGTTTAGTTTAGTTTAGTTTAAAGCAGGCTCCACACCCAGTGCAGAGCCCAGTGTGGAACTCAAACTCACCACTGTGAGATCAAGACCCGAGCTGAGATCAAGAGTTGGCCACTCAACCAGCCTAGTCACCCAGGCATCCTTTCTGTTTATCATTTTTCAAAAAAATGTGACAAGTAACACTTTCTCTGCCTGGACCTGTCCTCACACCTGTTATGCTGGCCTGGGGGTCAGACGTGTAACTGGTGTGATGCTGGTGATGATGAGCAAGACAATTGTTAAGTCTTTTTACCCTAACTGCTGTTGTCCTATTATTTCCCTTTTTTTTTTAAGATTTTATTTTATATCGTGGTGATATATACAAAAACTGTTGCTTCTGGTCCTGCATTAAAACTTGAATATGTAGGGCATTTTTCAAGGATTCATCCCTGGAGATACAGTATTTGTTTTTCTCTGTCTGACTTATTTTGCTTAGCACAATACCCTCTAGGTACATCCATACTGTTGTAAATATCAGGATCTCATCCTTTTTGATGGCTGAGTAATATACCATTGTGTGTATGTACCACTTCGTCTTCTGTTGCCGGACACTTGGGCTGCTTCCATACCTCGGCTATGGAAAAAAAAAAATGCTGCAGTAGGCTTAGGGGTGCCTCTGTGCTTTCAGAATGTTGAGTCTGATGTGTCAACTGCCACAACAGTCGTGGCAACTCAGGAAGGGAGCCGGGTCCAGGAGGTAAGAGGAGGAGTGCAGCTTTAGGCAATCTGAGTTGAGGTGTCTGTGGGACCCGCAGGTGTAGGTTCTGGTTGGACAGTCAAAATGTAGGGATGGGTGCTTGGGGGAAGAGAGATGCAATCATGCTGTTGCCAAGGGATATATTCCTTGTAGAGAGAGTGACAGTTAAGGATTTAGGGTAATTCCTTCTTTTCTTGGGCAGATAAAGGGGAACAATAAAGGAGTAGTGGATGGAAGGGGAGGGACGTGGCTTTGATGCCAGGAAGGCATTTTTGCACAGATGTCTAGAGAAGAGAGATTTCAAGGAATGAAATGTCAGCAATGTTCGATGATGTGAAAAGTTGCAAAGCAGCTTGATTAGGGGGTGGGGGTAGATCGAGGAGGTTGTCACTGAGTACTGAAAGAAAATGGGAGGTGAGTAGTGGAGTCCTAAGCCAGACAGAGAGATAGAGTGATGGGGCGTGAGACCATGGAGGTCACACACAAGAATAGCCTTTTAGAAAGTTTAATGGTAAAGACACAGACGATCATAACTCCAGACATAGCTTGGACAAGGGTGGGTTTTACAGGCTGTGTTTACCTATTTGCAGGTTGACTGAAGGGAGATGACAGATGGTGCATGGTGCTGGGTGTTGTGGGTTGAGATGGGATCAGGTATACAGAAAAGCACACAGAGAGGAGTGTATGGATGCCCTGACTGCTTCTGTAGAATGCGAGGCCAACATTAGGCATGGAGGGAATGGAACGTGGCTCAAGGAGATGTGCAGTCTCAGATACAGACCACATGGCTCAGAGTCTTACAGGGCTCTCCTTGCCTCTGCATGGCCCTTCTCACAGGGTTTAAGTTTTGAACAGTCCTTTTGTTGCTCTGGGTTTGGGGTGTGACTGGAGAGACAGAGCAGAGAGCAAGGGCTGAGGAAAAACCAAGAGGGCAGGAACTCACAGAGGGGAGTCTACTACCCTATCTGCCTGGGCTCTCTCCTGATCTGGATGGACGGATGACCTGCCATTACTTCTTTTAAAAATGCATTTGGCTTTACCCTGCCAGAAAGCAACACATGTTTATTGAAGAATAGTGGGAAACCCCAGAGAAACTGAAGGAAGAAAATAAGCACTCAGCTGAAGACAACCATTCAAAAGTTCTGGCACCTTTTCCTCCCAACTTTCACTGAAGTTGAACAGATAAATGTATATATATGAAGTGATTTCTGGGAAAGACCAAAAAAAAAAAAAAAAGATACCAACAACAAGAAAACAAAAAAGAGAACAAAGCAGAAGAAAACGGTGTTCATTTTCTTCCTGAGGCTGCCCTTCCTCCGTACTGCTACTTGGTTTTACTACCTGCTTTTCTCCCTGGGCTTTCTTGACAAAACATGGTTCCACTACTTTTGCCTTCTTCAAAGTGTTTGAGAGAGTCGTTTGCTTTCAACATGGAGTTTGAGCAAAATGGACTATTGTTTTAAAATATTCTATCATGTGTGCTGTAATATCTCTTCCTGGACATGATACAAATGCTATGATCAAAAGAGGAGATGCTTTTAAAGTGATCACCAGAGTTGTGAAATTCATTGGCATGATCCTTCTTTTTTTTTTTTAAAGATTTTATTTATTTATTTGACAGACAGAGATCACAAGTAGGCAGAGAGGCAGGCAGAGAGAGGAGGAAGCAGGCTCCCTGCAGAGCAGAAAGCCCGATGCGGGGCTCAATCCCAGGACCCTGGGATCATGACCTGAGCTGAGGGCAGAGGCTTAACCCACTGAGCCACCCAGGCGCCCCGAAATGATCCTTCTTTTGAGGGTCATAATTCGTTTAATTTTTTTCTGCTCCAGCTTAACCTTCGCAGTCTTCATTTGTTATGTGCATTAGACACAGTATTAGCAGTAGTGGCAGTAAAAATACTCCTGTCACCCTTTACAGGTACCATTTTACTAGCATCGCCTTACCACTGTAGCAGCTTTAAACCCTGTTTCCACCCTGTTCATTCCTTTAAATGCCTTTTCTCTCTGGCTTTCCTTAAAACCTTTTCTTAGTTTTTGGTGTTCTATAGCTTTACCACAAAATGTTTAATTGAAGATTTCTCATCTTGCTTGGTATCTGTGCATTTCCTGTATTTCTGGATTTATCATTTCTGTAATATCCTCAGCTGTTTTCTTCTGAAATGTTGACTCTGTCCTTCTGCTGTACTTCCCAGGATTCTTATTTAAACCTCCCGTCTGTTGTCCGTGTCTCTCAAGCTGGCGTTCCTCCTCTTCTCCTGCCTCCTTGAGTTGCATTCTGGGGAGTGTCTTCACTTCTTGGTGCAGTGTTGTGAAGTCCTTCATTCGGGGCTCATCTACTGCCCCACCATTCTGGTGTGTTTTCTGTTGTGTTTTACGTCTCAGTGATTTTTGGTCCCTGTTTAACTTCCTTCAGTTCCATGTTCACACTTGGCCTGTTGTTTTTGATAGGCTCTTGATCCTTCTTCATTTTTAAACCTCTTTTGTGTTCTTAAACAATTAACATGTAATATTTTCTATTCTGTATCTGATCATTCCAGTGTCTAAAGTCTTCATTTTCCCTCAGTCTTCTGTCTCTCACAGTGGCCTCATTTCTTGCATGCTCTGTGAAGGGATTTTGAGACCAGATTTATTGGAACATAGATGCAATCTCTTTTAATTCTGTTTTTTGGTGTTTTGTTTGTTTGTTTGTTTGTTCCTGGAGGGTTTGTCTTTTCTTTGCCAGGAGGCTGGGAGTGTTCTTGGTTGGGATCACTTTGGTCCCATTTGAGGGTCCTGGTTTATTAAGGAAATCTCAGGTTCAGTTCCCCCAACTTACCATGTGGTGGGAACGGGGTCTGGAGGGCACAGGCCTGTAGAGATCCTGCAGTGAAAATGGCATTTGTTCTCTGGCACCCTGATTTGTTTCTCTTGAGCTTGTTGCTTACAGATCAGGTTTTGGCTCACTTGTTTCTGCCACCTCCCTCTTCCTGCTTCCTTTCCTACCATTTTCTAAGTCCTTTGTTAGTTTTCCGATGTCCTCTAAAGCCCAGAAATGTTTAGTGAATTCCATTTGCCATCACTAATTGCAAGTCTCATCCTGCAGCAGGAAGGCCAGCGCCAGACACTGTAATGCTCTACCTCCCACAGAGGAGATTTTAATACCCTCTCCTCGTGTTCAGAAATTCTAGATTGGAGAAGGAGTTATGGATACATTACCATCTACAGAGGATTAGTTGCCTATATAATAGAACAAGTATGCATTATTCTAATCTTCCTAAAACTTCCATTTTGCATAATAAATATGAATGAATAAGGAACCCGCATTACTTTAGTTTATGCAGATGTTCTCTTTCTGTCTCTGGCTTTAGATGTTAGGTTGTAATTTGTATGGTTCATTCTGAAAATTGGGTAACTTCATTCTTATTTTCTACATGTTGGTGCCATATAAAGTGATGATTTATGGAGATTCAGAGGTAAATATTTATCAACATCTAAATAATTGGAGAAGGCTTTCTTTACAAAAGGTAGAATTATTAAGACCTGTTTAATCACAGAAGGGATATCCTGTAAAGCTAGCCCATAAATAAAAAGTGGATCAGAAGAAAGCAGAGAGAGGAGAGAATTTGGAAGGAGCACGTGTAGGGACACCTACTGCCTATCCCTGTAAGTCAGGGGCAATCCGGAAGGGAAACCTTGTTAAAGGAGGCAGTAGTGTTTAGATGTAATGAGCTACTGGAAACCTCACAGTGTTCTGGTGAAGCAAGTGGTGTGCAATCAATTCCACCAGCCCAGTTGAAGTTGTGGCTTCAGGCAGCAAGCGAGCAGGCCTTTCTGTCTGCCTTTATCTCCAGTGGGAGCGACTTGTCCTCCTTGAAGTCAGCCTTCAGACATCTTTTCCTGTCGCTACACATCTGTGCATCACTGAGAATTTCTGCGGTTGCTGCTTCATTGGAGATGTTTGTCAGTTTTGGGTTTTGTTTGTTTTGTTTTGTTTTTTACCGAGGTTCACTTGCTAACTTTTCTCTTCTCTTAAAAAAGTATATTTAATCTAGGGGTGCCTAGGTGGCTCAGTGGGTTAAAGCCTCTGCCTTCGACTTGGCTCGAAGGCATGATCCCAGGGTCCTGGGATTGAGCCCCACATCAGGCTCTCTGCTCAGCAGGGAGCCTGCTTCCCTTCCTCCCTCTCTGCCTGCCTCTCTGCCTATTTGTGATCTCTGTCTGCCAAATAAATAAATAAAATCTTTTAAAAATATATGTGTTTAATCTAGGGGCACCTGGGTGGCTAAGTGGGTGGGTTAAGCCTGTCTCTTCAGCTCAGGTTATGATCTCAGGGTCCTGGGATTGAGTCCTGCATCAGCAGGGAGCCCTCTTCCTCCTCCTCCTCTCTCTCTCTCTCTCTCTCTCTCTGCCTCTCTGCCTACTTGTGATCTCTGTCAAATAAATAAGTAAGTAAATAAATCTTTTAAAAATATATATATAATCTCTTCCTGGAAGAGTGAAAAAAGTGAAAAAAGTCAAGCAGAGAGAGTCAATTATCATATGGTTTCACTTATTTGTGGAGCATTACAAATAGCATGGTGGACAAGGGGAGATGGAGAGAAGGGAGTTGAGGGAAACTGGAAGGGGAGGTGAACCATGACAGACTATGGACTCTGAAAAATAATCTGAGGGTTTTGAAGGGGTAGGGGGTGGGAGGTTGGGGGAACCAGGTGGTGGGTATTAGAGAGGGCACGGATTGCATGGAGCACTGGATGTGGTGCAAAAACAACGAATACTGTTACACTGAAAAAAAAAAAAATATATATATATATATATATATATTTCATCTATCATTACCATGTATTTCAAATGGTAGTGGGGGATGATGGTGTGAAACCCCATGAAGTAAATTTACACTGCCATCTTGACCACAATATAAGTGTCGTACACAGCCGTCCTGTGTCCCCTTTCCTTCTGAAATGGATTCTCTCTTCCCAGCTGTTATCAATAGAAGACAGGGGTCTTTGTTCTTGTAGGTGACTTGTCCAAGATCGCACAGCTTTCGAGGTTTAACCTTTGGTCTGATTGTAGGACCCATTTTCTTTAACTCAGTGCCATGCAACCTACCATGTAGGAGTCTCAATACTCTCCTGCTTTTGAAGCTGTACCCCACAGGCCACGTCTACCAGTGCATATCTATTCTTGTCTAGTTCACTCATTTATTGCACACATTTACTGGATGCCAGCTATGTGTTTCAGGCACCTTTCTAAGTGCTGGAGATATGGCAGTGGGCAAGTCAGACACAACCCCCTGCCCTCATTGAGCATGTTCCATTTCCTACTACTAGAAGCATCCACCAGGAACAATGGACTCATGCCAGAAGTCCAGCAATGATATGAGTTCCAGAAATTTCTGAATGGTTCTTTGTGGAAGTGATGATTTGGCGGCAGCCCTCGAGGTAGCTATCTGCACAGGCCAAAAAAAAAAAAAAAAAAGGAGGGCTGGTGTAGAAATGCCTGATGAATGGGCTTCAAGGTCAAATAACTGAGCTAGGTCTTTAAGGTCTTATTTAGCTCTGAGATTTTTCAAGAACTTTCCATGATACATATGCATATTATAGAAAAAACCCTATTCAAAGCACACTGTAAATTTGGAGGACGATTGTCTTTGCATTATTTTTGTGATTAAATGACAGTTGATGATACAGGCACTGTTGTAAGTCACTTATCCCTGTGCCAGCACTTTGTGGTAAATTCTCTTATCATCCTTTTTTTCAGAGGTAGAGACTGATGCAAAGGGAGAAGTTTGGTGGTTCTCCACTGGCCACAGCTAAGCTAGCAAAAAGCAAAAAGCAGAACCTGCATTGGAACCAGGCACTGTGGCTCCAGACCCCAACTCTTCACCCTTGGGCTTCTTGCAGCACGTCTGCTTCCTTGTCACTAAGAACTTGGTGCAGGAGTTTAACAGTACCTTTAACTTCTAGTTTTTCTTTCTCAGAACTGAATCTGCATTGCAGTGCATCTCTGCATAAATATGTGTTTAATATTGTCACCTTTAATTTTGTTTTTAGGTAAGATCTGAAGAAGTCAATCTGTTTCTTCTATGGCTTCAAGCACTTCAGACAAACTTTGCAGAAGAGCAGGTGCTGATTTTTGCTTGCCTCGTGCCTGGTTTCCCAGCGATCATGTCATCCAGAGGGACCTGCATGGTGGAGACACTCATCAGTCCTAGCCCCTGTGGCGGATGGTGAGGAACATTTTAGCCAGCCTTACAGGTTGAAATGACTCTGGAAGTTCTCTTGAGGGATTCCTCAGCTTGTCATGATCCTGAATAGAACCCTTTATTTTGTAGATGGGTTTGGAGGAGGAATTATCCCCTGCTCTTGTTCACAGTAATGTCTTACAGACATTAGAATAGAAAGAATCAGAGCCTTTTTTATATGCAATGAGGACGGGAGACATTTACTGAAGTGGTGGAAACAGAAATGGAAGGGAGGACTCAGATGTTGGAAACAGCAGGAAGTGGAGACACATCATGTATCTGGAGTGTTTTCTTGGCTGTGAATGAAATTTAAATCTGCCATCCGAAACTACTGTTTATTGTCCTCAGCATGATTGTTTCACAAGTGGACATTCATCTGCTCACCCAGCTGTGTATTTTCATGTCACATTCATGGAAATACAGTAGCTGCTTCCTGGGAAAGTCATGGCAACCATCTGTGTCCCATGAGTTTTTAAGAAACTTGCCAGTTAGGGCCAATGATTGATTAATGCACATCACTTTATTGCCCAAAGACAGGTATTTGATCCTTAGGCTGACCAAAGCAGAATTTGGCAGAGAGAAGAATAGTTTAGAGGGAGAGGTGGCTTCATGGGACTTTGTACCATATTTCCAATAACTTGATGCTCGCTGGCCTGGAGTGTAGTGTGAGCAGGTTCCAAAGGAGGGGCAGATGTATTTTAATGAAGGCCATTTTTTTAAAACCCTTTGATCGTTGGTGAAAGAACTCCTTTTTTCCCCCACTCTGGAGCAAAGATAGATCCACAAGGATCACTCCACTCTTGCCGGCCATATCAGGGGAAAGGATCGCTGAGGACCAGACATGATTTTCCTTCAAGTACTATTGAACTGTATGGTTATTCTGGTAAAAGCAAAATCTTGGATAATTCAGGAATGGTCTTTCTCTTGATAGGAAAGAGGAAACATTGCTTATTTTCTCCCAGCTCATCCATATTTTATATGTTTGCTTGTTTGTTTGTTTGTTTGTTTGTTTTTTGAGTTGACTCTTTATGATATTTCACTAGAACTTGAATATGTGCTATATCACATCAGCAAAGACCTGGCATACATAATATTTTGTGTGAGAGTGTATGTCAAGGAAACATTTCAGTTCTCCCATCTGCTTTCATATTACCATATGCACACAGAACACTTCACTTCTAACACTGTGGCTGAGGCTGTGGATTTTTCCCTCACCAGGCAACTCTGCAACACCAGCTGGGTGTCCTGTAGTTTCACTCAGCTTTGACACTGTCTGCCTTGATATGGCATCTGATCCCACAGGTTAAGGGCTCAGTCCCGTGAGACTGTTCCAACACATTCAGGTGCCAGTCACAAGTAGGAGGGGCCCAGGTTACCCACAACTTCTCTACAACTTGGCTACAAATCAGAGGTTCCTTCAACTCCTCCTCCGGTTCAACTGAGTGGCTCGCAGAACTCTGGGAAACATTTGTTTTCATTTACAATTTATGAAAGATATGATAAAGGATACAGATGAACAGTCAGATGCAGAGACACAAAGGGCACAGTCTGGGAGGGTCGCAAGCACAGGAATGTATTCCTGTGGAGCTGGATTTCATCCCCCTCCTGGTACCTGGATATGTTTACTTACCTGGAAGTTTCCTGAAACCCCTGCTTTGAGGATTTTTTTAAAAAAGATTTTATTTATTTATCAGAGAGAGGGGGGGAAGAGAGCGAACACAGGCATAGGCAGAGGGAGAAGCAGGCTCCCTGCTGAGCAAGGAGCCCGATGTGGGACTCGATCCCAGGATGCTGGGATCATGACCTGAGCCGAAGGCAGCTGCTTAACCAACTGAGCCACCCAGGCATCCCTTCTTGTTGAAGTCTTCTATTAACGGTGTTGAGGTATGGTGACCCCAGACCCCAGACCTTGCCCAGTGGTGAGTCAGACCATCCCAGGCCATGCAACTGCCCAGAGTAGCCCTTCCTTATATCCTGGATCTTTCATCCACTAGGTGCTACTTACAGCTTCTTATGGAGGGGCCAATATTTGGGCAACTGTGCAACCTAAGGGCAGTAAGCTCCAGAAAGGAAGGAAACATGAGGGAATTTCTAGTTTCACTGCTCAGGGTTTTGGGTGGTTTTGTTTGTTTGTTTGTTTGTTTTCCCCTATGAAAAATGAAGGCTCACAGGACAGAAGTATCCCTTTGATTGGTGCTGGGGTGGGGAAGCAAATTTTCTTCTCCCTATTATTGGAAAGCAGGCAAAATTAGTTAAAGTGAATAATCAGAAACAATTTGGGAGGGAAAGAGATCACAACAGGCATTAATCCATGTGGTGAATGTGAACTACTAATTCAGTTGTCTTTGGGTGTTTACTTACATACACACAAATGTGCATGCTCGGATCAGGGGAAAAAAGCAGAAACTTGATGCCTTTTGAAATATGTAGAAGTACTAACCTTTAGAGGTACTGGGCTGTGTATTTGTTAGCTATCTGTATATGGGTATTTTTTTCAGAACTTGTTTCTGATTTGATAAATAGTCTATATTCACTGTGGAAAACATAGTATACTTTAATATATTGAAATTAAAGTTCTTTATTGAGAACTTGTCTGCCTCATGCAAGTGCCTCCAGGTATATAAAAGGTGGGAGGTCGGGGTACCAGGTGGTGGGTATTATAGAGGGCATGGATTGCATGGAGCACTGGGTGTGGTACAAAAACAATAAATACTGTTATGCTGAAAATAAAAAAAAAAGAAAGTCAGTAAGAGAGCTGGACATACAGCAAGTAGTAGCTCAAGTCCAATACCATGTAACTTTTTGTATTGATTATGAAATTTAAAGAAGGAGAAAGGGACTTTTTTTTATTATTCTATTTCTTTTTTTTTTAATTTTTTATTTTTTATAAACATATATTTTTATCCCCAGGGGTACAGGTCTGTGAATCACCAGGTTTACACACTTCACAGCACTCACCAAATCACATACCCTCCCCAATGTCCATAATCCCACCCCCTTCTCCCAAACCCCCTCCCCCCGGCAACCCTCAGTTTGTTTTGTGAGATTAAGAGTCACTTATGGTTTGTCTCCCTCCCAATCCCATCTTGTTTCATTTATTCTTCTTCTACCCACTTAAGCCTCCATGTTGCATCACCACTTCCTCATATCAGGGAGATCATATGATAGTTGTCTTTCTCTGCTTGACTTATTTCGCTAAGCATGATACGCTCTAAACTCAAAATGGATGAAGGACCTCAATGTACAAAAGGAATCCATCAAAATCCTTGAGGAGAACACGGGCAGCAACCTCTTCGACCTCTGCCGCAGCAACATCTTCCTAGGAACAACGCAAAAGGCAAGGGAAGCAAGGGAAAAAATGAACTACTGGGATTTCATCAAGATCAAAAGCTTTTGCACAGCAAAGGAAACAGTTAACAAAATCAAAAGACAACTGACAGAATGGGAGAAGATATTTGCAAACGACATATTATTCTATTTCTTTTCAGTGTTCCAGAATTCATTGTTTATGCACCACACCCAGTGCTTCATGCAATATGTGCCCTCCATAATACCCATCACCAGGCTCACCCAACCCCCTACCTGCCTCCCTTCTAAAGCCCTCAGTTTGCTTCTCAGAGTCCACAGTCTCTCATGGTTTGTCTCCCCCACCAATTTCCCTCAACTCACTTCTCCCCTCCATCTCCCAATGTCCTCTGTGTTATTCCTTATGCTCCAGAAGTAAGAAACCATATAATAATTGACTCTGCTTGACTTATTTCACTCAGCATAATCTCTTCCAGTCCAGTTCATGTTGATACAAAAGTTGGGTATTCATTCTTTCTAATGGAGGCATAATAATCCATATTGTATATGGACCACATCTTTATCCATTCATCCATTGAAGGGCATCTTGGTTCTTTCCACACTTTAGTGACTTTGGCCATTGCTGCTATGAACATTGGTGTACAGATGGCCCTTCTTTTCACTACATCTGTATCTTCTTGGTATATACCGAGTGCAGTTGCAGGGTCATAGGGCAGCTCCATTTTAATTTTTTTGAGGAATTTCCACACTGTTTCCCAATGTGGCTGCACCAAGAAAGGGACTTGTTATTAATTCTGTGGAGCTGGCCAAGTCTGATACTCAAAGATGAATTCTTTCAGACATAAAGTAGTTTATACTGATTCTATTCTTCAGATTCATCTACAAGGAAAAGGCTATAAAACTAAAGTCCCATGGATTTGATTAGGGTAGTATTGGATGTTAAAGTACCTGAAATGATGAAGAATGTCTGTACATTCTTTTACATTTGTCTCAGTCCTAAAATATTAAATTAGTTATAATGTATGTGAAAATATCCTTACTATTAGAATTGCTTATCCTTTCTCAAATTTTTTAGTGGCTTAGTACTTAGTACTTCCACCGCTGTATGCCATAGCTGCAATAAGCAAGCAGTAACAGGAGCCACCATCCCACCTTTGTCAGGTCACAAGGCAGAATCAGAAACAAGTCTACCAAAAAATGTCATCCCTAATAATTTCTGGTACTTTAATTTTAAAGTTATAGTTGATATTCATCCAATCAAATATATAGCTGAGGTATATGTTTGTGAGAAATTGAACTGTTTAGGGTGGTGGGTTACACTCACTCCCCTAATCATGTATTCTGTTTCCTTCCAGACATCCCCCATTTGAGACCAGCGCCAGTGTATGTACATTACTACCACTCAAGACAATGAAAACATTTATAGTATAAAAATTCCATACATGGCAGTTCACATTGTTTTTATTAAATGGATTATAAATTTCTTTTTGGGAAAAAAAAGTATCTAGCTATAATCCAAAACACTCAAAGTCGAATTGCTGTACTGCCCCAAATCATACAGGTATGTCATTCCTCTTTTTCTTATATTTTACATAGGTAAAAATACACTAATACATACCAAAGTAATTGACTCATAGGGGTTTTGGTTCCTAAAGGATGCTGGTTCTAGGGATTATGTTTATGGGTGGGCTCTCTCTCTGTTGCTGAGGTGTCAGAGGGACTTCTGAGGTAGCACTTGCCATGCTCTGCTGACATTGCCATGACAAGGTGATCTTGGGGGCCATGTTCTGAGAACATGGTGCTGTGTGCAGTCTCCTGGACCCTCTCATTTTCTTTTCTTTGCTCAAGAACCAGTGACATCGGAGCATAAGACCAGGGGCCTGTGTTGCCTTCACCCATCCCCAGCACCAGGCAGGCCCTCAAGAATCATGTAGGTGGGCTGTGGGAAGGACCTATTCAACTGCCAAGTGCCTTTTTGCATCTCAGGGGGAGGAGTGGAAGAGCATCTCAGGATTTTGAGGTGCCATGATGGAATGCCTGGAAGAAAAGGCAGACTCTCTTTCGAAGGCTTTCAGTGAAGACCTCTTTCTGTGTGGGGCCCATGGTATACCTTCCCTCTCTTGTGGTCCTTGGTCATAGAGAAATGGGCTTTCCCAGCAGGTTGAGTTGCTTAGAGACTTTGTGCTGTGTAGAAAAGGACAACTTGGGGAGGTTTGAGAGGAGCTGCTTCATGGCAGGGGCCTGCTTTTATGCACAAAGCATGGTCCCCTTAGAGCAGGTTCGCTGATGCCCAGGAGTTCCCAAAAGTGTAACTAGGCCTGAGCTGCAAGAGTTCACACACCTGAGTGGCAGGTAGCATCTTGGTGGAGGAGCACCAAACTGAGGTCCAGAGCACGTGTCCTCATTGATTAAGAACTGACTACAGAGCTAGACAAACTTATTGTCAAGAAGTCTGAGGGGGATACAGTTACAGTAAAGAGCAGCAAAATACTTACTGAAGATTTTGAAAGGGAGCTTTGGGGTGTGTGGGTGGCTCAGTTGGTTAAATGTCTGCCAGAGATCAAACACTGTGTTGGGGGGTGGGGAGTCCCTGCTCAGTGGGGAGTCTGCTTCTCCCTCCCCCTTTCTCTCTGCCACTCCCCCTGTCTGTGCTCACTTTCTCTCTGTCTCTCTGTGTCAAATAAATTTTATAAATCTTTTAAAACATAAAAATACAAGAAAGATTTGAAACTTAAATTCATTAGTTGTAACATGTAATAGGAACCCTGTAAACAGTAATGATCACTGCTGAGAACAAAATTGATTTTTTTAAAGATTTTATTTATTTGACAGAGAGAGATCCCAAGTAGGCAGAAAGGCAAGCAGAGAGAGAGAGGAGGAGGAAGCAGGCTCCCCACCGAGCAGTGAGCCCAATGCAGGACTCAATCCCAGGACCCTGAGATCATGACCTGAACTTAACCCACTGAGCCACCCAGGTGCCCCACAAAATTGATTTTCCGAAGGAATATCCCAGAACACTGAGGAAAATTTCAAAGAGATGGAAATGAGAAACGAATAAGTAAGATCTGAGGTCAGGTCCAAATCTACCTTGCAAGTACCCTGAGGACAAAAGGAGAAAATAACAGAAGTTATAACTGAACTAATGCAGCATTTACTTGAGCTGAAAAACAGTCATGCCTTCAGTTCATAAAGCCTTCAAGTCCCAGGGAGAATTAGCTGAACAGACTCAAATCAAAACAGACATAAACCTATTTGACTTTCAGGGACTAAGAAAAAATTGTCAGAGTTCCAAACAGAAACCACCAGTTCCTTCTAGAAAATGAGACAGAGTATCATTGAATATTGACTTTAAGCTCTATCCCTCAGAGCTGAAAGAACTCTCTTAGAACTCTTGCTTCCTATCACATATGTAAGCAGATGTCAGATTGATTAACCTTGTAAATTGGTTTAAGTTCTAACTCTACAAACAAAATGATAAAGAATTTGGAGACAATCTAGGGGCATGTAAAAATTTGGGAAGTGGTAGACTGACTACCTTAGGTAGAGATAAGACCCACAGACCATAGAAGAAATGACATGCCACTTTATTTTAAAAATTTGAAAAAGATTTGTATATCAAAAAAGAGTAAAGCTGCATGTGGGCAACAGGCTGTGAAAAGCATCTGTAACATCAGCTGTTCAAGGAGTTCATGTCTCTGACATGCCTAAAAATTGAGAAGAAGACAAACAGTCCGATTGAAAAACAGACCAAATGAGAGGAAGGAGAAGTTCATGGAAAAGGAAACAGAAATGACCCTGGATTTCATAGTGAGCCAGGGAACACCATTAGTTCTGGACCATGTTGAGACACCTTTACTCACTCACCCTGTAGACAAAAACTAAAAAATCATCAGGTAGACAAAAATTTGCATGAAATCATATATAAGAAACTCAGTCCCACTCTTTGATAAATTTTACAGTCTATCTTGTGTGATTGTTAAGTCAATTCAAAACAATCTGTTTAGAGACTCTGACTGTTCCCTACTTGGTTACAAATTTACAGGGAACCATCACTGTATTTATTGAGAATAAGTTCCTCATTCTTGAAAAATACATTTGAGTGATGAAAAATAGCAAGAATAGCGGAATAACCACAAATTCAAGGTTCTAGTTTTCCCCCCGCCCTTAGTTGGAAAGGAAACTTTTCACACATGTGAGTCATCTACTTTTATTATCTGGCTTTCTTAGTTTCCGTAAAGTCTGACGTCCTGAATCAGTTTGGATGGTTGTCTCATCCTAACTCAAACTGTCTTAAAGAGTGAAAAAAACAAAAAAACTTCAATCTCATGAAGAAGCAGCTCATGGCAGGGCTTGCAGAGAATGTGTTTTATTCACACAGTCTCCATGATTCTCTCCATTTTTCCCTACTCTGCCCTTTCCCTCTGGCCAGTTTGTCTTCCACCCCCTGCTGACTGTGTGATGGCTGCCCGCAGTGGGGGCACTGCTTT
Organism: Mustela lutreola; assembly: GCF_030435805.1. NCBI lineage: Eukaryota > Metazoa > Chordata > Mammalia > Carnivora > Mustelidae > Mustela > Mustela lutreola. The sequence continues at coordinate 60,535,586 of NC_081305.1, read as the reverse complement.
CCTTGTTCACATTCAGAGACAACCCAGATATTTCTGTAAAGCCCTTCCCGTTTGTGTGTGTGGGACATCCTAGGTTACTGTCTCTCGTAGAACAGTAACAAGGCACTGACTGTCATGCAGCTGGCTGTGTGAATGGCCCAGGAGGAACATGACTGGCTTCCATGACAGAACCCTTCCCTGTAGTGTGGATGGGGCCAGCTTCCTGTGAGTCACCTGGGCTGCAGTGGAGGAGGCACATAGTGCACTGGGGTTCAGGAAGTGGGAGGGAGGAAGGAGGCTGGCAGTCAACTCTCTAGACCCAGTACTACCACACCCTGAAGACAGTCCTACCTAGAAATGGTCCCTGCCATTGTACAGACTCAATATGTCTCAGTGAGTTCTAGTAGTTTTTTAGTGCCACTGTAGCAAATGACAAATTCTCAGTGGCTTGAAACAACACAAATTGATTATCTTGCAGTTCTGGAGGTCAGAAGTTCAAAAATCATTCTCAGTGTGGTAAAATCAGGGTGTTAACAGCCTGTGTTCCTTCTGGAGGCTCTAGAGGAGAATCCACTTTCTTGCCTTGTCCTGCTTCTAAGGCTGCCTGCATTCCCTGACTTGTGGCCCTTCATTGCACCACCTTTTATCCCTCTGTTTCCAACTTCACATTGCCTTCTGATTCTGATCCTCCTGTCTCCTTATGGATTCTCATGATTACATTGGGACCACCGAGGTAATCCAGGATAATCTCTCCCCCCCTCACACCTTAATTTAATCATGCTTGCTAAATCCCATTTGCCAGGTAAGGTAAAGTACTCAGAGCTTCTTGGGCTCAGGGTATGGTCATCTTTGGGGCAGTCGCTATTCAGCTGATCAGTTGCCTCCTGTACTCCCTTTTATGCCTCACACCTCATCTCACATGGGTCTGCTGTGTTCCTCTCTTCATCTGCATTGCAAATGAGAAATGCAGCAATTTAAACCATTGAATATTAGATTTTGGAGATAGTTGTGGGAATAAAAGCACACATAATTTTATTTGTGTCCTAAAAGTTTTTGTTTGGAATTTTTAATTTTATCTAATTGTCCCTAGGTAAATTAAATATGATTAAATCAGTTGATCTGAAAAATATTTTCAAAGAGTATACCGCTGTTGTAAAGGCCCTTCAAAACAGTATTTTGAGTGTTGTTTCCAAATGAAGTTTACACTTTCACCCTTATCACTGTATTAAAGGTCATGTTTGCGGGTTTTGTGTGTGTGTGCTTTTTTCCAAAGTGAACTTGGTTCTCTATCTAAAACTAATACCTCTAACAGTATTTTTCACCAGGGAGGAGAGGAATTAGTGTATCTTCTAGACTAAGTTTTCTTTCCACGTGAAGAATCTGTTAGGACTAATATTCATGGGAGAAGGAAAAGACAGTAGCTCTTACACCCTGTATACTATGTTGACAACAACAGCATAAGCCTGACCAAAGCTGTACATCTGGATGTATCATTTCAGCTGAAACGTGTTCAGTGAAGTATGATTTATTCCTTAGTAATTCATTTTTGTGTGAGATAAAAGTACATCAACAGAAATTAGGGAAAGCAGAGTGGTAATTTTAAAATTTCATCAGTGACTGTTTTACCAGTTCTATAAGCACATTAATTGATATTAAAACCCATAAAAGCTCATTTGGGAATGAAAAAGAAAGTTTGAGGTGGTATTGATTTTTTTAATGATATTTGTATTTATGTGTATGATTACGCTTAGTTATACTTTGATTGAGTCCGAATGTGCCCTTCAACAATAATCCATGGGCTCTGGGGTTTCCTGAAGTTGTATGTCATGGGGTGAACAGTTAGAAAAAGTGAATCCCACAAATTGACAACCCTATGGGGGTTTATATATTACACAAACACATTTGTTGTTTGTTGACTGCCACTCCAGTACTTTCTGTGTCCTAGAGCTCTACCCACGTGGTGCAGGCTGCCCCCATCTGTGCTGGAGAATCATGACAGGGCATTCAGTGGCCTTAGGCATCCCCACAGAGCTGCAATTGCATCCTCTCATTTCCCACCCAGTTTGTGGGAATCCCCCTTTAGCTTGACCCTGACAGTGGACAGGTCTCAGTATGAGCTGTCTGTGGGAAGAAACAAGATGTTGGGGGGGGCAGCGGTAGTTGTTGATGGGAAGTTTTAAGTGTCAGGTTGTATCTTGCAATTTCCTGAACCCTGGCAGTGCAGGCCTGGGCCAACCTGGTATGTCTGTTTCACCGACCAAATCTTCTTCATGTGCCCAAGAAGTGAAACCATATTTGCATTTGCCACTAGAATCAACTAATACTAAATAATAGTTGAGAATTCCAGCTTGATTATAGTGAGTGGAAAAGGGACCTCTCTCTGTGGTTAATTCTTACACATGATTTTACTGTTCATCTTCATAAAAGGAATAAGAAATGAGGAAACTTGGATTATCAGCTTGCTTTCACTCTCATCACTCACTGCAGTTATAATTGTCAAAATACCAAGATGTTTTTGGAAAGTGTTTGTTTGTGTGTTTGTTTGTTTTGTGGAGGGTGTAGAGACTAAGACTAAGGAAAGCATTGTTCTATCAAGAGAAGTCGTTTTCAATTTATGGTATGATGGGAAATCCATCTCGTATGTCCTATTTGGATAACAGAGCTCACTTTTAATTTTTTTAAACTTCCTTTGATTTTTTAATTGAAGTATAGCTGACCCACAATGTTGCATTAGTTTCAGATATAAAACACAAGATTTGACAAGTCGGTATGTTATGCTGCGCTCGCCGTACTGTACCACCAACCATATTCCCTATGCTGTGCCTTTCGTCCTGCAACTTATTAATTTTATAACTGGAAGCCTGTTATCTCCCACTGTATTTCACGCATTTTGCCTGTCCACCCGCTGCCTCCTCTTTGGAAACGATCAATTTGTTCTCTGTAGTTATGGGTCTCTTTCTGTTTTTCTGTGTGTTCAGAGAAGTTTTTAAGATAACTTGGTGCCTTTAAACATATTCCTTGATTTACATTATTTTGGATACGTATTTGCTATGTTACCCAATTAGTTATGTAATGACTTCAAAATTTGGGGGCTTAAAACAACCCTTTTGTCATATTACATATGTTTTGAGGGTCAGAAATTAGGGCAGGATCTCATGGGGCAATTTTTATGCTTAATACGGCATTAACTGAGGTCAGTGGGTGGTGGCCTTCAGCAGGCGGCTGTTTGGTCTAGAGGATTCAGGATGACTTTAGGCACATGCCTGTGACTTTGATGGGTACAGTTGGGAGATGAGGCTCAGCTGGCCCTCCACTTCCGTGCAGTCTTTGTAACAAGGTTGTTGGACTTCTTTCCTGTCCACTCAGAGCTTCAATAGCAAATTTTCCAAGAGAGGGGTTGCTTTTGGACTTGGGCCTGAAACTGACACGTTTCTTCCACTCTCTTCCACTGTTTAACACAGTCACAGAGCCCATGTGAATCAAAGGGAATGGGGAGTCACAGAATTTGTGATCATTTTTTAACGTGCTACATATGTTAATATGTGCATTTTTTCCCATTTCTCTGACCTGTGGGAAAATGGAAGTTATTGATCAAAGAGTCACAGGTTATCAAGCTGTACGAGAGACATTAGACTTAATCCAACCTCCATACTTTATTGATTAAAGAATATATATGTAGGTGCACATGTACATCTCCATATCAGTTATTATATATACACTTGTATATCACTAAAAATGGTGTCCGTGGATCAGCCAATTCTTCTATTTTCATAGGAATGAAAAGGACTTGTCATTCCCCGGCAAATCTGAAGAAAGAAGCGAGAGCAAGAGTAAGGGAGAAAGAGAGTGAGAGGAGCATCTGATGGGATAGGATTTCTTACAAAAGGACTCCTGAAATGACCAGAGAAAACAGACCAACAGAAAAGGGCAGACTTTGACCAAGCGGTGCTCAACGACGTGAATATACACATGGAACAGAAGAGGCTACTGATGTAGCCTTCATACTAAAGAGGACATCAGAAGTTTTCTGGAAGATACAATAGAAAACCATTTTGAGGAACTGGGGGAGGTGGCAGAGATGAGTGGAACAGAACACCAAAAACAGGAAGCCCAAGAAAGATTGGGTGTCGCTTCCAGTCGGAGACAAGAGAAGAATTAGGCACGAACCAGTCAGCTGCAAAAGACTGGGAGCAGGGGACAACAGTTGAAAAGGATGGCTGCCAGGAGCAACTCCACAGTCTCGCTTTTATTGGATAGAAAACAATAGCCAATAGAAGGATTGAGGAAGGTCGAATGTTAATCCCGTCTTGCTGAGAAGCAAGAAGTAGAATAAAGTTTATAGTTAAGCACATTGAAAGAACTCTTCTAACTAACAACAGGCACTTCTGGGAAGAGAAAGGCTCGATGGCGGGTAAGGGAGGCAGGCGGTTTTCATTCCACCCTGAGCTGACCTGGCGTTCCCAGGTGCTCCGCTTTCCTGAAGCAGGCGGCATTCCACCCTGGGCCGGCCGGGCTTCCAGCCAGCGCAGCTTCTGTGAAGGGGCGGCGTTCCGCCCTGAGCGAGCTGGGCATCCCCAGCTACCCAGCTTCACAGTCCTATATCATCCTTTTCCCCAAAGACCTGTTGCCAGTATATGTATTTCTAGAGGTCATATGTAAATGTGCTTGGTAACTAGTAAAATCCTCCAGGGGTTACAGTTTAAGTAACAAATTGTTCCGAGGGGCAGCAGCAGTTGGGAAGTTGGACTCTATTCATTCCAAGGTTCCAAACAAAAAATCTTGCCCAACAAATGACAAGACTAAAACTATGAAAGGCTCTATGGAGATACCAGATAAGGAACTGTATACAACTCTAGATAGGAGAACTAGGAATCAAGAAGGATAGATAGGTAACTTCAAAACAATGAAAATCCTAGAGCAGAAATATCCCAAGGAGAAAACCATCAGCCAAGAAACATGAAAAGATTCCTGAAATCCTCAGTGATCACAAAAGAGCAAAGGAAAACACAATGTGTTAGTGTTAACCCAAGGAGGCAGACCCCAAAGAGTGTTGCTCAATCCAATGGATTGAATCGTGAAAAACAGATTTAATTATGGAGTGGGGCACCTGGGTGGCTGCTTTCTGCTGGGGTCCTGATGCCAGTGTCTTGGGCTCCAGACCTTTCTGGGGCTCTGTGCTCAGCAGGAAGCCTGCTTCTCCCTCTCCCACTTCCATGGCTTCTACTCCTTCTCAAATTGGGCTTCCTCTCTCACTGTCTCTGTCTTTCTGTCCAATTCGTCAATCAATCAAACAATTCCTTCCATTCAAGAAGTAAAAATCAAATGTTGACGCATGGGGCCCTAAAGAACAACAAGAATATGGAGGGTGGTTTGATTATCTTTTTAAGATTTTCTTTCTTCCTTTGACAGGAGAAGGAGGGAGAGAGACAGGCAGAGAGAGAGGGGTAAACAGGCTCCCTGCTAAGGAAAGAGCCAGATGCAGGGCAGGGTGCGCAGGCTGCTGCCTCGCCAAGTCCAGCGTGAAGCCCTGCAGCAGCTCCAGCAGTCCCAAGCGGATCTCTCTGCTCGGTGGCGAAGGCGGCATCCGCTTAGGGAGCCCGGCCCTGGGAGGGCGGGCAGCACCTCGGGCACCTCCCGCTCGCCCTGGGGCCTGCCACTTCTCTCCCCACCCCTCCCCCTCTCAACCATTGTTCCCTTCTGTGAAGGGTTTTCATACTTGGTTTTAGGGCAAGAGCACAATTGAGTGTGAGGGGGGAAGGGCAGGACCAAAAGAGAGACCCAGTGGACTCTGCCCTGAGCCCAGAGCTTGCCTCAGGGCTCAATCTCAAGAGCCTGAGATCACCCCCTGAGCCAGAACCCAGAGTTGGGCACTTCACTGAGGGTGCCGCCCAGGTGCCCCTCAGCTGTTGTTGACCAATTTCTGGAGACGGGCGCCTGCGTGGCTCGGTTAGTTCAGCGACTGCCTTGGGCTCAGTTCATGACCCCGGACTGGCAGGATCTCATCCCGCCTCTGGCTCGCAACTCCTTGGGGAGTCGGCTTCTCCCACTGACCTTCTCCTCTCTCATGCTCTCTCTCTCTCATTCTCTCACAAAGAAAGAAAGAAAAGCTTTCCAAAAAATGTCTTTAGCCTTGTTTTATGGGCTTCAATATGGTTGATCTCAATGAGTTTTCTCATCAGATGCAGACAACTGCCATGTCTTTCTAAAAGGGTCCTTTTGTGTTCTGAAATGTCTTTCTCTGTTCATTTATCAGGTGTCTTTCCATTGTCTCTTCTCAAGACCTAGGAAATGCAGCCTTTGAGGATTCGTTTGGGTACGGTCTAGTCCTTTTCATCCTTTTTCTTTCCATAAAATCTATACTAGCCTCTGCATCCTTCTAAGTAGAGCTTATTTTTCACTGACCTATTGATGTCTTTTCTTTCAATAGAATTTGAGTCGTTCACTCTGAAGGTCATTGTTGAAATGTTGAATTTGAAGTCTACTACCTCGCTAGGCATATTTTCTTTTTCCTGTCTATTCCTTCTTCCCTTTCCCTTTAGAACTGCCTTCCTTTCGATGACCTGAGTCCTTTGGAGGCTAATCTCTGCCTTCTTTGATTGGTGTCACAGGGGCAGTCAGAGATTAGTAGGTATTTCTGACCCTTTTTACAATTGTTCTCCCCTTCTTTAGGGAAGCTCTAGAGTCAGCTTTCTCGGAGGGATCATTTCATCCCGCTCCTAACTCATGCTCCTTACCGGGTCTCTACAGAATATTGTGACTTAGCCAGAAAAACACTTCCCTCTGGCTGGTAGGAACTCCAATGACCTCTAGCCTTGTAGGAGTCTTGGCAATCATGTGGTTCCATTGCCTTGACTCTTTGTCAGAACCTGGAGCATTTTCTAAGACACACTGCTTCCTATGGACCAAGGACTCAAGAGGACTCCAGTGTGTATTTTCAAGAGCTTGTTTTCTACTTGAATTCCGTCTCTCTGGAACCCATGGCCTTTTCATCACTCCAGCCTTCCTGAATTCCAATCTCTCTTTCCTCACACCAGGGAGACTCCCATCTTTTCCTTGGAATCTCCTCCCTACCTTCACCATCCAGAATTCCTCCAGGTGAAAAGCCGAGTGAATCCTGGGGCTCAGTTTATTTTTTTATTTTTTTGCTTGTTTTTCTTTTCACAGGGTTCACAAATGTGCATTCATTTAAAGAGTTAGATATATAGATATATACATAGATAGATATAGACATATCTATATAGATAGATAGATACTTTTTTTCTTTTCAATTCCCCATGGGCTTTTGGTTGGTTACTTTTCCTCTAACAGGGTTTGTATTAGTTTTCTAGGGGTGCTATTACAAGATACCACAAGCCTAGAGGCTGAAACAACAAAGTGGACAGAATTTGAGTTGTTCACTCTGAAGGTCATTGCTGAAATATTAAACTTGAAGTCTACTACCTCGCTAGGCATATTTTTTCCCCCTGTCTATTCCTTCTTCCCTTTCCCTTTTGAACTGCCTTCCTTTTTATAACCTGAGTCCTTTGGAGGCTACTGTCTGCCTTCTTTTATTGGCGGTCACATGGGCAGTGAGAGATTAGTAGGTAATTCTGACCCTTTTTACAACTAACTAACTCAGGCTCCTTACCCGGTCTCTACCGAATATTCTGACTTAGCCAGAGGAACTCTTCCCTCTGGCTGGTTGTTATTCCAATGACCTCTAGCCTTGTAGAAGTTTTGGCAACCATCTGGTTCCATTGCCTTGACTCTTTGTTAGTACCTGAAGTATTTTCTTAGACACACACTGCTTCCTATGGAGCAAGGACTGAAGAGGACACCAGTGTGTATTTTTCCAAGAGTTTGATTTCTACTTGACTTATTTTTCTCTTGAGCCCATGGCCTTTTCATCACTCCAGCCTTCCTGAATCCCAATCTCTCTTTCCTCACAGCAGGGAGACTTCCATCTTTTCCTTGGAATCTCCTCCCTATGCGCACCATCCAGAACTATTCCAGGTGAAAATTCAAATGAATCCTCGGGCTCAGTTTTTGTTTGTCTGCTTGCTTGCTTTCCTTTTCACACGGTTTTCAAATGTCCGTTCGTTTTCAATGTTTTAAAGAGTAATTTATGTAGATATAGATATAGACATATCTATATATATAGATAGATTTTTTTTTCTCTTTTCCAATTCCTCATGGGCTTCTGATTGGTTACTTTTCCTCTAACAGGATTGTATTAGTTTTCTATGGTTGCTATTACAAGATACCACAAGCCTAGAGGCTGAAACAACAGAAGTGGACAGTATCACAGTTCTAGAGGCTACAGTGCTCGTAGACCATGCTCCTTTTGAAGGTATTATGGGAGGATCTGTTCCAGGCCCCTTTCCCAGCTTGATGTATTTGGACTTTGGACTTCTTCACATGGCCCTCTCCCTCAGTGCATATCTGTGTATCCACAGTCTCCCTTAGAAGGACACAAGTCCTCCTGAATTAGGGGCCCAGGCTATTCAAATATGATCTCATCCACGCTAGTTACATCTCCAGGGACCCTATTTCCAAATAAGGTCACAAACCCAGGTGCTGGGGTTTAGGACTGGGATAGTATATATGCATACACACACAAACACACACACACGTGTGTGTGTATGTCTCTCTCTCTATATATTTATATTTACATTTATATGTACATATACTTTTTGATTTTTTTTTTTTTTTGCCTAATAAAACATTTTTGTTCAGAATCTCAGTCTTCCTTCCTTTCAATAGAATATGATTCGCGGGGCACCTGGGTGGCTCAGTGGGTTAAAGCGTCGGCCTTCGGCTCAGGTCATGATCCCAGGGTCCTGGGATCGAGCCCTGCATCGGGCTCTCTGCTCAGTAGGGAGCCTGCTTCCTCCTCTCTCTCTCTGCCTGCCTCTCTGCCTACTTGTGATCTCTGCCTGTCAAATAAATAAATAAAATCTTTGGGGCGCCTGGGTGGGTCAGTGGTTGGGCCGCTGCCTTCGGCTCAGGTCATGATCTCAGGGACCTGGGATTGAGCCCCACATCAGGCTCTCTGCTCAGCAGGGAGCCTGTTTCCTCCTCTCTCTCTGCCTGCCTCTCTGCCTGCTTGTGATCTCTCTCTGTCAAATAAATAAATAAAATCTTAAAAATAAATAAATAAATAAATAAATAAAATCTTTAAAAAAAAAAAAAAAAGAATATGATTCGCATGCTTTTGGTGCCTCCTGAACAATTTGAACACCTCTACCTCCTCTATTTCCATGAATGTTATTCTTACTAAATCATCTGCCATTTATTTTTAAAAACAGTTGGCATCTTTTTGCAGTTTACAGTGTTTTTGGTTTGAGTATATGTTTATAGGCTGATGAAGGTGAATTTCGTCCTACTCTTTCCTTCTGAATTTGTTCCTTTTTGGGAAAGTAAATTTTCTACTCTTTAAAAACAAGGACCTAGAAAAGCAAAATGGTTCTTTTTTGTGAGTCTGCATTCCATTTTCTCATTTTGCATGTGCTTTATGTGACCACAGTTTTGGGGACTGACAGCATTTATCAGCATTTAAAAGAAAAAATGAAATTAAATTTAAATTAATTTAAATTAAATATATTTAAACTTAAAATTTTAAAAACAAATTAAAATTTAAAATTTAAAATGTAAATTAAATTCATTGGAAGGGGACGTGAAACATGAGAGACTAAGGACTCTGAAAATCAATCTGAGGGATTTGTAGGGGTGAGGGGTGGGAGGTTGGGGGAACCAGGTGGTGGGTATTAGAGAGGGCACATATTGCATGGAGCACTGGGTGAGGTGTAAAAACAAGGAATACTGTTATGCTGAAAATAAAAATTTAAAAAAAAAACAGAAAAATTGAAAAAAACTTAAATACTTTTAAAGAAAAAAATGTATTTTAAAAAAGGGATCTATGACTTTCTTTTTTTTTCTTGTTACTATCAATGACATGAAGACAAAGTCAGCCTAACCTAGCCCTGTCAGCTATTAGCATGATCACTTATTTCAATGTGGAGTTAATTTAAAATGAACACTCTGGGAGAAATAAACTATATAAATCAAATATATAAGCATTATTCTAAAGTTTTGGACTTTGCTTCAAGAGAGTTGGCATATCTTTAGTTTCACTGTGAGAGCAATAACCAGTCACTGGGGTATCTAGTAGGATGTGTAAACTGGAAGCAAACTGAAATGAATGCTAATATATATATCCATATACATGGCATTGTTTATACGGTATAATCATATATTAAATCCCATGGCTTTGGAAGAAAGTTCTGAACAGCTCTAATATAAAATGATAAAGAATATTGCAAAATAGAATATGTAGACTTTCAAATTGGAATTCAAAGTTTTGTGACAATTGTCAATATTTGCCAAACTTTTCAGTAGGTTCTTTGATGCCTGATTCTTTATTTGGGTATCAGAAAATCTTTTTCTCATATAGAAGCTTTACACATATTCCTAAGCCATATGGAATAGACACTTTGACTTATATGCAAAAGATTTGTGGTCTTTGCAGAGTTATTACAATTTCTCTTGTGGTACAGATGAAGCCATAAATATATTTATATTTATTTATAAATAAGTATATTTATATATATACTTTATACTTTATTTATACTTATAAATAAGTATATTTATAAATATACACATATTACATAAATTGTCTCATATGTTTTTGAGTATCTTACTTGCTCTTACTCATCAGAGGTAAATCACTGCCTAGGCCCATACTTAAAGGAAGTGTGCACAGTGGGTTTCATCAAATATAATATTTTTCTTCTCTTTGTACCCTCATCCAATTCCAGTAAGTACTTTACTTACACTAAATCCCGTCAACTTAACCTGTACTGGTTATTCTTGTAAAAAATAAATGTTAAAGAGTCTCGAAAACATGGTATTTTTTCCTTCTAAAATTTTGTCTCTTTTTTAATGTAAGCTAAAAAGAAAAGATAATCATTCTGTTAGAAACTTAGCCAACTGCATCTTCAGGTCTTCCTCTGTTATAACATATATTTTTAGTATGTCCTTCATACTAAATCTCTAATAGCATTCATTTCACAGGCTTTTGTGCTCAGAAAGGAAAATAAAGGAGACCTTGAGATTATAATAGCATTGACTAGTATTAATATTTTTTTTAAGATTTTTATTTATTTATCAGAGAGAGAGGGGGGGAGAGAGTGAGCACAGGCAGACAGAATGGCAGGCAGAGGCAGAGGGAGAAGCAGGCTCCCCGCCGAGCAAGGAGCCCGATGTGGGACTCGATCCCAGGACGCTGGGATCATGACCTGAGCCGAAGGCAGCTGCTTAACCAACTGAGCCACCCAGGCGTCCCGCATTGACTAGTATTAAATGTGAGAATTTGATACCCAAAAAGGATAGCATTTGTTCAAGTTTACTTTGGTTTTAAAAATTAATATTTATTTATTTGAGTAATAAATTCATAAACCTAATTCATTCCTATATTTTTAAGTTCAACAGGCAAAATTTATTACTCCATTTATAACTCAAAAAATATTAGCAATCACTTCTCAGGAGACTGAGATTACTTTATAAACACATTAAAAAGTTAGCTTAGGTAACCTGAGTGGCTCAGTCAGTTAAGCATCTGACTCTGGTTTTGGCTCAGGTGGTGATCTCAGGGCTGTGAGAAAGCCCCAAGGTGGGCACTTCACCCAGCATGTCTGCCTGTACCTCTCCCTTTGCCTCTGCCCCTCCCCCTTGCTCTCAGGAACATGCACGCACACACACCGTCTCTTTCCCTCTCAAATAAATATATAAAATCTTTTTAAAATTTTTTAAATGTTAGTTTCGATTTCTTTAAATATTTTTAATTGCATCTATATCTATTTGGATAATTAATTGTCCAATTTACAGACATATTTAAAATCTTTCATATATTTAACTCTTCTATACATAATAAATTAAACTTATAGACATGATGGACATCAAGTTCTCTTAAATATTCCAATATGCATAATCTTTTGACCTTTGACTTTAAAACCACAAGACTAAAATGATTACACAGTTTGAATTAGAATCCTTATCTAATGTTATTTTTAATGAGTGATGGTTGACATGAAGACTAATAACCAATAACCTTCCAGATTCATGGTAAGAATGTGCTTTGAAGATAGGTCAGGCCATGTGATTTGTTTTGGCCAATAAAATAAGAGCAGAAGCAACATGTGTTGCTTTGATGCCAGAAAACTTCAAGAGGCAGTGCTATATTGTCTTCCCCCAGAAACATTGATCAGCATTGCTCCAGATCGTGGTGCCTCTGTCAGTGTCAGTCCCTGGTATTTTCCTGTCCTTCCTTTTGTAACAACACGGGTGGAAACTGAGGGCATCATGCCAAGTGAAATTAGTCAGAAAAGAAAAATATCATGTGTTCTCTCTTATATTTGGAATCTGAAAAAGGCTTTCTACTTAGAGAGTAGAATGGTGGTTGCAAAGAGTTAGGTGCTGAGGAATATGGAGAGATGTTGGTCAAAGGGTACAAACTTTCAGGTAAAAGATGAATAGGTTCTGAGGATATAGCCACCCAGGCACCCCTAGAATGATTACTGTTTTAAAGACTGATAATACCAAGTGAAAATGTGGATCTACAGGAAATCTCAAACATTATTGATGGGAATATAAAATAATGTCATTGCTTTTGAAAAAAAAATTTATACTTTAAGTTACATGTAACACCTACACATGACCAAGTATTTCCAAAAAAAAAAAAAAACTGTATTTCCACCCAACATCTTCTATTTGAATTTTTAAAGAACTTTATTCAGAATAGCCCAAACTAAAAACAACCCAAGTGTTCATTAAATAGTTAATGGATTAACACATTGTGGCATATTCACACAACAAAATACTACTCAATAGTAAAAGAATATGAACATAAGGGAATAATCTCTTATACATACAACATTGCAAATTAATTTTAAAGCATTATGCTAAGTAAAAGAAGCCAGGTACAAACACCAGATGTTATATGATTCCATAAACTACAGTGTAATGTGTAAAGAAAAGCAATTATCTAAGGTCACTGAAGACTGAGCAAAGCAGACATATGTCACAGGTAAGTCAACACTTGCTAGAAGAGAAAAATCCTAGGTAAGCTTCCTAGTTTCACCACTCAGAGCCTGAGGACAGACAGCACCAACATTAGTGCAATGTTGTGCAACTACAATGTGGATGTGATAAAACTTTTTTAATAGACTGATGAACCAAGAAGAGCAGAGTCTGGGACAACTACACAGCTGAAAAATAAGAGGGTGCAGAGTAGAGTGAGGGCAGGATTTCTAAAAAGAGAGATAAGGTAGAAACATCACATTATGCCTAAATATTTGGCGAACTTGCCATGCATCACATGGAAAAAAAATGTAGTTTGAGTTCTGTCAAACTGCACACTCAAAAACAACAACAACAACATTCTTTGAAAGTATATAACCTAATCCAGAATCTCTACAATGTATAATTCATACCCAGAACACAAATCCAAATTACACAAATTCCAATGAAATGGAAAAATGCCACACTCAAAGAAAAAAGCAATCAGCAAAGACAAAAGTAGAGATGGATCAAGATGTTGGCATCAGAACAGATTTTAAACAAGCTACTATAATTATCTTCATGGATATGGAAATACATTGATGATGAATAAAAAGACAAATCTCAGCAAAGGAATAGAAGCTATAAGAATAAAAAAGAAATTAAAAAGTGGAAAATACAATCTGAAATAAAAATTTCACTTGACAGGATTAACAACATATCGAGGATAAAGTAAATGAACTTTAAGACAGATAAATAATAAATTAGATAAGAGAGAATTAAATGCAAAAAATGAACAGACTCAGAAAAAGTGCAACAATTGAAGATGGCCTAACATATATGCAGTGATTGTACCAGGAGAGGAAAAAATAATAAAGGGACAGAATAAATGGGTGAAAAAATGTGGCTTGTTTCTCAAATTTGGTAAAAAACATAAATGTACAAATTCAAGCTCATTAGAACATAAGCATAGTAAATGCAAGGAAAATAACATCTACACGCATTCAGTCAAATGTATGCTTCATTTGAAAGTTTTGAAAGCAGCCATAGAAAAACAAAATATTAAACAACATACAGAAGAACAAAATTTACTTGAGATCAGTCAAGGTAACTCTTCAATCTCCACAATGTAATGCAGAGATGTCAGAAATAGTAGAAATCTTGTAGATATTTACTGAAGAGATAAGATATTTATTGAGATGTCCAAATGAGGCTATTAATTACTTCAGTTGGTGTAGGTAGTGGGAAAATCACAATATTTGGGGGTAGAAGAGCTCAGTTAAGGTTCACATTGACCATCAAGTAGCTGAGATTCTGAACAAGTTCCTTAGACTCTCTAACTCTATAAGTCTAATCTGCTTATCTTTAAAATTGAAATAATTGCTCCACAAGGTCCTTGTGAAGATGACCTAAGACAATCCACATGAAGAGGTGCGTGGGTGGCTCACTCTGTTAAAGTGGCTGCATTCAGCTCAGGTGGGATTTCAGGGTCCTGGGACCAAGCCCAGAATTTGGATCCCTGCCAGTGGGGAGTTGACTTGTCCTTCTCCCTCTGCCCCTACCCCTGCTCCATCCCACTTGTGTGCCCACACTCTCTCCCTCTCAAATAAACAAATGAAATCTTGAAAAAAAAAAAGATGATCCATGTGAAAATGTCTGTTTTTAACATATACAAATTATATTATTTATGATATTTAGTTGAATCCAAATGATGTTTCATGTTTGAGTATTTCTTACAAAGATACACTGTTTAATTTCTGCAGAAAGGCCATAATTTTGGTACCATTTTTCTGTATCAGTGGTTTATGGACTAAAAATAATTGTCCAATATAAAGGCAAATTACCTGTTGACATCTGCAAAATGACTTAAATCTTTAAAATCTTGTCCATATGTCCTCTCACTTCCCAACATGGTGACAGAATTTTTAATTAGTGCTTCTAGTTATTGATTTTCTACAACTGACCATCCTCCAAAATTTTCTTACATGGACTTTTAAAAATAATTCTTATATTAAGATTTCTAATAAATTGAAATTAATTTTCCTTAAAATTATTTGAGAATTTTATTTTGTATTTGCCATTTATTCCATCTCATTAAACATCACTATCTAATATCTACCTCCAAATAGCTACTAGCATTTTTAACATTTATACCACAATAAACTTTGATGGTTTAATAGTTGTCAAAGTATACTGCAATGTTTAGCTATACTGCTATTGCATATAAAATCAGGACTTGGTAAAGCATACCAAATATACACAAATGTACATTTTTTATCCAGTAAGATTCAATTTATCTGAGGTAGACTGTTTTATATAGAAATATCTCGAACAAATAGGAATATGTTTTCTTCTTTTATAGATTAATACTTCCAAAAAGAGATAGCTTATTTGACAAAGGTTCTGAAACAAACTATGACCTACAAAACTGAAGTGGTTGAAAAGACAAAATATTACTAAATCACCAACAATACTATGTTTTTATTCGCTGGAATCTGGAGATTAAGGAAAAAATACACTCTACTCTAAGCCATGTTAGATTGGAACTATTATCCTAATACTGTGAAGAAAATTTTCATTAAGTCATGGATTTTTATGTGTGAAGTACAAGTGGAGAATTATCTTTAGGAAATGGGAGAAAATTGCAACTACTTTTCAAATGTAACCTTGACATTTTGAAAAATGCAGTCATGGATCTGTCCCCATGGGGACAAATATTTTACCCTTCATTTCTGCATCAAAATTCAGCACATCATAGCCAGATCTGATCTAATCTCCATGGTCTGTCATAGGGGGGGGTTATATGCTTATAAAATAGGTCCCAATGAACAGCAAAGATTCACTGAATGTTTCTGTTCCCCACCCTTTCAATTGATACTGACAGTCATCCTTTTTTTAGCCTCAGGTTTTTCAAGATAAAAATCAGTTTTTATGCAGTAAAATAGATGATTCAGTCAAAATAAAAAGTTTGTGAGAAGTTCAAAGCAACCACAATCCTTGGGACTAAGAATTAGACCCTATGGCTCCATTCTCCCAGTAGGACACACTTACAGAAATCAACATTGCTTACAAACATCCAGAGTTTGCCTTCATTTAACCCCTTATTAATGATAAATGGAAGGAAGTTTTAGAGTCACTAAAATCCACTGCCACGTAGGTCATTATTTTCTTTTTTTTCTCCTCTTTGCATTGAGATAATCTATACAAAAGTGCTTTACCTGGTACCTGAAATAAATTAGCTATCCAATAATGTGTTCATTGTGATCTTTTAATTGTTTTGTTTCATCCATTTTTCCTTTTACACCTTGAAAAGATACTAATTAAGAAATTTTAATCAATACAGTCAAACATCAGATATCCTGTTTATTATCTGCAGACCTTTCTAAATCTCTAGAACAAAAACAAAACTTTTTAATGAATCTCATCATTGGCAAGTTCTTACTGGTAATTTCCTACGTGTGAGTCATTACAATTTTGCCTCTGTGTATGCTGAGGAATAGGAGAACTTCGATTTTTGTCACTTTGCCAATGTGCTCGACTTAAGCATGATCTCTTCTTATATTTCAATGTTGCTGTTTATCATGGGGTCTGAGGACCTGGCCTTTGAAAGCACTATAGAACTTGCTTCCAATGCAAACACAGTAATTTCACTTCAACACCATATCACAATATATCTAAACAGCAAAATCACATAGTTAACCCAATATAACTCAATAACTTATTCATTTCAGGGTTTTATTTTTTCTTAATTGCTTTATATTTGTACTGTCCACATGGGATTTTGCTTTTATGTACCTCCATTTCCATAGTAGGCATATCAAACATTATGAACACAGTTCACTTACAAAGGCAAAAACTTTATGATAATTCATGTCATGCATTACTGTTTTTAACCTAACTGATTTTCCTCATGGAAAACTTTAACACATAAAATTACATAGTGCCTTTGTTTGTTTACTTACTTGCCATCTCTCTTCCACACTAGAATATCAAGTTTAGGAGGGCAGGAACTGTATTTGTTTGCTGCTATATCCTCATTGAATACAGTACCTAGCACACATCAGATGTACAATAAAGATTTGTTAGATGAATGAGCAAATAAACAAAAGCACAGTAAATGTCTGTCTGTATTTGTTCAATCTTATGGAGGGTCAAAAACTTACACTATTAGGTGGGACAATATGGCTCCAACGGAATGGAATTGAGTATTTTGCTCCTCTTAGGTCACTTAGGCTCTGTCAAAGGACCAGAAGGCTAGGGTGTGGTTAAATCCCCTAAATAAGAAATATATTAAGAACTGACATTATTATTTGTAATCTCAAGGACTCCAAATTCTGTTTTTTTCTTCCATTTGTATCTTCCTTTCCCCAAATTATTTTAGAGAGATCTGTCTGATCTATTGATCAGAGGTCAACACTCTAGGTCAGAAATAGCCTAATAGAATCTGTATTCTTAATATTTCTAATAATGTTCTAAAAATAAAACCAAAACCAATGTACTCATAAACATCATTTGAGAATCATAAATTTATGACATTTCTCTGTTTACATAATATGTGCACATACATGTATACTGTATACTCATATTCTTACAAAAATAAGAATATAAAATGCATACACAAATTGATAAATAAACCAAGAAAATAGCTTATAAAGAAGGAATGGTTTATATCAATTAAAATTGTACAGGTTTTCATAAATTTCTAGTTGGCCTATTAGCAAATTGGAGGTTTTTTTGAATGGCCAATTATCTCCTTAGGAAGTATATATCTTCTAGCCTCCAAAGGTGACAGACAGGGCCAAAACAGGAAATATTATTAATTGAATGGTATTAACAAGTTCTGAGTTCCAAGGTTGGAAAGTAAACTATAGAGCTCCAAATGTGGAATTCCTGAAAAGTCAGAGAAATAAGTTCAACAAAAGAGCAACTGGCAAGGGATGGGATGTCTTAAAATTTGTTCATTGCATATATGATGTCTTTAAATATGCAGGTTTTGTTGTGCTAAAAAAAAGTTCCCTTTTATGCCTAGTGTTTTAAAATTTTGTAATCGTTGAAAATACTGAACTTTATAAAATGTTATGGGGCCTATGGGTGCCTTGGTAGGTTAAGTATCTATCTGCCTTTGGCTCAGTTCATGATTTGGGAGTCTTGGGATGGAGCCCCATGTAGGGCTGCCTGCTCAAGGAGTCTGCTTCTCCTTCTCCTCTGCCCCTCTCCTCACTTGTGCTTTCTTTCTCTCTCTCAAATAAAATCTTTTTTTAAATGTTATGACATCTACCAAGATACATATTGTTTTTTAGCACAGTGACACATTGCCTGATACTCAAATGATAAATCATCCTTGAATATTTGGATTAGATTCTTTCTTTAATGTAATGTAATGTGTTACCATATTTTACATAGTAAACATACTATTGAATTTATATTATTTTACTGACCTTTTCCTTTATTAAAAGTTTTTGGATTACCTTTACACTGCTGGACTGATTTCATTGTATAGGTTATCTCAAATCATTTTTTGGATTAGGTGGGGTAAAAATAATCACACATTTATGGCACAAGAAGGGTAAACAGAAGAACAACTTTGACTCTCATGCTTCCATCAATGAGAAAATAGTTATATTTCTATATATACATAAATATACATATTTATGTCATTATGTACATATTTGTACCCATATGAGATGTTACAATCAGTATATTGAGCAGTGATTCTTTTTTTTTAAGGTTTTATTTATTTATTTGACAGAGATCACAAGTAGGCAGAGAGGCAGGCAGAGAGAGAGAGGGAAGCAGGCTCCCCGCTGAGCAGAGAGCCCGATGTGGGGCTCGATCCCAGGACCCTGAGATCATGACCTGAGCTGAAGGCAAAGGCTTAACCCACTGTGCCACCCAGGAACCCTGAGTTTAGTATAATTTCTAGTTCAAATTTAATTTCTAACTCTATCTTTATTAAAATATCAAACAATCAGGGTAACACAAGAAGTAAAAATAGTACAGGTTCCTGGCTATATTTTAACCTCTCTATACATATATATTTCTGCTGTTAAAGGCTCTAGACTCTATTCCTTCAGTATATAGACAGAGAGAGAGACCCAGCCCTAGAAATAGTAGTTGTAACACCAGAATCATACAGTAACAAAGCTTTTCAGTAAAAGGGTAGAGAATATCTTCTGAGATATAACTGAGAATATCTTCTACCCTTCTATTGGCAGAAGGTCTCAACTATTACCCTAGAATATTATGCAGTAAAACACCTGGTACATAAGGTCAAATAACATTACTGATTTTATATATATATATTTCTTTTTTTATGACTTCCAATCAGGAAAATACTTCTCAGTCTATCTGTACATTTTAACACATATTTAATCCCCAATTTGGGGATGAGATAAATGACTGACCCATCTGACTCAAAAGTAGTATCCATTTCTATCACAGTAATTATAAACTATGTGAGTATAGGGGAGGCTATCCATTTAAATTACTTCATAATCTTTGTTCTAACTGAATTCTGTCCCCTATACTTTACAAAAAATATGTTAGAATCATAATCTCCAGCACCTCAGAAGGTGCCATTTCTGTTTTGGAAATGGGATCTTTATAGAGTTAAGTTAAACCGAGGCCATTTGGGTGGCCCCTAATCCAAAAGAACTGTTATCCTGATAAAAATGGAACATTTAAACAGAGAGACAGAGACACGTAGAGGGAAGATGATATGAAGAGACATAGGGAGAAGACAGCAACTGACAAGCCAAGAAGAGAGGCCTAGAACAGCCTCTTACTCCATAACCCTCAGAAGGAATCAATCCTGCCAACAACTTCATTTTAGGCTACCAGCTTAAACTCTGAAACAGTATGTTTCTTTTGTCTAAGACATGCAACTTGTAGCACTTTGTTATGGCATTCCTAGCAAGGAATTCACCATTGTATTGATACCAAATGAGATTATTAGACAGTACAGGAAATCCAAAGTGAATCATCCAGTCTTTCCTATACCCTTTTGATACCAGGAAAACTTACACTCATGACCCTTGATATGACAATGTGATGGCTTTCAGTGCGGTGGTAGGATCTATGAAATTTTGTCATGTCACAGATGTCCCTTGCCTATAGAATTCTTAATTACCTAAATACTTCTCAATAAAACAGTCTGTGCCAAGGTGAAGGTGTCCTAGATCGAAGTGTCCATGTATTCCATTCGAAGTCAATATTTCTATTGACTATTTCTATTGCCAAGTCTGAATAGTAAACCCAGAAAGCAAATCACTGAGTATAGGCAGCCGCCAAAGTTATGCAGATATCTGTGATGGGTGGTGAGGAATTGGGCAGCAACAGTAAGTGGTTGCAGAGAGACTGATCCATCTTGTCTCCCTGGGTGAATTTTGATTATAAAATACATCTTTTGTGTTAACATATGAAAAGCATATGCAAGATTAGATATCCTCCCCTCAATAAAACAGTAGAGAAGCACAAAGATAAAATTAAATCTCTTACAAAGAACATCAAAATGCGAATTGAGAGGCTTGATATTGGAGCTTATGTGACTTGGGACTGCCAATGTAAGGGTGATCCAGGGCCAGGCCTACAAGTAAAGAAAAACATTCCATCATAGTCCATTATCAAGAAGAGTAGCACTGCTACCCCTGAAACTAATAATACACTATATGTAAACTAAACTGTATTTAAATAAAAGAAAAGGAGAAAACTTCTATTCATGGAAGATGTTAGTTGAAAAATGCTTTCAAAGAAGGAAGGAAGGGAGGGAGGAAGGAAGGGAGGGAAAAGGGGAGGAGGGAAAAGTAAAGGAAAGAAAAGAAAAAAGAAAGAGAAGCACTGAAAGATGCTATTAAATAATATTCAGGCTTAGGGCTCTAAGTGTATCTTTTTTGCAGGTAATGCCAGCCAGAAGACTCTGGTATGTAAAAGTCTTGGGGAAAGCATCTATGACTCCTGATCATATTAATTCATCACTTTCTTTAAATGTTATGACCTTTCAAGTCTGAAGATTCTATAAATGCCTAAGAGACTGCACCAACCATTCTAGATCACCAGAACCCACTGAATAAGACACAGAGAAGTTCGAGTCTTGAGGCTGTTAAAGAACTCCCTCATGCCCTTGTCTGAGATAGCACACTTGACATGCAGAATCTCATGGCTCATATTCTTGTTAAATTTTTATCCAGTAGTTCAAGTTATTTGTGAACTACTTTGAAATGTCAGAATATAAATGTGCAGAAGACAGTGTGATGGAGGTTAATGGCCTAAACCTTCTTCCATTTCTGCAGTTTCCTACATAATATCAGAAGCGATTATGAGATGTAAAAGGACCGTAGCAATCATAAGGCTATAGAACCAGATGTTTACTTGAGGTTGAACAGCAGATAAAAGATTTGAAACAGGGCCAAGGTTGTTTGGGAGTGAGAACAAACAGCAGGTACAGCGAAACAGAGGCAAGTCCAGGGATTAGCTAAAATCAACCAGGAATATCTATCCCTTACTTTTCTACTTCACTGATTGCTAAAATAGATGGGGTCCACTTAAACAAATTAAAGAACAGACATTTAGATGGGATAAGATTCTATTATATGCAGCTTTTATTACATTCCAGCCACTGTGTTTGTATGAGAATATAGTTAGATTTGATGCTTCTCTAAAGAGCAGTAGGTTCTGAGTACCTGTGTGACTCAGTGGGTTAAGCATGTACCTTTGGCTCGGGTCATGATCTCAGGGTCCTAGGATCAAGTTGTGCATTGGGCTCCCTGATCATCACACAGCCTGTTTCCTCCTTTCTCTCTTTCCTGCCTCTCTGCCTACTTGTGATCTCTCTCTGTCAAATAAATAAAATCTTTAAAAGAGAGAGAAAGAGAGAGATTAGTAGGTTCTGGTGGGGGAGGGTAGTTAATAAATACACTCATCCATGCATCTAACACCAGAATTAAGTACGTCATAATTCTGTGAAAGACAGAGTATAGTATGGGATGTAGTCTTCCAGAGTTGAGATTACTGGTTCAGTCTGGCTGTCCTAGTGAAAGTGATGGACAGAGGTTGGAAGAAGACAGATAGGAAAGATTTTTGTTTAATGTTCTTCAGAATCAGGATATGAATTCAGCATGCTTTCAGACACTTAATGTAGTGAAGGCTAAAACTCAGGACGGGAGCAAGACTGTCTGGGTTTGAATCCTCACTGTGTAACTCATTACAGAAGCAATAATGTAAATTTTTTTAAAAGAATCATTGTATTCTACATATTTATCTATTCCATATCTATTCCATGAGCAGAGTTGGTTCCAGCTTTTGCAGAGTATTGATAAGAACACTAATATATACACGGACATATGGATACTTTTTGTTTTGTGTTTAGAAGAGCAATTCTCTTAACTGCAGAGAACAGAGAATATAAAGCAGAGTGGTTAGCAGAGGGGAGGTTGGTGGGGAGATGGCTAAAAGAGGTGATGGGGATGAAAGAGCATACTTACCATACTCATCACGATGGAACACTGAGTAATATATAGAATGTTGAATCACCATGTCGTACACCAGAAAAGAATAGAACACTATATGTTAACTGTACTGGAATTAAAATTTTTAAAAAAATTAAAAAGAAGAGGAATTCTGTGATAAGAGGGTATGTATAATTGATGGACGTAACTGCAGTGCAGGATTGAGGAATTACTTCAGTAAACTATGACATTGGGTTGCAACATCCTAGCTCTGTTACTTCTGACTTTGACATGATGTCTCTTCTTTACCTAGTTTTTCTAATTCTCAATCCATAGCTATGGACTTCCCTATCATTCTTTCTTTCCTAATAATTATCTCTTTCCAAACATGCAAATACTAATGACAAGATCATTGACTATGATCTTCTATTGCTCATCTAATCAAGTCCTACTTAAGTTTCAATTTTTTAAATGCCAGCCTCTGATGCGGTTAGTTATAAGAAGTCACTACTCCCAACTGTTCCTTGCATCCATTTTCCTGTGGCCACCTCATATGTGTCTCCTCATTTTATTATGGTTTGGTGTTGTTGTTATTGCTTTTACCTGGGTCCTGGCCAGCATCTGAGGATCTCAACTCCAGGACCATAACTAATATATTTTAATATTCCAGCACCAACTAGGCAGAATGTACAACACATAGAAGATATAAATACCCGTCACAAATACATGAATATTTAAGCGCATATCTCAATTTGTATTAACTGGGTTTGTTGTTTAAAAGATTTTATTTATATATTTGACACAAAGAGAGAGAGATTATAAGTAGGCAGAGAAACAGGCAGGGGGGTGGGGGAATCAGGCTCCCTACTGAGCAGAGAGCCTAATGCAGGGCTTGATCCCAGGACCCCAGGATCATAACCTGAGCCAAAATCAGAAGCTTTAACCCACTGAGCCACCCAGGTGCCCCAGATAGGATTTGCTGTCTTTTTGTCTACTATAATTAAACTAATCTTTTTGTTTGTCTCCTATACTTTTCTGCTATACACAAGGCCCACCATTTTGTCAATTTAAAAAAAAAAAAGATCTTATTCTGTTGACTAGTTACTGAAATACATGTATAGATGAGGAGGCATTGGTAGTAAGGATATATATATTTATTTTAGAGAACCTTACAAGGGATAAAGCAGTTCTTCCAGCTTCAAAGTGTATTACTTAAGCTAAGTTTTATTGCACCTTGTCACTCACTCAAATGTTACTTTTTAGTTAGTTGGTTTATTACTATTGTGAAAGCCCTTTTTATTGTATATGATACCAAGACTTCTGTATCTGTGATTTTAAAACAAGGAAGATATCAACATCAATTTCAATCAAATTCACCCATATATTTAATTTAGTTAAGACCTCTAGTAATTGCATGTTATCAGGGATAGATCTGAAATTGAAACTGACAGGAGTATAACATTCTCCCACCTCTTCAGAATCCCAAGTTGGAGCAAAAAACAAAGGCTCAAATTAACTAAACATGTATAGAGAAGTAACACAAAGTCTATAAAGAACTTATCAAACTCAACACCTCAGAACCAAAAAATCCAGTCAAGAAATGGGCAGAAGACATAAACAGACATTTCTGCAAAGAAGACATCCAAATGGCCGACAGACACATGAAAACCTGCTCAATATCACTTGGAATCAGGGAAATAAAAATCAAAACCAAAATGAGATACCACCTCATACCTGTCGGAATGACTAAAATTAACAACTCCAGAAACAATAGGCGTTGGCAAGGATGCAGAGTGTAAGAGGAACCCTCTTACACAGTTGGTGGGAATGCAAACTGGTGCAGCCACCCTGGAAAACAATATAGAGGTTCTTCAAAAGGTTAAAAATAGAGCTACCCTATAACCCAGCAATTGCACTACTAAGTATTTATCCAAAGGAAACAAGCATAGGGATACAAAGGGGCACATGCATCCCAAAATTTATAGCAGCAACACCCACAATAGCTGAACTACAGAAAGAGCCCAGATGTCCATCAACAGATGAATTAATAAAGATGTTGTATATACATGTACACACGCATAACAGAATATTACTCAGCCATCAAAAAGAATGAAATCCTGTCATTTGCAATGATGTGGATGGAACTAGATGGTATTATGCTAAGCGAAGTAAGTAAGACAGAGAAAGGCAAATACCATATGAGTTCACTCATATGTGGAATTTAAGGGTAAAAAAAAGAGATGAACTCAGGGAAAGGGAAGGAACAATAAAACCAGATGAAAACAGAGGAGGCAAATCATAAGAGACTCTTAACTGTAGAGAACAAACTGAGAGTTTCTGGAGGGGAAATATGTGGGGGCATGGGGTAACTGGGTGATAGGCATTAAGGAGGGCACTTGATGGAATGAGCACTGGATGTTATTTAAGACAGATGAATCGCTAAATTCTACCCAGAAAATAAAAATATGGTGCATGTTAACTATACTAAATTTAAATATGCATTTTTTAAAAAAAGAAGTAATCCATTGTCTCCTTCTGGATAATCAATTAAAAACAAAGAATAACCAATTATTGGATGGGCAGAAAGCAATGGTTATGGAGTCTAGTGCATGTGCAGCAAGCTATGTCTTGTCATTACTTTTATAATGAGTTAATATTTGTGGGTATTTACCAGTTTAGGGTAAAAGAATATCCTGGGGCACCTGAGTGGCTCAGTGGGTTAGAGCCTCTGCCTTTGGCTCAGGTCATGATCCCAGGGTCCTGGTATTGAGCCCCACATGGGGCTCTCTGCTCAGCGGGGAGACTGCTTCCTCCTCTCTCTCTCTCTCTCTCTCTCTGCCTGCTTGTGATCTCTGTCTGCCAAATAAATAAATAAAATCTTAAAAAAAAATATCCTAAGATCAAGCTTTCTGTAAAGAACTTAAATACATTAACTGAGAAATCATGTGTCTTTAACATTTGTTTGTTTTTTTCTAAGTGTGACAATATATTTAATTTTTGTCCCTAAAAGACACATTTATGAACTAATATCATTTTATATTAATTTGAAGTTTAGTGAAAACTTATTTTCTGTGCTTGATGGTTGTTTTTATTGCTTCAATTATTATTTTGACAAATATAAGTGCCAAAGATTTTGAGAAAAGCACTTTTGCACAATTTGCTAGGAAAAAAAATAGATCCACTAACACATAAAGCAAATTCTAAACATTGTGTTTTCAAGTATCTCCACAGATGTGTGCCTTGATTTTTGTTTTCCTCTTCAGAATATTGATAATGATCTCTGCCTGCCATCCTCATGAAACTATTATAAGACTCAGTTGAGAGGGGTGTGAAAACAATTTGAAAAATCTAAGACTTCTGAAATTAAGAACTTTCATACTGAAGAGTACTCTGTTTGTCTCTTGAGAGGTTTTTTTTTTAAGTTTTTATTTATTTATTTGACAGAAATCACAAGTAGGCAGAGAGGCAGGCAGAGAGAGGTGGGGAGGCAGGCTCCCTGCCAAGCAGAGGGCCTGATGCCATGCGATGCAGGGCTCGATCTCAAGACCCTGGGATCAAGACCTGAGCTGGGGACTTAAAGCTGGAGCTTTAACCCACTGAGCCACCCAGGCACCCCAAGAGCTTACATAATTAAACCAAGTGCTTAGTTTTCTAAGTTATGGAAATACTCACTGGAGATTAAGCACAATGGGTAACTTCCAGTGCTGAGTTTCTACAGGGCGACTAGAATTAGAAGTGGCCATTTTGTAGAATACTCTAAATGCTTCCATTTCTTTCTAACTAGTGTGTTAAAACAACTTGATAACCATATGTCATGTTTCACCTGGGTCTATTCTTGGATTTCATTGGTGTGGGGAAGTTTCTGTCTTGTCAGCCAGTAGCAAATTGTTTTTATAATTTGTGAAATGATTGTAATCAACCTTGGGAATACTTTAGGAAGCAAATATGTTTTTCCTTGATCAATTATAATCCACTTACTAAGTAATACTGGCTTTTAAATGTACACTTTGTTTAAATCACATGTATCTCAAAACTTAAAATCCACAAAAAAATATTTAAGAACTACTGTTCTAAGAGTCAGAATGTTAATTCAGGCAATATTCATTAACAACACATCAGGCATAAAAACATATATTTTTACATACCATGTGGGTAGATAAATAGGTACCAATTATGCACATATGTGTCCATAGACAAATATGTACATGCATGAACACTTAGATGTCTGAGAAATAGTTTTAAATTTGCCCAGCTGAAATGTATTGTTAAAACTACATTGAAGGGGGCGCCTGGGTGGCTCAGTGGGTTAAGCCGCTGCCTTCGGCTCAGGTCATGATCTCAGGGTCCTGGGATCGAGTCCCGCATCGGGCTCTCTGCTCAGCAGGGAGCCTGCTTCCTCCTCTCTCTGCCTGCCTCTCTGCTTACTTGTAATTTCTCTCTGTCAAATAAATAAATAAAATCTTTAAAAAAAAAAAAAAAAACTACATTGAAGGGCGCCTGCTTGGCTCAGTAGGTTAAGCCTCTGCCTTCAGCTCAGGTCATGATCCCAGGGTCCTGGAATCGAGCCCTGTATCGGGCTCTCTGCTCAGCGGGGAGCCTATCTCCACGTGTCTCTCTGCCTGCCTCTCTGCCTACTTGTGATCTCTGTCTGTCAAATAAATAAATAAAATCTTAAAAAAAAAAAAAAGCAACTACATTGATCATGCGTGGCCAAAATAAACTCAAGTGAGTTTCTCTCATCATATCACAGAGCCTTAGATATATTGTCCTCACATGTCCTTTCCATTTAGCTGAGTCTTTATTCACTGATCTGTCACTTTTTGGCATGAATTTTAAATGTGCTTTTTTTTTTTTTCTCTTCTGAGTTGTCTTTGAAATCACATTACTGGGATCCAGGTACACATTAATGGTATTCAATATAGATCACTCTCGGAATGTTAACAAACTCTATGGCTTATGGCAAAAATACTCCATATACTTTCTCCTATTTCTTGATAGTATATGAGTAACATGGTGTAGTGGAAGGAGCATGAAGGCATATACCTATAAATTTGAATGCTGCTCATTATTTAATCATTTATCTTTTTTAAAAATTTCATTATTTATCTTTTTAAATAGAGATTATAATACCAATCTAGAGATGACAAGCAGTCAAATCGGTCCAGAATCCCTATGTCCTTTCTTTCTGTTCCTCTCCCTCCCTCCTTTCCTTCCTTTTTCTTTCTCTCTTTCTCTTTCTTTCTCTCTTTTTTCTCTTTCACCCCCTCCCTCCCTAACTCCCTCCTGTCTCCCTTTCTCCCTTCCTTCCTTCCTTTCTGCTCCAATGCAGGGGCTTGAACTCAGCATCCTGAGATCAAGACCTGAGCTGAAATCAAGAGTCAGACACTTAGCCACCGGGGCCACACAGGTATCCTCAGAATCTCTATGTTTGACATAGTCATTATTGTGTTATTTTCTGGAGAGCAATGATATTGGCTTGATGAAGTTAGGGTGCAGTGACTTATCATTCATCTTTTGGCTAAATAAGTGAATTCATGATCTTTCATTTCAAAATGTATGCTGGCCACCTGCTTCTGAATACCTGAGATTCCACCACAGTAGTAGGGAGCCTCGTGAGGTTTTAGACCTTCAAACCCTCTCCAACACCTCTCACTCTTTTTGGTTTTATAAATTCCTATGGAATTTGGTTATGAATCATTTACACTTTAGTGAAAATTCACTTAGTACTCATCTAATGGAGAACTCTTATTTTCCAGACACCAGGTGGGAAAGTCAGCATCATGGAAATACATCAAAAAATTCTTCCAAGTTTTATTGCTTAGAAACAGACCTTAAGGGCGCCTGGGTGGCTCAGTGGGTTAAGCCGCTGCCTTCGGCTCAGGTCATGATCTCAGGGTCCTGGGATCGAGTCCCGCATCGGGCTCTCTGCTCGGCAGGGAGCCTGCTTCCTTCTCTCTCTCTCTCTGCCTGCCTCTCAGTGTACTTGTAATTTCTCTCTGTCAAATAAATAATTAAAATCTTTAAAAAAAAAAAAAAAAAAAAAAAAGAAACAGACCTTAAAAGGAGGAAAGAGAATAAGAACATTTGGTCCAGATCATTTAAGCAGTACTGTCCACCTTCCCACCACTGTTGGGAAGCAGATAAACTTTAAGTTTATGGACAAGTTTCTCAACCATCAAAACTCCTATACTCTGCAAGTCTTCTAGTCTCTCATGTCTTATCCACAAATTCTTCCACTATTTTCTCCTTTTAAATCCATGCTTCATTTTTCAAATTTGATGTACATTGGTGCCTTCCCCATTTATGACTTGAACTTCTGGACTGATTTTATCTCCTTACAGACAGTGCCTCCTACAATCACTTGCAGAAAACCCCTCTAGCTCTAACTTTACACTGAGGAATTTATACTTTACACTTACTAACCCACTTCCCCACTTTGAATTCAGAAGTAGGATTCACACTGTCAAGCAAAAACTACAGAACTGGGAAGCTGGGGTGACTGCGTAAGAGGTTTTCAGGCAAAGAGAACTGGGTGACCTCACTGGCATCATCACAAATCCAAATTACAGGAATTTCAAGGGTCCTATCTTATGTCCAGAGAGGAGGGCCTGAAGCATATATATCCTGTTGCTCAATTTTTCTTTTTTTGCCTTTTTGTAACAAATGGAATTCAGAACACTCAAGAATGTGTATTTCACATATGGCAGTCAGAAGGACTCTGAAATTAAAATACAGAAATGGAATCTCTTGGTAAAAAAGAGAAGAATATAATCAGAGAAAGTTCATGATATGATCATTCTAGCCTCAAGTTGTAATAAATTTACATCTTGGAAGATGTCCATCTACAAATTTAAAACTTATTCTACCTTATTGGGTTTTTTTTAACTTATGTTATTTTCTCAAGCCTTAAACGCTACCATCTTATGTTCCACAGCTTGAACTAATCACTTCCTGATTATCCCTATAAATAAAAATAAATAAATATTAGGAAAGCATATATGTTTTTATACAAGTATAAAAACCCTCTTCTTTGTAGTTTTTCAGAGAATGCAATTGATTTCTCCCTACACTCTGGCTCCTAAGGCATACAATTCTATATAAAGAACTAAGTAAATTATGAAAAAACCTAATTTGTCTATTTTACTAGTTCTCTTGAACATAAGATTAAACCCGCTGGCCCATTCTGTAGATCATTGCTCCATCTTGTGGTTGATAGTGATTACAGTTCGCATTTACTGGTCTCTTAAAGTTCCAATCCAGACACAGTGCTTCAAAAGATTTATAAACCATTTTACAGATGAAGAGACTAGGCCACTACTTATTTAAGAAAATTGTGCAAGAGCACAGAGATATCAATGGACAAGATCAGATTCAGAGGCTGTGTTGTGAACCACTAAGCTACATTCATCCCTGTTCAGAATATCAGTGGTGTGCTTTTAAATGTTTAGCACCAGCTGCCTTTGGGATGGAGGGGGATAAAACACCTTGCATTGCAGCTTAGATTGATTTCCATGCTGTAAGAATCCCCACCATGGTCGCTTTCAAGGCACCAAATAAAAGCAGTGAAAGAGGTGTCAGAAAGAGATGTTCAGTGTCACATGATTGTATAGTGTTTCCCTGGGGCTGGTATAATAATCAAATTAAACCACACCAAGTACATTGATAGTAGTAAAATGTAGGAAAATAATTAGGAAATTATGAATTTTTAGTTTCTATCACTTTTGTTTTTGATACATTATTCAACTGTGAGCTTCAATTTACTTTTTTTTTAATTATTTATTTTTTATAAACATATATTTTTATCCCCAGGGATACAGGTCTGTGAATTACCAGGTTTACACACTTCACAGCACTCACCAAAGCACATACCCTCCCCAATGTCCATAATCCCACCCCGTTCTCCCAAACCCCCTCCCCCCAGCAACCCTCAGTTTGTTTTGTGAGATTAAGAGTCACTTATGGTTTGTCTCCCTCCCAATCCCATCTTGTTTCATTGATTCTTCTCCTACCCACTTAAGCCCCCATGTTGCATCACCACTTCCTCATATCAGGGAGATCATATGATAGTTGTCTTTCTCTGCTTGACTTATTTCGCTAAGCATGATACGCTCTAGTTCCATCCATGTTGTCGCAAATGGCAAGATTTCATTTCTTTTGATGGCTGCATAGTATTCCATTGTGTATATATACCACATCTTCTTGATCCATTCATCTGTTGATGGACATCTAGGTTCTTTCCATAGTTTGGCTATTGTGGACATTGCTGCTATAAACATTCGGGTGCACGTGCCCCTTTGGATCACCACGTTTGTATCTTTAGGGTAAATACCCAATAGTGCAATTGCTGGGTTATAGGGAAGTTCTATTTTCAACATTTTGAGGAACCTCCATGCTGTTTTCCAGAGTGGCTGCACCAGCTTGCATTCCCACCAACAGTGTAGGAGGGTTCCCCTTTCTCCGCATCCTCGCCAGCATCTGTCATTTCCTGACTTGTTGATTTTAGCCATTCTGACTGGTGTGAGGTGATATCTCATTGTGGTTTTGATTTGTATTTCCCTGATGCCGAGTGATATGGAGCACTTTTTCATGTGTCTGTTGGCCATCTGGATGTCTTCTTTGCAGAAATGTCTGTTCATGTCCTCTGCCCATTTCTTGATTGGATTATTTGTTCTTTGGGTGTTGAGTTTGCTAAGTTCTTTATAGATTCTGGACACTAGTCCTTTATCTGATATGTCGTTTGCAAATATCTTCTCCCATTCTGTCAGTTGTCTTTTGATTTTGTTAACTGTTTCCTTTGCTGTGCAAAAGCTTTTGATCTTGATGAAATCCCAATAGTTCATTTTTTCCCTTGCTTCCCTTGCCTTTTGCGTTGTTCCTAGGAAGATGTTGCTGCGGCAGAGGTCGAAGAGGTTGCTGCCCGTGTTCTCCTCAAGGATTTTGATGGATTCCTTTCGTACATTGAGGTCCTTCATCCATTTTGAGTCTATTTTTGTGTGTGGTGTAAGGAAATGGTCCAATTTCATTTTTCTGCATGTGGCTGTCCAATTTTCCCAGCACCATTTATTGAAGAGGCTATCTTTTTTCCATTGGACATTATTTCCTGCTTTGTCGAAGATTAGTTGACTATAGATTTGAGGGTCTATTTCTGGGTTCTCTATTCTGTTCCATTGATCTATGTGTCTGTTTTTGTGCCAGTACCATGCTGTCTTGATGATGACAGCTTTGTAATAGAGCTTGAAGTCCGGAATTGTGATGCCACCAACGTTGGCTTTCTTTTTCAATATCCCTTTGGCTATTCGAGGTCTTTTCTGGTTCCATATAAATTTTAGAATTATTTGTTCCATTTCTTTGAAAAAATGGATGGTACTTTGATAGGAATTGCATTAAATGTGTAGATTGCTTTAGGTAGCATAGACATTTTCACAATATTTATTCTTCCAATCCAGGAGCATGGAACATTTATCCATTTCTTTGTGTCTTCCTCAATTTCTTTCATGAGTACTTTATAGTTTTCTGAGTATAGATTCTGTGTCTCTTTGGTTAGGTTTATTCCTAGGTATCTTATGGTTTTGGATGCAATTGTAAATGGGATTGACTCCTTAATATCTCTTTCTTCTGTCTTGCTGTTGGTGTAGAGAAATGCAACTGATTTCTGTGCATTGATTTTATATCCTGACACTTTACTGAATTCCTGTATAAGTTCTAGCAGTTTTGGAGTGGAGTCTTTTGGGTTTTCCACATATAGTATCATATCATCTGCGAAGAGTGATAATTTGACTTCTTCTTTGGCGATTTGGATGCCTTTAATTTCCTTTTGTTGTCTGATTGCTGAGGCTAGGACCTCTAGTACTAAGTTGAATAGCAGTAGTGATAATGGACATCCCTGCCGTGTTCCTGACCTTAGCGGAAAAGCTTTCAGTTTTTCTCCATTGAGAATATTTGCGGTGGGTTTTTCATAGATGGCTTTGATGATATTGAGGTATGTGCCCTCTATCCCTACACTTTGAAGAGTTTTGATCAGGAAGGGATGCTGTACTTTGTCAAATGCTTTTTCAGCATCTATTGAGAGAATCATATGGTTCTTGTTCTTTCTTTTATTGATGTGTTGTATCACATTGACTGATTTGCGGATGTTGAACCAACCTTGCAGCCCTGGAATAAATCCCACTTGGTCGTGGTGAATAATCTTTTTAATGTACTGTTGAATCCTATTGGCTAGTATTTTGTTGAGTATTTTCGCATCTGTGTTCATCAAGGATATCGGTCTATAGCTCTCTTTTTTGGTGGGATCCTTGTCTGGTTTTGGGATCAAGGTGATGCTGGCCTCATAAAATGAGTTTGGAAGTTTTCCTTCCATTTCTATTTTTTGGAACAGTTTCAGGAGAATAGGAATTAGTTCTTCTTTAAATGTTTGGTAGAATTCCCCCGGAAAGCCGTCTGGCCCTGGGCTTTTGTTTGTTTGGAGATTTTTAATGACTGTTTCAATCTCCTTACTGGTTATGGGTCTGTTCAGGCTTTCTATTTCTTCCTGGTTCAGTTGTGGTAGTTTATATGTTTCTAGGAATGCATCCATTTCTTCCAGATTGTCAAATTTATTGCCGTAGAGTTGCTCATAGTATGTTCTTATAATAGTTTGTATTTCTTTGGTGTTAGTTGTGATCTCTCCTCTTTCATTCATGATTTTATTTATTTGGGTCCTTTCTTTTTTCTTTTTGATAAGTCGGGCCAGGGGTTTATCAATTTTATTAATTCTTTCAAAGAACCAGCTCCTAGTTTCGTTGATTTGTTCTATTGTTTTTTTGGTTTCTATTTCATTGATTTCTGCTCTGATCTTTATGATTTCTCTTCTCCTGCTGGGCTTAGGGTTTCTTTCTTATTCTTTCTCCAGCTCCTTTAGGTGTAGGGTTAGGTTGTGTACCTGAGACCTTTCTTGTTTCTTGAGAAAGGCTTGTACCGCTATATATTTTCCTCTCAGGACTGCCTTTGTTGTGTCCCACAGATTTTGAACCGTTGTATTTTCATTATCATTTGTTTCCATGATTTTTTTCAATTCTTCTTTAATTTCCCGGTTGACCCATTCATTCTTTAGAAGGATACTGTTTAGTCTCCATGTATTTGGGTTCTTTCCAAACTTCCTTTTGTGGTTGAGTTCTAGCTTTAGAGCATTGTGGTCTGAAAACATGCAGGGAATGATCCCAATCTTTTGATAGCGGTTGAGTCCTGATTTAGGACCGAGGATGTGATCTATTCTGGAGAATGTTCCATGTGCACTAGAGAAGAATGTGTATTCTGTTGCTTTGGGATGAAATATTCTGAATATATCTGTGATGTCCATCTGGTCCAGTGTGTCGTTTAAGGCCTTTATTTCCTTGCTGATCTTTTGCTTGGATGACCTGTCCTTTTCAGTGAGGGGAGTGTTAAAGTACCCTACTATTATTGTATTATTGTTGATGTGTTTCTTTGATTTTGTTATTAATTGGTTTATATAGTTGGCTGCTCCCACGTTGGGGGCATAGATATTTAAAATTGTTAGATCTTCTTGTTGGACAGACCCTTTGAGTATGATATAGTGTCCTTCTTCATCTCTTATTATAGTCTTTGGCTTAAAATCTAATTGATCTGATATAAGGATTGCCACTCCTGCTTTCTTCTGATGTCCATTAGCATGGTAAATTCTTTTCCACCCCCTCACTTTAAATCTGGAGGTGTCTTCGGGCTTAAAATGAGTTTCTTGGAGGCAACATATAGATGGGTTTTGTTTTTTTATCCATTCTGATACCCTGTGTCTTTTGACAGGGGCATTTAGCCCATTCACATTCAGGGTAACTATTGAGAGATATGAATTTAGTGCCATTGTATTGCCTGTAAGGTGACTGTTACTGTATATGGTCTCTGTTCCTTTCTGATCTACCACTTGTAGGCTCTCTCTTTGCTTAGAGGACCCCTTTCAATATTTCCTGTAGAGCTGGTTTGGTACTTGCAAATTCTTTCAGTTTTTGTTTGTCCTGGAAGCTTTTAATCTCTCCTTCTATTTTCAATGATAGCCTAGCTGGATATAGTATTCTTGGCTGCATGTTTTTCTCGTTTAGTGCTCTGAAAATATCATGCCAGCTCTTTCTGGCCTGCCAGGTCTCTGTGGATAAGTCAGTGCCAATCTAATATTTTTACCATTGTATGTTACAGACTTCTTTTCCCGGGCTGCTTTCAGGATTTTCTCTTTGTCACTGAGACTTGTAAATTTTACTATTAGGTGACGGGGTGTCGGCCTATTCTTATTGATTTTGAGGGGCGTTCTCTGAACCTCCTGAATTTTGATGCTCATTCCCTTTGCCATATTGGGGAAATTCTCCCCAATAATTCTTTCCAGTATACCTTCTGCTCCCCTCTCTCTTTCTTCTTCTTCTTCTGGAATCCCAATTATTCTAATGTTGTTTCATCTTATGGTGTCACTTATCTCTCGAATTCTCCCCTCGTGGTCCAGTAGCTGTTTGTCCCTCTTTTGCTCAGCTTCTTTATTTTCTGTCATTTGGTCTTCTATATCACTAATTCTTTCTTCTGCCTCATTTATCCTAGCAGTTAGAGCCTCCATTTTTGATTGCACCTCATTAATAGCTTTTTTTATTTCAACCTGGTTAGATTTTAGTTCTTTTATTTCTCCAGAAAGGGCTTTTATATCTCTCGAGAGGGTTTCTCTAATATCTTCCATGCCTTTTTCGAGCCCGGCTAGAACCTTGAGAATTGTCATTCTGAACTCTAGATCTGACATATTACCAATGTCTGTATTGATTAGGTCCCTAGCCTTCGGTACTGCCTCTTGTTCTTTTTTTTGTGTTGAATTTTTACGTCTTGTCATTTTGTCCAGATAAGAGTAAATGAAGGGGCAAGTAAAATACTAAAAGGGTGGCAACAACCCCAGGAAAATATGCTTTAACCAAATTAGAAGAGATCCAAAATCGTGAGTGGGGAGAAAGGGGATAAAAAGAGGTTCAAAAAGGAAGAAAAAAAAAAAGAAAAAAGGAAAAAAAAAGAAAAGAAAAGAATTTTTTAAAAAAGAAAACACCTAAGAAAAATGTAAAAAAGAAAAAATATATATATTAGATAAACTAGTAAAAAATCGTTAAAAAAGAAAAAGGTAACAGTTAAAAAAAAAAATTAAAAAAAATAATTTAACCCGAAGGCGAGAATAAAAAAGAAAAAAAAATGAAAAAGAAAAAATTAAGTTAACTGCAAGACTAAAAAAAAAATCACAGGAAAAAAGCCATGAGTTCCGTGCTTGGCTTTCTCCTCCTCTGGAATTCTGCTGCTCTCCTTGGTATTGAAACCGCACTCCTTGGTAGGTGAACTTGGTCTCGGCTGGATTTCTTGTTGATCTTCTGGGGGAGGGGCCTGTTGTAGTGATTCTCAAGTGTCTTTGCCCCAGGCGGAATTACACCGCCCTTACCCGGGGCCGGGGTGAGTAATCGGCTCGGGTTTGCTTTCAGGAGCTTTTGTTCCCTGAGCGCTTTCCGTAGAGTTCCGGAGGACGGGAATACAAATGGCGGCCTCCTGGTCTCTGGCCTGGAGGAGCCGAGAGCCCAGGGCCTCACTCCTCAGTGCGCCCTCAGAGAACAGCGCCCAGTTACTCTCGTCTGCCTGACCTCCAGCCGCGCTCCGAGCTCACAGAGCCTGCGACCGGTTCAAGATAACACCGAGCTGTGAGCTTACTGTTGGCTCTGTCTCTGTAGCCGGCTTTCCCGTTCCAATAGCCACAAGCTCTGCCACACTCAGACACCCCCGATCCTTCTGTGACCCTGCGGGACCTGAGGCCACGCTGACCCCGCGTGGGCTTCGCCCCGGTTTAGCCTCTGGAGCGATGTCCCTCAGCAGAACAGACTTTTAAAAGTCCTGATTTTGTGCGTGGTTGCTCCGCCGCTTGCCGGGAGCCGGCCCCTCCCCCCGGGGTCTATCTTCCCGTCGCTTTGGATTCACTTCTCCGCCGGTCCTACCTTTCAGAAAGTGGTTGTTTTTCTGTTTCCAGAATTGCTGTTCTTCTTCTCTTCGATCTGCCGAAGGATTTTCAGGTGTTTGCCTTCAATTTACTTTTTAAATAATGGCTTACTTATATTTAATAACCTGCTCCCCAAATTTCTGAGAATTTAATTATTGTCTCCCATAAGCTGAATTGGCTCCAGTAGGCTAAAGGAGTTAATCCTGAGTGTTTTTGCTCTATCTGTAATTTTGAAGTGTAAAAAATACTCCTAAATTGCCTTTGTTTTTCCAAATACACAGTCCATTGCTTAATCTTTATTTTTCAAGGTGGGGATTGCTGTTTAGCTTTTTTTCTTTCTTTCTTTCAATTTCTTCTTTTGAGGTATGCTGGGTTACTTTGCTATTCCTTAAAGCAAGAACCATTGTAGTACATTACACAGTATAGTAAATTAATGATACGTATTATGTATGATAGCATATACATATGTCCATACATATACATGGAAAGGGCATCTCTGATCTACATGTGTGTGGTCATATTGAGACACAGAAAATAATAAACTTGGGATAAGTTAAAATTAAAAAATAATAGTCAAAAAGTATTCTTAGAAGTTGAAGGCTTTGCATTTATGATACTGTATTGCTCAGAATTAACTAAAGGGTGAAATCTGATTTACTCAAATTTAAATCTGACTCCTCATCCATAGAAAGTTTAGCAGTGACAGTAGACAAAATATGGTTTCAAGTTGAAGTCTCTACTAAGAACATTTCTCTTTCAGACACAGAATTCAAGACAAGGTCATTGATTGTGTCCCATAAACATCTTTTTCTATTATGTATGGCTTTTGCATTTTTGCCTTGAGATGTTTTTCATTCACGCTAGTACTTATCATTCATCCATCTGTACTTTCTATAGAATATCTTATTTTACCATTGAACAGTTTATGCTAAATGACTGCTTTACTAGAAGGTAAATAAGACTCTTGAATTTTTTTTTTAGATTGAAAAGTTATTATTTGGTTCAAAGATATTAAAGGGTTGTGACATTGTAATGCAAGGAAAGAACCTTAGCTATAGCCCCAAATGTCTATTGATGCTATTAACTTCTTAAATCATTTGATTTTATATATATATATATATATATATATATATATATATATAAAATCATATATTTCAAGGCTATCATGGAAACTGATAAAGTACCTAATAGAATTGCCATACTTAACAGTGGAAAAGTTGAAAATATCATTTTAATTCACTTTTTGACTTTGCACGTTTCATCCTAAAGGATAGCAAATTCTTTGTGTTTATATTAGATTCAGATACATTTTTCTGTTATAGAAAGAGTAAATAAATCTAAACATCAAATGGTTATCATCACTTCACTCTCTAATCTAGAAATATACTTTCTTCAAGGAAAGAACTTGAAAGGAAATTGGTTTGGATTAAGTCAGATGAAATGCATGCCTCTGAAGCAGTATATTCTCCATCACCAAATGGATTCAAGTATGATTTGGATGACTACATAGTAATTATATAATGGAATGATATTGATAGGATTGATTGAGGGGATTTAAGTATCAGAAGAAAAGAAAATAAAGGATGAGGGACCTAAGTGATGTAAGTTGTCTTTAATATCTGTTATTGCTCATCACTGAAACTGCCTCGTCTTCTTCCTCATTTTCATAAAATAAAACATCTTAATCATTCAGTACTCCTCTCTCACTTTGTGTCATTTCTCCCCACTGATCTTTATGTTTTTGATACATTTTTTTACATATGCTTTGATTATATTAGATCAGGTTTTGTAAGAAAAAAGCTTGATGTAGTAGAAAACACATAAGACCTGCAGTTGGAATGCCTGAATGGTCCCAACTACTATTAGAAACTCTCTGATACCAAGAAAACTATCAGGCTTCAGTGTCTTCAGTATTGAGAGGACTGGTCTTGTGGTCTCTAAGTTTCCTAGGAGTTCTAGAAGTCTCAAAACTGTACTCTCAACTTACTTGAAGAAAAGTATTCCTATTCCCCAAATTTGCTGAATTCGGGGTTGAAGTGGAAAGTCTTTATTTATTGTTTTGGTGCACAAGATTTGAATACTGGAATTTGAGTACTAGGATAAGCCTTGTAGAAAAGATTGACAAGAAAAGCTTAAAAGCAAGTGTGTTCTGCACATTTGTTTTTCAAAATATTAGAAATGTAGTTGCAGGGGCACCTGGGTGGCTCAGTGGGTTAAGACGCTGCCTTCGGCTCAGGTCATGATCTCAGGGTCCTGGAATCGAGTCCTGCATCAGGCTTCTTGATTGGATTACTTGTTCTTTGGGTGTTGAGTTTGCTAAGTTCTTTATAGATTTTGGACACTAGCCCTTTATTTGATATGTCGTTTGCAAATATCTTCTCCCATTCTATCAGTTGTCTTTTGGCTTTGTTAACTGTTTCCTTTGCTGTGCAAAAGCTTTTGATCTTGATAAAATCCCAATAGTTCATTTTTGCCCTTGCTTCCCTTGCCTTTGGCGATGTTCCTAGGAAGATGTTGCTGTGGCTGAGGTTGAAGAGGTTGCTGCCCGGGCTCTCTTCAAGGATTTTGATGGATTCCTTTCTCACATTGAGGTCCTTCATCCCTTTTGAGTCTATTTTCGTGTGTGGTGTATGGAAATGGTCCAATTTCATTTTTCTGCATGTGGCTTTCCAATTTTCCCAACACCATTTATTGAAGAGGCTGTCTTTTTTCCATTGGACATTATTTCCTGCTTTGTAGAAGATTAGTTGACCATAGAGTTGAGGGTCTATTTCTGGGCTCTCTATTCTGTTCCATTGATCTATGTGTCTGTTTTTGTGCCAGTACCATGCTGTCTTGATGATGACAGCTTTGTAATAGAGCTTGAAATCCGGAATTGTGATGCCAACAACTTTGGCTTTCTTTTTCAATATTCCTTTGGCTATTCGAGGTCTTTTTTGGTTCCATATAAGTTTTAGGATTATTTGTTCCATTTATTTGAAAAAGATGGATGGTACTTTGATAGGAATTGCATTAAATGTGTAGATTGCTTTAGGTAGCATAGACATTTTCACAATATTTATTCTTCCAATCCAGGAGCATGGAACATTTTTCCATTTCTTTGTGTCTTCCTCAATTTCTTTCATGAGTACTTTATAGTTTTCTGAGTATAGATTCTTTGCCTCTTTGGTTAGGTTTATTCCTAGGTATCTTATGGTTTTGGATGCAATTGTAAATGGGATTGACTCCTTAATTTCTCTTTCTTCTGTTTTGTTGTTGGTGTAGAGAAATGCAACTGATTTCTGTGCATTGATTTTATATCCTGACACTTTACTGAATTCCTGTACAAGTTCTAGCAGTTTTGGAGTGGAGTCTTTTGGGTTTTCCACATATAGTATCATATCATCTGTGAAGCGTGATAGTTTGACTTCTTCTTTGCCGATTTGGATGCCTTTAATTTCCTTTTGTTATCTGATTGCTGAGGCTAGGACTTCTAGTACTATGTTGAATAGCAGTGGGGATAATGGACATCCCTGCCGTGTTCCTGACCTTGGCGGAAAAGCTTTCAGTTTTTCTCCATTGAGAATGATATTTGCTGTGGGTTTTTTATAGATGACTTTGATAATATTGAGGTATGTGCCCTCTATCCCTACACTTTGAAGAGTTTTGATCAGGAAGAGATGCTGTACTTTGTCAAATGCTTTTTCAGCATCTATTGAGAGTCTCATATGATTCTTGTTCTTTCTTTTATTGATGTGTTGTATCACATTGACTGATTTGCGGATGTTGAACCAACCTTGCAGCCCTGGAATAAATCCCACTTGGTCGTGGTGAATGATCCTTTTAATGTACTGTTGAATCCTATTGGCTAGTATTTTGGTGAGAATTCACATCTGTGTTCATCAAGGATATTGGTCTGTAGTTCTCTTTTTTGATGGGATCCTTGTCTGGTTTTGGGATCAAGGTGATGCTGGCCTCATAAAATGAGTTTGGAAGTTTTCCTTCCATTTCTGTTTTCTGGAACAGTTTCAGGAGAATAGGAATTAGTTCCTCTTTAAATGTTTGGTAGAATTCCCCCGGGAAGCCGTCTGGCCCTGGGCTTTTGTTTGTTTGGAGACTTTTGATGACTGTTTCAATCTCCTTACTGGTTATGGGTCTGTTCAGGCTTTCTATTTCTTCCTGGTTCAGTTGTGGTAGTTTATAGGTCTCTAGGAATGCATCCATTTCTTCCAGATTGTCAAATTTGTTGGTGTACAGTTGCTCATAGTATGTTCTTATAATTGTTTGTATTTCTTTGGTGTTAGTTGTGAGCTCTCCTCTTTCATTCATGATTTTATTTATTTGGGTCCTTTCTCTTTTCTTTTTGAGAAGTCTGGCCAGGGGTTTATCAATCTTATTAATTCTTTCAAAGAACCAGCTCCTAGTTTCGTTGATTTGTTCTATTGTTTTTTTTTTTTTTTCGTTTCTATTTCATTGATTTCTGCTCTGGTCTTTATGATTTCTCTTCAGCTGCTGGGTTTAGGGTTTCTTGTTCTTTCTCCAGCTCCTTTAGGTGTAGGGTTCGGTTGTGTACCTGAGACCTTTCTTGTTTCTTGAGAAAGGCTTGTACCTCTATATATTTCCTCTCAGGGCTGCCTTTGTTGTGTCCCACAGATTTTGAACCGTTGTGTGTTCATTATCATTTCTTTCCATGAATTTTTTCAATTCTTCTTTAATTTCCTGGTTGACCCATTCATTCTTTAGAAGGATGCTGTTTAGTCTCCATGTATTTGGGCTCTTCCCAAATTTCTTCTTGTGATTGAGTTCTAGCTTCAGAGCTAGAAAATATGCAGTGAATGATACCAATCTTTTGATACCAGTTGAGACCTGATTTAGGACCGAGGATGCGATCTATTCTGGAGAATGTTCCATGTGCACTAGAGAAGAATGTGTATTCTGTTGCTTTGGGATGAAATGTTCTGAATATATCTGTGGTGTGCATCTGGTCCAGTGTGTCATTTAAGGCCTTTATTTCCTTGTTGATCTTTTGCCGGGATGATCTGTCCATTTCAGTGAGGGGAGTGTTAAAGTCCCCTACTATTATTGTATTATTGTTGATGTGTTTCTTTGATTTTGTTATTAATTGGTTTATATAGTTGGCTGCTCCCACGTTGGGGGCATAGATATTTAAAATTGTTAGATCTTGTTGTTGGACAGATCCTTTGAGTATGATATAGTGTCCTTCCTCATCTCTTATTATAGTCTTTGGCTTAAAATCTAATTGATCTGATCTAAGGATTGCCACTCCTGCTTTCTTCTGATGTCCATTAGCATGGTAAATTCTTTTCCACCCCCTCACTTTAAATCTGGAGGTGTCTTTGGGTTTAAAATGAGTTTCTTGTAGGCAACATATAGATGGGTTTTGCTTTTTTTTAATCCATTCTGATACCCTGTGTCTTTTGATTGGGGCATTTAGCCCATTAACATTCAGAGTAACTATTGAGAGATATGAATTTAGTGCCATTGTATTGCCTGTAAGGTGACTGTTCCTGTATATTGTCTCTGTTCCTTTCTGATCTACTACTTTTAGGGTCTCTCTTTGCTTAGAGGACCCCTTTCAATATTTCCTGTAGAGCTGGTTTGGCGTTTGCAAATTCTTTCAGTTTTTGTTTGTCCTGGAAGCTTTTAATCTCTCCTTCTATTTTCAATGATAGCCTAGCTGGATATAGTATTCTTGGCTGCATGTTTTTCTCGTTTAGTGCTCTGAATATATCATGCCAGCTCTTTCTGGCCTGCCAGGTCTAATATTTTTACCATTGTATGTTACAGACTTCTTTTCCCGGGATGATTTCTGGATTTTCTCTTTGTCACTAAGACTTGTAAATTTTACTATTAGGTGATGGGGTGTGGACCTATTCTTATTGATTTTGAGGGGGGTTCTCTGCACCTCCTGGATTTTGATGCTTGTTCCCTTTGCTATATTGGGGAAATTCTCTCCAATAATTCTCTCCAGTATACCTTCTGCTCCCCTCTCTCTTTCTTCTTCTGGAATCCCAATTATTCTAATGTTGTTTCATCTTATGGTGTACTTATCTCTCAAATTCTCCCCTCGTGGGCCAGTAGCTGTTTGTCCCTCTTTTGCTCAGCTTCTTTATTCTCTGTCATTTGGTCTTCTATATCGCTAATTCTTTCTTCTGCCTCATTTATCCTAGCAGTGAGAGCCTCCATTTTTGATTGCACCTCATTAATAGCTTTTTTTATTTCAACTTGGTTAGATTTTAGTTCTTTTATTTCTCCAGAAAGGGCTTTTATGTCTCCCGAGAGGGTTTCTCTAATATCTTCCATGCCTTTGTAGAGCCCAGCTAAAACCTATAAAGAAAGAAAAGAAACAATTAAAAAAAGAAAACGAATAAAGAAAAAGTATAAGAAAGAAAAATGTAAAAGTTAAAAAAAATTTAGCAGAAGAAGAGAAAAAAAATTGAAAAAGAAAAAAAAAATTAAATTAACTAATAGACTAAAGAATCATGGGGAGAAAGCCATGAGTTCCGTGCTTTGCTTTCTCTTCCTCTGGTATTCCGTTGCTCTCCTTGGTATTGAAACTGCGCTCCTTGGTAGGTGAACTGTCCTGGCTGGATTTCTTGTTGATCTTCTGGTGGAGGGACCTGTTGTAGTGATTCTCAAGTGTCTTTGCCCCAGGTGGAATTGCACCACCCTTACCATGGGCCGGGCTGAGTAATTCATTTGGGTTTGCTTTCGGGAGCTTTTGTTCCCTGAGCACTTTCAGTAGAGTTCTAGAGGACGGGAATGAAAATGGCAGCCTCCTGGTCTTCAGCCCGGAGGAGCCAAGAGCCCGGGGCCCCACTCCTCAGTGCGCCATCAGAGAACAGCGCCCTGTTACTCCCGTCTCTGTAGCCTCTGGCCATGCTCCAAGCTCACCAAGCCTGCGACCGGTTCAAGGTAACCCCGAGCTGGGAGCTCACTCCTAGGCTCTGTCTCTGTAGCCGGCTTCCCTGTTCTAATACCTGTAAGCTCTGTGACACCCAGACACCCCCGATCCTTCTGTGACCCTGTGGGACGGGAGGCCATGCTGACCCCACATGGGCTTCACCCCAGTTTAGCCTCTGGAGCGATGTCCCTCAGAGGAACAGACTTTTAAAAGTCCTGATTTTGTGCTCTGCTGCTCCACCGCTTGCCGGGAGCCGGCCCCTCCCCCAGGGGTCTATCTTCCTGTCACCTGGGATTCACTTCTCTGCCAGTCCTACCTTTCAGAAAGTGGTTGATTTTCTGTTTCTAGAATTGATGTTCTTCTTCTCGTCGGTCAGCCATTGGATTGGTAGGTGTTTGCAATCTTTAGATAAGCTATCAAGCTGATCTCCTGCTACCTGAAGTAGTTTCAGCCTGCTACTCCCTCCTTTTTCTCATTTTCTATGTGGGACCAGAGATTTGGGGGCTGAAAGCATTTATCAGCATTAAAAAGAAAAAAATTTAACTTAATTTAAATACATTTAATTTAAATTTAAATTTTAAATAAAAATTTAAAATTAAAAATTTAAATTAAATACCTTGTTGTCTATAAGTGACTCAATTTGAACCTAAAGATACACCCAGACTGAAAGTGAAGGGATGGAGAATCATTTTTCATGCCAATGGGCCTCAAAAGAAGGCTGGTGTAGCGATTCTCATATCAGATAAATTACATTTTAAACTAAAGACTGTAGTCAGAGATACAGAAGGACACTACATAATCCTTAAAGGGACAATCCACCAAGATGATCTAACAAATGTAAATATCTATGCCCCTAATATGGGAGCAGCCAATTACATAAGAAAACTGTTAATCAAGATAAAGAGTCATATTGATATGAATACACTAATCATAGGAGATCTTAACATGCCTCTCTCAGAAATAGACAGATCATCGAAGCAGAAAATCAATAAAGAAACAAGAGCATTGAATGACACACTGGAACAGATGGACCTCATAGATATATACAGAAAATTCCACCCTAAAACAACAGAATACTCATTCTTCTCAAATGCACATGGAACCTTCTCAAGAATAGACCACATACTGGGTCACAAATCAGGACTCAACCGATACCAAAAGACTGAGATTATTCCCTGCATATTCTCAGATATCCATGCTTTGAAACTGGAGCTTAATCACAAGGAAAAGTTCAGAAGGAACTCAAACACCTGGAAGCTAAAGGCCACCTTGCGTAAGAATGCTTGGATCAACCAGGAGATCAAAGAAGAACTGAAACAATTCATGAAAACCAATGACAATGAAGACACTTCGGTCCAAAACCTATGGGATACAACAAAGGCGGTCTTAAGGGGCAAATACATAGCCATCCAAGCCTCCCTCAAAGAAATTGAGAAATCCAGAACACACC
The DNA here is from genome assembly GCF_030435805.1 of Mustela lutreola. Lineage (NCBI taxonomy): Eukaryota > Metazoa > Chordata > Mammalia > Carnivora > Mustelidae > Mustela > Mustela lutreola. Next base: position 60,490,788 of record NC_081305.1, on the reverse strand, counting down.
AGCTGTCTCTACGCCTTAAAGAACTGGAGAATCAACAACAAATCAAACCAAACTCCACACATAAGAAGGGAAATCATCAAGATTAGAGCAGAGATCAATGAGGTAGAAACCAAAGATACAGTAGAATGTATCAATGAAACTAGAAGTTGGTCTTTTTAAAGAATCAATAAGATCGATAAGCCACTGGCCACACTAATCCAAAAGAAAAGAGAGAAAGCCCAAATTCATAAAATTATGAATGAAAAGGGAGAGATCACAACTAACACCAAGGAAGTAGAAACAATCGTCAGAAGTTATTATCAACAATTATATCCCAATAAGCTTAGCAACCTTGATGAAATGGATGCATTCCTGGAAAACTATAAACTCCCAAAATTGAACCAGGAAGAAATCGACAACCTGAACAGACCGATATCTAGTAACAAGATTGAAGCAGTGATCAAAAACCTCCCAAAAAACAAGAGCCCAGGACCTGACGGATTCCCTGGGGAATTCTACCAAACTTTCAAAGAAGAAATAACACCTATTCTCCTGAAGCTGTTTCAAAAAATTGAAGCAGAAGGAAAACTTCCAGACTCTTTCTATGAAGCCAGCATTACCCTCATCCCCACACCAGGCAAAGACCCTACCAAAAAGGAGAATTTCAGACCAATATCACTGATGAATATGGATGCTAAGATTCTCAACAAGATCCTAGCAAACAGGATCCAACAGCACATTAAAAAGATTATCCACCATGACCAGGTGAGATTCATCCCTGGGCTACAAGGATTGTTCAACATTCACAAATCAATCAATGTGATAGAACAAATTGATATGAGAAGAGAGAAGAACCACATGGTCCTCTCAATTGATGCAGAAAGAGCATTTGACAAAATCCAGCATCTATTCCTGATTAAAACGCTTCAAAGTATAGGGATAGAGGGAACATTCCTGAATTTCATCAAATCTATCTATGAAAGACCCACAGCAAATATCATCCTCAATGGGAAAAAGCTTGCAGCCTTCCCGTTGAGATCAGGAACATGACAAGGATGCCCACTCTCACCACTCTTGTTCAACATAGTATTAGAAGTCCTAGCAACAGCAATCAGACAACAAAGAGAAATAAAAGGTATCCAAATAGGCAATGAAGAAGTCAAACTCTCTCTCTTTGCAGATGACATGATTCTTTATATGGAAAACCCAAAAGGCTCCACCCCCAAACTACTGGAACTCATACAGCAATTCAGCAACGTGGCAGGATACAAAGTCAATGTGCAGAAATCAGTGGCTTTCTTATATACTAACAATGAAAATACAGAAAGGAAAATTAGAGAATTGATTCCATTTACTATAGCACCAAGAACCATAAGATACCTGGGAATAAACCTAACCAAAGAAGTAAAGGAGCTGTACTTGAGGAACTACAGAACACTCATGAAGGAAATTGAAGACACAAAAAGATGGAAGACCATTCCATGCTCTTGGATCGGAAGAATAAACATTGGTAAAATGTCTATACTGCCTAGAGCAATCTATACTTTTAATGCCATTTTGATCAAAAGTCCACCAGTATTCTTCAAAGAGCTGGAACAAATAATCCAGAAATTTGTATGGAATCAGAAGAGACCCCGAATCGCTAAGGAAATGTTGAAAAACAAAAATAAAGCTGGCGGCATCACGTTACCTGATTTCAAGCTTTATTACAAAGCTGTGGTCACCAAGACAGCATGGTACTGGCATAAAAACAGAGACATAAACCAGTGTAACAGAGTAGAGAGCCCAGATGTGGACCCTCAACTCTATGGTCAATTAATCTTCGACAAAACAGGAAAAAATATACAGTGGAAAAAAGACAGTCTCTTCAATAAATGGTGCTGGGAAAACTGGACAGCTATAAGTAGAAGAATGAAACTCGACCATTCTCTTACACCATACACAAAGATAAGCTCAAAGTGGATAAAAGATCTCAATCCATCAGAATCCTAGAGGAGAACATAGGCAGTAATCTCTTTGATATCAGCCACAGCAACTTCTTTCAAGATACATCTCCAAAGGCAAAGGAAACAAAAGCGAAGATGAACTTTTGGGACTTCATCAAAATCAAAAGCTTCTGCACAGCAAAGGAAACAGTCAAGAAAACAAAGAGGCAACCCACGGAATGGGAGAAGATATTTGCAAATGACAGTACAGACAAAAGGTTGATATCCAGGATCTATAATGAACTCCTCAAACTCAACACACATAAAACAGGCAAACATATCAAACAATGGGCAGAAGATATGAACAGATACTTCTCCAATCAAGACATTCAAATGGCTATCAGACACATGAAAAAATGTTCATCATCACTAGCCCTCAGGGAGATTCAAATTAAAACCACATTGAGATATCATCTTACACCAGTTAGAACGGCCAAAATTAGCAAGACAGGAAACAACATGTGTTGGAGGGGATGTGGAGAAAGGGGAACCCTCTTCCACTGTTGGTGGGAATGCAAGTTGGTGCAGCCTCTTTGGAGAACAGTGTGGAGATTCCTCAAGAAACTAAAACTAGAGCTTCCCTATGACCCTGCCATTGCACTACTGGGTATTTACCCCAGAGATACAGATGTAGGGAAAAGAAGGGCCATCTGTACCCCAATGTTTATAGCAGCAATGGCCACGGTCGCCAAACTGTGGAAAGAACCAAGATGCCCTTCAACGGATGAATGGATAAGGAAGATGTGGTCCATATACACTATGGAGTATTATGCCTCCATCAGAAAGGACGAATACCCAACTTTTGTAGCAACATGGACCGGACTGGAAGAGATTATGCTGAGTGAAATAAGTCAAGCAGAGAGAGTCAATTATCATATGGTTTCACTTATTTGTGGAGCATAACAAATATCATGGAGGACAAGGGGTGTTAGAGAGGAGAAGGGAGTTGGGGGAAATTGGAAGGGGAGGTGAACCATGAGAGACTATGGACTCTGAAAAACAATCTGAGGGTTTTGAAGAGGCAGGGGGTGGGAGGTTGGGGTACCAGGTGGTGGGTATTATCGAGGGCAGAGATTGCATATAGCACTGGGTGTGGTGAAAAAATAATGAATACTGTTTTTCTGAAAATAAATAAATTAATTAAAAAATATAATAAAAATAAAAATACCATGTGAAAAAAACCATCTGAAAACAAGTAAAATAAAAAAATAAAAATAAAAATAAAACAATCTGAAACTCAAAAAAGATAAAAATTAAATTTAATTTAAATGAATTTAAATTACATATGTTTAATTAAATTAAAATGAAAATACAAATTAAAATTTAAAATTTAAAATGTAAATTAAAAACATTGGACGGGGAGGTGAAACATGAGAGAATATGGACTCTGAAAATCAATCTGGGGGGTTTGAAGGTGCGAGGGGTGGGAGGTTGGGGGAACCAGGTGGTGGGTATTAGAGAGGGCACGGATTGCAAGGAGTACTGGGTGTGGTGTAAAAACAAGGAAACTGTTATGCTGAAAATAAAAATTAAAAATAAAAGAAAAATTGAAAAAACATAAATAAAAACATGTATAGAAAAAAATGTATTTTTAAAAAGGGATCTATGAGGTCTGTGAATTGTGTAAACCTGGCAAATCACAGACCTGTACCCTTGGGGATAAAAATATACTATATGTTTATTTAAAAAAAATAAATGAAATAGAATAATAAATAAATAAATAAAATAGGGATCTAAAAAGGGATGAAGCAAACAAAATGCAAGACAATGGGCAACAATTGAGGGGCTCAGTCATTTCATGAAATATCAATGGTTTTTATACTCTAAAGAAAAGATGAAATTGGTTAGATTGCATCAATATGCACATACACACAGAATGATGTGCTGCTTCGAGGAGATACAGAATTAGTTCATGAAGGCAGAAACAAAATTCGGTAGTATTGAACACCTAAAATTGCACAACTCTTCTACCAACTTAGAAGGGGACGTCCTAGCGAGTATAAGAAGGAATGGAGAAAACACGGAAGGTACAACAACTGGAAAAAATGAGGGAAATTTGTATAGAAAGATATTCTAAGAGAATGGACAAAGTATTAGAATCAGGAAGTGAATTCCTCCAAGTCATCGGATAGAAGTTAAAAATTCAGGAAAATTCCTTGGACTCCTGTGACATACGAACAAAGCTTGAAAATCCTATTGATGAGAGCACTTTTCTCCAAAGACTTTATACAGTCTCTGCCCAGCAAGTCTCCACCCAGAAAACCATCCAAGATTACTAAGGGGAATTTAGGATCTCAATCCATGGGATGTCCAATAGGTTTATATGTTACCTATGTTAATAGAACAGGTTCAGAGATTGGATGATCAGCAGTGTAAAGTTACAATGGACCCCACCTTGATGGAGAGATCCAATGCAATCCCAGTTTCCTATATGGCAAGTGCCTGTGTCCGTGGAGAAGCCAATTCTTCTCTTTCCATGGAAATGAAAAGGACTCGTCATTCCCCAGCAAATCTGAAAGAAAGAAGCGAGAGCAAGAGTGCGGGAGAAAAATAGTGAGAGGGGCATCTGATGGGATAGGATTTCTTACAAAAGGACTCTTGAAAGGACCGGGGAAAACAAACCAACAAGGGCAGACTTTGACAAAGCGGTGCTAAACGGCGTGAATATCTACATGGAACTTCAGAGACTAAAACGCTATTCCAGACTGATGTCGCCTAAATACTAAAGAGGACATCAGATGTTCTCAGGAAATACAAGGAATAAATTTTTAGGGTGTGGGGGAGGTGGCAGAGATGAGTGGAAGAGAACAAAAAAGCGGGAAGCAAAAGAAAGGTTGGGAAGTTGGACTCTACTCATTCCCAGTTTAAAAACCAAAGATCTTGCCCACCAAATGACAAGACTAAAATGATGAAAGGCTCTGTCGAGATCCCAGCTAAGGAACTGGATACAAATCGAGATAGGGTAACTAGGAATCCAGAAAGAAAGGTAGGTCACTTCCAAACAATGAAAATCCTTGAACAGACATATCCCAAGGAGAAAACCATCAGCCAAGAAACACATGAAAAGATTCCTAACATCCTCAGTCATCCCAAAAGAGCCAAGGAAAACACAATGTGTTGGTGTTAGCACAGAAAAGGCAGACCCAATGAAGTGTTGCTCAATCCAACGGGCTGAATAGTGAAAAACTGATTGAATCATGGAGTAGGGCACTTGGGTGGCTTCATTGTGAAGCATCTGCTTTCTGCTGGGATCCTGATGCCAGGGTCTTGGGTTCAAGCCCTTCCTGGGGCTCTGTGCTCAGCAGGAAGCCTGCTTCTTCCTCTCCCACTTGCCCTGCTTGTCCTCACTGTCTCTCTCTTTCTGTCAAATCCGTCAATCAATCACCCAATTCCATCCATTCAATAAGTAAAAACACCATGTTGACGCATGGGGTCCTAAGGAACAACAAGAATATTGATGGTGGTTTTAAGATCTTTTCTTTTTTAAGATTTTATTTTTTCCTTTTACAGTCAGGCTGAGTGGGTGGCAGAGAGACAGGGGAAAGAGGCTCTCTGCTAAGCAAAGAGCCAGAGGCAGGGCTAAGACCGCAGGCTGGTGCCTGGCTATGCCAACGTGAAGCCCAGCAGCAGCTCCGACAATCCCATTGGGATGTCCCTGCACATCCTGCCTGCCCACCCCCCCGCGGGCACCTGGGCTCCACCCTCCCCTCCTCCCCGACCGGTCTGCGGCCCTGCACCCCCCAAGCCAGCGCGCTCCTAGGGCGCTGGAGGCGCTACTTGCTGCTAGCGCCCTGGCTGCCAGGCTCGGCTGCTCCCAGCGTGGCGGCAGCGGCAGTGGCGGATGAGGGAGTGAGGTTCTGCTTGAAGGCAGGCAGCATCTCAGGTCCTCCCACTCGCCTCGGGGGCCCGTCGCTTCTCTCCCCACACCTCCCACTCTCAACCATTGCTCATTTCTGTGAAGGGTTTTCCTTGTTTCTTTTAGTTAAAGAGCACACGTGAGTGAGGTAGGTGGATTGTCCAGGACCAAGAGAGAGTCCTAGTGGACTCAGCCCTGAGCCCAGAGCTAGCCTCAGGGCTCAATCTCATGAGCCTGAGATCACCACCTGAGCCAGAACCAAAAGTTGGGCACTTCACTGAGGGTGCCTCCTAGGTGCCCCTCAGCTGTTGTTGATCTATTTCTGGAGACAGGCGCGGGCATGGCTCCGTTGGTTGAGTGACTGCCTTAGGCTCAGGTCATGACCTCGGACTTGCAGGATCTCCTCCCGCCTTGAGCTCCCAGCTCCTTGGGGAGTCTGCTTCTTCCTCTGACCTTCTCCTCTCTCCTGCTCTCTCTCACTCATTCTCTCTCAAATAAAGAAAGAAAATCTTTCAAACGAATGCCTTGAGCCTTGTTTGGTGGGCTTGAATGTGGTTGAGCTCAATGAGTTTTCTCATCGGATGCAGACACCATGAGGATGGCCATGGCTTTCTAAATGGATGCTTTGTTGTTCTGAAATGCCTTCTTTCTCTCTTCATTCTGTGCGGTGTCTCTCTACTGCCTCTTGTCAAGACCTAGGAAAATCAGCCTTTTAGGATTCGCTTGGGTCCTTTCTAGCCCTTTTCATCCTTTTCCTTTTCACAAAATCTATACTATCCTCTGCATGCTTCTATGTAGAGTTGATTTTTAACTGACACATTTAGTTCTTTTCTTTCAATAGAATTTTATTCATTCATTATGAATGGAATTGATCTTTTTTTCTAACGTCAGATTTTACTGCGAAAATTTCTGCGAACATTTCTTACGAAATGTTGAATTTGAAGTCTACTACCTCGCTAGGCATATATTCTTTTTCCTGTCTATTCCTTCTTCCCTTTCCCTTTTGAACTGCCTTCCATTCGATGTCCTGAGTCCTTTGGAGGCTAATCTCTGCCTTCTTTTATTGGCTGTCACACAGGCAGTGAGAGATTAGGAGGTAATTCTGACCCTTTTTACAATTGTTCTCCCCCTTGTTTAGGGATTCTGTACAGTCAGCTTTCTTGGAGGGATCATTTCATGCTGCTCCTAACTCATGCTCCTTACCGGGTCTCTACTGAATATTCTGACATAGCCAGAAGAACTCTTCCCTCTGGCTGGTTGGAACTCCAATGACCTCTAGCCTTGTAGGAGTCTTGCAACCATCTGGTTCTATTGCCTTGACTCTTTGTTAGAACCTGGAGCATTTTCTTAGACACGCACTGCTTCCTATGGAGCCAGGACTCAGGAGGACTCCAGTGTGTATTTCCAAGAGCTTGTTTTCTACATGAGTTCCTTCTCTCTGGAACCCATGGTCTTTTCATCACCCAGCCTCCTGCATTCCAATATCTCTTTTCTCACAGCAGGGAGACTCCCATCTTTTCCTTGGAATCTCCTCCCTATGCCCACAATCCAGAACTCCTCCAGGTGAAAAGCTGAGTGAATCCTGGGGTTCAATTTTTTTTCTTTGTTTGCTTGTTTTCCTTTTCACATGGTTCACAAATGTGTGTTCATTTTCTACATTTTAAAGAGTTAGATATATAGATATAGATATATATATACACATATCTATATCTATATGTATAGATATATATATATTTTTTCTTTTCCAATACCCCTTGGACTACTGGTTGGTACTTTTCTTCTAACAAGGTTTTTAATAGTTTTCTAGGGGTTACAAGGCACTGCAAACTAAGAGGCTGAAACAACAGAAGTGGACTGTGTCACAGTTCTAGAGGATACAGTGCTGGAGGATTATGCTCCTTTTGTAGGTGTTATGGAAGGATCTGTTCCAGGCCCCCTTCCCAGCTTGAAGTATTGCCCTGGCTTTGGACTTCTTCACATGGCCTTCTCCCTCAGTGCATATCTGTGTATCTGCAGTCTCTCTTCTTAGAAGGACTCAAGTCCTCCTGAATTAGGGGCCCCGGCTATTCAAATATGACCTCATCCTAACTAGTTACATCTCCAGGGACCCTATTTCCAAATAAGGTCACGCTCCCAGGTGCTGGGGTTTAGGACTGGGATAGTTTATATGCATAAACACACATACACACACACACACACACACACGTGTGTGTATATGTGTGTGTGTGTGTATATTTATTTATATTCATATATACATATTCTTTTTTATTTTTTTGCCTAATAAAACATTTTTGTTCAGAATCTCAGTCTTCCTTCCTTTTAATAGAATGTTATTCACATGCTTTTGATGCCTCCTGAACAATTCGACCAGCTCTACCTCCTCAATTTCCATGAAAGTTATTCTTACCTAAAGTTGTCTGCCATTTAAAAAAAAAACAGTTGGCATCTTTTTGCAGTTTGCAGTGTTTTTGGTTTGATTTTCTGTTTTTAGGCTGATGAAGGTGACTTTTGTCCTACTCTTTCCTTCTGAATTTGTTTTTTTTTTTTTTTTTTTTTTTGGGAAAGTAAATTTTCTACTCTTTAGAAAGAAGGACCTAGGAAAGCAAAATGGTTCTTCTTTGTGAGTCTACATTACTTTTTCTCACTTTTTATGTACTTTATGGGACCACAGGTTTGGGGGCTGACAGCATTTATCAGCATTTAAAAGAAAGAAATTTAAATTAAAATTAAATGAATTTAAATTAAATATATTTAATTAAATTGAAAATACAAATTAAAATTAAAAATTAAAAACGTAAATTAAATACATTAGAAGGGGAGGTGAAACGTGAGAGACTAAGGACTCTGAAAATCAATCTGAGGGTTTTGAAGGGGTGAGGGGTGGGAGGTTGGGGGAACCAGGTGGTGGGTATTAGAGAGGGCATGGATTGCATGGAGCACTGGGTGTGGTGTAAAAACAAGGAATACTTTTATGCTGAAAATAAAAATTTAAAAAAAGAGAAAAAAAAGAAAAAACATAAATAAATACATTTAAAGAAAAAAATTGTATTTTTAAAAAGCGATGAGCGATGTGAAATGTGTAAACCTGGCGAATCAAGGACCTGTACCCCTGGGGATAAAAATATACTATATGTTTATTTTAAAAAATACATAAAATAAAATAAATAAAATAAATAGGGATCTATAAAGGGAAGAAGCAAACAAAATGCAAGACAATGGGCAAAAATTGAAGGGCTCAGTCATTTCATGAAATGTCAATGGTTTCTATACTCTAATGAAAAGATGAAATTGCATAGATTGCATCAATACCCACATACACAGAGAATGATGTGCTGCTTCGAGGAGATACAGAATCAGTTCACAAAGGCAGAAACAAAATTTGGTTCTTTTGAACACCTAAATCGAACAACTCCTCTACCAACCTAGAAGGGGACGTCCTAGTGAGTATAAGAAGGGATGGAAGAAGCATGGAAGGTACAACAACTGGAAAAAATGAGTGAAATTTGTATAGAAAGATATTCTAAGAGAATGGACAAAGTATTATAATCAGGAAGTGAATTCCTCCAAGTCATCAGATAGAAGTTAAAAATTCAGGAAAATTCATTGGACTTCTGTGACATACGAACAAAATTAGAAAATCCTATTGATGAGAGCACCAAAAGGAGGACTTCATCTCTCCAAACACTTTATACAGTCGCTACTCAGCTAGTCTCCACCCAGAAAACCATCAAACCATCACTCCAGCCTTCCTGAATTCCAATCTCTCTTTCCTCACACCAGGGAGACTCCCATCTTTTCCTTGGAATCTCCTCCCTACCCTCACCATCCAGAACTCCTCCAGGTGAAAAGCCGAGTTAATCCTGGGCTCAGTTTTTTTTTTTTTTTTTACGATTTTATTTGTTTGTTTGTTTATTTATTTATTTATTAAATTTATTTTTTATTTTCAGCATAACAGTTCATTATTTTTGCACCACACCCAGTGCTCCATGGAATCTGTGCCCTCGATAATACCCACCACCTGGTACCCCAACCTCCCACCCCCTGCCTCTTCAAAACCCTCAGATTGTTTTTCAGAGTCCATAGTCTCTCATGGTTCACCTCCCCTTCCAATTTCCCCCAACTCCCTTCTCCTCTCTAACACCCCTTGTCCTCCATGATATTTGTTATGCTCCACAAATAAGTGAAACCATATGATAATTGACTCTCTCTGCTTGACTTATTTCACTCAGCATAATCTCTTCCAGTCCGGTCCATGTTGCTACAAAAGTTGGGTATTCGTCCTTTCTGATGGAGGCATAATACTCCATAGTGTATATGGACCACATCTTCCTTATCCATTCATCCGTTGAAGGGCATCTTGGTTCTTTCCACAGTTTGGCGACCGTGGCCATTGCTGCTATAAACATTGGGGTACAGATGGCCCTTCTTTTCCCTACATCTGTATCTCTGGGGTAAATACCCAGTAGTGCAATGGCAGGGTCATAGGGAAGCTCTAGTTTTAGTTTCTTGAGGAATCTCCACACTGTTCTCCAAAGAGGCTGCACCAACTTGCATTCCCACCAACAGTGGAAGAGGGTTCCCCTTTCTCCACATCCCCTCCAACACATGTTGTTTCCTGTCTTGCTAATTTTGGCCGTTCTAACTGGTGTAAGATGATATCTCAATGTGGTTTTAATTTGAATCTCCCTGAGGGCTAGTGATGATGAACATTTTTTCATGTGTCTGATAGCCATTTGAATGTCTTGATTGGAGAAGTATCTGTTCATATCTTCTGCCCATTGTTTGATATGTTTGCCTGTTTTATGTGTGTTGAGTTTGAGGAGTTCATTATAGATCCTGGATATCAACCTTTTGTCTGTACTGTCATTTGCAAATATCTTCTCCCATTCCGTGGGTTGCCTCTTTGTTTTCTTGACTGTTTCCTTTGCTGTGCAGAAGCTTTTGATTTTGATGAAGTCCCAAAAGTTCATCTTCGCTTTTGTTTCCTTTGCCTTTGGAGATGTATCTTGAAAGAAGTTGCTGTGGCTGATATCAAAGAGATTACTGCCTATGTTCTCCTCTAGGATTCTGATGGATTGAGATCTTTTATCCACTTTGAGCTTATCTTTGTGTATGGTGTAAGAGAATGGTCGAGTTTCATTCTTCTACTTATAGCTGTCCAGTTTTCCCAGCACCATTTATTGAAGAGACTGTCTTTTTTCCACTGTATATTTTTTCCTGTTTTGTCGAAGATTAATTGACCATAGAGTTGAGGGTCCACATCTGGGCTCTCTACTCTGTTACACTGGTTTATGTCTCTGTTTTTATGCCAGTACCATGCTGTCTTGGTGACCACAGCTTTGTAATAAAGCTTGAAATCAGGTAACGTGATGCCGCCAGCTTTATTTTTGTTTTTCAACATTTCCTTAGCGATTCGGGGTCTCTTCTGATTCCATACAAATTTCTGGATTATTTGTTCCAGCTCTTTGAAGAATACTGGTGGACTTTTGATCAAAATGGCATTAAAAGTATAGATTGCTCTAGGCAGTATAGACATTTTACCAATGTTTATTCTTCCGATCCAAGAGCATGGAATGGTCTTCCATCTTTTTGTGTCTTCAATTTCCTTCATGAGTGTTCTGTAGTTCCTCAAGTACAGCTCCTTTACTTCTTTGGTTAGGTTTATTCCCAGGTATCTTATGGTTCTTGGTGCTATAGTAAATGGAATCAATTCTCTAATTTTCCTTTCTGTATTTTCATTGTTAGTATATAAGAAAGCCACTGATTTCTGCACATTGACTTTGTATCCTGCCACGTTGCTGAATTGCTGTATGAGTTCCAGTAGTTTGGGGGTGGAGCCTTTTGGGTTTTCCATATAAAGAATCATGTCATCTGCAAAGAGAGAGAGTTTGACTTCTTCATTGCCTATTTGGATACCTTTTATTTCTCTTTGTTGTCTGATTGCTGTTGCTAGGACTTCTAATACTATGTTGAACAAGAGTGGTGAGAGTGGGCATCCTTGTCATGTTCCTGATCTCAACGGGAAGGCTGCAAGCTTTTTCCCATTGAGGATGATATTTGCTGTGGGTCTTTCATAGATAGATTTGATGAAATTCAGGAATGTTCCCTCTATCCCTATACTTTGAAGCGTTTTAATCAGGAATAGATGCTGGATTTTGTCAAATGCTCTTTCTGCATCAATTGAGAGGACCATGTGGTTCTTCTCTCTTCTCATATCAATTTGTTCTATCACATTGATTGATTTGTGAATGTTGAACAATCCTTGTAGCCCAGGGATGAATCTCACCTGGTCATGGTGGATAATCTTTTTAATGTGCTGTTGGATCCTGTTTGCTAGGATCTTGTTGAGAATCTTAGCATCCATATTCATCAGTGATATTGGTCTGAAATTCTCCTTTTTGGTAGGGTCTTTGCCTGGTGTGGGGATGAGGGTAATGCTGGCTTCATAGAAAGAGTCTGGAAGTTTTCCTTCTGCTTCAATTTTTTGAAACAGCTTCAGGAGAATAGGTGTTATTTCTTCTTTGAAAGTTTGGTAGAATTCCCCAGGGAATCCGTCAGGTCCTGGGCTCTTGTTTTTTGGGAGGTTTTTGATCACTGCTTCAATCTTGTTACTAGATATCGGTCTGTTCAGGTTGTCGATTTCTTCCTGGTTCAATTTTGGGAGTTTATAGTTTTCCAGGAATGCATCCATTTCATCAAGGTTGCTAAGCTTATTGGGATATAATTGTTGATAATAACTTCTGACGATTGTTTCTACTTCCTTGGTGTTAGTTGTGATCTCTCCCTTTTCATTCATAATTTTATGAATTTGGGCTTTCTCTCTTTTCTTTTGGATTAGTGTGGCCAGTGGCTTATCGATCTTATTGATTCTTTAAAAAGACCAACTTCTAGTTTCATTGATACATTCTACTGTATCTTTGGTTTCTACCTCATTGATCTCTGCTCTAATCTTGATGATTTCCCTTCTTATGTGTGGAGTTTGGTTTGATTTGTTGTTGATTCTCCAGTTCTTTAAGGCGTAGAGACAGCTGGTGTGTTCTGGATTTCTCAATTTCTTTGAGGGAGGCTTGGATGGCTATGTATTTGCCCCTTAAGACCGCCTTTGTTGTATCCCATAGGTTTTGGACCGAAGTGTCTTCATTGTCATTGGTTTTCATGAATTGTTTCAGTTCTTCTTTGATCTCCTGGTTGATCCAAGCATTCTTACGCAAGGTGGCCTTTAGCTTCCAGGTGTTTGAGTTCCTTCTGAACTTTTCCTTGTGATTAAGCTCCAGTTTCAAAGCATGGATATCTGAGAATATGCAGGGAATAATCTCAGTCTTTTGGTATCGGTTGAGTCCTGATTTGTGACCCAGTATGTGGTCTATTCTTGAGAAGGTTCCATGTGCATTTGAGAAGAATGAGTATTCTGTTGTTTTAGGGTGGAATTTTCTGTATATATCTATGAGGTCCATCTGTTCCAGTGTGTCATTCAATGCTCTTGTTTCTTTATTGATTTTCTGCTTCGATGATCTGTCTATTTCTGAGAGAGGCATGTTAAGATCTCCTATGATTAGTGTATTCATATCAATATGACTCTTTATCTTGATTAACAGTTTTCTTATGTAATTGGCTGCTCCCATATTAGGGGCATAGATATTTACATTTGTTAGATCATCTTGGTGGATTGTCCCTTTAAGGATTATGTAGTGTCCTTCTGTATCTCTGACTACAGTCTTTAGTTTAAAATGTAATTTATCTGATATGAGAATCGCTACACCAGCCTTCTTTTGAGGCCCATTGGCATGAAAAATGATTCTCCATCCCTTCACTTTCAGTCTGGGTGTATCTTTAGGTTCAAATTGAGTCACTTATAGACAACAAGGTATTTAATTTAAATTTTTAATTTTAAATTTTTATTTAAAATTTAAATTTAAATTAAATGTATTTAAATTAAGTTAAATTTTTTTCTTTTTAATGCTGATAAATGCTTTCAGCCCCCAAATCTCTGGTCCCACATAGAAAATGAGAAAAAGGAGGGAGTAGCAGGCTGAAACTACTTCAGGTAGCAGGAGATCAGCTTGATAGCTTATCTAAAGATTGCAAACACCTACCAATCCAATGGCTGACCGACGAGAAGAAGAACATCAATTCTAGAAACAGAAAATCAACCACTTTCTGAAAGGTAGGACTGGCAGAGAAGTGAATCCCAGGTGACAGGAAGATAGACCCCTGGGGGAGGGGCCGGCTCCCGGCAAGCGGTGGAGCAGCAGAACACAAAATCAGGACTTTTAAAAGTCTGTTCCTCTGAGGGACATCGCTCCAGAGGCTAAACTGGGGTGAAGCCCATGTGGGGTCAGCATGGCCTCCCGTCCCACAGGGTCACAGAAGGATCGGGGGTGTCTGGGTGTCACAGAGCTTACAGGTATTAGAACAGGGAAGCCGGCTACAGAGACAGAGCCTAGGAGTGAGCTCCCAGCTCGGGGTTACCTTGAACCGGTCGCAGGCTTGGTGAGCTTGGAGCATGGCCAGAGGCTACAGAGACGGGAGTAACAGGGCGCTGTTCTCTGATGGCGCACTGAGGAGTGGGGCCCCGGGCTCTTGGCTCCTCCGGGCTGAAGACCAGGAGGCTGCCATTTTCATTCCCGTCCTCTAGAACTCTACTGAAAGTGCTCAGGGAACAAAAGCTCCCGAAAGCAAACCCAAATGAATTACTCAGCCCGGCCCATGGTAAGGGTGGTGCAATTCCACCTGGGGCAAAGACACTTGAGAATCACTACAACAGGTCCCTCCACCAGAAGATCAACAAGAAATCCAGCCAGGACAGTTCACCTACCAAGGAGCGCAGTTTCAATACCAAGGAGAGCAACGGAATACCAGAGGAAGAGAAAGCAAAGCACGGAACTCATGGCTTTCTCCCCATGATTCTTTAGTCTATTAGTTAATTTAATTTTTTTTTTCTTTTTCAATTTTTTTTCTCTTCTTCTGCTAAATTTTTTTTAACTTTTACATTTTTCTTTCTTATACTTTTTCTTTATTCGTTTTCTTTTTTTAATTGTTTCTTTTCTTTCTTTATAGGTTTTAGCTGGGCTCTACAAAGGCATGGAAGATATTAGAGAAACCCTCTCGGGAGACATAAAAGCCCTTTCTGGAGAAATAAAAGAACTAAAATCTAACCAAGTTGAAATAAAAAAAGCTATTAATGAGGTGCAATCAAAAATGGAGGCTCTCACTGCTAGGATAAATGAGGCAGAAGAAAGAATTAGCGATATAGAAGACCAAATGACAGAGAATAAAGAAGCTGAGCAAAAGAGGGACAAACAGCTACTGGCCCACGAGGGGAGAATTTGAGAGATAAGTACACCATAAGATGAAACAACATTAGAATAATTGGGATTCCAGAAGAAGAAAGAGAGAGGGGAGCAGAAGGTATACTGGAGAGAATTATTGGAGAGAATTTCCCCAATATAGCAAAGGGAACAAGCATCAAAATCCAGGAGGTGCAGAGAACCCCCCTCAAAATCAATAAGAATAGGTCCACACCCCATCACCTAATAGTAAAATTTACAAGTCTTAGTGACAAAGAGAAAATCCAGAAATCATCCCGGGAAAAGAAGTCTGTAACATACAATGGTAAAAATATTAGACCTGGCAGGCCAGAAAGAGCTGGCATGATATATTCAGAGCACTAAACGAGAAAAACATGCAGCCAAGAATACTATATCCAGCTAGGCTATCATTGAAAATAGAAGGAGAGATTAAAAGCTTCCAGGACAAACAAAAACTGAAAGAATTTGCAAACGCCAAACCAGCTCTACAGGAAATATTGAAAGGGGTCCTCTAAGCAAAGAGAGACCCTAAAAGTAGTAGATCAGAAAGGAACAGAGACAATATACAGGAACAGTCACCTTACAGGCAATACAATGGCACTAAATTCATATCTCTCAATAGTTACTCTGAATGTTAATGGGCTAAATGCCCCAATCAAAAGACACAGGGTATCAGAATGGATTAAAAAAAAGCAAAACCCATCTATATGTTGCCTACAAGAAACTCATTTTAAACCCAAAGACACCTCCAGATTTAAAGTGAGGGGGTGGAAAAGAATTTACCATGCTAATGGACATCAGAAGAAAGCAGGAGTGGCAATCCTTAGATCAGATCAATTAGATTTTAAGCCAAAGACTATAATAAGAGATGAGGAAGGACACTATATCATACTCAAAGGATCTGTCCAACAACAAGATCTAACAATTTTAAATATCTATGCCCCCAACGTGGGAGCAGCCAACTATATAAACCAATTAATAACAAAATCAAAGAAACACATCAACAATAATACAATAATAGTAGGGGACTTTAACACTCCCCTCACTGAAATGGACAGATCATCCCGGCAAAAGATCAACAAGGAAATAAAGGCCTTAAATGACACACTGGACCAGATGCACACCACAGATATATTCAGAACATTTCATCCCAAAGCAACAGAATACACATTCTTCTCTAGTGCACATGGAACATTCTCCAGAATAGATCGCATCCTCGGTCCTAAATCAGGTCTCAACTGGTATCAAAAGATTGGTATCATTCACTGCATATTTTCTAGCTCTGAAGCTAGAACTCAATCACAAGAAGAAATTTGGGAAGAGCCCAAATACATGGAGACTAAACAGCATCCTTCTAAAGAATGAATGGGTCAACCAGGAAATTAAAGAAGAATTGAAAAAATTCATGGAAAGAAATGATAATGAACACACAACGGTTCAAAATCTGTGGGACACAACAAAGGCAGCCCTGAGAGGAAATATATAGAGGTACAAGCCTTTCTCAAGAAACAAGAAAGGTCTCAGGTACACAACCGAACCCTACACCTAAAGGAGCTGGAGAAAGAACAAGAAACCCTAAACCCAGCAGCTGAAGAGAAATCATAAAGACCAGAGCAGAAATCAATGAAATAGAAACGAAAAAAAAAAAAAAAAAAAACAATAGAACAAATCAACGAAACTAGGAGCTGGTTCTTTGAAAGAATTAATAAGATTGATAAACCCCTGGCCAGACTTCTCAAAAAGAAAAGAGAAAGGACCCAAATAAATAAAATCATGAATGAAAGAGGAGAGCTCACAACTAACACCAAAGAAATACAAACAATTATAAGAACATACTATGAGCAACTGTACACCAACAAATTTGACAATCTGGAAGAAATGGATGCATTCCTAGAGACCTATAAACTACCACAACTGAACCAGGAAGAAATAGAAAGCCTGAACAGACCCATAACCAGTAAGGAGATTGAAACAGTCATCAAAAGTCTCCAAACAAACAAAAGCCCAGGGCCAGACGGCTTCCCGGGGGAATTCTACCAAACATTTAAAGAGGAACTAATTCCTATTCTCCTGAAACTGTTCCAGAAAACAGAAATGGAAGGAAAACTTCCAAACTCATTTTATGAGGCCAGCATCACCTTGATCCCAAAACCAGACAAGGATCCCATCAAAAAAGAGAACTACAGACCAATATCCTTGATGAACACAGATGTGAATTCTCACCAAAATACTAGCCAATAGGATTCAACAGTACATTAAAAGGATCATTCACCACGACCAAGTGGGATTTATTCCAGGGCTGCAAGGTTGGTTCAACATCCGCAAATCAGTCAATGTGATACAACACATCAATAAAAGAAAGAACAAGAATCATATGAGACTCTCAATAGATGCTGAAAAAGCATTTGACAAAGTACAGCATCTCTTCCTGATCAAAACTCTTCAAAGTGTAGGGATAGAGGGCACATACCTCAATATTATCAAAGTCATCTATAAAAAACCCACAGCAAATATCATTCTCAATGGAGAAAAACTGAAAGCTTTTCCGCTAAGGTCAGGAACACGGCAGGGATGTCCATTATCCCCACTGCTATTCAACATAGTACTAGAAGTCCTAGCCTCAGCAATCAGATAACAAAAGGAAATTAAAGGCATCCAAATCGGCAAAGAAGAAGTCAAACTATCACGCTTCACAGATGATATGATACTATATGTGGAAAACCCAAAAGACTCCACTCCAAAACTGCTAGAACTTGTACAGGAATTCAGTAAAGTGTCAGGATATAAAATCAATGCACAGAAATCAGTTGCATTTCTCTACACCAACAACAAAACAGAAGAAAGAGAAATTAAGGAGTCAATCCCATTTACAATTGCATCCAAAACCATAAGATACCTAGGAATAAACCTAACCAAAGAGGCAAAGAATCTATACTCAGAAAACTATAAAGTACTCATGAAAGAAATTGAGGAAGACACAAAGAAATGGAAAAATGTTCCATGCTCCTGGATTGGAAGAATAAATATTGTGAAAATGTCTATGCTACCTAAAGCAATCTACACATTTAATGCAATTCCTATCAAAGTACCATCCATCTTTTTCAAATAAATGGAACAAATAATCCTAAAACTTATATGGAACCAAAAAAGACCTCGAATAGCCAAAGGAATATTGAAAAAGAAAGCCAAAGTTGTTGGCATCACAATTCCGGATTTCAAGCTCTATTACAAAGCTGTCATCATCAAGACAGCATGGTACTGGCACAAAAACAGACACATAGATCAATGGAACAGAATAGAGAGCCCAGAAATAGACCCTCAACTCTATGGTCAACTAATCTTCTACAAAGCAGGAAATAATGTCCAATGGAAAAAAGACAGCCTCTTCAATAAATGGTGTTGGGAAAATTGGAAAGCCACATGCAGAAAAATGAAATTGGACCATTTCCATACACCACACACGAAAATAGACTCAAAAGGGATGAAGGACCTCAATGTGAGAAAGGAATCCATCAAAATCCTTGAAGAGAGCCCGGGCAGCAACCTCTTCAACCTCAGCCACAGCAACATCTTCCTAGGAACATCGCCAAAGGCAAGGGAAGCAAGGGCAAAAATGAACTATTGGGATTTTATCAAGATCAAAAGCTTTTGCACAGCAAAGGAAACAGTTAACAAAGCCAAAAGACAACTGACAGAATGGGAGAAGATATTTGCAAACGACATATCAAATAAAGGGCTAGTGTCCAAAATCTATAAAGAACTTAGCAAACTCAACACCCAAAGAACAAGTAATCCAATCAAGAAATGGGCAGAGGAGGGATGCCTGGGTGGCTCAGTTGGTTGAGCAGCTGCCTTCGGCTCAGGTCATGATCCCAGCATCCTGGGATCGAGTCCCACATCGGGCTCCTTGCTCGACAGGAGCCTGCTTCTCCCTCTGCCTCTGCCTGCCTCTTTGTCTGCCTGTGCTCACTCGCTCTCTCTCCCTCTGTCTCTGACAAATAAATAAATAAAATCTTTAAAAAAAAAAAAAAAGAAATGGGCAGAGGACATGAACAGACATTTCTGCAAAGAAGACATCCAGATGGCCAACAGACACATGAAAAAGTGCTCCATATCA
The DNA here is from genome assembly GCF_030435805.1 of Mustela lutreola. Classification (NCBI taxonomy): domain Eukaryota; kingdom Metazoa; phylum Chordata; class Mammalia; order Carnivora; family Mustelidae; genus Mustela; species Mustela lutreola. The sequence goes on along the minus strand of NC_081305.1, from coordinate 60,471,543 downwards.
CTCGGCATCAGGGAAATACAAATCAAAACCACAATGAGATATCACCTCACACCAGTCAGAATGGCTGAAATTAACAAGTCAGGAAATGACAGATGCTGGCAAGGATGCGGAGAAAGGGGAACCCTCCTACACTGTTGGTGGGAATGCAAGCTGGTGCAACCACTCTGGAAAACAACATGGAGGTTCCTCAAAATGTTGAAAATAGAACTACCCTATGACCCAGCAATTGCACTACTAGGTATTTAACCTAAAGATACAAACGTAGTGATCCGAAGGGGCACGTGCACCCAAATGTTTATAGCACCAATGTCTACAATAGCCAAACTATGGAAAGAACCTAGCTGTCCATCAACAGATGAATGGATAAAGAAGATGTGGTATATATACACAATGGAATACTAAGCAGCCATCAAAAGAAATGAATCTTGTCATTTGTGACGACGTGGATGGAACTAGAGGGTATCATGCTTAGCGAAATAAGTCAAGCGAAGAAAAACAACTATCACATGATCTCCCTGATATGAGGAAGTGGAGATGCAACATGGGGGGTTAAGAGGTTAGGAGAAAAATAAATGAAGCAAGATAGGATTAGGAGGGAGACAAACCATAAGTGACTCTTAAACTCACAAAACAAACTGAGGGTTGCTGGGGGGAGGGGTGTTGGGAGAAGGGGGATGGGGTTATGGACATTGAGGACAGTATGTGCTAATGGTTAGTGCTGTAAAGTGTGTAAACCTGGTGACTCACAGACCTGTAACACTGGGGATAAAAATATATTATATGTTTATTTTAAAAAATTATACAAAATGAATTATTTTACAAAAAAATAACCTTTACCAATTCAATAAATTCCAAAAAAATGGTATATCCATGCAATTTTTATTTCTGGGTTAATTAAATATTTTCCACATATCCACTAGGCATTTTACTTTTTCCTCTCATAAATTTTCTCTGTGGCATTTGCTCATTCATTATTCTACTACTGGTCATTTACTAACTATGGTAAAAGAAACCATTAAAAAAAAAATGAGAAAAACGAATGTAGACTTACAAAGAAGAACTATTTAGCTTTCATAGGTCCTTCCTTTAAAAGACTAGAGAATTTACTTTCCCAAAAAGAAACAAATTCAGAAGGAAAGAGTAGGATAAAAGTCACCTTCATCAGCCTATAAACAGATACTCACTACCAAAAACACTGTAAACTCCAAAAAGATGCCAACTTTTTTAAAAATTTTTTTTAATTTATTTTCAGCATAACAGTATTCATTATTTTTTCACCACACCCAGTGCTATATGCAATCTCTGCCCTCTATAACACCCACCACCTGGTATCCCAACCTCCCACTTCCCCGCCATTTCAAACCCCTCAGATTGTTTTTCAGAGTCCATAGTCTCTCATGATTCACCTCCCCTTCCAATTTACCCCAACTCCCTTCTCCTCTCTAACTCCCCAGGTCCTCCATGCTATTTGTTATGCTCCACAAATAAGTGAAACTATGTGATAATTGACTCTCTCTGCTTGACTTATTTCACTCAGCATAATCTCTTCCAGTCCCGTCCATGTTGCTACAAAAGTTGGGTATTCATCCTTTCTGATGGAGGCATAATACTCCATAGTGTATATGGACCACATCTTCCTTATCCATTCATCCGTTGAAGGGCATCTTGGTTCTTTCCACAGTTTGGTGACCGTGGCCATTGCTGCTATAAACATTGGGGTACAGATGGCCCTTATTTTCACTACATCTATATCTTTGGGGTAAATACCCAGTAGTGCAATGGCAGGGTCAGAGGGAAGTTCTATTTTTAATTTCTTGAGGAATCTCCACACTGTTCTCCAAAGAGGCTGCACCAACTTGCATTCCCACCAACAGTGGAAGAGGGTTCCCCTTTCTCCACATCCCCTCCAACACATGTTGTTTCCTGTCTTGCTAATTTTGATGCCAGCTCTTTAAAAAAAAAATATGGCAGACGACTTTAGGTAAGAATAACTTTCATGGAGGGACGCCTGGGTGGCTCAGTTGGTTGGGCAGCTGCCTTTGGCTCAGGTCATGATCCCAGCGTCCTGGGATCGAGTTCCACATTGGGCTCCTTGCTCAGCAGGGAGTCTGCTTCTCCCTCTGCCTCTGCCTGCCATTCTGTCTGCCTGTGTTCACGCTCTCTCTCTCTCTCTGACAAATAAATTTTAAAAAATCTTTAAAATAAAATTTAAAAAAAAAAAGAATAACTTTCATGGAGATTGAAGAGGTAGAGGTGGTCGAATTTTTCAGGAGGCACCAAAAGCATGTGAATAACCTTGTAATGAAAGGAAGGAAGACTGAGATTCTGAACAAAAATAATTTATTATGCAAAAAAATTAAAATAAAAAAGTATATATGTATATACGTGTGTGTGTGTATGCATATAAACTATCCCAGTCCTAAACCCCAACACCTGGGAGTGTGACCTTATTTGGAAATAGGGTCCCTGGAGATGTAACTAGCCGGGATAAGGTCATATTTGAATAGACTGGGCCCCTAATTCAGGAGGACTTGTGTACTTCTAAGAAGGGAAACTGGGGATACACAGATAGGCACTGAGGGAGAAGGCCATGTGAAGAAGCCCAAAGCCAGGGTAATCCTTCAAGCTGGGAGAGGGGCCCGGAACAGATCCTTCCTTAATACCTACAAAAGGAGCATGGCCTACCAATATTGTAGCCTCTATAAATGTGACAGTGTCCACTTCTCTTGTTTCAGCCACTAGGCTTATGGTATCTTGTAATAGCACCCTTAGAAAACTAATGCAAATCTTGTTAGAGGAGAAGAAACCAACCAGAAGCCCATGGGGAATTGGACAAGAAAAAAAATATCTGAGGAGACAAGATGGCGGGGAAGTAGGAGAAGGCGCCTTTTCAACCTCTACCTTAAAGTGAGCTGATTACCTACCAAAGAATTCTGATCACCCATGGAAACAGCCTAAGATCAGAATTATACACATCTAGATCTCTACAGGGGCAGAAGACTTCAATGGGCAGGTAAAGAGGAGTGGGATCTTCGGACTGATATCAGAAGATAAAAGGGGGAGGGAGCCACCAGAGGCAACCGATTGGAAAGTCATACCCCAATCCGAGAGTGCCCTGAATTAACTAGGAGTCAGGACCAGCATTAACTAGGAGTCTGGTTGAAAGCACTCAAAGAGAGCAAATGATCGCGGGGGGAAATTGCAGGAGTCAGGGCCGCTAGAGACAGGGGCTTAAGTCCCCAGACCTAGGACAGCCTCCCCTGGCGCTGAGCCAGAGAAAGTGGGGCGGAGAAACCAGATCTTAGTCCTGAGCCACCAGCAAGCCCAAGATTGCGTGGGGTCTGGCTCCTGTGAGGGGCTGGGAAACTCGCCAGAAAGCAGAGGCTCCAGAGCCAGAGGGCAGGTGCTACAGAGCCTGAGACCCGCCCCAGCGCCCGTGCTCTTAGACCTGCACCATTCCACCAGAGCCTGAGACACACGCACGCACCCCACACACTCCCATGAGAGAGGTGCGCACAAGCCCAGCGCTCTTAGACCCAGAAAAACCAGGCACTCCCAGCCCAGGACAGCGGGAAAATCTCAGCATGCGACCACTGCTTGGAATCTCTCTAGCAGTCTGGAGTTGCCCAGACAGCTGCTGCTGCTGTGGTTTTGGGTACAAACAGAAGATCCTGCATCCCCAGGGACCCTGACTCAGAACCTGCTCTGCCAGGAGCCAAGGGGGAATTTATTTGGGCTCTACAGCCAGACTGAGGCTTTTCTCTCAGAGGGAGGTCAGGGTGCAGTTTGCTTTCCTCCAAACCTACAAAAACCATCAAAAGCGGTCAAGGCAAGGGAAAAAAAAAAAGGTGAACAAACATAAAAACCTCCAGAGAACAAAAGCCTGAAAAAAAAAACCAGTTTCCTCAGAGCCCACCCGCTTGAGCGGGGCGGGAGGACTTAATTCAGGGAACATCATTGACTGAAAACCTAAGTGGCAGGCCCGTCCCCCAGAAAACCAACCAGGAAAGGAAAAAAAGAAAGACAAGAGAACAACCACCACTACTTCATAGGACAACTTTTATTTTTAACTCGTTCCCACTATTCTGGTTCATTTTTTTTTAATACATAATTTTTTAACCTATTTACCATCACAGTGAGATGTCCAGTACATCAAATTCGATAATAACCTTCTAACCTGAACTTTTTGATTCATACACCTGTGTTTTTCTTTTGCATTTCTATTTTTTATTCTTTTAGAGTTAAACTTCAAGGTAATCCCCTTTCCCCAATCAATGCTACCCCTATAGGTAAACCAATTTTTAATCCCCCTTTATCTTAGGAAAGTTGAGTCCTTTAACAAAGATATCAAGATACATCCAGGAAGAATCAAAACAACCTTCCTCACCCACACAGAATTCATCACCTCTCTCCCATCTTTTTCTTCTGCCAGTGTTTCTGTTTTTGTGTTTGTCCTGATAGTATATAAATCTTATACTTGGGGTTCTTTTTGACGAGGTTCTTCCTTTATTTGCATATATTTTCTTTTCTCTTGTCATATACTTTTATCAGTCTTTTTTTGGTCTGTTTTTGTTTGTATACTTCCTAAATCTTACCTTGGGACCAATTTGGGCTTAACCTTCTCTTTTATCTTCCCTTTTTTCCCTGTATTTCTCTCTCTCTCTCTCTCTCTCTTTTTCTTTTTCTTTTCTTTTTTTCTCTCGTTTGGGTGGGGAATCCTTATTGCTCAGAAGCATTCCAGAGTGCACCTTGACTGCACCATGGTCAATACATCCAGCTACATCCATTCAGTCATCTCTCACCAAAATGACTAGGAGGAGGAATGCCCAACAGAAGAAAAATACAGAGGATGGGCCTTCTGCAACAGAGCTAATGGTTATCAACAGAGACAATATGTCAGAAAGAGAATTCAGGCTAACAATTATCCAGGCAATAGCTAGGTTGGAGAAAGCCATGGATGACCAAATGGAATTGATTAGGGCCGAACTGAAAGAGACCAGGGAAAATGTTCACAATGTTAGGGATGAGCTGAAAGCTACAGGGAAGAGGTTCACAGAGCTCTCTCAATGAGTTCCAATCTAATCTAAATTCTCTCAAATCTAGGGTAACTGAGACAGAAGATTGAATTAATGATCTGGAGGACAAACAAATAGAAAGGATCAGGAGGAAGCCTGGAACAGCTTAGAAGCCACAAAAACAGAATCAGGGAAATAAATGATGCCATGAAACGTTCCAATGTCAGAATTACTGGAATCCCTAAAGGGGAGGAGAAAGACAGAAGTCTAGAAGACATAGTGGAACAAGTTCTTCATGAAAATTTTCCCAATCTCGCGAATGAAACCAGCATTCATGTACTAGAGGCCAAATGGTCTCCACCCAAGATTATAGATTCCAGAAAAACATCAAGGCACCTGATAGTCAAATTGAGGAATTGTGGATATAATCTCTTGAAAGCCGCTAGGACAAAGAGGCTCCTTACTTAAGAGGAAAGCCCATCAGAATAACATCAGACCTGTCCACAGAGACCTGGCAAGCCAGAAAGGGCTGGCAAGATATATTCAGGGCACTAAATGAGAAAAACATGCAGCCAAGAATACTTTATCCAGCAAGATTGACATTCAAAATGGATGGAGAGATAAATAGTTTCCAAGACCGGCAAGGCTTAAAAGACTATGCAACCGCCAAGCCGACACTGCAGGAAATATTAAGGGGGGTACTATAAAAGAGGAAAAATCTTAAGAATAGCATTTAACAGAAATATAGAGACAATCCACAGAAAGAAAGACTTCGAAGGTAACACGATGTCAATAAAAACGTATCTATCAATAATCACTCTCAATTTAAATGGCCTAAATGGGCCCATAAAACAACACAGGGTCGCAGATTGGATAAAAAGACAGGACCCATCCATATGTAGTCTACAAGAGACCCATTTTTAACCTAAAGATACACCCAGACTGAAAGTGAAGGGATGGAGAAACATCTTTCATGCCCATGGGCCTCAAAAGAAGGCTGGGGTAGTGATTCTCATATCATATAAATTAGATTTTAAACTAAAGACTATAGTCAGAGATACAGAAGGACACTACATAATCCTTAAAGGGACTATCTACCAAGATGATCTAACAATTGTAAATATCTATGCCCCCAATATGGGAGCAGCCAATTACATAAGAAAACTGTAAATCAAGATAAAGAGTCATATTGATATGAATACATTAATAGTAGGAGATTTTAACATGCCTCTTTCAGAAATAGATCATTGAAGCAGAAAATCAAAAAAGAAACAAGAGCATTGAATGACAGATTGGACCAGATGGACATCATAGATATATATAGAAAATTCCACCCTAAAACAACTCATTCTTCTCAAGTGCACATGGAACCTTTTTCAGATAGACCACATACTAGGTCACAAATCAGGACTCAACCAATACCAGAATACTGAGATTATTCCCTGCATATTCTCAGATCACAATGCTTTGAAACTGGAGCTCAATCACAAGGAAAAGTTCCAAAGGAACTCAAACACCTGGAAGCTAAACACCACCTTGCTTAAGAATGCTTGGATCAACCAGGAGATCAAAGAACTGAAACAATTCATGGAAACCAATGAGAATGAAGACACTTTGGTCCAAAACCCATGGGATACAGAAAAGGCGGTCCTAAGGGGGAAATACATTGCCATCCAAGCCTCCCTCAAAAAAACTGAAAAATCCAGAATACACCAGCTGTCTCTACACCTTAAAGAACTGGAGAATCAACAACATATCAAACCAACAACACACATAAGAAGGGAAATTATCAAGATTAGAGCAGAGATCAATGAGGTAGAAACCAAAGATACAGTAGAACGTATCAATGAAACTAGAATCTGTTTTTTTTTTAAAGAATCAAATAAGGGACACCTGGGTGGCTCAGTTGATTAAGCAGCTGCCTTCGGCTCAGGTCATGATCCCAGGGTCCTGGGATCGAGTCCCACATCGGGCTCCTTGCTTGGCGGGGAGCCTGCTTCTCCCTCTGCCTCTGCCTGCCACTCTGTCTGCCTGTGCTTGCTCGCTCTCTCTCCCTCTCTCTCTCTCTCTGACAAATAAATAGATAAAATCTTTAAACAAAAAGAAAAAGAATCAAATAAGATCGATAAACCATTGGCCACATTAATCCAAAAGAAAAGAGAGAAAGCCCAAATTCATAAAATTATGAATGAAAAGGGAGAGATCACAACTAACACCAAGGAAGTAGAAACAATCGTCAGAAGTTATTATCAACAATTATATCCCAATAAGCTTAGCAACCTTGATGAAATGGATGCATTCCTGGAAAACTATAAACTCCCAAAATTGAACCAGGAAGAAATCGACAACCTGAACAGACCGATATCTAGTAACAAGATTGAAGCAGTGATCAAAAACCTCCCAAAAAACAAGAGCCCAGGACCTGACGGATTCCCTGGGGAATTCTACCAAACTTTCAAAGAAGAAATAACACCTATTCTCCTGAAGCTGTTTCAAAAAATTGAAGCAGAAGGAAAACTTCCAGACTCTTTCTATGAAGCCAGCATTACCCTCATCCCCACACCAGGCAAAGACCCTACCAAAAAGGAGAATTTCAGACCAATATCACTGATGAATATGGATGCTAAGATTCTCAACAAGATCCTAGCAAACAGGATCCAACAGCACATTAAAAAGATTATCCAACATGATCAGGTGGGATTCATCCCTCATGAATTTACTTTTGTTTTTCAACATTTCCTTCACGATTCAGGGTGATGGTTCAACATTCGCAAATCAATCAATGTGATAGAACAAATTAATATGAGAAGAGAGAAGAACCACATGGTCCTCTCAATTGATGCAGAAAAAGCATTTGACAAAATCCAGCATCCGTTCCTGATTAAAACGCTTCAAAGTATAGGGATAGAGGGAACATTCCTGAACTTCAACAAATCTATCTATAAAAGACCCACAGCAAATATCATCCCCAATGGGAAAAAGCTTGAAGCCTTCCCGTTGAGATCAGGAACATGACAAGGATGCCTACTCTCACCATCTTGTTCAACATAGTATTAGAAATTCTAGCAACAGCAATCAGACAACAAAGAGAAATAAAAGGTATCCAAATAGGCAATGAAGAAGTCAAACTCTCTCTCTTCACAGATGACGTGATCCTCTATATGGAAAACCCAAAAGACTCCACCCACAAACTACTAGAACTCATACAGCAATTCAGTAACGTGGCACGATGCAAAATGAATGTACAGAAATCAGTGACTTTCTTATGCACTAACAATGAAAATACAGAAAGGAAAATTAGAGAATTGATTCCATTTACTATAGCACCAAGAACCATAAGATACCTGGGAATAAACCTAACCAAAGAAGTAAAGGAGCTGTACTTGAGGAACTACAGAACACTCATGAAGGAAATTGAAGACACAAAAAGATGGAAGACCATTCCATGCTCTTGGATCGGAAGAATAAACATTGGTAAAATGTCTATACTGCCTAGAGCAATCTATACTTTTAATGCCATTTTGATCAAAAGTCCACCAGTATTCTTCAAAGAGCTGGAACAAATAATCCAGAAATTTGTATGGAATCAGAAGAGACCCCGAATCGCTAAGGAAATGTTGAAAAACAAAAATAAAGCTGGCGGCATCACGTTACCTGATTTCAAGCTTTATTACAAAGCTGTGGTCACCAAGACAGCATGGTACTGGCATAAAAACAGAGACATAAACCAGTGTAACAGAGTAGAGAGCCAAGATATGGACCCTCAACTCTATGGTCAATTAATCTTCGACAAAACAGGAAAAAATATACAGTGGAAAAAAGACAGTCTCTTCAATAAATGGTGCTGGGAAAACTGGATAGCTATAAGTAGAAGAATGAAACTCGACCATTCTCTTACACCATACACAAAGATAAGCTCAAAGTGGATAAAAGATCTCAATGTGAGACAGGAATCCATCAGAATCCTAGAGGAGAACATAGGCAGTAATCTCTTTGATATCAGCCACAGCAACTTCTTTCAAGATACATCTCCAAAGGCAAAGGAAACAAAAGCGAAGATGAACTTTTGGGACTTCATCAAAATCAAAAGCTTCTGCACAGCAAAGGAAACAGTCAAGAAAACAAAGAGGCAACCCACGGAATGGGAGAAGATATTTGCAAATGACAGTACAGACAAAAGGTTGATATCCAGGATCTATAATGAACTCCTCAAACTCAACACACATAAAACAGACAATCATATTAAAAATGGGCAGAAGATATGAACAGACACTTCTCCAATGAAGACATACAAAAGGCTATCAGACACATGAAAAAATGTTCATCATCACTAGCCCTCAGGGAGATTCAAATTAAAACCACATTGAGATATCACATTACACCAGTTAGAATGGCCAAAATTAGCAAGACAGGAAACAACATGTGTTGGAGGGGATGTGGAGAAAGGGGAACCCTCTTCCACTGTTGGTGGGAATGCAAGTTGGTGCAGCCTCTTTGGAGAACAGTGTGGAGATTCCTCAAGAAACTAAAACTAGAGCTTCCCTATGACCCTGCCATTGCACTACTGGGTATTTACCCCAAAGATATAGATGTAGTGAAAATAAGGGCCATCTGTACCCCAATGTTTATAGCAGCAATGGCCACGGTCGCCAAACTGTGGAAAGAACCAAGATGCCCTTCAACGGATGAATGGATAAGGAAGATGTGGTCCATATACACTATGGAGTATTATGCCTCCATCAGATAGGATGAATACCCAAATTTTGTAGCAACATGGACGGACTGCAAGAGATTATGCTGAGTGAAATAAGTCAAGCAGAGAGAGTCAATTATCATATGGTTTCACTTATTTGTGAAGCACAACAAATAGCATGGAGGACAATGAGTGTTATAGAGGAGAAGGGAGTTGGGGGAAATTGGAAGGGGAGGTGAACCATGAGAGACTATGGACTCTGAAAAACAATCTGAGAGTTTTGAAGGGGCGGGGGTGGGACGTTGGGGGATCCAGGTGTGGGTATTGGAGAGGGCACGGATTGCTTGGAAAACTGGGTGTGGTCCAAAACTAATGAATACTGTTACGCTGAAAAAATAAAAATGTAATTAAAAAAAGAAAACTATCTAACTATATATAGAGAGAGATATATAGATATAGATGATATAGATATAGATATAGATCTAACTCTAAAACTTTGAAAAGGAATGCACATTTGTGAACCCTGTGAAAAGGAAAACAAGCAAACAAACAAACAAACAAAAACTGAGCCCCAGGATTCACTCGGCTTTTCACCTAGAGGAGTTCTGGATGGTGGGAGGGGAAGGGAGGAGATTCCAAGGAAAATATGGGAGTCTCGCTGGTGTGAGGAAAGAGAGATTGGAATTCAGGAAGGCTGGAATGATGAAAAGGAAGATGGAAGTCAAGTAGAAAACAAGCTCTTGGAAATACACACTGGAGTCCTCTTGAGTCCTTGCTCCATAGGAAGCATGTGTGTCTAAGAAAGTGGCCCAGGTTCTAACAAAGAGTCAAGGCAACTGAACCAGATGGTTGCCAAAACTCATACAACACTAGAGGTCAATGGAGTTCCAACCAGCCAGAGGGAAGAGTTCTTTTGGCTAAGTCAGAATATCCAGTAGAGACCCAGTAAGGATCATGAGTTAGGAGCGGGATGAAATGATCCCTCCAAGAAAGCTGACTCTACACATTCCCTCAACAAGTGGGAGAATCATTTGATAAAAAGTCAGAATTACCTACTAATATCTCACTGCCCGTGTGACAGCTAATAATAGAAGGCAGAGAGCAGCCTCCCAATCACTCTGGTCATCGAAAGGAAGGCAGTTCAAAAGGGAAGAAGGAACAGACAGGAAAAAGAAAACATGACTAGCGAGGTAGTATACTTCCACTTCAACATTTCAACAATGACCTTCAGAATGAATGACTACAATTCTATTGAAAGAAAAGACCTCAATAGGTCAGTGAAAAATAAACTCTACATAGAAGGATGCAGAGGCTAGTCTAGATTTTGGAAAAGAAAAATGATGAGGGGCGCCTGGGTGGTTCAGTGGGTTAAGGCCCCTGCCTTCAGCTCAGGTCATGATCTCAGGGTCCTGGGATCGAGCCCCACATCGGGCGCTCTGCTCAGCGGGGAGCCTGCTTCCTTCTCTCTCTCTGCCTGCTTCTCTGCCTACTTGTGATCTCTGTCTGTCAAATAAATAAATAAATAAATCTAAAAGAAAAAGAAAAATGATGAAAAGGGCTAGACCACACAAAAACGAATCCTAAAAGGCTGATTTTTCTAGGTCTTGACAAGAGACAATAGAAAGACACCTGATAGAATGAACAGAGAAAGAAGACATTTAAGAACAACAAAGGATCCATTTAGAAAGACATGGCCATCCTCAAGGTGTCTGCATCTGATGAGAAAACTCGTGGAGATCAACCCCATTCAAGCCCATAAAACAAGGCTCAAGACTTTTGTTTGAAAGCTTTTCTTTCTTGATTTGAGAGAGAATGAGTGAGAGAGAGCATGAGAGAGGAGAAGGTCAGAGGGAGAAGCGGACTCTCCAAGGAGCTGGGAGCCTGAGGCGGGATGAGATTCTGCAAGTCCGGGGTCATGAACTGAGCCCAAGGCAGTCGCTCAACCAACGGAGCCACCCAGACGCCTGTCTCCAGAAATTGGTCAGCAACAGCTGAGGGTAACCTGGGCAGCACCCTCAGGGAAGTGCCCAACTCTTGGTTCTGGCTCAGGTGGTGATCTCAGGCCCTTGAGATTGAGCCCTGAGGCAGCCCTGGGCTCAGGGCAGAGTCCACTAGGACTCTCTCTTGCTCCTGCACTTCCCACCTCTCCTACTCACTTGTGCTCTTTCCCTAAAACAAACAAGGAAAACCCTTCACAGAAATGAACAATGGTTGAGAGTGGGAGGGGTGGGGAGAGAAGCAACTGGCCTGGGGCAAGGAGGAGGAGCCCGAGATGCTGCCCGCCCTCCCAGGGCCGGGCTCCCTCAGCCACCACTGGCCCTGCCGCCAGGAGCAGCTGAGCCCCAAGAGCCACGGCGCTAGCAGCGAGCAGAGCCTCCAGTGCCATCTGAGCACTGGCTTGGCGCGGCGAGGCTGCAGATCGGTCCAGAGAGGGGGCGAGGGCGGTTCCCAGGTGCCCGCCGGTGGGGAGGGGCAGACAGGATGTGCAGGGAGATCCCCACGGGATTGTCAGAGCTGCTGCAGGACTTCACGATGGACCTGGCAAGGCACCAGCCTGCGGACCCAGCACTGGGGACCCAGCCCTGCATCTGGCTCTTGGCTTAGCAGGGAGCCTGTTTGCCCCTTTCTCTCTCTCTGCCTGCCTCTCTACCTCCTTCTCATCTCTGTCTGTTCAAGGAAGAAATAAAATCTTTTAAAAAATCATCAAACAACCCTCAATATTCTTGTCGTTCATGAGGACCCCATGCATCAACATTTTAGTTTTCCTTACTGAATTGAAGGAATTGGTTGATTGACGGATTTGACAGAACAAGAGAGACAGTGAGAGAGGGAGCCCAAGTAGTGAAGAGGGAGTACAAGCAGGGCCAGTGGGAGAGGGAGAAGCAGGCTTCCTGCTGAGCACAGAGCCCCAGGCAGGGCTTGATCCCAAGACCCCAGCATCAGGCCCCCAGCAGAAAGCAGCTGCTTCCCAATGAAGCCACCCAGGTGCCCCACTCCATGATTCAATCAGTTGTTCATGATTCAATCCTTTGGATGAAGCCACACTTTTTTGGGTCTGCCTTCTCTGTGTTCACACGAACACATTGTGTGTTCCTTTGCTCTTTTGTGATCACTGAGGATGGTAGGAATCTTTTCATGTGTTTATTGGCTGATGGTTTTCTCCTTGGGATATTTCTGTTCCAGGATTTTCATTGTTTGGAAGTTACCTACCTTTCTTTCTTGATTCCTAGTTATCCTATCTAGATTTGTATACAGTTCTTCAGCTGGTATTTCAATAGAGCCTTTCCTAGTGTTAGTCTTCTCATTTGGTGTGGAAGACTTTTTGTTTTTCAACTTGGAATGAGTAGAGACCAACTTCCCAACCTTTCTTGTGCTTCCCATTTTTGGTGTCCTGTTCCCCTCATCTCTGCCACCTCCCCCAGATCCTCCAAATGTTTTCCTACTGTATCTTCCAGAAAACTTCTGATGTCCTCTTAAGTATTGAGGCTACATCAGTCTGGAAGAGCGTTTTAGGTTCTGATGTTTCATGTGGATATTCACGTCGTTTAGCACTGCTTGGTCAAAGTCCACCCTGTTGGTCTGTTTTCTCTGGTCATTTCAAGAGTCCATTTGTAATCAGTCCTATCCCATCAGATTCTCCTCTCAGTCTCTTTCTCCTTCACTCTTGCTCTCACTTCTTTCTTCAGATTTGCTGGAGAATGACGAGTCCTTTTCACTTCCTTGGAAATAGAAGAATTGGCTTATCCATGTCCACAGGCACTTGCTAGCTAGGAAACTGGGATTGCATTGAATCTCTCCATCAAGGTGGGGTCCACTGAAACTTTACAATACCAGTCATTCAATCTACGAGCCTGTTCTATTAACCTAGGTAACATATGAACCTATTGGACATCCCATTGATTTAGATCATAAATTCCCTGAGTCATCTTGGATGGTTTTCTGGGTGGAGACTTGCTGGGTAGAGACTGTATAAAGTTTTTGGATAGATGAAGTCCTCGTTTTGGTGCTCTCATCAATAGGATTTTCAACCTTTGTTCGTAGGTCATAGAATTCCAATGAATTTTTCTGAATTGTTAACTTATATCCGATGACTTTGATTCATTCACTTCCTGATTCTAATACTTTGTCCATTCTCTTAGAATATCTTTCTCTACAAATTTCACTCATTTTTCCAGTTCTTATACCTTCAATATTTTCTCCATCACTTCTTATACTCGTTAGGATGTCCCCTTCTAGGTTGGTAGGAGAGTTGTTCAATTTGAGTTGTTCAATACTATCGAATTTTGTTTCTGCCTTGGGGAGCTGATTCTGTATCTCATAGAAGCAGCACATCATTATGTGTGTCTGTAGGTTTTGATGCAATCTAACCAATTTCATCTTTTCCTTAGAGTACAGAAACCATGGACATTTCATGAAATGACTGAGACCCTCAATTTTTGTCCGTTGTCTTATAATTTGTTTGCTTCATCGCTTTTTAGATCCCTTTTTCAAAATACATTTTTTCTTTATATGTATTTATTTAAATTTTAAATTTTAATGTTCATTTTAAATTATAAGTTTAAATTAATTTAAATTTAATTTAAGTTTTTTTTCTTATAAATGCTAATAAATGCTGTCAGCCCCCAAATCTCTGGTCACTTCAAGTACAATATCCAACCTGCCCTGAGTCCATCCTTGTTCTATCTTCTTTCCTTTCCTGAGAAGACACTACCATGAAACAGTGTCCGTCTGAAGGAGTTTCGCTGAACACAGAATTTCCTATGGTCACCGGGATGGACTTCTGTGACTAGGGTTCTGAACGCCACTTTTCGTGTTTTCAACACAGTCAGTTCCCACAGCTTCCATGTTTGGACAGTCTCAAATCTGTCACGAGTCTATCCTAATGCACTCTCTCCTCTCGTCGCCTTAAGCATCTTTGGCAGAATTAGAGAGTTGGGACCACCACTGGTCATGCTCTCCCAGTACACGTTTTGGAAACCTAAGAGCCGTAGAATGCACTTATCTCACAGTATCCAACATGCCCTGAGTCCGTCCTCGTTCTATTTTCTTTCCTCACTGGGCAGGAAGACACTGCCACGGACGGGTGTCCACCTGAAGGTGTTTCAGGAAACACAGCCTTCCTAAGGTCCCCGGCATGGACGTCCAAGATGAAGATCCTGTATGTGATTTTTCATGTTTTCCTCACAGTCAGTCCCACAACTTCCAGGTTTTGACAGTCTCAGAACTGTTGCGAGTCCATACTAAAGCACACTTCCCTCACGTCGTTTTAAGCGTTTTTGACAAAGGTCGAGAGTTGGGATGACCACAGATCATGCTCTTCCAGTATAAGTTTTGGAAGACTAAGAGTCATGGCCTGCACTTAGCTCACGGTATTCAACCTACCCTGAGTCCACCCTTGTTCTGTCTTCTTTCTTCACCTTGGAAGAAACTGCTACAAAACGGTGTCTGTCTGAAGGAGATCACTGAACACAGACTTTCCTATGGTCACCGGCATGGACTTCCGAGACTAGAGCCTTGACCGCGGCTCTTCATGTTTTCAACACAGTCAGTTCCCACAGCTTCCATGATTTGACAGTCTCAAAACTGTCGCAAGTCCATCCTAAAGCAGACTTCCCTCATGTCGTTTTAAGCATTTTCGACAGAGGTAGAGGGTGGGGATGTCCACGGATCATGCTCTTCTAGAGTAAGTTTTGGAAGCCTAAGACTCGTAGTCTGTACTTAGCTCACTATCCAACCTGTCCTGAATCCGTCCTTTTTCTATCTTCTTTCCTCACCTAGTATGACACTGCCACAAAACAACGTCTGTATGAAGGAGTTTCACTGAAGACAGACTTTCCTTTGGTCATGGGTATGGACTCCTGAGACTAGAGTTCTGAACGTGACTCTTCATGATTTCAACACATTCACTTCCCATGCTTCCATGTTTTGACCGTCTCAAAACTGTTGTGAGTCCATCATAAAGCATACTTCACTCACGTCGATTTAAGTGTTTTCAACAGAGGTAGAGAGTTGGGATGACCACTGGTCATACTGTCCCACTACACGTTTGGAAGCCTAAGAGCAGTAGCCTGAACTTAACAAACAGTATCTGTCGAGGGCCATAATAGAAAAGTGCTGAGCCAGGGTATAACAAGCAATTGAGGAACGGAGTGTGATTGGTCAGAGGCTTGAGTGAGAGATGCGTGATCACTGCATGGGAGCAATGTGACCATATATAGTTAGATAGGTGCTCACGAGGAAGCTGCATGCACAGTGCGGTGATTGGCTAGGCGGGCTAAGCTGCCGGTATATATATATGCTTGAATGTACTTGTAAAGGAGGAAGAAAAAAAAAGGAAGCCATTAAAGAAGCTTGCCTCCACGCGTGTCTCCGTGTCGTTCTTGCTGGCAAGAGCGACAAGTATCCATCCTGCCCTGAATACGTCCTTGTTCTATCTTCTTTCCTTACCCCAGAAAACACTGCCACGAACGGGTGTCTGCCTGAAGAAGTTTCACTGAACACAGACCTTCCATTGGTCACTGGTATAGACTTCCGAGACTTGGGCCCTGTAGGCAACTCATTGTTTTCAACACAGTCAGTTCCCAAGCTTCCATGTTTGGACAGTCTCAAAATTGTCACGAGTCTGTCCTAAAGCACACTTCCCTCATGATTTTTGAAGCATTTTCGACAGTGGTAGTGAGTTGGGATGACCACTGGTCATGCTCTGCCAGTATACATTTTGGAAGCCTAAGAGCCATAGCCTGAACTTAACACACAGGATCCGTCCTGCCCTGAAACCATCCTTGTTCTATCTCCTTTCCTTATCCCAGAAGACACTGCCACGAATGGGTGTCCACCTGAAGGAGTTTCACTGAACACAGAGCCATAGGAATATGGCAACCGGAATGGACTTCTGAGACTAGGGCCCTGAATCCAAGTCTTCACGGTTTCAACACAGTCTGTTCCCATAGCTTTCATGTTTTGACAGTCTCAAAACTGTCGCAATTCTGTCCTAAAGCACACTTCCCTCACGTCATTTTAAGCGTTTTCAACAGAGGTAGAGGCTGAGGATGTTCACAGATCATGCTCTTCCAGTATAAGTTTTGGAAACCTAAGTGTCATAGCCTGCACTTAACACATAGTATCCATCTTTCCCTGAAGTCCATCCTTATTCTGTCTTCTTTCCTCACCAGGGAAAACACTGCCACGAGTGGGTGTTCCCCTGAAGTAGTTTCAATGAACACAGAACTTGCTATTAGCACCCATATGGAATTTCAAGACTAGGGCCCTGAAAGCAATTCTTCATGTTTTCAACCCAGTCATTTCCCACGGCTTCCATGCTTTGACAGTCTCAAAACTGTCACGAGACTGTCTTAAAGCACAATTCCCTCACAACATTTGAAGTGTTTTCAACAGAGGTAGAGAGTTGGGATAACCACTGGGCGTGCTCTCCCAGTATATGTTTTGGAAGCCTAAAAGCCGTAGCCTGTACTGAACACAGAGTATCCAACCTTCCCTGAGTCTGTCCTTGTTCTTTCTTCTTTTCTCACCTGGGAAGACACTGCCACGAATGGGTGTCTGCCTGAAGGAGTTTCCCTGAACAGACCTTCCCATGGTCACTGGTTTAGACTTCTGAGATTTGGACCCTGTAGGCGACTCTTCATGTTTTCAACACACTCAGTTCTCAAAGCTGCCATGTTTTGACAGTCTCATATCTGTGGCAAGTCTGTCCTAAAGCACACTTCTCTCACGAGGTTTGAGGCATTTTCGGCAGAGGTAGAGAGTTGGCATGACCACTGGTCATGTTATCCCAGTATAAATTTTGGAAACCTAAGAGCCATAGCCTGCACTTAACACATAGTATCTAACCTGCCTTGAGTCCGTCCTTGTTCTATCTTCTTTCCTTACCTAGGAAGACACTGCCAGGAGTGGGTGTCTGCCTGAAGGAGTTTCATTGAACACAGATCTTCCTATTGTCACTGGTATGGAATTCCGAGACTAGGCCCCTGAATGCGATTCTTCATGTATTCAACACAGTCAGTGCCCACAGCTTCCATGTTTGACAGTCTCAAAACTATTGCAAGTCTGTCCTAAAGCACACTTCCCTCACGACTTTTGAGGCGTTTTCGACAGAGGTAGAGAATTGGGATGAACACTGGTCATGCTCTGCCAGTATACGTTCTGGAAGCCTAAGAGCCATAGCCTGTATTTAACTCACAGTATCCAAGCTTCACTGAGTTTGAACTTGGCCTAAGTTCTTTCCTTACCTGGAAAGACACTGCCACGAATAGGTGTCCATCTAATGGAGTTTCACTGAACATAGACCTTCCTATGGTCACCGGTATACACTTCCGAGATTTGGGATCTGTAGGCGATTCTTCATGTTTTCAACACAGTCAGTACCCACAGCTTCCATGTTTTGACAGTCTCAAAACTGTCGTGAGGCCGTCCTAAGTCACTCGTCCCTCACGACATTTGAAGCGCTCTCCACAGAGGTAGTGAGTTGGGAAGACCACTGGTCATGCTCTCCCAGTACAGGTTTTGGAATCCTAAGGGCCATAGCCTCCACTTAACTCACAGTATCAAACCCGCCCCATACCCATCTTTGTTCTATCTTCTTTCCTCACCTGGGAAGACATAGCCACAGATAGGAGTCCGCCCAAAGAAGTTTCACTGAACACAGACCTTCCTATGGTAACCAGAATGGGACTTCTGGGACTACGGCCCTGAACCCAACTCTTCACGTATTCAACACAGCCAGTTCCCACAGCTTCCATGTTTTGACAGTCTCAAAACTGTCACAAGTCTGTCCTAAAGCACATTTCCCTCATGATGTTTGAAGCGTTTTTGACAGAGGTAGAGGGTTGGGATGACCACTGGTCGTGCTCTGCCAGTATACGTTTTGGAAACCTAAGAGTTGTAGCCTCCACTTAACTTACAGTGTTCATCTTACCCTAATTCCATCCTTGTTCTATCATCCTTCCTCACCTGGTAAGACACTGCCACAAAAGAACGTCTGTATGAAGGAGTTTCACTGAACACAGACTTTCTTTTGGTCACCGGTATGGACTCCCGAGACTAGGGTTCTGGACGCGACTCTTCATGTTTTCAACACATTCACTTTCCACAGCTTCCATGCTTTCACAGTCCCAAAACTGTTGCGAGTCCATCCTAAATCACACGTCACTGAAGTCAATTTAAGCACCTTCGACAGTGGTAGAGAGTTGTGATGACCACTGGTCATACTGTCCCAGTACACGTTTTGGAAGTCTAATAGCTGTAGCCTGCATGTGCCTCACAGTATCCAACGTGCCCTGAGTCCATCCTTGTTCTATCTTCTTTCCTCACCTGGGAAGATAATGCCATGAATGGATGTCCACCTGAAGGAGTTTCACTGAGCACAGACCTTCTGATGGCAACCGGAATGGACATCTGGCACTAGGTCCCTGAACCCAACTCTTCATGTTTTCAACACAGTCAGTTCCCACAGCTTCCATGTTTTGACAGTCTCAAAACTGTCACAATTCCTTCCTAAAGCACACTTCCCTCACAAAGTTTTAAGCATTTTTGATAGAAGTAGAGAGTTGGGATGACCACTGCTCATGCTCTTCCCATATAAGTTTGGAAGCCTAAGAGATGTAGCCTGCACTTAACACACAGTATCCATCCTACCCTCAGTCCGTCCTTGTTCTATCTTCTTTCCTTACCCAGGAAGACACTGCCATGAATGGGTAGTTGCCTGAAGGAGTTTCACTGAACATATAGCTTCCTATGATCACCGATATGGAATTCCGAAACTAAGGGCCATGAACGCGATTCTTCATGTTTTCAACACAGTCATTTTCCATGGCTTCCATGTTTTGACAATCTCAAAACTGTCATGAGTCTTTCCTAAAGCACACATCCCTACGATGTTTGAAGTGTTTTCAACAGAGGTAGAGAGGCGGGATGACCACTGGGCATGCTCTCCCAGTATATGTTTTGGAAGCCTAAGAGCCATAGCCTGTACTTAACACACAGTATCCCACCTGCCTTGAGTCTGTCCTTGTTCTATCTTCTTTCTTCACCTGGAAAGACACTGCCACAAAAGAATTTCCATATCAAGGAGTTTCACTGAACACAGACTTTCCTATGACAACTGGAATGGACACCTGAAACTAGGGTTCTGAACGCGACTCTTCACGTTTTCAACACATTCATTTCCCATAGCTTCCATGTTTTGACAGTCTCAAAACTGTTGTGAATCCGTCCTAAAGCACACTTTACTCATGTCGATTTAAGCATTTTTGACAGAGGTAGAGAGTTAGGATGACCACTGGTCATGCTATCCCAGTATACATTTAGGAAGCCTAAGAACCATAGCTTGTCCTTTACCCACAGCATTCAACATGCCCTGAGTCCGTCCTTGTTCTATCTTTTTTTTTTTCACCTGGGAAGACACTGCCACGAATGGGTGTTTTCCTGAATGAGTTTCACTGAACACAGACATTCCTATGGTCACCCATATAGACTTTTGAGACTTGCGTCCTGTATGCGATTATTCTTGTTTTCAACAGTTCCCACAGCTTCCATGTTTTGACAGTCTCAAAACTGTTGTGAGTCTGTCCTAAAGCACACTTCCCTCAGGTCTTTTTAAGCATTTTCGACAGAGGTAGACGGTTGGGATGACCACAGGTCATGCTCTTCCAGTCTAAGTTTGTGAAGCCTAAGAGTCGTAGACTTCACTTAACTTACAGTGTCCAACTTGCCTAGATTCCATCCTTGCTCTATCTTCTTTCCTCACCTGGAAAGACACTGGCATGAATGGGTGTCCACCTGAAGGAGATTCACTGAACAGAGACTTTCTTTTGGTCACCGGTATGGACTTCCAAGACTAGGGTTCTGACTGGGATCTTCATGTTTTCAACACATTCAGTTCCCAAAGCTTCCATGTTTGGACAATCTCAAAACTGTCACGAGTATGTCCTAAAGCACACTTCCCTCACGACGTTTGAATCGTTTTCGACAGAGGTAGAGAGTTGGGATGACCACTGATCATGCTCTCCCAGTATAAGTTTTGGATGCCTAAGATCCATAGCCTGTACTTAGCTCACAGTATCCAACCTGCCCTGAGTCAGTCTTTGTTTTATTCTCTTTCATCACCTGGGAAGACACTGCCACGAATGAGTGTTCGTCTGAAGGAGTTTCCCTGAACACAGATCTTCCTATGGTCACCGGTATGGACATCTGAGACTGGGGCCCTGTAAACGACTCTGAATATTTTCAACACAGTCAGTTCCAACGGTATCCACATTTCCATGGCGTCAACCCTGTCACGAGTCCGTCGTAAAGGACACTTCCCTCACGATGTTTGAAGCGTTTTCAACAGAGATAGACAGTGTGGATGACCACAGGTCATGCTCTGCCAATATACGATTTCAACGCCTAAGAGCCATAGACTGCACCTCACTCACAGTATACAAACTGCCCAGAGTCCTCCTTGTTTTATCATCTTTCCTCAATTGGGAAGACACTGCCACGAATGGGTGTCCACCTGAAGGAGTTTCCCTGAATACAGACATTCCAATGGTCATCAATATTAACTTCCGAGAAAAGGGCCCTCTATGCGGCTCTTCATGTTTCAACACAGTCAGTTCCAACAGCTTCCACCTTTTGACAGCATCAACCATGTCGTGAGTCCATCCAAAAGCACTCTTCCATCATGACATTTGAAGCATTTTCGACAGAGGTACACAGTGTGGATGACCACAAATCGTGCTCTGCCAGTATTCGTTTTGGATGTCCTAGAGCCGCTCTTCACTCACAGTATCCAAACGGCCCAGAGTCCGTCCTTTTTCTATCTTCTTCCCTCAACTGGGAGACACTTCCATGAATGCGTGTCCGACTGAAAGATTTTCCCTGAACATAGACCTTTCTATGGTCATGGGTATGTACATCTGAGACTAGGGTCCTGTACGTGATTCTTCATGTTTTCAACAAAATCAGTTCGAATAGCTTCCACCTTCCAACAGTCGCAAACATGTCTTGAGTCCGTCCTAAAGCACACTTCCCTCACGACGTCTGAAGTGTTTTCAACAGAGGTAGACAGTGTGGATGAACACAGGTCGTGCTCTGCCAATACACGATTTGTACGCCTAAGAGTCGTAGACTGCACTACACTCACAATATCCAACCTCCTCAGAGTCCGTATTGTTCTATCTTCTTTCCTGAACTGGGAAGACACTGCCACGTATAGGTGTCCAGATGAAGGAGTTTCCCTGAACACAGACCTTCCTATTGTCACTGGTATGTATGTTCAAAACTGGGTCCCTGTACGTGACTCTTCATGTTTTCAACACAGTTAATTCCAACAGCTTCCACCTTTCAACAGCCTCAACCCTATCATGAGTCCATCCTAAAGCTCACTTTCTCATGACATTTGAAGTGTTGTAGACAGAGGTAGACAGTGTGGATGACCACAGGTCGTGCTCTTCCAATATATGATTTCAACGCCAAAGAGCTGTAAACTGCACTTCACTCACAGTGTACAACATGTCCAGAGTCCGTACTTGTTCTATCTCCTCTTCTCAATTAGGAAGACACTGCAACAAATGCATGTCCACCTGAAGGAGTTTCTCTGAACACAAACCTTCCTATCATCACTGGTATGGACGTCTGAGACTAGGGCCCTGTATGCGACTATTCATGTTTTCAACACAGTCAGTTCCAACAGCTTCCATCTTCCGACAGTCGCAAACATGTCTGGAGTCCATTCTAAGCACACTGCCCTCACGACGTTTGAAGGGTTTTCGACAGAGGTAGACAGTGTGGATGACAACAGGTCGTGCTCTGCCCATATACGATTTCGACACCTAAGAGCCATAGACTGCACGACACTCACAGTGTCCAAATTGCCCAGAGTCCATCCTTGTTCTATCTTCTTTCCTCAACTTGGAAGCTACTGCCACGAATAGGTGTCCACCTGAAGGAGTTTCCCTGAACACAGACCATGCTATCACCGGTATGTCCATCCAAGACTAGGGCCCTGTACATGACTCTTCATGTTTTTGACACAGTCAGTTCCAACAGCTTCCACCTTTCAACAGCCTCAATCCTGCCATGATTCCATCATAAATCACACTTCCCTAATGATGTTTGAAGCGTTTTCCACAGAGGTAGATAGTGTGGATGACCACAGGTCATACTTCGCCAATATGCATTTTGGACACTGAGGAGCCATAGCCTGCACTTCAATCACAGTATCCAAATGGCTCAGAGTTTGTCTTTGTTCTATCTTCTTTCCTCAACTGGGAAAACACTGTCATGAATGGGTGTCTGTCTGAAGGAGTTTCCCTAAACACAGACCTTCCTATTGTCACCGGTATGGACATCTGAGACTAAGGCTCTGTATGTGACTCTTCATGTTTTCAACAGTTACTTCCAACAGCTTCCACCTTTCGACAGCCTCAACCCTGTCACCAGTCCGTCCTAAAGCACACTTCCCTCATGACGACTGAAGTGTTTTCCACAGAGGTAAACAGTGTGGATGACCAGAGGTCGTGCTCCGCCAATATACGATCTCCACACCTAAGGCCCAAAGACTACACCTCACTCACAGTTTCCAACCTGCCCAGGATCCATCATTGTTCTACCTTCTTTCTTCAACTGGGAAGACACTGTCAAAAACTGGTGTCCACCAGAAGGATTTTCCCAGACCATCCTATCTTCACCAGTATGGACGTCAGAGACTAGGGCCCGGTACTCAACTCTTCATGTTTTCAACATAGTCAGTTCCAACAGCTTCCACCATTCGACAGCCTCAACCTTGTCGCGAGTCCGTCCTAAAGCACACTTCCCTCACGACGTTGGAAGTCTTTTCGACAGAGCTAAACAGTATGGATGACCACAGTTCTTGCTCCGCCAATATACGTTTTGGACTCCTAAGTGCCATAGTCTGCACTTCACCCACATTATCCATCCTTTTTCTACCTTCTTTTCCTCAACTGGGAAGACATTGCCATGAATGGGTATCCACCTGAAGGATTTTCCTGAATACAGACCTTCCTATGTTCACCTGTATGGACGACCAAGACTAGGGCCCTGTACGCGACTCTTCATGTTTTCAACACAATCAGTTCCAATAGCTACTAGGTTAAATTGAAATTCAATTTGCCACCCATGTGTTACCTCACAGTTTTTTCTGTGTGTGGCAGACCTAGCATGACTGTGCAGTTTTCTCTGTGTATTGCAATCTCATTGGCCACATTGGTATAGCCCTGCTAAACTACCTGTATAAAAGTTAGTCTGTGAGGCTGGAAGGGATCGCCTCTTTGCAAGAGACAGCCATGACAGGTCAGTTTGATTCTCAATGCTTGGCGCAAAATAAAGCTTTGCTTGACCTTCACTTTTTATCAGTCTCGCACCTTTTATTATGGACCCTAACATTGGGGACTCATCCGGGATCAATCAGGGAGAACTGAGCCAGCATCAGAATTTCTGGGAAAGCCTCTGGAGGTAAGATCTTGGGATCTTGTCTGTCTGGTTGCAGAGCTCCAGGGTATAGCCCACCGGGGAGAAGCTGTATGCAGCCATGCTCCCCAGGGCTGGTGTGGATGCAGGGACACCCCATCCCTCCACTGGTAGATTGATGGGGGGTTCGAGTCCCCCTGGGTAGTTGGGGGGGTTCAAGACCCCCTAGGTGGTCAGTGGGTTTGAATCCCGCTGGGCAGTCAGGGGTTTTGGGTCCCCCTGGGTAGACAGGGGGTTCGAGTCCCCCTGAGCGATTGAAAGATCGATCAAGGAAGTCCCCACCAGTGGCAGGTTAAGGACTACTGGGCCTGCGGTTGTCTTTGTTTTGTCCTTTTGTTGTCTGTCGTGCTGTTTGCTGTATTTACAGGGAACCACGGAAGTACGCACCAGCAGCAGGCTCTGGATGAGGATTACTGGGCCTGTAGTTCTCTTTGTCTTGTTTTTTTGTTGTCTGTTGTGTTGTTTATTGTGTTTGGAGAATGGGGCAAGCTGGGAATAAGGGACCTGTGACACCCCTAAATCTTGTTCTCCAGCATTTCAAGGATTTTCAAGGTAAAGCCACCCAGTCAGGTGACAAGGTTTACCCAGGAAAACTAAAAACACTCTGCCAATTAGAGTGGCCCACTTTCTCCACAGGGTGGCCACCAGAAGGAATGTTTGCCTTGGCTCAGATCTATGCTACCCAGAGTGAGGTCTTTGATCTCTATCGAGACCAGATACCGTACATCATGGCCTGGCTATATCTGATAGAAGAGCCACCGTCCGCCAAATTGTGGAAAGAACCAAGATGCCCTTCAACGGATGAATGGATAAGGAAGATGTGGTCCATATACACTATGGAATATTATGCTTGCATCAGAAAGGATAAATACCCAACTTTTATAGCAACATGGACGGGACTGGAAGAGATTATGCTGAGTGAAATAAGTCAAGCAGAGAGAGTCAATTATCATATGGCTTCACTTATTTGTGGAGCATAACAAATAGCATGGAGGACAGGGGGAGTTAGAGAGGAGAAAGGAGTTGAGGGAAATTGGAAGGAGAGGTGAACCATGAGAGACTATGGACTCTGAAAAACAATCTGAGGGGTTTAAAGGGGCGGGGGGTGGGAAGTTGGGGGAACCAGGTGGTGGGTATTAGGGCACTGATTGCATGGAGCACTGGGTGTGGTGCAAAGACAATGAATACTGTTATGATGAAAATAAATTTAAAAAGAAGAGCCACCGTTATGGCTCCAGTCTCACCTTCCCCTTGCTAATGAAACCATCTCTCTCCCTCTAAGGCAGATCAGATCACCAATACCAGAACGGAAAGATGAGGGGGAACCAGGGAAGAAGGCCATTCTACCTCTGTCAGATGTGGAAGTTGTAGAATCCCCCCAATCTGTCCGCTAAACCTGACTCTTGAGACGCCCTTACCAGTCTACCTCATTCGCGGTCAGGGTCCACCTATGGGACACCAAGCAGAAAGACTGCCCTGATTTTTCTCCTTACCCTACCCCCCTCTGCCTCCCTTTACCTCGCCAATGCTGCCTCTCCTTGAGGTTGTTTCACCGGACAGGAGAGGTCGCTCCCACCTAACCCATATCCCTTTCTCCTCTTCTGACATCTATAACTGGAAGGCCCAACACAAATCCTTTTCTGTCCACCCTCAGGGTTTATTTGGTCTCTTCGAGACTGTCTTTCTTACCCACCAGTCCACCTGGGTGGATATTCCACAACTCCTTATGGCTCTCTTTAACGCTGAAGAGAGGGATCACATCATTCGAGAGACCCATAAGGTGATAATTGAGAGACTTGGAGGGGACCTTGATCCCTAGCGGATGGAGGACTATTACCCAAGGGAACCCCCCAACTGGGGACCAAACTCCAATGAGGGTAAGGAGAGCCTACACTTCTATCACCAGGCCCTACTAGGAAGTCTCTGCACATCTGCAAGGAGACACATAAATTTATCTAAACTTAGTACGGTGACTCAAGGTAGGAATGAGTCTCCAGGAGCTTTCCTAGAAAGGCTATTGAATGAAGCCTATAAAATGTATAGTCCGGCCAATCCCAAGGTACCCAAAAATCAGAGGACAGTGAGTCAGTCAGCCCCAAATATAAGGAGGAAGCTTCAGAAATTGAAATATTTGAAGGGAAGAATCTGACTGAGTTAGTGGGAATAGCAGAAAAGGTGTTTAACAACAGGGATGCACGAGAGGATGAAAAACAGACAAAAAAACTGGTTAAGGTTTTGGCATTACATGAGGCGGGAAGTAGACAGGAGAAAAGGAGGTCAACGGGAAAGGGAAAGGCAGATAGGGGATAATAAATGGAAGGAAAAGCCCAAGTACAGAAGAGGCAGGCTGGAAGACTTAGATTCAGATCAGTGCTCTTACTGTAAGGAAAAAGGACATTGGGCCAGGGAGTGCCCTGAAAGGAAGATGGCCATGCTAGCTACCAGAGACTGAAGGGGCCATGGTTCGGAGCCCCTCCCCAAACCTCAG
This sequence comes from Mustela lutreola, assembly GCF_030435805.1. NCBI lineage: Eukaryota > Metazoa > Chordata > Mammalia > Carnivora > Mustelidae > Mustela > Mustela lutreola. The sequence continues at coordinate 60,444,860 of NC_081305.1, read as the reverse complement.
GTAAAAATTAAAGTGGAGGGGAAATCAATAGATTTTTTGGTGGACACAGGAGCCCAATTTTCATCATTACTTAAACCTATGGGAAAACTATCTGGAGAGGAAGTCTGGGTACAAGAAGCAAATGGCACAGAGAAACATAAATGGACAACAGAGAGGACTTTAGATTTTTGCCTCGGGAGGTTAGTTAAACACCGATTTCTGGTCCTCCCTAATGCCCCATATAACTTGATGGGAAGAGATCTCCTCCGCAAGTTACGGGCTGGCATTCAGTTCTCAGAAGGAAACATGATTGTAACCTTGGGACAACCCACTGTGCAGGTGCTTATGGCAGCAGTAGATGAATACCTCCTTTATAAGCCAGTCTCAAAACCAGAGGAGACAAAGCAGGGGGAGCCTTCTCAAAACCCTACAGGTCGAGTTTCCCGAAGTCTGGGCATAAGGGAAGCCCCCTGGCTTGGCCAAGGGACAGCCTCCAGTGGTGGTACAATTAAAAGCTATGGCTATGGCTGTCGCGTCCAGCAGTACTCCCTCCCTCGGGAAGCAAAGGAAGGGATCAGAAAACACATTAACCGCCTCCAAGGAGACGAGATCCTAGTTCCTTGCAAATCTCCATGGAACACACCTTGGCTGCCCATCAAAAAGGCCGAGACTGGGGAGAGCTGAACCGTTCACAACTTGCGGGAAGTTAATAAACAGGTTGAAGATATCCACACAATGGTGTCTAACCCCTATACCCTACTCTCCCTCCTGGGCCCCAGAAGAACTGTGTATACTGTCTTAAATATTAAGAATGCATTTTTATGCATATCTTTAGCAAAGGAAACTCAGCCTCTTTTTGCTTTTGAGTGGTCCGACCCACAGGAAGGATTCCAAGGCCAGCTCAGGACAAGACTTCCCCAAGGATTCAAGAATTCACCATCTTCGACAAGACCCTACACGAGGATTTGTGTGAGTACAGAACCTCCAATCCGGGATTCACTCTGTTACAGTATGTTGATGACTTGCTGATAGCCGCTGAGGACCATGAGTCATGATTTCAGGGAACAAGAGCTCTCTTACAGACTCTGTAGAAAAAAGGGTATTGGGTGTCAGCAAGGAAAGCACAGCTCTGTCAGAGCCACACCACTTATCTAGGCTTTGATCTCCACGAGGGAGTTCATTCACTGTCTGAGTCCAGGAAACAGGTGATCACCTGATACCCCTGCCCCACCACATCCCGACAAGTGAGGGAGATTCTTGGGATGGTGGGCTATGGTAGGCTGTGGATACCTCGGTTTGCAGAGATTGCCTGACCTCTCTACGAACTGGCAAAAGGGGGGCCCACTATGACAGAGTGGACAGCTGAGGCAGAAGGAGCATTTTGTGAATTACAAACAGCCTTACTGAGTGCCCCAACATTGGCCATCCAGATGTTACCAAGCCCTTTCACTTGTATGTGGATAAAAAAGCAGGGGTGGCCAAAGGAGTTTTGACTTAGACTCTGGGGCCTTGGCAAAGGCCAGTAGCCTATATTAGTAAGAAACTCGATCCAGTAGTGGCTGGGTTCCCCCCTTGCCTTCACATAATTGCTGTCATGGCCCTCCTAGTCAAGGATGCAAGTAAATTGACTTTGGGTCAAAATCTCATCTTGACCACCAACCACGCTACCAAGGGCCTTCTTCGGACTCCACCAGACCAATGGATGACGAACGCCCAAGTGACAGGGTATCAGGCCCTCCTCAACGAGCCAAGAGTGACCTTCCAGCCCCCAGCAGTGCTAAATCCAGCCACACTGCTGCCAGAGGACCTGGCTGACCATCCACACAATTGCGGGGAGGTCCTAACTCAAGTCACAGGAGTAAGGCCGGACCTCAGAGACATTCCCCTTCTGGATGCAGAGATGATTCTGCTCACAGATGGGAGTAGCTACAAGGTGGATGGAAAGAGGTATGCGGGGGCTGTGGTGCTTTCCCCTGAGTAGGAACTTTGGATGGCAGCCCTGCCACATGGAACACTGGCACAAAAAGCAGAGCTGATTGCACTCAACAAGGCACTGCAGATAGCCAAAGGTAAAACCACCAACATCTATACGGACAGCAGGTATGCCTTTGCTACTCTCCATATACATGGGGCTATTTATAAAGAAAGGGGCTTATGAACAGCAGAAGTAAAAGGAATTAAAAACAGAGGAGAAATATTGGCTCTCCTCCAGGTTATTTGAAAGAGGTGGCCGTTATGCATTGCCCAGGACACCAAAAGGGGACTGATCTGATTTCAAAAGGAAACCAAATAGCAGACTGAGCCGCAAAGCAAGCAGCCCAAGAAACAGTTCAGGAGCTGGTTACACTCTGGGCTCCAGTCCCACCAGAAAAACCGAACTATTCAGAAGATTTAAAGTATTTACAAAAATGGGTTAAATTGGACTATGAAGGGGGACTGGGCTAAGACTAAAACAGGAAAGTTAATTCTTCCTCAAAGATTAGGTAAGAAGTTAGTAGACCAGATACATCAGGGTACTCATTTAGGGACATGCAACTCAAGGAACTTATAGGCAAGCAGTTCCAGGTTTCTAAATTAGGGCATATGGTTCAGGATATAGTTGATAGATGTGCTCAATGCCAGACAGTTAATGTGGGAGGAACTAGAATGGGAAGAGGGAAAAGAGAAAGATGTAAAGAACCAGAAGTTTATTGGGAAATAGAGTTTACAGAAATGAAACCCGGAAAATATGGGCAAAAGTATATGTTAGTTTTGTAGATACCTTTTCAGGCTCGGTAGAGGCTTTTCCCACCAAACATGAGACAGCAGGAGTGGTAGTCAAAAAGCTATTCGAAGAAATAATTCCTAGGTTTGGGCTGCCTCTTGCGATCAGGTCAGACAACGGCCCTGCATTTGTGAGTTCAGTCTCACAGGCATTGGCCAAGGCCATGGCCACTAATTTGAAACTACATTGTGCCTACCGGCTTCAGAGTTCTGGGCAAGTAGAGAGAATGAAGAGGACTCTTAAAGAGACCTTGAAAAAGCTAATTCTGGAGATTGGCGGTGGATGGGTGGATCTCCTTCCTTTCACCCTCCTCAGGGCATGATGTACACCCAACTTAAACAAGGTGACCCCATTTGAAATCATGTTCGGGAGACACACACACCCCCACCCTCGGCTACAAGAGGTGGCCTTAGCAGAAATCACTGATCAATCTGTACTCCAATCACTGCAGGCATTATAGTCTGTCTTAAAAAGAACCCTCGCAGGGATCCGAACTGCCCACACTAAGACAGAGGCAGAGGTGGAACCACATCCTTACCAACCTGGGGACTTGGTTTGGATACGTCACCACCAAGTGGGGAACTTGGAGCCTCGCTGGAAGGGACCATTTACTGTCATCCTGACTACCCCCACGGCAATAAAAGAAGGCATCAGGGCCTGGATTCACATGGGTCATGTCAAACGAGCCGAGGACAAGGATGTCCCCCAAAGATGGAAGCCGCAGCCAATAGACCCTGCTGACCGTGGACTAAAGTTAAGACTCAAAAGACTATGAGTTTATTGTTGCTCCTATTGTTACCTGTTAGTGTATTATTGCTCCTACCATTACCTGTTTATGTAAAGTATAGGTGGGAAATTAGATGAACAAAATTAGGAAAAATGGAAAAGTTTATACAAAGCGGTAAATGGCTAACTCATCAGCTGACTGTGCACTAGTGTCATATGTACAGAAGAAAACTAGAGCAATAAAATGTTAGACTTACATGCTCAGTATAACCCCTTACAACAGAAGAACATAAAACTGGCTGAAAAGTCAAGGATTTGACTAATCTCCAAAGAAAAGGGGGGAATATAAGGGCCTGCTTGGCCAGAGGGAGTCATTCTATGTTTATATAGTGAACTTAGATTGACCCCACCCCTCCCAGAGGAACTTAATTGCAAAGCCTAGACACAAGGGCAGGTCAGGCCAGGTGAAGACATCTAATCAGCAGGGTGCACAAATATCTACTAGGGTAAAATGAAATTCAATTGCCCACCCGTGTGTTACCTAGCAGTTCTTGCTGTGTGGCAGACCTAGCATGACTGTGCAGTTTTCTCTGTGTATTGCAATCTCATTGGCCACCTGTGTATAGGCTGGCTAAGCTACCTCTATAAAAGTTAGTCTGTGAGGCTGGGAGGGGTCGCCTCTTTCCAACTGCCCTGACTGGTCAGTTTGATTCTCGATGCTTGGCACGAAAAAGCTTTGCTTGACCTTCGCTTTTTATCACTCTCAGTCCTTTGATTACAGACCCGAACATTAATTATCTGACTCTTGGTTGCAGCTGAGGTCATGATTTCATGGGTGGTGGGATGGAACGTTCTTGTCCTGCTGCATGCTCTGTGGGGAGTCTCCATGGAGATTCTCTCACTCTGCCCTCCCCCAAGTCATGCGCACACCCCAACCCTGTCTTTCTAATGAATCAACAAAGTTCAGAATGGAAGCACTAGCCCAGTCTCCCAACGAGTTGGCTTTCTCAGGACTAAGACACAAGTCTGGATTCAGGCGACGGGAAATCCCCACTGGCTACACCAGAGAGTTGGTCAGCCAGATGTTTCCATTCATCCTTTAGGAAGAAGAGGAAACCTGTCTGGCCTTAGATATTTCTCCACCCTTCAAGCCAGTCGTTCAGGGGAAGCAGTGGTGGATTACTCTCTGTGGAAGCTCCTGTGTTTGCAACTGGGCATTCGGTCAATATTCCCTGAATATGCTCGGAAAAAGGCCTCAGCAGGACTGGCAGAATACTCTGCCCGCCCTCGCCATCTGGTCTTCCGAGTGGAGGCATCAGAGGGAGTCAAAGAATAGAGCCAGCTGACCACCCATTCCAGTCCTTCCTCCATGCAGCCAAGCAGCATGCAGTCCAAAGCAGGAGCCCAAGATTCCTTGGCAATATCTGAGCCTGACTGCTCTGAGCACAGGACCACAAGGGAAACTTGCCACCAACCAAGGAGTGCTGGCTGTGTGAATGACAGCTCCATATCCCAGGAATGGAAGCCACAGGAAGGTTCAAAATTCAGCAAGCTTGGGAGAAGAGCTACAGGAGGGCCCATGTGGTCCATTCCAATGGGAATGAAATCAATCTGACAATTGTATTAACTCTGTTTCCCTTTGCTACAGAAATGTGACCAGGTGTCTCTGAGAACCTCCAGCCCAGCCTCTGCTGCCATATGACAATCCGCCATCCCTCCCCATGTCCATGTCTTTCTGAGACGAGATTGTAGCGGATCCTGGGGCCCAACCTAATGTAGAGGCCTGAGGTCTCGGCCAGACTCCCCGTTGACTGAGACACAGGATTTGAATGGCCTCGGGCCTAAAGCTAGTGTACAATGAGAAGCGATGCATGGAAGTGGATACCAAGGGCCAGATTTCTTCAGTACAGAGGAGGGTGTGATGATGTTGAAAAGGAAGGGACTAGCAAGCACACTTTCCTAGCGAGGTCCCCATATCAGGAATAAGAATCAGCTGTGGGTTTGGGCAAAGGGAACCTCCAGAGGCTACACCTGGGAGCCCTGTCAACATGTGGCCTGGGTCCTTTCTGCCAAAAGACAATGAATGCTTCTGGCCCTGGCTCCTTTTCCTGTCCTTCCCATACTGACTACCATTAGGAGTGGCTCAGGGAGAGCTGGGGTGCTTTGGGGGGAGACTCTCAAGTGTTTGGAACTGGGACTCAGTGCACTCTACCAGGCAAGGGCTCTTACAGAGCATGCCCTGCCATGCAGCATTCTGGACAGGTGTGAACAATCTCTTCTTCCTCATGAAGGCATGTCAGTCAGCCTGTGGAAGGAGACAGCCTGGCTATGCATAAGCAGGCTGACACCAGCCACCCAAGAAGGAAGCAGAACTCTGTGTTTGTGTGTGTGTGTGTGTGACTGTGTGGTCAGTGTTGTTTCAGCGTGGTTTGAATCTGACAGGTGTTGACTCTTGAGGTGGTTGTGTGTTTTCCATAGTTGTGTTTCATAAGTGAGTGTATCTCTGTTAGAGGTGTGTTGAGTGCATGCAGTTCACGAGTCTGATGGATATGGTGTGTATCTTGTTTGTTTTACATGGCGTTGGTGTGTGATGGAGATGTGTTTCGTATGGTGGATGTTTGATGTTTCTCCAATGCCTATGGGTGGGGGGTAGGTGTTGTGTATTCATGATATCCATGCACTGTGTTAGTGGGGTATGTGTTGTGTATGGGTTGTTTGTGTTCTTTTCTTCTGGTGTGTGTGCAGTGTAGATTAGGGTGCACTAGGTGGGCTGAGTTTGGGGTATCTATGGTGTGTGCATGGTGTGCTTGTGGGGCCCATTAATGTGGTCTCTGTGTGGTATGCTTGTGGGAGATGCCTGGTGTGCGTGGTGAATCGCGGTGTATGTATTGTGTTTGTGTGGTGTGGGCATGGCGTGCCTCTAGGTGGGCTAAGCGTTATGAGCTTCTTGTATAGAAGGGGTGTTGTGATGTGACCGCTGCATATGGAGTGTATGCACATAATTTATGCTGTCTGTGCAGTGTGCATTGATCCATGTAACAGATGGCTGTGTGTGTCGGTTTTGGCATGGGTTCACTGTGTGTTTGGCATATGCCTGGGGTGTGTGTGATGAATATAAGGAATTCCTGTGGTCCATGTGTAGTGATGTGAGGTGTGGGTGAGGGGTAGAGTTGTGGTATGTAGGCAGTGGATGCGTGGATCGTGGGTGCTGTAAGTGCCGTGATTCCTTGGTTGCCTGTGGAATGTGGGTGAGGGGAGTAGGTGACTTGATTGCCCATCGTGGAGTGGAGTGTCTTGGTGGTGCGTTGGTGCGTTTGTGTTTTGTATGGGTGGTGTGTGCAGGAGATATGTGTTCTGGGTGGAATAGGTGTAGTGAGTGTGGAGCATAGGGTCATATGTGTGGTCTCATGATGTGTGTGTGTGTGTTCTCTATGTTGTCTGTGTCATGTGTATCTGGTTTGTGATGGACATGTGCAAGACGGGACAAGGATGAGTGGTATGAATCGGTTGGGTGTGTGTTAAACAAGTGGTATCAGTGTGGGGGGGTGTTTTTGCTGGGCACAGTTTGGATGGCATGAGGTGTGTGTTGGCGCTGTAGGGATGCCGGTTGCTGGAGGTGTCCTGTGCCAGTGAGGGAGGTGTTGCCTATGTCTGCTGTCCTTCCAGTGTGTGTGTGTGTCCTCTGAGTGCTGTGTGTGGTGTTCATGGTTTTTCATGGTCTATGTGTGGGTGTGGTATATGGGTGGATCCTGTCCCTGGGAGCCTTACCCCTGTTGGTGTTATAGGTATGGTGTGACTCTTCTGGGTATTGTGTGTTCCATTTCTGGAATTTCTTGGTAGTATGCATGTTTGGTGTCCTGGGACGTTTTGGGTGCCCTGTGTGTGTTCTGCCTATGTAGTTGTGTAGTGCATGGGTGATGTCTGCCTGTGTGCTTGTGGCGTATTTCGTTTTTGTGGAGTGCATGCCTGTAGGCTTTGGGTGGGTGTTTGGCCATGTGTCCATTTGACATATGTGCTGTGTGTGTGAGGTTTACGTGTGATGTGTTTGTGAGGTTGAGGCGAGGGGAGTGTGTCATCCATGAGGTAGGAGTGTGGTGTCTGTCGTGCGTGTGAGTTTTGGTAGGATATGGACTGTGTGTGCCTTCGATGAGTTTGCGTGTAACATCACCATTCCATGCAGGTGATCTATATGTGTAGATCGTAGGGGGCGTTTTGGGGGTGACTGCTACATTGGAGGTTGATGAAATGGGTGTGAATGGTGTATGTCTGCAGTGCATGGTTTTGGATGGGTGTGTGGTGTGCATTGTGTGTTTTGTACGCATTGTGTGTGCGTGCGCACATGTGTGTGTGTGAGTGTTGTGAACTTGGGGTTTGCTTTCTATGTTTCCCTGCTAGGTTTGTGCTCTGTTTGTCCTGTGAGAGTCTTGGTTGTGGCCCCTAGGCCCTAATATTAACCCTAGGTTGGGTTTTCAGGCTTCCATCCCCTGAGGCCTAGCCCCCAGGCCTTCCAGGTTAGGGACCCTGAGTCACACCCAGGACTCCAACTCCCCCCTAGGAGGAAACCAAGCCTTTTGGACCTGCGAAAAACCTTCAGAGTGGGAGAAACTTGCATTCCTCCCTGAGGATATCCCCAGGATTGGCTGCCATCATGGTTACAAACCCTGAACCTAATGCGCCAGCAGTGTGCTGCCCTAAACTCAGCCCCCAGGACAGCCTGTCTCAGTGCCAGCGGATTGGTCCTGCCTTGACCCTAGGCCCTAATCCTAATCCTAGATTGGCTTTTCAGGCTTCCATCCACAGAAACTAGGCCCCCAAGTGCTCCAGAATGGGGACCCGAGAGTCACACTCAAGGATTCCGCCTGCTATCCAGGAGGAAAGAATGCTGTTTGGAGCAGAGCAGTACCCTCAGAGCAGGAGATTCCTGCATATGGCCTTAAGACACCCTTACCTGCCTCCCTGGCATAGTCCCAGAGCCTGACAGGCCTCTGGAACACTGCCCTCAACTCCACCCTCAGGGAGACCACCTCAGCACCTGCAGATTGGGCCTGCCATGCCCTGAGGCACTAACCCTAACCCTATGTTGGGTTTCCAGTCTTCCATCCCCAGAGGCCTGGTCCCAAGCCCTCCAGATTCAGAACCCCTGAGCCACACCTCAGGATGGCAGCTGCCACCCAGGAGCAAACCATGCCGTTTGGAGCTGCACAGAGCTATTGAAGGGGAGAAACATGCATGCCTTCCTGAGGACACTGACTTCTGGTGGTGCCCTATCCACAAATCCAGAGCCTGATGTGTCATCTGACACCCGCCCTCAATTTTTCCACCTGGAGAGACTGCCACAGTGCAGGAAGATCAGATCTATCATGCCCCTTGTCTCTAACCCTAACCCTAGTTTGGGTTTTCAGGCTTCTGTCCCCAGAGGCCTCACCTCCAAGCCCTCCAGATTTGGGACCCCTGAGCCACACTCCAAGACTCTGCTTCCTACCCAGGTGGAAACAGTGGTGTTTGGAATTGCGCAAAACTCTCAGAGTGAGAGAAATCTTCATGAACCACTGAGGCCACCCCCACATTTGGTGCCCCTTGGGCCTGAAATGCCCCCTGACTCACAGCCAACTAAGCCATTGGGGGTCCCTGCCTCAATGCCAACTGATTGGGCTATCCATGTCCCTAGGCCATAACCATAAAATAGGTTATGATATTCAGTCCCCTGAGTCCTGACTAACAAGGTCTCCAGATTTGGGTCCTCTGGGCCATACCCTAGGACTCCGCCTCCTACACATGTAGAAACTGTTCTATTTGCAGCTGTCCAGAATCCACAGAGTGGGAGAAACCTGCATACACCCCTGAGGCCATTCCCACCTTCTGCAGCCCTCCAAACCACAAAATTAGAGGATAACGGCCACCAGAATATCGCCCTCAACTCAGCCCTCAGGGAAGCCCGCCTCAGCAAGAGCAGATCAGGCCTGCCAGGCCCAGAGGCACTTATCTGAACCCTAGGTTGGGTTTTCAGGCTTCTGTCTCCAGACACGTGGACCCCAGGCCTTCCCAGCCAGGAACCCTGAGCCACACCCCAAGACTCCGACTGCCACCCAGGAGGAAACTGAGTCATTTGGACATGTGAAGAACCTTCAGCACCGGAGAAACCTGCATGCCCACCTGAGGACAATCCCAGCATCAGCAGCCTCCGTGGCCACAAACCTGGAGCCCTAAAGCGCCACCAGAGTCCCACCCTAAACTCAGCCCCCAGGGCAGCTTGTCTTAGTACCAGCAAATTGGGCCAGCTATGCCCATAGGAACTAATCCTAACCCTCGTTGGGCTTTTCAGGCTTCCATCCCCAGAGGCCGGGGCCCCAAGCCCTCCAGATTGAGGACCACAGAGCCATACCCCAGGATTCCTCCTGCAACCCAGGAGCAAAGTGTGCCATTTGGAGTGGCACAGTATCCTCAGAGCAGGAGATACCTTCATTCCCCCTTAGGACATCCTCAACTTCAGTGCCCTCTGGCCACTACGCCTTAGCCTGACAGGCTGCTGGAAATTTGCCCTCAACTTTGCCCTCGAAGGAGCCTGCCTCAGTGCCGGAAGTTCCGGCATCCCATACCCTGAGGCTCTAACCCTAACCTTAGGTTGGGTTTTTTGGGTTCTGTTCCCACAGGCCTGGCCCCCAAGCCCTGCAGATTGAGAACCCCTGAGCCACACCTCAGGACTACAGCTGCCACCCAGAGGGAAACCACCCTGTTTGTAGCTGCACAGAACCCTCTATGTGGGAGAAACCTGAATAACCCCCTGAGGTCACCTGACCTTCAGCAGTGCCCCGGCCACAAACCTGGGGCCTGATGTGCCATCTGACACCACGTTGAAGTTATCCCACTGTGGAGCCCACTGCAGTGCAGGCAGATTGGGTCTGGCATGCCCCTGGGCCCTAACTCTAAGCCTAGGTCATTTTCTGGCTTCTGTCCCCAGAGGCCTAACCCCAAGCCCTCTAGATTTGGGACCCCTCAGCCACACCCCAAGACTCCACTTCCTACCCAGGAGGAATCTGTAGCATTTGGAGCTGTGCAAAACCCTCAGAGTGAGAGAAATCTGCATCGACACCTGAGGCCACCCCCACATTCGGCACCCCTTGGGGGACAAACCCAGGGCCTGACCTGCCTCTTGACCCCACCCCCAACTCAGCCATTGAGGGTACCCACCACAGCACTGACTGATCAGGCCTTCTATGCCCCTAGACCCTAACCCTAAACATACATTGTTATGATGTTCAATCCCCAGAGGACTGGCCATCACAGCCTCCAGATAGGGGACCCCTGAGCCATACCCTAGGACTCCACCGACATGCATGTTGAAACCGTCATGTTTGGAGCGGTGCAGAACCCTCAGAGCTGGGGGAAACCTGCATACAACCCTGAGGCCACTCCCACCTTCAGTGACCCCCCCACACACACAAACCCGGAGCCTCACGGCCCCAGCACATCACCCTCACCTCGGCCCTTGGGGAGACTGCCTCAGCTCCAGCAGATTGGGCTTGTCATGCCCAGAGACCCTAACCCTAAGCCTAGGTTAGGCTTTCAGGCCTCCGTCCCCAGAGGCCTGGCCCCCAGGCCTTCCTGGTCAGGAAACCTGATCTGCACCCCAGGACTTTGACTGCCACCCAGGAAGAATTAGAGCCATTTGGACAAGTGAAGAACATATAAATGGGAGATACAGGCATGCATCCCCTGAGGGCACCACCAGTACTGGTGGTCTCCCTAGCCACAAACTCGGAGAGTAACACACCACCTAAGCCCCGACCTAAATTCAGCTTCCAGGGCAGTCTGCTTCAGTGTTGTCAGATTGGGCCTCCATGCCCCTAGGCCCTTGTCCTAACCCTAGGTTTGCTTTTCAGGCTTCCATCCCCAGAGGCCAGATCCTTAAGCCCTCCAGACTAGGGATGCCAGACCCACTCTCCAGGATTCTGCCTGCCACCCAGGAGAAAACTGAGTTTGGAGTGGCACAGCACCCTCAGAGCATGAGATACCCGCATACCCTGATCGGCTGCTGGAACAATGCCCTCAACTTGGTGCTCCAGAGAAACTGCCTCAGCGCCTGCAGATCAGGCCTGCCGTGCCCCTGGTCCCTAACCCTAACCCTAGGCAGCATTTTCAGGCTTCTGTCCCCAGAGGCCTCACCTCCAAGCCCTCCAGATTTGGGGCCCCTTTGTCGCACTCCATTAGTCTGCTTCCTACGCAGGCCCTATTGGCCTCCAGAACATCCCCTTCAACTTGGCACTCAAGTTAGTCCACCTCAGTGCCAGCAGATTGGGCCTAACATGCCAGGAGACCCTACCCCTATCTCTAGGTTGGGTTTTCAAACTTCTGTCCCCAGAGGCCTGGCCTTCATCCACTACAGGTTGGGGAACTCTGAGCTACACCCCAGGACCCCAAATGCCATCATGAGGAAACCAAACCTTTTGGACCTGAGAGGAACCCTCAGAGAGGATGAAACCTGCATTCTCCCCTGAGTACACCCCAGCATCAGTGGCCCTCCTGGCCACAAACATGGCGCCACCTGAGTCCGCTAAACTCAGCCCCCAAGTCAACCCACTTTAGCGCTGGCAAATTGGGCCTGCCATGCCCCTAGGTCCTAACCCTAATCCTGGGTTTATCAGGCTTCTGCCTCCAGAGGCCTGGCCTCCAAGCCCTCCAGACTGGGGACCCTGGAGCCATACTCCAATATTCCAACTGTTACCCAGGAAAAAACATGGCTATTGGAGCAGTGCCGTACCCTCAGAGCGGGAGATATCTGCATGCCTCCTTAAGGCACCCTCACCTTTGGCACCCCCATGGCCATAATCCTAGACCTAATGGGCCACTGGTACATCACTCTCAACTTGGCGCTCAAGAGAAACTGCCTCAGCACCAGATCAGGCCTGACATGCCCCAGGACCCTAATCCCAACCCTAGGTTGGGTTTTCAAGCTTTTTTCCCCCACAGGCCTGACCCCCAAGCCCTTCGAATTGAGAACCTCTGAGCCACACCTCAGGACTACAGCTGCCTCCCAGAAGGGAACCATGCCATTTGGATCTCACAGAACCCTCCAACTGGGGGAAACCTGCATGCCCACTGAGGTCAGCCCAACCTTCAGCTGCACCCTGGCCACAAACTCCGAGCATGATGTGCAGCCTGACATCTGCCCTCAATTTATCCCCCTGGGGAGACTGTTGCAGTGCAGAAAGATCAAGCTCTCCATGGCCCTGGACCCTAAGCCTAACCCAAGCTGGGTTTTCAGGTTTCAGTCCCCAGAGGCCTCACCACCAAGCTGTCTAGATTTGGGAACCCTCAGCCACACCTTAAGACTCTGCTTCCTATACATGAAGAAACTGTGGTGTTTGGAGCTGTGTAAAAGCCTCAGAGTGAGAGAAATTTGCAAGCTTCCCTGAGGCCACCCCCATATTGGGCGCCCCTTGGGACATAACCCCGGGACTGGATGTGCCCCTTAACCCACACCCACCTCAGCCATTGGGGTGCCCAGTTCAGTGCTGACTTATTGGATCTTCCATGCTTCTAGGCCACAACCATAAAAAAATGTTTGATTTATGATATTAAGTCCCCAGAGTCCTGGCTAACAAGGTCTCCAGATTTGGGTCCTCTGAGCCATAATCTAGGAATCCGTCTGCCACTGTCAAAACCACGCCATTTGGAGCTGTGCAGGACCCACAGTGCGAGAGAAACCTAAATACACCATTGAGGACACTCCCACCTCAGTGGCCAAACTGGCCACAAAATCGGAGGCTGGTGGCTTCCAGAACATTGCCCTCAACTCTGCCCTCAGGACAGCCCACCTCAGTGCCAGCAAATTGGGCCTGCCGTACCCAGAGGCCCTAACCCTAACCCTAGAACGGGTTTCCAGGCTTCCGTCTGCAAAGGCCTGGCCCTGAGGCCTTCCAGGTTGGGATCACTGAGCTGCACTCCCACACTCTGCCTGCCACAGGAGGAATCCGAGCCACTTGTACATACGAAGAACCTTTTCAGCAGGAGAAACCTGCATGGCCCCCTGAGGATAACCCCAGCATCAGTGGCCCCCCGGCCACAAACCTGAAGACTATCGCAACCACCCGATCCCTGCCCTAAACTCAGCCCCCAGTCAGCCCACATCAGTATCAGCAAATTGGGCCTGCCATGCCCCAGGGCCCCAATCTTAACCTTGGGTTGGCATTTAAGGCTTCCATCTCCAGAGGCCTGGCTTCCACACCCTCCAGATTGGGGACCCCAATACCATGCTCCAGGATTCTGCCTGCCACCCAGGAGGAAACCATTCCATTAAGATTGGCAAAGTACCCTCAGAGCAGGAGATACCTACATACACCTTTAAGGCACCCTCACCTTTAGTGCAACTCTGGCCACAATCTAGGAGCCTGGTGGGCCACCAGAATATCACCCTCAACTCAGCCTTCAAGGAAGCCTGCCTCAGTACCCGATGTTCCGGCACCCTATACCCCAAGGCCTTAACCCTAACCCTAGGTTGGATTTTCAGGCTTCCATCCCCTGTGGGGACGGATTGAGACGGATTGAGAATCCCCAAGCCACACCTCAGAATTACTGCTGCCACCCAGGAGGGAACCCTGCCATTTGGAGCTTCACGGAACCCTCCAATTGGGGGGAACCTGCATGCCCCCCTGACGCCACCCTGAACTTCGGCAGCACCCCTGCTACAAACCCAGAGCCTGAGGTCCGCCTGACAGCTGCCCTGAAATTATCCCACTGGGGAGCCAACCACAGTGCAGGCTGTTCAGGCCTCCCATGCCCCTGGTCCCTAAACCTAACCCTAGGCTACATTTTCAGTCTTCTCTCCCCAGAGGCCTCACCCCCAAGCCCTCCATATTGGGGACATCTCAGCCACTCCCCAAGACTCTGCTTCCTACCCAGGAGGAAACCGTGGCATTTGGAGCTATGCAAAACCCTGAGAGTGAGTGAAATCTGCATACTCCCCTTAGGGGACCCACACATTTGGCGCCCCTTGGACAATAAACCTGGGACCTGACATGTCAGGTCAGGTCACCCCCAACTCAGCCATTGACGGTACCTGTCTCAGTGCCAACTAATCCGGCCTTCCTTGTCCCCAGGCCCCACCACCTGCAACTCCTTCCCGGAGTTCTCCCCGTAGCTGATTCTCTCGGTCTTTGGGCCCAGCTTCTCTGAATGCCCTACCAAACCTATCCCACAGTCCCTCACGGCCACATCCCGTGATCCCCTCCTGGCACCTGTCCTTCACAGACATGATCACATTCATGTGTGTGTGTGTGCGCACGCATGTGCAAGCATGGACACGCACTGATTGTTTCCCCCAAGAACCGAAGCCCCACAAGGTCAGGGAACAGGTCTCAGTTTCTGTTCTGCCCAGCACCTTCAACAGCGTAGAGTAAGTATTCAATAAATAATTGTTAAATGCAGAACGTCAAATGCCCTGTCTGGGGAGCCCCAGAGGAAGGGAGCCAGAGGTCTCTGAGGACATGGTGTCTGGGGGCCCCCAGAGGAGCTCCAAGTCCAGGGCGGCGTTATCAGGGCACCCAGCTGCCACAGCTGAGGGCCCCACTGTGGGTCAGAGGGACATGCTGGTAAGATTGTCCTGGCTCAACAGTCCCTTCCGGCCTGCAGCACCCCCATGCCCACTGCCCCCGGCGCCCCCGCCACCCCCACAGTACTCGTGCAGCCGGTGTCGCAGCGTGACGAGGGCTGAACCCAGGCAGGCACCGTTGGGTGCCTGGGGTCCCCCGGGCAGCTGGAGCAGCAACGTGGCCACACCAGCCATGCCATCTTCAGTGGGCTCAAGGGTGATGGGCCCAGCTCGCAGGCCAGCAGTCGCGGTGGGGATGGCTGGAGGGCAGCAGCCTCCTCCCACGGGTCCCCAGGGCCCACCGGCCCCGGTCAGCAGCAGGGGTGCCAAGAAGGGTTCGGAACGGTGGAAGGTGGGTGGCGGGAGCCCGGCAGGCTTCCAGGCAGGGGCTAGGGCAGTGGGGTCGGGTGGGAAGCAGACAGTGACCTTGGCAAAAGGGCGGCTGGCCATCTTGGTCATCTCTTGCAGATGCCGGCGCTGTTCCTGCCGCTGGTCCAGGGCCTGTTTGGCCTTCCAGAGGAGCACACAGAGTGAAAGAAAAAGGAAAAAGCAGGAGAAGAAGACAGAGAAGAAGACAAACAGGTCGATGTGGGCCTGGTCCTGACGGAAGAAGAGCAGCCCTTGCGAGTCAGCCGAGCCATTGGCACCAGGCCCGTTCGGGTCCCCCACGCCCAGCAGAAGCAGGTAGAAGCGGCTGGACTTGAGAGCGTGCTGCTCATGTGGGTAGGTGATGACAAGCCGGTCCCGCACGCCACGAACCACGAGCACAGCCGACGGCTCCGTCACGGTCACGTAGGTGATCAGGCCCCGTGGCCACACTTCCCGCACCCGTGGCTCGGCCGGAGTGCCTGACCCGCTCCCAGCCCCCGGTCCCCCTGGGTCCCCAGCCCCCCGGGTTCCGCCGTCAGCAGGGGGTGGGGGAGGCGGTGGGGGTGGAGGTGGCTGGATATGCACGGTGTGGACGCCTGTGTCGGGAGCCACGCGGACCACGAAGGTGTCATAGGAAGTGGACACATAGAGATCCACGGCACCGAAGGTCACATCCAGTGTCAGGCGGATGTCCACATTGGTAAACTTGGGCTGCACACCAAAGAGGACGGTGCGGCCGGGGCCCAGAGCCCGGCGCTTGGGTTCGTGGAAGCAGTTGGTCTGGGACGTGGGGTCAAGGCAGCACTCCTGCTCCACAGAGATGAGGCGGTAGCACTGCTGGCCACCCAGCGGGCTCCCATGGAATGATTCCCGGCACTTAGCACACTGCGGGCACGGGGGTGGTCGGGTGGCGATCAGGGCTGAGCTCAGCACCCGGCCACCCTCCAAGTCCTGATGTTCTGTACCAATTGGGGAGCAGCCACTGCCCCAGGCTCCCTCAGTCCCCAGCAGCTTCCTTGTGACTGTACCTCCCCTGAGGCCTCACTGACACAGTGTGGAGGCCACCAGAACCCTAGGCTCCATGCTGCTATCCCTCCCGTCAGCCCCAGTGACCACAGCACCCTGATGTGGAGGCCTCTGGAACTCTCAGGAGTAGCGATGAAGGGCTCTGTTGAATCTGCCTCTACTCCTCACTACCTGTGTGGCCTCAGACTAATGACTTAACCTCGCTGAACTTGAGATCGTTCCTCTGTACCCAGACAGTAAACAGGACTTGCACATGGGACTGCAGAAAGCCCAAACAGAGCACAGGATGGGCTGGCCTCACCTACCAGCCTGAGATACATCCCACCACAGGGCCTTTTCACTGGCTGATCATCTTGCCCAGATTACTCTCTGCTCGCCCATAACCCCCACGGCTGCTTGTCTGGTATCCTGACTTCTATCAGATCTTTTCTCAAGTGTCACTTTCTCACCAAGGCCTTCCCTGGGTCATCGTATCTTCCATTCCCACTCCACAGTGCTGGCCCTCCTTTCTCCTTACTGCTCATCACTAACATACTCTGCATTTGACTGACTTGTTCATTCGTTGCTGGACTCTTCCATGGGAATGTAACTTTCCCAAGGACAGTAGGCCCTGCCCATTTTGGTCCCTACTGCATTTCCCAGTGCCTCCCAAATGGCCCAGCACATAGTAGGTGCTCAGTAAATGTGTGTTGGATAAATGAGTGGGCCTCTCGGGGTGTGGGGCCCTTGGCCTGGGACTCACTTCTCCAGCCTCACCTGGTACTTGTAGCAGTCCCGACGGTCGCTGGGGGAACTGCCCTGGCATGTGCCCGTCTCTGTGTTGTTCTGACACGGGCAGCCTGTCCCGTCCTGCTCATTACACGTATCTGCATGGCCGTTACACTGGCACCTGAGGAAGGTGGAGAAGATGGGGGTCACAGAGCTCCCCTGGCCCACAGGGCTCCAGGCTGGACACTGCATAGGTGAACTTGAATCTAAGCTCCAAGCCAGAAGAGGAAACTGAGGTTCCCGGGGGCGAGGGGTGTCAAGCCATTTGCCCAAGGCTGTGGAGCCAGTCAGCAGTAAGCTGAGGATTTGAAACGGGGTTGGAATGACTCCGGTTGACTGAGCATTCGGAAGGAAGGCCTGGGGTGGGAGGCCACCCCAAGGCCTTGCCCCTTGGCAGCTCTCTACCCCCGACATCCACGGGGGTGCTCGGTAGCCTGCATGTCAGCACCAGCCTCTGAGCGAGGGGGTCTCCCACCTGGGTCTGGCTCAGGGCCTCTATCTCAGCCTCGGCCCAGGGCCTCCCTGGGGATATTGTCCGCTTCTGCCCAAAGGAAAGAACTGGGGAGGGGGTGTGGCTCCCGGAGTCATTCCCCGTGGGCAGGGCAAGGGTCCCTGGGCCCCCTCCTTCTCACTTGGTGCACTTCCCATCCAGGAGGAAGTAGCCGTGTAGGCAGCTCTCGCATTTGTCCCCGTAGCTGTTATTCTGACAGTTCACACACACGGCCTCATCTTCACTGGGCCCCTCGGTCACCCAGTTGTCAATCTGGCCAAGGAAAGACAGGGTGATCGCAAAGAGGCGTAGGGCAGTCCCTTCCTTCCCGAGACCCAGGAGTCTGGGACCATGGCTTTTATACCTCCTCTGGATCCAGTGAGTACTTCTCAGGCTCCCTCCTGGCCATTTCGAGCTCTTTCCTGGAGACGCAGACGTGGCTGTTGCCACGACAGAAGGCATGGCAGGGCCGGCAGGTCCCACCCCCAACGGCTGAACCCACGAACAGGGGGAGGCACTGCTCACAGTGGCTGCCCTGGAAACCAGGGAAGGGGTGGTCAGAGCAGGTGGTGAGTGGTGGCAGTGGGGGTGCTGGGGAGCGAACAAGCAGCCTCAGGGAGCACCATGGGAGTGCAATAGGGGCTCAGGCTCAGGGTTTCAGGACTGAACCCCACCTGGGTGCAAGTTAGCCCTCCACCCTCACGTGCCAGCGACCTGGGGCGTTGGGAAGGGGATGGTGTTCTTGCCCATCCAGCCCGAAGCGTTGAGCTCAGAAAGCCCTTCCTTACACCACGCTGTGTCCTCCCCCCCATGGGCCCAGCCTCCCTAGTCCAGCACCAACTCTGTCCACTATTCCAGGGTGGCCCCTCTCTGACACAACTTCAGACAGTGTCCCCAAAGTCTCCCCACGTCCTCCCTGGGCTGGCTCCACAGGGCTCAGAGTAAGGCTCACGACTCTAGCACGTGGGCGAAAAGCCCCCCAGGCTCTGTCCCAGGGTGTGCCTGAGGCCCAGGACAGCCCACCTTGGTGTGGTTGCGGCAGAGCAGGCAGTGGTCGCGGGCCCCCACCCCTGCACACTCGCTGTGGCGGTTGCAGCGACACTCTGTGGAGCAGTTGCGGCCCACGAAGCCAAAGTGGCAACGGCAGTGATCAGGTTCCACACACGAGCCGTTCACACAGCCCTGCGCGCACACGGGGCGGCAAAGTCCAGTCACACTGCAGGGGTGGGGGGTGGAGGGTCAGGGCCCGGCATGGGTCCTCAAGCCTCTGGCCGGCCCGCCACCCACTAGATGGCCCTCAACGGGTGGATCATCCCTGGGCTGTTCCACGCTCCCCCTCCGGGGTCGCCTCCATCTCCCTCAGGGGCTAGCCTGCCACCCTCTCTCTTCCGAGCAAGCCGTGTTCAGCTCACCAACGTGGCCCCTCCATGCATTGGCCCTTCACCCCTTCCAGCGTGAATCCCACGCCTTGTGCCTTCCCGCTCCCACAGGGCCCCCTGCCGCAAAGTCACCTAGGCCCCGCCCCCACCACCTCACTTGTCCATGGTGTAGCCCGCCTTGCAGCTGCACTCATAGCCGTGCGGCCGGTCATGGCAGTTCTGCGTCTCGTTGCAGTCATGGTGCCCGTTTGCACACTCATCCTCAGGAGGGCAGGACAGGAAAGCCCAGGAGGCCCCAGGCCGCCCACAGGTCAGCCCTGAGGCAGGGATGCAGAGCTCCGCCTGAGTGCCTCTGTGGCAATGCCCCCACCAGCCTCCTGGGGCTTTGCTCCACCTTCCCTTGACCCCCACCTCCGAGACAGCCCCCAGTGCCCCCCAGGTTCTCCACGCCAGACCCCAGCCCAAGGGCAGTCCCTCTCACCCGACCCTTAGCGCAGCTCACCGTCACGAGGACCGCTGAGTCCACCCTCCAGGCAGCGGCCACCCCCATCCTGGCCCCCCCAGGCACACCAGCCACAGTGGGGGCGCTGCAGGCACAGGGCACACTGGGTTGCCTGAGCACAGCCCAGGGAGCAGCTCTCGGGTCCACGGAGCAGGCGGCCACAGCCTCCAGCCATACATCGCAGGGGCAGGTAGGAGGGGCTCAGACACTGTACAGGGGAGGGGAAATGAGAAGGGGGGGCAGGGCAAGAAAGAGGGAGAGAAAGAGGATCAAAGACATCCTCGGTGTCCTCCCGGACCACAGTCCCTCCTAGGAGCTCTCACCCCTCTCTGGCCATAGCCGATGGGCCAGAGTGGACACCACTTTGTCAAGCATTTGTAACTGGGAATCCACAAGGGGAGTCAGGCTGGTGGCATCATTGAAACTGGAGGTGAGGCCTAGAGGTGCTGATTGAATGAGTAAATCACAGCAAATGAAAAGAAGAAGGGGGCAGGAAAAGAGCAGATCCAGAAGGAAGCATTGAGAGGACCACACACCCCAAGCCGGCGGAGGGCAGGGGCGTGGGGGGCAGCTTTCCAGGCTCCGTCTCCAGTCCCTTGTCAGGCCTGGCTGCGCTTTGCACCCTGACCTCTAACAGGTACCACTGTGTTGGTGTGACTGGGGGTGTCAGTCTCCCCACCTGGCTTAGGTCTCATGGCTGTTTCTCACAACCAAAGGGAGGCAACCACCCCAGCAGAGACAGAAATTAGCGACAGGAGCGGGGCTGCAAGCCACCGCCACTTAGGAAAAACGTGGAGCTGGCTGTTGGGGCCCAGGGTCCTCCCGCGCTAAGCTGGGAAGCGGAGTCTGTGGCCAGGGGCTGCCCAGCAGCTCATGCGCCATCACTTAGCACGTCCTGGAGCCCAGACAAGGTGCACGGTCAGGGTCAGACTCTTGGGAACTTACCACAGGGTGTCAGAGCATTTTATTTACTATTCGGGCCGGAAGTATAAGAAGATGGGTATTAGTCCCAGCTGTCCGACAGCACTCAGCAACCACACGATCCTCAAATAAACAGCCCTGCCACTGCGGCCGGAGCTCAAAGCCCACAGACGCTGACGGCCCGCAGTGAGCTAAGCTTTGCCCAACCAGCAGAGCTAGGCTTCCATATCTGTGGGGTTATCTGGAGAGGAGGGACCGGGGGAGCGCAAGTCCCCAGTCTGTACAGCGTTTCTCGCTGTGACCTCCCTAGTGGCCACAGGTGATGCTGTCCAACACGTAAATTGCATTCCTTGTGCTCCCGGGAGAGATGCAAGAGCGTTAAGTCCTGGAAGCGGGGTTCTGGTTCGTCCCGACAGGTGCCTGCAACCTGGCAAAGCACCTGGCACAGGGAAGGGGCTCGGTCAAGAACTTGGTGAAGGGGTGCCTGGGTGGCTCAGTGGGTTAAAGCCTCTGCCTTCGGCTCAGATCATGATCCCAGAGTCCTGGGATCGAGCCCCGTATCAGGCTCTCTGCTCAGCTGGGAGCCTGCTTCCTCCTCTCTCTCTGCCTGCCTCTCTGCCTACTTGTGATCTCTGTCTGTCAAATAAATAAATAAAATCTTTAAAAAAAAAAAAAAGAACTTGGTGACGAGGGCACCTGGGTGACTCAGATAGTTGAGCATCTGCCTTTGCTCAGGTCATGGTCCTAGGGTCCTGGGATCGAGTCTCACATCAGGCTCCCTGCTCAGTGGGAAGCCTGCTTCTCCCTCTACCTTTCTCTCTCTCTCATGAATAAATAAATAAAATCTTTAAAAAAAAAAAAAAAAAAAAAAGAACTTGGTGAAAAGAAGCCAGGGAAGGGAGTACTTTATTGCCCATCCCAGGCTCTGAAGCCAAAATCATTCAAAAGAACGACTGCCGGGGGTTAAAATAACAGCACTCCTTGAGTGCACTCCTTATGGGGCTGCTCTGTGCATCTGTTTTGTCCAATCTGTGCTGTTGGAGTTGTGAGAAGCAGAGCCAACACTCCAGAGCTGGCACACGGCATGGAAGTCCAAAGCCCTGACAGAAGTGACCTCCCTGCCACGTGCAGCGCCCTGGAGGCTCCTGCCTTGCTGACAGGCTGGGCGGGCGGGATGTACCGGCCAGCAGGCTCCCTGGCATCGACTTCTGGGCCTGGGAGTGCTCACAGAAATGGATGACGGGCATCCTGATGCTATTTGGGGAGAACCCGTATCACCACAAGGACCCAGGCGTGGGGATGAGGCCTCAATGGGTTAAAGACCCACACTAGAGGGGTCACAGAGAGAACCTCGAGGGGGAGCACTGCCCGCCTGGCCCTGGTGACCTGCTGGGTGTGTTCCACAGCGTGGAGGCTGGGATCCTCCCAGTGGGCAGAACTTGGGGGCAGAAAGCAGACAATGGAGAACGGCTGAAATTAGAGACCTCAGGGCTCCAGAAGGTCAGAGCCGCAGGACTTCCTACCCCAATTCTGTGTAATAAAACCAAGGGGGGTCTCTGTTTCTTACAACCCAAAGTTCCAAAAGCAGAGAAAGGGACAGAGAAGGCAAGCATGGAGGTTGGGGAGGGAGAGGTGAGACGGCATGAGCGGTCACAGGAAGGATGGAGGGGACCGTGAACCCAGCTGCAGGGTCCAGAAGGATGTGGTGTCCAAGCAGATATGACAGGGAGACTCGAAAGGCCAGGAGGGAAGGAGGAGATGCTGGTGGGAGAGGAGAGGCAAGGAAGAGAAGGACAGAGGAAGCACCACAGAGGGACCACAGCCAGGGAGGCGGAGAAGGAAGCAGGGCAGAGGCACAGGGGGACAGGCAGGGGTACCTGCTGCAGGCTGCTGCTCCACACGCAGTGCTGCCAGCCCCCATCCGCACCCTTGGAGTCTAGGCAGGATGTGCAGTTGGGCAGGAGATGACAGGGGGTGGGGCAGGACAGCGGGGGCGACGACTCCACAGGCATTGGGGACACGTTCAGCAGGGAGTGGCTGAAGCACGTCCAGTCGTATGTGGGCTGCACTGAGAGGATGCGGCGAGTCTCCCCTGGGGTTGAGGGCACAGGAGTCAGAGCCCGGTTCAGGCCACCAGCCTCTCTCCCCAGCTCTGCCCTTCCTCGGGCCCCCAAAGGCTAGGACCCCAGCCTGTCCTCGTGGGGAGTTCGCTGGCCTCACCTGTCCTCTTGAACTGCCTCGTCCACATGCACTTGCCCTCTCGGGTGCACTGCTCACAGTCTGCCGCCCCGCACACCGCCTCCGAGCAGTTCCCGGCCCAGAACACCTCTCGCTGGTTGATCCGACAGTCATTCTCCGAGGTGCAGGACCCGTTCCGGCCGATGCAGGCGCCCTCTGGGCAGTTGGTACACCACTTACAGCGGGGGGCGGATGCCTGGAGGGGGCAACATGGGCTCGCTGGGGTCCTCAGGGTCGCTGGCACCCCTTCTGACCCGGCTCTTCCCACCCAACCCCAGCTGAAATCCCTGAGACCAACCCCCTTCACCTCTCCATCTCCAGGCTGAAGGGTCCGGGGATGGCGGGCCAGACACTCACTGCAGGTCCGGAGACGACGACATTCCTCGGGGGAGCGAGGCATGGGGGAGCATGAGGGGCCCCCGCAGCCCAGCCTGGGGAGGCATGAGGCCTGGCTCAGCACACCCAGCAGACCCCATCCCTCCTCCACCTACCCTCGCCTCTTCCCGGTGCCTCCTGGACATCGTCCCACAGGGTGCCCCCACATGCATCTTGGACTGGTCTTAGCCCAGGCCTTCCCAACCTGTTCTCCCCCACCCCACTTGGCCGTGGTCTTCCATCCCCCGCCACTCTGGCCAGGGATACTAGACAATATCCTACACTCCCCTGCCCCTTCAGCCACCAAGGTGTCCCCCACTCGCCACTCCTGCAGCCCCTTGCCCAGTTCAGGCCTCTTCTCCAGCCTCCTCCTCCTCCTCATCTCTGGCCTCCCAGATTTCCACAGCCTCCCCTCACCACTGGCTCCTTCCCAACAGCCCGGGGACTTTCTGCCCAGGCCTGCCCCTGCCCTCCCCTGCTCAAACTTTTCCTGGCTCCCCATCACCCACAGTGGAGGTTCATAATCCCTTACCCCAAATCCCTGAAGGCACACATTTCAGAACTTTCCAGATTTTAGAAAAGCAGTGGGTGTATCCACTGTTACGTAACACTCCTAGTGGAATCTGGGGGAGCACCTAAATCAAAGCTTTTAATAATTCAGAAGCAAACACAGTGACACATTTAATGGGACAAGCCAAGGCCATTAGTGGCTTCATACCAGTTCAGGATAATCATGTAGCCAAAAGAGTTTATGCTGAACCAAGGTCAGCCCTTTCAGCTTCCTGAGATGTCTGGCTTCCCAAACAGAAGACCAGCACCATAGCCAGGCTCTGGGAGCCCTTTCTGAGCTGCCCCCACGCACTGCTCTAGTCTCATGTTCCCCCAGCATAGAAGGTCCCTAAAATACACCGGGCACAGCCCCGCTTCTGAACCTTCGCTGGTCTAACTCTAGTGGTCATTCGGGACCCAGTTCGGTCCCAGCTCCTCCAGGAAACATTCCTGGATGACACCCCAGCCCACAAGCAGGGCTTCTCACCCAAGGGTCCCCCAGCCTGACCCTGCTTGTGGTGTGGTTGTCCATTCTCCCACATGAGCTAGTGCCCTGCCTGGACAGTACACTGCTGAGCACCCCCGCACACTGCAAGCCTGACCTAGCACGGAACCCCCTTCGGGGAGCACGGGTACTGCCCACCATGTGCCGTTTGGTCACCATGGTTACCTATGAGCCTGGTCCCCAGACAAGCAGGCCCCGTGGCACCAGGTGCAGGCCTCAGACTGGTTACAAGCTTCGGGTGAGGGCAGCAGGCGGCAAGGGTCAGGGGGCAAGGTCAGGGCCAGCAGGCGGCCCAAGGCCACGCCCCCGAAGCCCCCTGAGAGGTACAGACGGCCCCCTACTGCCGCCACAGCATGGGACACGGACTCCTCCATCGGGGCCCCCACGGAGGCTGGGCCTGGGAAAAGACAGACTGTTCAGAGACTTAGGGAAGAGAGCCCCACGAAGAGGACGGTCAGAGAGGGACACCGAGCAGGGCAATGGACTGAGGACCGCAGAGATGGAGAGACAGAGAAGATACGTAAGGCCAGACAGGGCAAAAGAACACAGATGGCAGGACATGAGAGTGAGGGACAAACAGGAAAAGGAAGTGGAAAGAATGGAATAAGGAAAGGGAGCAAGCTTCTGAAACCCAACAGAGGTTGCACATGGGGAAGGCGCCAGATGCCGCTGCATCGTCAATTTCACAACTGTTCCTTTTCTTATGTGAAGTTCACCTCAAGTCTGTAAAATCCTCCAGAAAAGGGGACATCCGGGTGGCTCAGTGGATTAAGCCTCTGCCTTCGCTCAGGTCATGATCCCCGGATCCTGGGATCAAGCCCCGCATCGGGGTCCCTGCTCAGTGGGGAGCCTGCCTCTCCCTTTGGTGCTCCCCCTAGTTTCTTTCTCACTCTTTCTCAAAAAAATAAATCTTCTTAAAAATTAAAAAAAATAGTGACGCCTGGGTGGCTCAGTTGGTTAAGCAGCTGCCTTCGGCTCAAGTCATGATCCCAGCATCCTGGGATCGAGTCCCACATCGGGCTCCTTGCTCAGCAGGGAGCCTGCTTCTCCCTCTGCCTCTGCCTGCCATTCTGTCTGCCTGTGCTCGCTCTTTCCCTCTCTCTCTCTGACAAATAAATAAAATCTTTAAAAAAAAAGATTAAAAAAATATTTATTTCTTTATTTTTCCCTGGAGAATTTTTAATTTTTTTTTAATTTTAAGATCTCATTTATTTTTTTTTTTGAGAGAGCGTGAGAAAGCACTCTCTCTAAAAAAAATAAATGAAATCTTCTTAAAAATTAAAAATAATTTTTAAAAATGCTCCAGGGGAAAATAAAGAAAGAAAAAGTCACAGAGCATTTAACAATATAGGTTAAGGGCAAAAGGGAATTAGAGACCGAAGGCCAGAGAGAGAACCAAAACGGAAAAGGTCCAGAGGCGTACACAGCCACGCTGGAAAGCAAAAAAGACAAGGTCCAAGCCCCTTTCTGGCCTCTCAACAACAGACTGGAAAGAAACACCCCCAAGTATAACAGGGGTGTCTCCAGAAAGTGGGATCATGAGGATTTTTTCCTTTTTATTTCACCAATTATATACAATGACTGTTATTACTTTTTTTTGGTTTAAGATTTTATTTATTTATTTGACAGTGAAGGAACACAAGCAGGGGGAGCAGTAGAGGGAGAAGCGGACTCCCCACTGAGTAAGGAGCCGATCAGGGCTCTGATGCAGGGCTTCATCCCAGGACCCTGGGGTCATAACCTGAGACAATGGCTGATGCTTAACCACCCAGATACCCCTATTACTACTTTTATAATCAAAACAATAAACAAACGAGGCGCCTGGGTGGCTCAGTGGGTTAAGCCGCTGCCTTCGGCTCAGGTCATGATCTCAGGGTCCTGGGATCGAGTCCCACATCGGGTTCTCTGCTCAGCAGGGAGCCTGCTTCCCTCTCTCTCTCTCTACCTGCCTCTCTGCCTCCTTGTGATCTCTGCCTGTCAAATAAATAAATAAATAAAATCTTTAAAAAAAAAAAAAACAAAACAATAAACAAACTTCCCAAGAAAAGAAAAGGAAGGCAGGCATCTCTGTGGGTATTTAAGTAACAGAGAGTTAAGCAGCTTTGCTTAACTCTGGGGGGTCTAATGGGGCCAGAGGGACTCCAGATGAGTGGGGTCCTAGGACAGGGCCAGAGCTCCTACGGGACGTCCCCAGGGCCCGCTGGGGGGGGCACTGGACTTACGGGTCAGGTCAGGCAGGAGCCAGGCATTGCAGTTGACCTGGTAGAGCAGAATGTCGCTGCTGAACTCATCAGGTTCCGAGCGCCCCCCAAGGACCACCATGGTGTCCCCCAGCAGGGCTGAGGCATGGAAAAGTCGGGGGCGGGGCTGTTGGGGAGACACCGGCAAAATGGCCGGTCAGAGCCCACATTCCTCTACTCACCTCTCAGCCCACCCACCACCCTCCCACACCTCAGCCCCCACCAGCCCTACCCAACCCAACCTCCCTCAAATCTCAGCTCCTTCCTCCAGAAGACCTCCTTCATTCTTCAGAGCAGCCCCCAGGGCCAGCTCCCTCTCTCAAACTCCTGGAACCCCCATGCCCTGTGCTGTTCCCCCAGGAACCTGGCCCAGGCTGCTTGAGATGAATCCCACATTTCTCATGTGACCTGGCCAGCTGGGCTGAGGATATCTAGGGGGAGGCTCAGGCCTCCCTTATAGTCCAGTCCCCAAAAGGAAATATGTTCGCAGATGGAACACTCAATCATCTCTAACCAGCACATCCAGGGACCACGTACTCCCACCTACTATCTCCTCTGGCCTTGAAGGCGGCCACCACAAGAGGCATCAGTCCCAGGTTTTACAGAAGGGGAGGCTGGGAACTGGAGGGCCACACCAACAGTGGGGCAGAGTTGGGGCAGAAGCTAGGCCTCTGACCTCCTGCTCTAGGATGCTTCCCTCCAAGTGAGTGATGGAAGAAGGGGAGATGTGATGAGGGCACAGTTGAGTCTAGGGGACTGTAAAGGAGGGGACTAGTAGTCCAGGTTTCAGCCAGTCCCTGGGGCACTGGGTTGGGGTGGGGGGCCCTTCCTGCCCTCTCGATCAAGCTGTATATGCCTCTTTTCCTGACCTTTGCCCCCTGGGAAGGGGCCAGCAGGCTCCAGGTGCGATCGGGACAGTGCAGGGAGTAGAGCTCAGGGGATGGGGCAGCCAGCTCCACGTGGAAGCGGAAACCCCCAAACACATAGAGGGAGTCAGTGGCCTCGTGGTACACCGCAGAATGACCGTAGAGACCTGGGGAGCACAAGTGAGCAGACAGTGCGGGGAGGGCTGGTAATTAGGACTGCCCTCCCACTTTCCTAGGTTCCCCTTCTTCCTAGGCTCCCATACCAGGCAGGAGCTCTTGTCAACCCCCGCCTCCTGCTTCGGCTCAAAAGGACCAGCACTTGTAATTCCCGGCAAGAGAAGAGGGGGAGATGGGGTTACCTGAATGTCCTGGGGGATACAGTGAGCAAAGAAGGGAGAAGGGGAATGCCTTAGGGGCAGGGATCTAGAACCTAAGAGAGGAATGCAGAAACCCACTGTCACTGGGCAGGCGGTGGGCTGCCTCTTGCAGGAAACTGAACTTCCCAAGAGTAGGTCTGAGAACCTGGGTGGGTGTGGGGGAAAGACGGGAACATAACAAGGTCTAAGGGGCAGGGACCACAGGGTATGGCAGTGGTCAGAGAGCCTCCACAAAGCCTGGATGGCCTGGCATTCAAGGTGCTGTCCCCTCCTTGTCCCCAGCCTTACCTGTTGGGGGTGTCCCGCTCTGGGCTCCGGACACCCAGGTGCCAGTCACCAGCTGGTACTCGAACAGCTGCTGGTTGAAGCCATTTTCAGGGGAGTACCCACCCACCAGGAGCAGAGACAGGCCTCGGCGGGCAGTGAGGGTGTGACCGGCCACCGCCGGCAGCTCCACGGTCTGGGGCACCTGGAGGATAAAGGGCAGAGGTCACCAAGGAGCCAGAGGTTAGGGCTCAGCTTCCAGGCAGAAACAAGACTCAGAACTCCCCACACTCCCCTTGAACAGATAAGGAGGTAGTGAGCTGCCCGCAGCTGTCAGACCCCAAGCTTCTAACTTGCCATGGTCCCAGGAGGGGTGCGGTAGGCCCCCTTGCCTTTTCTGCCTGCTCAGTGCCATGTACCTTCTGGGGGAAGCTGCATCCCGTGGGGGTGAGATGGGCAGGAGAACTCTGGTGGGCCCTGCTAGAGACAGCTTGTGGGGGGGCAGGAGGGGACACGCTTGGGGAAGGGAGAGGGGCTCACCTTCTCCTGCCGCCACTGCAGGGTGGTGAGGTTGAGCACCCAGAAGTCGCGAGTGACACCCCCAGCTGTGAGTCCCCCCAGAAGGTACATAGCACCACGCCCAGCAGACACGTAGGCAGCCGCGTGGAAGGAGCGGGGTGAGGGGCCCGGGCCCCCATCCTCAGCTCCCGCCAACATCTGTGTCCACCGCCGCTCACTCACTGAGTACCTGGCACCAAGGGGCGGAAAAGGAAGCTCACCATACAGTCATCCCCTCATGACTTGGGGTCACCTCCCCCAGGCATATCCCCAAATCCCCTAGTGTGCCCCTCCTTTGACAACCATCTTACGTCCCTCCCCTGGGGTGGCAACTGCCCAAATAAGGGTGAGCCTCCTGTGACAGGCATCCCAGCATCTTTTGGGTATCTTTTACCTGTAGAGGATTTTGTTGTTGTTGCTGTTTTGATACTTTATCTACTTATTTGAGGAAAAGCGCAGGACAGAGAGAGTGCACACACAAGCGGTGGCGGGGGCAGAGGGAGAAGCAGACTACCCACTGAACAGGGAGTCCCATTCGGGGCTTGATCCTAGGACCCTGGGATCATGACCTGAGCAGAAAGCAGATGCCCAACGAACTGAGCCACCTGGCGCCCCCAAAGGTTTTTGTTAACACCAGTTTTTTTGGTTTTGTTTTTGTTGTTTACACCCGAGGGAACTCATATGTGACACACATGTCAGCATCTCCTGAGGTGACCTCCTCTCGTTCAGGCATCCCCCCACCCACTCCGGAGGCTGTCCTCACCTGTACAGGTTTCCCAGCAGCCCCTGAGGCAGGCCGAGGCCCCCAAACATCCACAAGGTGGCCTCAGGTCCCTCAACCATGGTGTGCCCCAGGCGGTGTAAGAATCGGCTGGCAGTGTCCTGGGGGCAGAGGTGGGGGACGCATGGGATCAGGCTGGGAGTCGGGGCTGAGGGGTGGTCCCAGGGATGGAGGGAAGGGGAGAACCATCCAGGAAGCGGGCAGCACCTCCATGCAGTGGCACCCACAACTCACGGCTGAGAGGCGGCTGTCCATGAGGGTCTCCCAGACCAGCTGCCCACCGTCCAGCTTTGTGCCACAGTCGGGGCCCCCAAAGCCCTCGGCACAGATGCACACACCGAGGCTCTGAGGAACAGCAGAAGGAGGCTCAGGGGAGCCGGCGTACCACCCCCGCCCCCCTGTGGCTTGCCCGTTCCCCCCATACCTGGTTACAAGTCCCTGCCCCACTGTGGGCACTACAGTTCTCAGGACACAGAGCCATGCGGCAGTGGGGGCCAGCCCAGCCCTGGGGACATCGGCAGAGTCCAGCACCAGTGGCTCCATCCTGGGGCACACACTCCTGGGGGACCGGGCAGCTCCCGGGGCCCCCCGACCCGCAGCGGGCAGAACCCACAGAAGCGTTGAAGCCCCATGATGAGGAGCCATTGGCCTCCCAGTGCAGCACCAGCAGCCCTGTGCGGGGAGAGGGGCCAGAAGCTTGTGGCCGGGCCGGGCTCCAGGACGCGACTCTATCCCCGGGGTTAGAGAGAATCTGGTGTCACCGGGCAGGGCAACAAGGCACTCCTTATCATTTAGGATCAGTGTCATGCTTCACTGTTCCCCCACACACTGCACACCCTCTCCCTCACCCAACCCATCAAATTCTGATCCCAATCCCATGCCGGCAGCTCGAAACCAAGCTGGAAACCCTGCACAGCTCCCTACAGCTCAGACATAAAGCGAGGTCTACCTACAAAGAGATTAGCAGTGGGGAAGGGGGCAGGAATTAGACAGAGCATATGCATATACAATCTCATTAAAATGATGCTCGAGGGGGGCTGTAGGCCCTCTGACCTCAAGGACTCCCACTGTCCCGGCCCTAAGCACTCCAGCACAGCAGGCCCCCTTCCAGCCTCTCAGGGCCTGGGAACCCACTGCTCTTCTGGCCTGGAGAAGTCACCCCCTCTCACCCCGGCACACAAGGACCCCTTCAGACCTCCAGGAAAATATCCCTCTACGAAAAAGCCCTCCCCAACTCCCCAGACCAGCCAGGTGGCTGCTCCTTCCCACTTCCTCTGTCCCTTAGCAGAGGCGTCCCTGTTCTGACTGTAATTTGTTCAGTGCTGTCTGTCCCCCACTGCACCCCACCCCTGCCATGGGTGCCTGAAGGCAGGGCCTGCATCCCCCTGTTCCCTGCTGAACCCCCGGCACCCAGCTCAGGCGTGCCTCACTGGGGGTGCTCCCAACGGCTGAATGAAATGAAATGAAATGGAGGGCCCCTCAGTCCTAGCGGCTCCCTGGGGAGGGGCTGAGGTGGCACACGATCCCGAGCCAGCCGGCCAACTACCTGCCCCAGCCTTGGAGATCTCACTCATCTACGAGGCGAACAGAAACATTTCCCAAACTTGGGCCCCTCAACTGCCACAGGTAATGAATCATTTCTATAGCAATTCGCTCAGCAGGAGCCAGTTTCCCAAACCCTCAGTGCTGCCAACGCCATGGGACCTGGTGAGTCTCGGCTGTGGGGTGTCTGGGGCACTGCAGATTGCAGAGCAGCACCTCTGGCCCCTGCCCAGAACAGAGCCAAAAGGCCCAAGGGGCAAAATCCCTCTGGCTGAGAACCACCAGGCTGAGGAGGGGGCAAGGGCTTTCCCACACTACATTCTGTGTCCCCCAGAGACTTGTCCCACTCAGCCCTTCTCCCCAGACAGGCAGCCCAGCCAGGGCAATCCTCTCTACCACCCAGATGTGACAAGAGCCGGCATCAGCCAGGGAGTCAGGGCCAGAGTCAGGCTGGGCCTTGAGCCTACCTTGGGAGACAGTGTAAGGGGCAAGGGCTACACAGCCTCGGACAGGGTCCCACTTTCCCTAGACCCCGTACCCGACAGGGCCTGCACAGTGAGGGGCCTGTCCCGCCGCTGGCCGCAGAAGGCAGCAATGAGGCTGCGGTCCGACTGCACGACGCCAGTATCCAGGAAGCGCGGGAATCCATCAAAGGCCAGGACGTAGCTCAGCTGGAGGTGGAGGGCACAGAATGAAGGTTCAGGGGACGGCAGAGGTGAGGAAGAGGGATGTGTGGGGTCCAGGAGGAGGAGGAGGAGCTCAAGAGGGGAAGACACTCTGAGCCCAGGAAAATGGGCCGTCTGAAACTTCCGGACATAGAGTCACACTGCGGCCACCATCCCCCTCCTGTGTTCACAGCAGACACGGCTCAGGGATCAGGCACTCTCGCACAGAGCCTCTCTCTCAACACATAGCTCCTGGCGGCCACAACCTACCGGTCGGAGTTGACCCACACACGACAAATACCAAGCACACCTGGACTGGGGCGTGGGAGGCCCAGGAAACAGGTGATTTGGGGAACAGGAGGGTCTGTGGGCTCCGGAATGAAGGTCTGTTATCTGAAGACGACAGCTTAAAGTTTGGAGGATAAAGGAACAGGGATGTGGGGTCAGGGTCCGTCTGCGGATTCGGACTGGGCAGGGGAGACATGGGCCTGAACCCTGGTGCCCTCGGTACTCACCGTGCAGGGGGTGCTGCTGTCGGGGGAGAAGGTGAGGGTGAGTGGGGGACAGAGGGTCCCAGGGGCACAGGGCTGCAGCAACTCGGTGGCTGAGACAACCCACACACAGTAGGACAGACCCAGCCCGGCTCTCGCTGCCCTGCCCCCTGGAGGCAGCAGCCCCCCAACCCGGCGTGAGCCCAGCGCCACTGAGGACACGTTGGTGAGGAGGGCACGACCCCCACACTCCTGGAAACAGGAGCCACCAGCCCTGGGTAGATGGAGGAGAGAGCAAGAGCATCAGACGGGTCCCGTCCTGTCCCATCCCATCCCTAATCCTCCCCCGGCCCTCCTGGCGGGCCCCTGGCTCACCGGGGGTCCCCATAGTAGCCAGGGGAGCAGAGCTGGCAGTGGGCACCTTCAGTGTGGTCCTGGCAGAAGCAGAGCCCGCTGAGGTTGTCACAGTGGCCACGGCGCGGGTCTCCATGCCCATTGCACTGGCACGGCCGGCAGCCACCCGAGCCTGTGGCATTGCCAAAGCTGCCGGGCCGGCACCGCTCACAGCGCTCCCCCCACGTCCAGTCTGTGGAGGCCCGGGGCAGGCAGGACACGGAGTCAGGTCAAGGGCAAGAGGAGCCCTACAATGCTCAGCCGATCCCTGACCCCACACAGCTGCTCCAGACCACGGTGACTGGGGGAACCCAGACTGGGGAGGTACTGCACACCCCCAGAGGGGAGACCAAGCCCCCACCAAAGACATGGGTGGCACTGAAACTGTGTGGGGTCTGGAGCAGGCCATGGGGCAGGAGGAGCACTAGCTGGGTTGGGGGACCCAGAAGCCCAGGCAGAGGAAGGACACTAGAGCCCTGAGGAGGGTCTCTGAGGCCAGCCCCGGGAGTCA
Organism: Mustela lutreola; assembly: GCF_030435805.1. Taxonomy (NCBI): domain Eukaryota; kingdom Metazoa; phylum Chordata; class Mammalia; order Carnivora; family Mustelidae; genus Mustela; species Mustela lutreola. The sequence goes on along the minus strand of NC_081305.1, from coordinate 60,411,994 downwards.
AGGAGGAGGCCGCTCACCCTGGCACTCATCACAGAAGCCAGGCCCCCGCCTGCGGCAGTGGCTGTGGAAGTTGCAGCCACAGTCCCGGGAGCAACGGGGCACAGGAGGTCCTGGGGCAGGTGTGGGTGGGGGCAGGTCCGACGTCCAGCCCAGGTCACACACGCAGGTGAAGTCGGGGGGACCGCTACACACACCATGGCCACAGTCTTCCAGGCACCTGAGAGCATGGTGGGGGCAAGACTAGCTGGGCCAGAGTACCCAAGTCACACCCACCTCCCGCCCCAGTCCGCCCCCTCCTCTCCACAACAACGCCATCCCAGGCCATCGCCTGTTCTCCCCGCCTGTTCTCCCCGCTGCCACCCGTCGGGGACTCTGTGGGCGTCCCACGTGGTAACTCCTGTCTCTATGGTAACCACATGTCACCACCAGGGATCTGCTCTCTTTGAAAATCCCTTTCAACTCGATCCTCCTCCATCTCCATGGCAACGCAGAAGACTGTGGCTTGCAGTCCAGGAGTGACCCGTCTCCACAGTAACTAGTGCTACACTGGAGACCCCGTCACTCTAATGAGGGCCTAACCCCCAAGGTAAAGCCCCCTGGCTCACAGGGATGCTGGTTCCCCAGGGAGGCACCCCAGCACCACAATGGCTTCCTCCCTCCGTCTACAAGTGCCCCAGCCCCAGGGCGACATCTCCATGGAAATCCCTCCCAGCTCACGTGCGGTTGCAGTAGGTGACGCCATCACCCTGGTAGCCTCGCTGGCAGTGACACTCGTAGCTGAGGGGTGTGTTCAGGCAGCTTGCCCGCAGGTGGCACCGCGCCAGGCCGAGACGACACTCATCCAAGTCAGGACAGCGGGCATACGCCCAGCGGGCAGGGAGGGCCGCCGACAGCCCCAGGCCTTCCCCCACCCACAGGGAGCAGTTTCCCCCACCCAGTGGCCCTGAGAAGTCTCCCTGGAGGCACCTGGGGGGGTGGGAGGTTGGGGACAGAGGAGAGGGAGGGAACAGGGAGATGATAAAGAATTGAGAGATTGAGACAGACAGAAAGGGACCAATCAGAGAAAGAGAAACAGGCATATGAATATGGACAGAAAGACACAGCAGAAATGAAGGAGAGACAAAGAAACCCAGCCAGAGGAATCCGACAGGAGGAATTGTGACAAGCAACCAGGGGATGGGAGAGACATACAGGAAAATAGTTAATGGGAGAGAGAAGGAAAGACAGAAACAGAAAGACAAGGATGAACGAGGAGAAGAAACCAGTCACAGAGACAGGGAGAGGGTGGAGATGGAGAAGAGAGAGGGAAAGGGAAGAAACAAAGACAATCAGCCATTAGAATCAGAGTGGGAGAGAGCCCCACACCCTGCCCACACACCAGCCCTCCAGCCTTGTGGTCCCGGCCTCACCGGCCCAGCGTGGGGTTGTCCTCGTTGCCACACCAGCCGCACTCGTGGCTCTGCAGACACTCGTGGCAGGTCAGGAAGCGGTCACAGCTCCGGCACCGAGGCTCCGAGTGCACACTGTGGGGCGACAGGTGTGGGTGGGGGTGTCCGAGCCCTACCCACCGCGCCCTGCCCTTCTCTCTGTGAGCCTCACCCCCCTGCCCAGACCACACCTGTCATCCCAGCCGCGGCAGCCCCCATGCGGGTAGCGGGCCAGGTAGGCCGCGAACAAGAAACAGGTATGCGTGGACTGGCACCAGGCGCACTGGCTGGAGTTGGCAAGACAGTCGTCACAGGTCAGGCGCCTGGGGGTGGGGAGCAGGGGCAGGTCAAATTGTGCACCAGCTCCCCCAAGCTCCCTACATCCCCACTCCCTGGGCCCAGGTGGCTCACTGGCTGCAGAGTGGGGGACACTCCTCTGGGCTCTTCAGGGCACCCCGACTCCGGCCCCGCCGGCTGCATGCGGCATCCCCTTTGCGGCTGGTGCTCTGATGCCACTCGCAGAAGGAGTCCTGGGGAATTAAAGAAGGAGTTAGAGCCCAGCTTAGCCATCTACCTCGGGATCCATAAGCAGCTGCTTCCCTCACCTGCCCCACCCCACAGACCACCCCTCCAAGCCCCCTTCCCTCCCCCGCTGCCTGTCTCTCCAGACTTCCTCCTTCAGCCAATGGCATCCATGGGATCTGCCTTCCCAGCATCCACCTCCTTTTGAGGCAAAGAACCCCTGTGTCTGGTCCAGTTGCAGCTGATGGATCCTTAAGCCCCAGAGGTAGATAAGGGGCCACAACTCCCGCCCCTCTACCCCAGTCTCCCAGATGGTTCTGAGAACTGGCACAAGACCCAACCAGAGCCAACAAAACCTGCTTCTGGGACTTCCGCTGAGCTGGGGGCGAAAGGGGGGTGGGGACAGAAAGGTGCTCTCTCTTACTTGGGACTTGGGGGGGGGGGGTAAGGAGGGGGATGAAAGTCTGAGGCCCTTGTGGTTCCCTTGCCTCTCCCAAGAAGTGAACATCCAAGGGAAGCGAGGATATAGGATGGAGAAGGTGGACGCCGACGACACTGCCTAAACCACACACCTAAAGACCTATCTCTGGGCTCTGGGGCCCGAGCCCATAAAGGCCCCTCCGGTAAAAAGGTGCTAACTGAGGTTTTCTCACCCTTACAACTGCGAGAGTCCTGACTGCCAGGAGCCCACTCTCTAGCCCCTCTCCTCTGCTCCCCACCTGGCTCTCACCTGCAGATCAAGGACAATGGCCCACCTGTCTCCCCCCACTGTACACAAGGGACCCCTTGGATGCCAGTGCCAATTCCAGCGGGCTCACCCCCGCCCCCACCCCTGGTCGCCTAATTCGGCTGCCTTGACCCTGAGACTTCCCCTCCATGGCCTGGCAGGCACCTGAGTGCAGGCATGACAGTCTCGGTGCTCCTCGCAGAGCGGGCAGAGGGCAGGCACCAGCACCAGCAGGGACCCGCCGGCCCAGTCGTCCCCGCAGTGGGCCCCGCTCTGGCGTAGGTGGCAGGAGGCGCTGCTCAGGCACCAGCCACAGCCCTGGTCTGCCAAGCATCCCAGGCAGGAGGAGTAGGAGGAACAGGCTGAAGAGCGGTAGGGCTCCAGGAAGAAGAAGGAGATCTCCTGGGGGAAGGGCTCACGTGAGGGCCAGGGGTCCACCCAGGGCGGGAGCTGAGGGCCGGGGTAGGGGTCAGGGTTGAGCGCTGAACACTTAAGTGTTCAGAGACAAGGTCAAGAACTCAAGCATGTGGAAAGTCAGGCTTTAGGAGGAGAAGACAAAAGGGGATTGGGGTTTGAGAGCATCCAGATGAGGGAGCAGAGCACAGAGGGCAGAAGTCAGAGCAAGTGGAGTAAGAGATATGGGCAGGGGGTCAGAATGTGAGATCAGGTCAGAGTCTGAGGGTCAGAGGTTGGTGTCTGGAGGGCTCCAGGTGAGGCCCAGAGGTCAAGAGTCAGGGAGTGGGAGGTTAGGTCAGGAGAGTTAGAATTTGCAGCCTGGGGTTCAGAAAGCTCCAGGGGTCTGAGGCCCGGGCAAAAGTACTCACGCTGCCACCTGGCACACCAGTCCGGTCCCACAGCAGAGTGAGTTCGCTGTGCCCAGGGCCTGCTGAGCCATTGAGCTGGCCCCGGATCTCCACTGCGTACTTGTGGCCCCGGCCAGGCAGCGGGAAGAGGCGAGCAGACCCTGGGCGCTGCAGCCGCCTCGTCTCCTTCTCCTGCTGAGCAACCCAGCGCCCCACCTCCTCCTGGGTACAGGTGAGGGACAGATACGGGGGTCAGAACGTTCCAGCTGACCCAACCCCTGAAACCTCCAAGAGCCCCAAACCCACCTCACCTCCGTCCTGGGAAGAGGAAGAGGGCTTCAGAGATCCTTAGACCCCCAAGAACCTCTGAGAACCCTCAACTAACCCCACTACCATCACCCATGGCCTCTTTGGGGGTGTTTGACTTGGTAACTCAGACCTTCCACACCTTCTTCAAAATTCCTTCCCAATTCCATTCATAACTGAAAGCCCCAGGGCACTCCCTCCACTAAGGATATGTCCCATGCCTCTGATTTCTCCCCAGCCCCTCCCTGCACTATATACCCCACTCCCCATATTTGCTACTAACAGCCCCCTGAATGGTCAGGTACCCTTACCATGTTCTCCGTGTCAGGACCCCGGGCCATCCGAGCCACGACGTGCAGACGCTGGGCCCGGGCCCAGACAGCTACATCCTCAGCCCCCGCCCCTCCGGGCCCTCCGGGCAGCAGGGGGTGGATGAAGCCACGGTAGACCAGGGACACATCGGTCTCTGGGCTGGGCGTCAGGGTGATAGTTGTACTGCGGACGATCAAGACCTGGGCCCGCCGGGGAGGAAGGTATGCGTGAGTGCCTCTCCGAGTGGCCCCATGGTGGCCACGCCTCTCAGGCAAACATCAGAACCAGAAAAAAATCAGGCACCCCAACTTCCTTCCCTCTTGCATCAAATGAGAGACCGAGGCCAGGGGCACTCGGGAGTCAGTACTCCAACTTGGACAATAGATAGCACGGTCCCGGCCCCCCCGCTCATCACCTCCTTCATCAAACTCCGAGACCCCAGACCTTTCAAGAGCTTCTTCCCCAACAGTCCACCTTTCTACTTTCCACCAAAGCCCTTAAGAGTCCACGCTATTTTAAAAAGTCCCTGAACTACAGGGTTCATAGAAATTTCCAAATTGGTGAACACAGCCCATGCCAGCCCATGCCAGCAGGGGGGTCACACCCTAGCTCCTGTGAACTCCCAGACCCTAGCTCTATATGGGGACAGAGCGCCTTTGCTCATGAACCTTCCAGACCTCACCCTATGTAACATGTTCTTGGTTATATAATAATAAACCAGCACACGAGTTTTTTAAAAAAAAAGAGAGAATCCAGATCCAACATTCAAAGTGACAGACATACTACATGATTTATTCGCATGCATTTTATAATCATTTTATAAGTGCAAAAAAATGGAATAAGCCAAGTATTCGTCAACAAAGGACTACTTAAGGAAACTATAGCACTACAGCTCTAGAATCTAAATTGGAGTATTACAAAACTCTTAAAAAAAAAAAAATTGAGGGTGTTTCCTAAGTTCTAAGAAGCTTGCCAGGACATGTTAAAAAACAGAAGTGGGGGTGCCTGGGTGGCTCAGTGGGTTAAGCCGCTGCCTTCAGCTCAGGTCATGATCTCAGGGTCCTGGGATCGAGTCCCACATCGGGCTCTCTGCTCAGCAGGGAGTCTGCTTCCTCCTCTCTCTCTCTCTGTCTGCCTCTCTGCCTACTTGTGATCTCTGTCTGTCAAATAAACAAATAAAATCTTAAAAAAAAAAAAAAAACAGAAGTGGCGCAGTGCCTGGGTGGCTCAGTGGGTTAAAACCTCACCTTTGGCTCAGGTCATGGTCCCAGAGTCCTGGGATTGAGCCCCGCATCAGGCTCTCTGCTCAGCAGGGAGCCTGCTTCCCCTTCTCTGTTTGTCTGCTCTCTGCTTACTTGTGATCTCTATCTGCCAACTAAATAAATAAAATCTTTAAGAAAAAAAAAAAATAGAAGTGGCAGTGTAGTGAGACTGGAATATTACTTTTGGGGGAAGAAAAATAATAATAATTAGGGGTGCCTGGGTGGCTCAGTCGTTAAGTGTCTGCCTTCAGCTCAGGTCTGATCCCAGGGCCCCAGGATCGAGCCCCACGTCGGGCTCCCTGCTTGGCGGGAAGCCTGCTTCTCCCTCTCCCATTCCCCCACGTGTGTTCCCTCTCTCGCTCTATCAAATAAATAAATAAAATATTAAAAAAAAAAAAAGAATTAAATGTCACATGTGCATGTATCTGAATAAGTAGACCTACAAGGATATAAAAGAAATCCCAGATGATCTTCTGGAGAGACTCAGGGTGACATCGAGTTGGGGGGATGCTGGGGACAGCTACACGACATAAGAGAGTTGGCAAATCCACAGTTAGCGGATTGCCAACGACAAATCACTAAAAGGTTAGCAGTTGCCAGGGGCTGGAGGAGAGGGGGAACAGAGAGGGATTACTTAATGGATCTGGAGTTTCTTTATGGGGTAACGAGCATGTTCTAGAACTAGGTGATGATCGCACAATACTGTGAATGTGCTTCATGTTGCTGATGGTAAATTTCATGTGATGTGTGTTTTAGCACAATTTAAAAAACTCTTATGATGGGGCACCTGAGTGGCTCTGTCAGTTAAGCATCTGCCTTCGGCTCAGGTCATGATCCCAGGGTCCTGGGATCCAACCCTGCATCAGGCTCTCTGCTCAGCAGGGAGCCTGCTTCCTCCTCTCTCTCTCTCTCTCTCTGCCTACCTCTCTGCCTACTTGTGATCTCTCTCTGTCAAATAAATAACAAAATCTTTAAAAAAAAAAAAAAAACCTCTTATGCAATAAGGAAGATCAAACCCTTGAATGTAAAGGCTTATTATGAAACCACAAGATTGGTATAGAACCATTTGAACAATGAAAACCCCAGGACCACACACTGGGCCCCATCCCCTGGCTCCCCACCTTGTCAGGCTGGGAGGCATTGGGTGGCTGCTGGAAAGTGAGCAGGTGCAGGCCAGGCAGGAAGCTCTGGGTGATGCAGGCCTCCAGGGATGTGACAAAGACAGGCACAGGCCCCCACCAGCCCACGGTGCCCGAGATCTGCTCCCCTCGGCAGCGGGCCTGCTCTGTGAGGACAGGAGGAGGGCAGGAATGGCAGTCAGTGTGGGGTGCTGCACCGCTCCATCCCACACCACCCTTGCATACTCACCAGGCCGGGGGAGGCAGCTTTCATTATGCACACACCAGCCCAGGGAGCCAGGCCCCCGGGGAGGAGCTGTGGGGCTGCTGAAGGCCAGGCAGGCCTGGCAGTCACCCAGAAGGCGACCCAGGCCCAGGCAGCTGGCAGCTGGACACTGCAGGGAAGGGAGGGACAGGGGTTACTGTCCACGGGGGCTTCACGGGGACCTGGGAAGTGCTGCAGGTTCAAGAGTCACAGGGTAGAAAGCGGCAGGCAATCGGAGAAGGGAACTGAAAATGAACTGGAATGAGAAAGATCGAGTGGACAGGACCTAGGGGCTCTGCAGGGTTGTAAGTTCAAAAGGATCAGGATGGGCCAGAGGTTCAGGGGTCAGAGGTCAGGAGTGCCAAGGTTCGTGTGAAAACAAGTCTCCCAAATCAAAGAAAGTCCTCTACTGGGTTTCGACAGAGGGAGACACTGAGGGTCGAGTCTCCATGCGAGGAGAAAGAGCACTGGGATGGTCACTCACAGCCCCAGAGGGAGTCCCAGGAGGTGGCGCAGCTTGGCAGGCCCCCTGACACCAGCTGCACTCAGGGTCACGGGAGCAGACGCTGTGGTCCGTGTACATGGAGCAATAGTCTAAGTGGTACTGCAGAGACACGGGGGTGGGGGGCGCTCCTCAGACTGGGAGCCTGCTCCCTCATACCCACCTTGATGATCCCAGGGAACCCCAACTGCTTGACACCTTAAGGACCCCTATCCACTCTGCCCTCAGCCCCAGGGACCCCCAGTCCTTCTCCCAGGCACCCACCCCAACTTGCTCCCACCTCCCTGGGAACCATGCCTCCTCCCAGTTCCCCCCCACCCCAAGCAGCCACCCTCTCCCTATCTCCCCAGTGCTCACGTCCGGAGCAGGCGCCTGGAACACAAAGGGAGGCACCTTGTAGGCCATCAAGTCCCCACGGGGCCGGCCACTGTACCCCCCAGCCACCAACAGGACGCTGCCTCCAAGCACAGCTGCTACATGTGAGTACCGCCCACTGGGAGGTGCTGCTCGGCCTAGAATACAGACACCCCACCCCCCACCAACCCAAGGACATGAGATTCCAACCAGTCTCCCAAGCTCATGGCTCCCTTGCCAGGAGGACTGTCCCAACTTTCTCATGCCCCAGTCCAGCCCCCGACTTCCTGCTTCAACTGAACGCGTCCCCACACCACTGCCCAGGACACCTTTTGATGACAGAGCCTGATCTTCGGAGTCAGAAAAACCTGGCTTCCATTCCTAGGTCTTCCACTTACTTGGGTTCAAATCACGGGTCCAACTAGCTGTGTGGCACTGAGTAGGAGAAGCAACTTCTCTTTATCTTGGTTTCCTCCTCTAGACATAGACCATCTTCCTGCCCTCAGGGAGCCATGAGGCAAGGCCGCTGGACTCTGACCTGGTTTTATCTGGCATCAGCCTCCCACCCTGGGACAGCCTCTGATCGTCCTCTGGAAAACCACCCTCTCCCATCACAGTCCACAGGTCGAGTTGAGCTAACCCAGCCTCTAGCGGCACTGGGGTGTAGCCCAGGCCTGTCATGTCAGGGACTCATTCAGGAAGAGGACCTAATTCCTACGATTTTGGGGGAAAAGGCATGTGCTTCCTCCCTCTGGGCCTTTTAAAGGGGTAGTATATAGGCCCAGGGCTGCTGGCGACCATTTGCAAAAGACAAACCTGCCACAGACTGAAGCAAACTTGAAAGAGAACTAGCTGATGCCAACCTGTGAACTTCCAGACCCAGGCCAGACTGAAGCCAGCTGTCACTCAAGAGAGCTAAGAAACTTGGTTTTGCTCAAGCTGGTTGGGTTGGAGACTGTCACTCAGAACTAGGAGTCCTAAGTGATGGGTAAATGGTCGGTGACCAACAGAAGAGCCTTGGATTCGAGGCCTTGAATGCCAGGCCAAGGCTTTATTCCTGATGGTCAAGCAGGGTTCCATGGGGAACCCTTCACTCAGCCTACCCCTTAAATGTCAATGTCCCTTCCTTATGACTTTCTCTGTCCTTGCTCTTCTGTCCAGTGGAGCAGGGAGAGGAGATGGGTCTCCTGAAGTCCACAGCGCCCTGAAATGATATGCCCGGTTTGTGTGTACAAGTGTCTTTCCGAGCTCAGGACCTGTGGCTTCCTTCTGATTCTCTAAGCAGTCTGATTTAAGGAGTTTGAAAGGTTCTTCCACACCCCCTTCTTGGCACCTTCATAAAGTCAACATACTGAGCCCTTGGCTAGGCAGCCTTCCTTCTTCGTGCCATCTCAACTGCTCTCACGACAGCCCAGTGGTTTAAGTGCTACTGTCATTCCCGTTTTACAGATGGGCAAGTTGAGGCACAGAGAGATTAAATGATATTTTTGTACAAATGGTTGCCTGGGGCCAGCCATCCTGGTTCTGCCACTTGCCCACTCTATGACCTTGAAAAGGTCAAACACAGGCGGTTCCCTGGGGCAGCTGGAAATGGACAAAAGCTGGCTGGAGCCTAGACCAATGCTCTGGGGCCGGCCTCCCATCTCCATGGCAACTGAGGCCCCACGCTGCCCCCAGCATGGGCTGGCCTCCAGAGCCCAGCTCCAACAGCACATCTGGCTCACCCTACGAGCACCAATATGGTTCCTGCCCAAAGCCCAGTTTCACTGTCAGGGAGGTGTGACTCTCAGGAAAACAGAGGGGGCCACTCACCCTCAGGGGTTCCTGGGGGGGCGAGCTCGGCCCCCGACACCCACTGATGACAGCCAAGGTGGTAGAAGAAGAGGCCATCTTCATAGCACTTCTCCTCCTGGTAATGGGTGTGCACATTGCCCCCTGGGAAAGGAGGAAAGGGGCACAGCTGGCAAGCCTGGCGAAGGTGGGGACCCTCAGGCAGGGAGCCTCAGCTCAGTGTGGGCGTGAGGCCCTGGCAGGCAGGCAGGCAGGACCAGGGAGCCTCCTCACCATAGACCACCATGTAGTTCCCCAGGACACTGGCTGTGTGGAAGGCTCTCTCCCGTGGGCCCTGAAGCCCATCCCGGCCCTTCAGGGTGGTCCACACGCGCCGATCCACGTGAAAGAGCTCAGTGGAGTTCACCCGCACAGAGAACCTATTGGTAGGAGCAGAGGAGGGCCTCAGGGCAGGAAGGGCTTCTCTCCCTTCTCCAGGCTCTCAAGAGCCCCATGATGGGTCAGGGTGAGACTGGCGTGATGAGGTTTATGTCCTCACCCGCCTCCCAGTGGACAGGACCTGGGTCTGGTCATCTCTGGATTCTGCATATCATCTAGCCAGGGCTGGCCTTGACCCAGCAGGGCGTAGATTAGCGGACAGATGGGTGGGAGAATGTGGGAAGTAAGTGGCCAAGAGACTGAATGAAGGGTTAGAGAGTCAGATTTGCAGATGAGCAAATAAAAGAACGAGTGAACTAGGGAATGACCTAAGGAAGGAAGGCCCGGATGACTGAGAAAGTCCATCAATGGGCAAACACCACTAAAGACTGAAGACCCAGGTGACCAGGCCAGGCTTGGCCCTGCAGAGCAGGTCACTCACCTAGCAGTGGAGGGCCGGTGTCCACCGTGAACCAGCAAGGTGCGTGAGGGCGCGTGGAACACCATGGAGTGGCCAGTGGCGGCAGGGGACCGCCCGCCGGCCGGAATCACCTGCTCCCAGTAGCCTCCACTGGTGCCATCGAGGCGAAAACGGAAGAGGCCAGAGGAGAAGAGGTCGTGCTGCGTGCGGCCACCGGACACATAGAGCCAGACATCGTCCACCAGGGCAGCTGCATGACCTGCCAGGCCTGGTGGCCCTGAGGAACCCAAGGCAGGTGGTGCAAGGAGCTCCCAGTGGCCCCCGCCCAGTGGGTTAAAGGCCCACACGTCACTGGTGAGGGAGCCATCAGCCAGCTCGCCGCCCATGAGCACCAGGGCGCCGGCCCAGGCCACAGCCACGTGGGAGTGCCGGGCAGCCTGTAGGCAAGAGACCAGGAGACAGGATGGTGACACAGAGTGACAAGAAAGCCAACCAGAGAGAGAGAGATGTAGAGACACAGAGAAAAACAGAGATACACAAAGAGAGAAAGGAAGACAGACCCAGCAAGACAGACACAAGCAAAGAAAAACAAATTTAAAAAAAAAAAAAAAAAAGGAGGCTGGGGGGTAGGGATAGGGGATAGGGGAAATGGCAGAGGAAAGCAGAGGGAAAGACAGACTGATAGACAGCCCAGAGGAGACACAGAGACCAAGAGAGAGCAGAAGACCAATGCGCAGAAACAAAAATGGAAAGAGAAACCAAGAGAAAGAGACAGGAGATTCACAGAAGAGTAAGATGCAAAAAAGGAGATACAGGAAGCAAAAATGAAAGCCAAACGTAGAAAAGCGGCACTGGGAGGATGACGTGGGCCTGTATCAAGCAGCAAGGCTGAGGGCATATGGGGTGGTGGGGTCGCTCTAGGGTGCCCTAGCTGGGGCTGCCGGAGTGGACAGGCGCCTCCGAGGGGGGAGGGGGAGTCAGGCAGCCTGGGGGTGGAGGGCAGCAGGGATTCATACCGGGGCAGGACTCAGGTCCCAGCGCTCCCAGGTGTTGGCAGAGAAGTTGTATAGGACCAGGTCCCCCAGAGCGCTGTTGAGGTCCTGGCCTGTTGAGGGACAGATGGGCTCAGGCCCTGGCCACAGGCCGCCAGACCCCAGATGCGTGCCCCATCAGCTCACCTCCGAAAATGGCCAGCAGCCCTGGTGGGGACAGGAAGGCACCAGCCGCACCAATCCGGGCTGAGAAGGTGGGGTCCTCGGCACTCACATTGTGCCACCAGCCAGCCCCCTGGTTCTCCCATAGGTGCAGGTCACAGGCACGTCCCAGGAAGCCAGGCTCACAGCGGCATGGTCCCAGAGGCTGGAGGGGGACGGGCACACAAAGGCAAGGATGGAGAGAGAAAGAGAGAGAGAAAGGGGGAGGAGAGATGAAGCCGGGGGGGGGGGGGGCACACGGGACCGAAAGGGAGAAGGAAAAAGGTGGACAGGAAAGGAGAGATGGAGTAACAGCCAGGAAGGAGACAGGCCAACAGACAGAGGAAGAAAGGGACATAGAGACACAACCAGAGAGAAGCAGAGAGGTAGGAAAAAGCAGACAGACCATCAAGAAAAGGGAATGGGAACGACAGAAGGCCCTGGAGAGGAAAATGAGGACAGAGAGCAAGAGAGACTGGAGGAGAAGGCAGCGGTGAGGGCAAGGTCAGCCTAGGCTGGACGACCTCAGTCTGGGGAGGTGAAGGCAGGAGGGCTCAAGATGTGATCTAGTCCCAAGGCTGTGTGTGCATGGCTGAGGCACAAGGTCAGTGGTCAGCAGGCAGAAGTCAGGGCTGGGGGCCCAAGGCCAGAAAAAGTGACTGGGTGGGATGATGGAGTCTGGCAGGCAAGGGGAAGGCAGGTAGGTTCACCGGCGAAAGGTAGGTTACAGGCAGGAAGGGTGGACACAGGCACAGGAGGGGTCCCAGATGAAGGCAAGGCGGGGCTGGAGGGCAGATGGGAGTGGGGTCTGGGAGGAGAGGGGAGTCCTGAGGGTGACAGCAGGGTCCTAAGCAGGGATGGCTGTCCTGGAAGGGGCCAGGGAGTTTCAGGCAGGGGCACATGGAGCAGTAGGTGTGGTCACCTGGGGGCGGGGGACACACAGCTGGGGACAGGCTCACCGAGGCGCAGGTGCCGTGGCTGCCGCAGTAGGCTGAACACTCCTGCAGGCTGCAGTCAGGGCCTCCCCAGCCAGGCTCGCAGGCACACACCCCAGGGGCCCGGCACTGCCCACGGCCGCTGCAGCCCCCAGGGCACAGGGAGAAGCGGAAGGAGGCATTGAATCCCAGAAGGTTGTAGTTGGCGTCGCTGAAGAGATGCAGCAGCATCTGCAGGCACAAGATGGGCACGGCTGCAGGGGCTCCGGGGACTGGACTGGGGGGTGGGCTGCTCCCATCCCCACCCCACCCCACCCCACCCGGCGCGTCCCTGCCTCCTTTCTTGGGTCTCTCTCCACCCTTCTTTGCTGCCAACTCTCTCTTGCTGGGTCTCTGCCCCTCCCCCTCTTTTGTTTTCTTCTGTGTATCGAACCCCCTTCCTCCAAAGTCCACCCAGAACTCCAGCCAGAGACCCCCACCAACCGGCCCCACCAACCTTGCCTGAGGAGGCCTCGATGGGTGGAGGCCGAGTGCTTCCACTCAGACTGGCAAGCAGGGGCCCTCGGGGAGAGTCCCCATCATACACGAACAGGTAGTCGTAAGTGCATTCCGTGTCCAGGAAAAGGAAGTCCAGCAGGATCCGGTGCTGGGGGCTTGGGGCTGGGCAGGGAGAGTAGAGGGTGCTGGGCTCAGATGTGGACCCTCTTCCTGTGCCTCCATGTACCCCATCCCAAAATACCAAGGACTGCCTGGTGATGTTGAAGGCCCAAAGATAAGTCAGACCTGAGCTCTGCCTTCGAGGGGACCCCTGGTCTCAACAGCCCAGAGAGACCAGAGCAGTGACAGCCAGGGAGATGGGGGCCAGAGAAGGAATTACAGTGTCAGCCCCAGAAAGGACTCCTGAGACCAGGCTGAACACCTCCCACCACTCCGGCGGCCAAGCTGAAGGGCCCCAGAAAGAACCCAACCCCGGGGGGTCATACAGAGCTGTAAGCCTCCGACACTGAGCCGGAGGGGCAGGGAAGAGGCCAGTTTCTTCCCCCTGGATGGGCCAAACCTTGGAGTACCACAGCTCCTCTCCCCACCTCCCCAGGTCTCCGCTCGGTTTCTTGTAGTAGCTAAAGGCACAGACTTGAGCCAGCCTGCCTGGGCTCACTTCCTGGCTCTGCCACTTACTAGCTACTAGCTGTGTGGCCTCGGGCAAGTCTCCTAACCTCTCTGAATCTGTTTCTCCATCTGGGAAGTAGAGTTGTAACAGTCCTAAGGCTGACTGAAACTTCTTGGCCGCTCCCATCAAGAGGGGAGGACTGATTCCTCGCTCCCTGTACCTTGGGAAGACCATCCAAGAGACTAGCGTGACCGACACACAGCAGCAAAGTGGACATTCTGGCCCTTGCACGGCTGGATCAGAGAAGCCTCGCAGCTTCTACCTGGACATCCTAGAATGCTCCTTCTCAGAACACAGCTGTCAAGCTCCGAAAAGCCAAAGCCACATGGGGTGGGTGGAGGGGCGCGGGCCAGCGTCCCACCTGACAACCCCAGCCAGCAACCACCAGCCCCTCGAGGGAGCTTTCATTGACGTCTGGCCCAGGTGAGTGTTCAGATGACCGCAGTCCCAGCGGACGTCCAGCTAGGACCACAGGAGAGGCCTAGCCCTCCATAACCCCCATCCCACATCTTACACTGGGGGCTCGGGAAACTAGACCTGGGTTCCTGCTCCACTCCTGACCTGTTGGGGGACACTGGGCCAGCCCCTTCCCCGATGTCCCTCAGCACACTCCCCTGCGTACTAGAGATGCTCACACACCACTCACTAGCCGTGTGATCTTGGGCTGGTTCCACGGGCTCTCTGAGCCTCGGTTTCCTTTACGTAAAATGGAGATACTCTCCCCACCCACCAAGGCTGATGGGAAGATTCAAGATGGTGACTCCAGGCCTCACTGTCTCTTCCCAGGCTCATTGATTCAGCCTCCTCCCTGGCCTCCCGTCTTGCCCTGACAACGGTCCCTGAGAGACTGTCCCCACTTGGCATCTGGTTCTGGCCCTACCCTGTTCAAAAGCCCTCCATGGCTGGGGTACCTGGATGGCTTAGTTGTTATGTGTCTCAGGTCACGACCTCAGCTAAGCGTGGAGCCTGCTTGAAGATTCTCTCTCTCTGGTTCTGCTCTTGGTTTTGGCACCAAAAAAAAAAAAAAAAAAAAGGATTCTCTCTCCCTCTACCCCTCCTTCTCCTGCACTTGCTCACATGCTCTCTTAAAAAATAAATAAATAGGGCGCCTGGGTGGCTCAGTGGATTAAGCCGCTGCCTTTGGCTCAGGTCATGATCTCAGGGTCCTGGGATCCAGTCCCACATCGGGCTCTCTGCTCAGCAGGGAGCCTGCTTCCTCCTCTCTCTCTCTGCCTACTTGTGATCTCTCTCTGTCAAATAAATAAATAAAATCTTTAAAAAAAAAACAAAATAGGGGCGCCTGGGTGGCTCAGTGGGTTAAGCCGCTGCCTTCGGCTCAGGTCATGATCTCAGCGTCCTGGGATCGAGTCCCGCATCGGGCTCTCTGCTCAGCAGGGAGCCTGCTTCCCTTCCTCTCTCTCTACCTGCCTCTCCGTCTACTTGTGATTTCTCTCTGTCAAATAAATAAATAAAATCTTAAAAAAAAAAAAAAACAAAATAAAGGGCGCCTGGGTGGCTCAGTGGGTTAAGCCGCTGCCTTCGGCTCAGGTCATGATCTCAGGGTCCTGGGATCGAGTCCCACATCGGGCTCTCTGCTCAGCAGGGAGCCTGCTTCCTCCTCTCTCTCTCCTACCTCTCTGCCTACTTGTGATCTCTCTCTGTCAAATAAATAAATAAAATCTTTAAAAAAATAAAAATAAGGGGCGCCTGGGTGGCTCAGTGGATTAAGCCACTGCCTTCGGCTCAGGTCATGATCTCAGTTTCCTGGGATCGAGCCCCGCATCGGGCTCTTTGCTCAGCGGGAGCCTGCTTCTCTCTCTCTCTGCCTGACTCTCCGCCTACTTGTGATTTCTCTCTCTGTGTCAAATAAATAATAAATAAAAAATCTTTAAAAAAAATAAAAATAAAAATAAAAATAATAAAAATAAAATAAAATAAAATAAATAAATAAAATAAAGCCCTCCATGGCTCCCCACCATCCCCAGAACAAAGCCCAGCTCCCTAACCTGGAGTCTGAAGTCTCATTTGTCTCACGTCAGCTTACTCCTTGTAACTCCATCAGGAGCTGGGCCTTTGCACAAGCCTCTCTCTCTGGAGCACTTACTCCCTTGGTAAGAGCAAACTCCTCCAGGAAGCCTTCCCTGATGCCCCCCCCACTACTAGGTTAGATGCCTATCTTGGGGGCTCTCGCTTTCCATTATAACCTTCATTTCTCTGCGCCAGGACCACCTATGTCTGCGTCTGTATCCTCTGCAGCCAAGGAGGCCCATGGGGCAGGGCCTAGGCCTAACTCATCTTGGGGTCCCTCCCTGACATTAACCCACACAGTGCCTGCCACTGAGTGAGGGCTCAAGAAATGCTGGATGAAGGACTGAAGAACCACACAAAAGAAAGAATACTGAAGGGCGCCTGGGTGGCTCTGTTGGTTAAGCCACCGCCTTTGGCTCAGGTCATGATCCCAGAGTCCTGGGATTGAGTCCCATATTGGGCTTCCCCTGCTCTGCAGGGAGCCTACTTCTTCCTCTCCCTCAGCCTCTCTCCCTGCTGTGCTCTCTCTCTCTGCCAAATAAATAAATAAAATCTAAAAAAAAGAAAGAAAGAAAGAAAGAAAGCTGGCTGAAGTTGGCAGCTCTCCTTCCAGAATCCCCAGGAACATCACACAGACCCAAACCATGGTCTGGGGAATGAAGAAGAACCACTGCACCAGACCAGGCAACCAGACCTCCCAGAATCTTGCCAGCCTCAACCAAAATATAAAGCTCAGTTCCCAGAATCACAACAAGTACATCTTTGTCAAGGGCATGCCAGAAGCCAGCTCACTATCTGCTTTCTCCAAGGTCCTCCCTAAGTTCAAGATCTCCTGCTTCCACCCAACACAGACTCCACCCCATGTACCCCTGGACAGAGGTTCAACCCCAAAACTCCCTGCTTTTCATTTTCTTTTTAGATTTATTTATTTGAGAGAGAGAGAACATGTGCGCACAGGGGTGAGGGGAATGCAGGGGGGAGGGGCAGAGGGGGAGGGAAAGAGAAACCCAAAGTAGATGCCATGCTGAGCTAAGTGAGGAGCCTGACTCGAGGCTCAATCTCACAACCCTGAGATCACAACCTGAGCTGAAACCAAGAGCTGGACGGTTAACCAGGTGTACCACCCAGGCACCCCAACCCCCTGCTTTTCAAAAGCAGAATGCCTCTTTATTCATGAGGATATTATGAGGACTGCCTACGATAAAGTGTGGATGTGGTACAAAAGGAAGTGGGTCAGTGCTTATTTTTTAAAAGATGGGGCAACATGCTGGTTCTCAAAGGTGACGGGCACTAGTAAGCATGGGAGATCAAGGAGGATCTGGAAGTCGCCCAGACTCCCTATTCCAACGTCCAGCCAGGTGGTCCCCAGATCTCACTAGTGAAACTTCCTAAACACCTCTCTGCTCTCGGCCCCTCTCCACCTCCTCCTCTCTTGCAGGATGAACATACCAAGTCTCTAGGCCAGCCCCCACCAGGCAGGTGGCTCTAAATCCTGCTCAAGATCCTTCTGTGGCTCCCCACCAATGCCAAGAGAAAAAGCCAAGTTGCTCAGCATCACATTGAAGGCCTTCCTTCCCCTGCTTGGGGCGTCCTCCATACCTCTCAGCCAGCAGTCTGATCAGACCAGAAAAACCTAGACATGGCTCCTGAGACACATCAGCCTCTCTTTGTCTTCGCAGAAGCTGTTCCTTTTTCTCACCCAGCAAACTCCTATGTATGCCTCAGAACCCTATCCAAGGGCTCCTCTTCTGTGACCCCCCTGGAGAATACTCTCATCCCCCTAGACCCATCTACCCAACCCCTCTACCTCCTTCTGTCTCAAGCCCTGAGCGTACTGTAGGAATAAAATCTGCAGCCAGCGTTACCATCCCCAACAAGGCTGGGGCTCCTTAAGGCCAAAGAATGATGTGAATATCAAACACATACCATACTTCCTATCCTGTGCCCACCCACACCCCCAGACAGGAATAGACCCCATGCTGGGGACAGACAAACTCATCCTCAAGAAACTGGCTTCATCCATATTTCATACAACAGCCATGGGGACCTAAAGCATAAATCAGATCATGCCCTTCCCTGTTCAAAACCCTCCCACAACTTCCCAGTGTCCCCAAATAAAGACCAAGCTCTGCAGCCTGTAAAGGGAGACCATGCGTGATCTGGGACCTCACTCCTCTGGCTTTTGCCCAGAACCTCCCCTCGGGTACTCTTACTACTCCTTGGATGCCAGCTCCTACATCCGCTGCCGAGAAGCCTTCCTGGACTTCTCCAGCCACTGCCTCTGGACTTCTCATGACACCTCCCTAGTGCCCTCAGGATACAGCTCAAAATCAGTCCTTCACCCTCTGGTTCACGGTTTGTCTTCCTATTTTTGTGTCCTAGCACAGATACGTATTCTGTGTCATAGCACAGATTTCTAGGTCCTCAAAAGTAGGCCTCCTGCTACCAGGCCTTTGCATGGGCTATACTCCTGGCCTAGGGGGGCCTTCTGTTCCCTCTTTCACATGCTTTTGGTCTTGGCTACGCCAAGCTAAATCAGACAGGGTTCCCACTCCTTGGGGGTGGGTCTGCTTCCCCCACTGGACCAGGAGCCCATAAGCGTAAGGATGGGGCCTTTGCACAGGCTGTTCCCTCTGGAATGCTCTTCCATCCTCCTGGCTGATTCCTGTCGGTCCTTTGGATCTCAGTTCAGACATCTCCTCCCCCAGAAAGCCCTCTCTCTTCTCCCAGCCCCCAGGCCAGCTACTTCCTCTGGCTCCCAAAGGCCCCTGGGGTTCCTCCATCACAGTTCCAACCACTCTAGGTTTTTACTGTCTATTCATGTGTTTGTCTTCCCCACTGGATTTTAAGCCCCAAGTCATCACAGGTTGCTAGGGTTGTCTTGGTCTCTGTTATGTCCCAGTAGCAAATATAATATCTGGCATGTAAATGACTAGGGGAAAAAAATGCCTTTACCGGACTACTTTAGAAATAACAACAGTATTACCCTAATACCATTTACTGTGTACTTACCATGTGCCAGGCACATTAAGTAATGATCTCATTGAATTCCAACAACCCTATGAAGTCAGTACTAGTATGAATGCTACCTGGGAGGAGGGGAAGCTGGACCTCACAGAAAGGAAGCTGCAGTGGAACCCAAATTTGAAGCAGGTGGTTGGGCTAAGAGCCTAAGTTGCTAACAGTTATTCGGAATATCTCTCACTGATGCTCTTGGCTTGTAACTGTCCATCTGGGCCTGTGGGCAACTCCCCCACCAGGCTTCCAGGCGTCCCAGGGCAGGGCCCATGTTGGCTGCACTTCAGAGCAAAGGGCCCGGACCAGAACAGGGGTGTGGGAATGCGGTGAGTGGGGTTAAAGAGTGCACAAATAAATTAGCGAATGGGTGGGTGTGTGACCCACGCGGCCCCACTCACCCTCGATGAGCCACTCGCAATTGCCATTGACGCTGTAGTTGCCCGCACCATCCGTCACGAAGCCGGGCGCCTCCCGCAGCACTTGCCGCTGCCCCTTACAGTCCCCTGCCTGGGCCCCAGGGAACAGCGGCCCCAGCAGGGCCAAAGATAGAGCCAGAGCCACTGCCGGAGCCTTGCCCGGGGCCATCGCCTCTTCCCGCACGGACTCTGACAGACTGGGACAGGCCTTAAAGACCGGGGAGGACCCTGCCTGCGGCGGGAGGCCCTACAAATGTGACCTCTATAGACAGGACATGGTCTTGTAGACCACGGAGGTCCAGGAGTCGCAGACCCCTCGAAGGGAACCGCCGCTGTAGACGGGCTCTAGAAGCTACGGAAAGGCCCTATAGACCCATGTAAATGAGGTCGTTCCGGACGGGGCCCACCCCTAGGGACCGTGGAAGTCCCTTATAGTCACGGGTCCCCATAGGCTATCTGACCCCATAAACGGTGTCCAGCAGTTATAAACGCGGGCCACTGCAGGCCGAAACGGACCTTATATACGGATCGGTCCCCAGGGGGCGAAGGGCTCTACAGCCCGGCGGGGGCCTCCAAAGAGGGTCCGGGTCGTGCGGGGCCAGGAAGGTCCGAGAGAAACCCCTAGAGCCGGGTGCGGGGTGCGGGGCGCGAGCGGGTGTCGGAGCCGGAGCCTGTCTCCAGGGGCTCGGGCCTAGACCCCATACACGTACTCCCTCGCTCACCCACCCGCGCCTCCCTCCGGAGCCGGATGGACCAGATCAGAGAGACGAGGGGTTGCTCGGGCTAGAGCGGCCTAAGAAGACCCGCTGGGAGGACGAGGGGGCGGGGGCCGAGCGGCCGCTGTGGGAGGAAAGATGGAGAGGAGGCGAGAAGTCGCAGAGACGCTGGTCAGAGCGGCCCTAGGAGGACTGCGGAGCACTCAACCCCACCCCTCCACAGAGAGAGACTTCCGGAAACTTCCCCGCCCATTTGTTCCCAGACGCGTGCGCAGCAGTGATCGCCTTGACCTGCGAAGAGAGAATTACACATGCGCAGTGCTGAAATCACGACCCAGCCTGGGGGTACGTGTCGTTGAGGAAAGTTTGTGCCACTGGAGGGCGCCTGTAGCTCTGACTGGAGAAGGAACGGTAAAAACAGAGGAGCCGCGCAGTAGGAGAGTTCTGTTAGTTATCTAAATATCCAGTGCTCCCAGATTCGGGGCCCGTATCGAGGCCAGGTTATACAGGTCCTCCCAAAGTGCCATTTCACGGGTGGACACACTGAGGCCCAGGCCCTGGAATGGCTCCTGCTCCGCACCGCCTCTGAGAACCATCAAGATGTAAAGAGTCCATTTTATAGATAAAAACTCAACGAATCCGCTTTATTTTGGCAAGAAGGGAAAAAGTCTTTTTTACGGGGACCTAAGGGAGGGCCCCCAGATGGAGACAGGGGTGGGCAGAGTTCGGGTCCGAAGTCACAGAGATCCAAGGGAAGGTGTCAGAGTCGAGACCAGATTCACAATATCCGTCCCAGGAGCAATGGCTGGGGGTCGCGGAATCCTGGAGAGTCACGGGCAGGGTCCCGGCGATCGTCACTGTTGTTCCGGGGTCCGGCGGGATCAGAGGTCTCGGAGGGGGCCAGGGGGCCGTAGGTCTCGAAACAGCGGGAGCCCAGAATCCGGCGCCGCTCGGGGCAGGGGCTGAGGGAGGGGACGGGGAGAGCGGCTCCCGCGGGACCGTTTGGCACAAAAGTCGGGGGGAGGGGCGGGGAGGAGCGGGACAGTACGCACCCCTACCTGGGCGCGCAGGGTAGGGAGGGTCGGGAAGGCCTGGGATGGCAGAGCCCTGGGGCCCGGATAGAGCGGGGATCCGGAGCCCGGCCGGGGCCCGGCACGCGGACCATGGGGTGGGGGTGGGCAAAGGTGCTCAGACCGGGGGTGCGGTGCCCCCGGCCCTGTGCATGCTGAAGTATTCCGTGAAGCCGGTGTGCGGCGCCGCCGTCTGGGGCACGAGCCGCTGGTAGGGCGGCGTCGGGCCATCCCAGCTCGGGTCGGCCGCCTTGGGGAACCGAGCGGGAAGGGGCGGGGAGGCCGCGCCCGGCTCGGCCATGGTCACCACGCGGCCCCTCGGGGCCACCGCCGCCGCCACCGCCGTCTCCTCCACCTGCTTCCCGGCCTGGGAGGGGGGTCAGGGTCAGAGGCCGTCCGGGACCCACGGGGGGCAGATGCGGCCCCGAAGTCCCGACCCCCTCCCCGCAAAGGAGCCCCCCCTCCCGAGGTGCGGGCGCAGGTGTCAATCAGGGAAGGAGCGGATGGCCGGGCGCCTGGGCAGCGGGGCCAGGTACTCAAGGGGCGGCGTCGGAGCGCGCGGGGCGAACTCCGGCGGCGGCCGGAGAGTGGGGGCAGAGCCGCGGAAGGCCGGTGGCGGGGGCACGGCGCCTAGCGTCTGCGGGGGCGTGCGCAACAGCGCCAGGACCCAGTCGGGCAGGGTGGGCGCGGGCGCCGGGGTGCGGTCGCGGCGCGGTGTTGGGGCTCCGGGCGTGCGGAAGGCTGGGGGTGGGCTGAGGCGTCTGGGAGAGGGGGGCGGCGGCGGGGCCGGGAGCGGGGTCAGGTACTCCAGGGGCGGCGCCAGCAGCTCCTCGTGCGCCGGGAGCGCGGGGCTTACGGAGGAGGCGGACGGGGGGATGGAGAAGAGCTCCGTGAAGTTGGGCACCGAGTCGCTGATGAACGTCACGTTCCCATAGACGTGCTGCGGGAAGGCCTTGTCGGTGGATTGGCTCCCTCCGGGCCCCGGGCCCCCGGCTGAGGCGATCTGCGACGTGCGCACGTGGTACGGGAAGTTCTTGTTGGCCGCAGACGGGCGGGTCATGATCTGGGGCGAGAGGCCAAGTGCTGGTTGGAGAAACACTGTCCAGGCCTCAGGCCGGCTCCGTAAACATGGGGTCCTAAGGATTTCCCCTCACTTGACATCCCCCAGGATTCCCTGTGGCCCCTCAGCCTTGATTAGGCACCTACTCTGGGCTTGCACCTTTTTCCTCCATCCACCGTCCTGTGATGCTTCCTCCATTGGGGCCCTGATCACTGACTTATTGCTGGTCGGTTAAGTGTCAGCATCCTTCACTGTGTGGTATGACAGCCACTGGCTGTATGGAGCTATTTACGTTTAAATTAATTAATAGGAAACAATGAAAATTTTTGTCTTCACACTAGCTACATTTAAGTGCTTAGTAACCACATATGGATAGTAGCTACTGCATGGAACAGCACAGAGTACAGAATATTTTCATAAACATAGAAAGATCAATTGGGACAATACTGGGTAGATTCTAGAATGCTAGCACCATGAAGGCAGGAATTTGTTCAGTTCCCTGCTGAATCCCCAATACCTTCTAGAACAGTACCTGGCTCATAAGCGCTCTGTAAATATTGATTGAATGTAGAGATGTGTCTAGTCTAGTAGGTCACAAGGGCAGAGACTGGATGTGACTCTAGCATTGCACATGGGAGCCCAGTATGACTTCCCCCCACCCCACCCCCCACCAAGGCTGTGCTCAGTAGGGACAAGGAATGCGGGAGGTGGACCTGTGCTCAACTGAGCATTTTTTAGGAAAGAAACTGGCTGAAGGTGAAATATAGCTAAAAGGGCGCTGCATTTCCATGTTTAGGCCCATACCCCACCTCTCATCCCACAGCTCATTGAGTATGGGATCTGGAGCATGTTGATAAAACTACCTGAGCCTCACTGGGGAAAAGGGACTACAGTGCCTACTTGGAAAGATGAGGAGACAGCAGAAACGCAAACCCCTGATGCAAAGCTCGGCAAGTGATGGTTCCCAGCATTTCTCTTTCTGTCCCTTTCTGACTTCCTGCAGAGTTTCCAGAAGGGCTGTACTGGGAAGGTGAGTCTCTAACTTAAGTCAGACTGTGGGGTGGAAGATGGGGGACGGGGCCATCTGTGACTGAGTACATTCCCCACCCAGAGCACATTGTGGACACCTGGGGTCAGGCAGGCTCCAGGGCCCTCATCAATGTTTGTATTCCTGTCTGGCTCCCCCTGCTGGAGAAGGATTGGGCTCAAAGTCCCTGCCCTAATACCAAAGGCCATGGAGCCCTCACAGGTAACCTCCCCTGTTTGGGCCTTAGTTCCTTCCCCTTTCTGTAGAGTGGGTTCAACAACCATTACCCATCCTGTCCTGGGGCTGGTTTGACAATTAAACAAGATGTATGAACATATAGACACATGAACTGTCTCCCAGAAGGCCAGATAGGATATAAACAAGGGCAAAGAAGAGGTTTGGTGCTGATATCTTCTTGATATCACTCAGATCTAGGCCCCTGGGACCCCAGCCTGGCCCATCCCACCTGCTTTTTCCTGAACAATGGCCTGTAATGGCAGATGAGAGAAGGTGACAGGGAAGGGAGGAGTAGTGACCAAGGGATTTGGGAAAGGCAGAAGGATACAGAAGGGAAATGTGAGAGTCTGGGGTCACAGGTCTGGAATGGGAGTGGGAGGGGGTCAAAGAAAGAGGGTGGGGTTGTTGGAGTTGTTGGGCACCTGACTGGCTCAGTTGGTACAGCATGTAGCTTCTTCATCACAGGGTCATGAGTTCAAGCCTCATGTTGAGTGTAGAGTTTATTTAAGAAAAAAACACGGAGCGGGGGGGGGGGGGTGGATAGGGTTGGGGAAGAGGCCAGATGGGAGCAAGGAATAAAAGAGGCTGGACTTCGCGGGGCTGTTGGGTGACTAAAGGGATGAAGTGAAGGAAATGGAAGGAGAGCTAAGAACAGAAGGTTCAGTCTCATGCAACCTCTGCCCATCAGGCTCCCACCCTGACCTGGATGCCCTTCCTCACCAGGAACACGCCATGGGCATACAAATGGATCCCCAGCTGAATTCCATTGACAATCTTCTCCCGGGCCCACTTGGGGATCCCAAAGTTGGCGATCAGGGCCATCACAGGAACTGCAAAGAACCTGAAGGGGAGGCACTGGGTCAGCAGAGACACTGCCCCTGCCCTCGTCCCCACCCCAGGGCCCCAGCTCCCCTGCCACACACACGCACACACACACACACACACACAGGGCCCAGGTGGGTCCCAAACTGGAGAAAAGCCAGTGTGACCTTCAGAAGCCAGAGGTTAAAAGGGGGCAGGAATCCCACTGGCCTGGGAGATTCTGGAAGGCAAAGACTAGGTTGAATTTAACTCAGTTCCACCCTGCCCCAAATCCCCAGTGCCTGAGAGGAAAAAGATGTTTGGTGAATGAATTAACAAAAGAGCATAACAATTAAGGACTCACTGTGTATCATACATATAAATTCATTAAGTCTCACAATGATGCTATGAGGCAAGTACAATTTTCATTCCCATTAAACAGGTAAGGAAACTGAGGCAACAGAACTTACTTGATTTGCATGAGGTCCCACAGTTTACAAGCTTTAGAACTGGGACCTGAACACAGGCAGTCAGGCTTAGAATTTGCCTACTATACTGCTGTCATGTTTGAATGATAGAAAATTACAGCTAGCTTTTATTGAACACTTAACTATGTGCCAGATACAAGGCCCTTACATACTGCCTGACGCATGCTCAAGAGAATGCTTTCTTTATGAGTAGGCAACCTGAATCTCTTTTTTTTTTTTTTTCCAGGTCACAAAATGAGTCAGCAGCAGACTCTGGGACAGCTGCCTCACTGAACAGGGCCTGAGAAATGGACCGCGGTTTCCAGGAAGCCCCAGGACCAGGAGACAGGGACGGGTTGAGGGCCCAGCATGTCTCACCAGAGGGTGTAGGCAGCAAAGAAGGGCACATAGAAGGGCTGCTTCTCCGGGAAGTGGCGCAAGGAGATGAACACGGCGTAGGAGAACCACACGTAAGCCGCCACCTGCAGCCCAATGAGCCCATAGCCCGCCGGCGACTCATACGTGTACAGTACCTGGCCCGGGTCAAAGAACTGGACCCAAAGAAGAGGGTTTGTCATAGCCCTGACTCCCTGCCCTCCTACACAGGGACCCCCAGGCCCACCCCTGGGCACCCAGGGGGCAGAGGTACTTGGTCAGGACAGAAGCAGCAGGAGAGCACAAAATGGAAACAGAAACAGGTAGAGGAAGAGAATACATTAGCTACCAGGGGCCCAACAAGGGGCGAGGCACCTGCCATGCGTGAGAGTTACATTTGCTTCAACTCGGTGAGTCAGGTCTTATTATCACCCCACTTCACAGAGGGGGAAACTGAGGCTAAGAGGGACACATTTGGGCCAAAGTCAACCAAGGTGATATAAAGTTTTAGAGGAGCCCCCCAGAGATAGGTAAGATCTTCCTACTTTTCCAGAAGAGGAAACAGGCTTAGAGGGGGCAAGAATCATCCAAGTTCAGCTAGCTGGGGAGTGGGAGAGCCAGTGTGCGGGACTCCTGAACTCTCAGGCATGACACTGAGCATAAATGTGACAGACAGTGAGAGACGGAGGGAGGAGGAAGAAGGCTCCACTGAGATGGTGAACAGGGGAGGCAGGCACTCAGAGAGACAGATGGGCAGGCAGAATCACAGAGTGGGAGAGAGCGAGCCAGCAAGAGTGCGATGTGGGGAAGGGCTGGCAGACCGATGGAGGAGGTGGCCAAAAGCCTTGGGTGGGGTGTGTGGTGGGGAGGCAAGGCCTGAGCAGTGGCGGGAGGCACTCACCTCAGCCTCATAGATGAGCAGCACCACGTGGGTAAGGGTGTACAGCGTCATGTAGACAGACAACTTCACGGAACCCGAGTGGCTGATGCGGCCCCTGGCGGCCGGCCATGAGGGGAGACAGCAGGGGTGGGGGCTATCAGGGAGAAGCAAGCAGCCACCCCCCAGATCCACCCGTGTGCCCTGTTCCCTAGCCCAGCCACACCTCCCCCCAGCACTCCCTCCCGCCCCAGCCTGGGCACCGTGTCACCGTGAATCCCTTCCCCAGAAGGATGAGCATCAGCAGGAAGATGAGGAAGCTGGAGGAGAAGAGCAGCTTGGCTGGAAGGAGGGCGGAGAGGGTGTGTCAGACACAGGGCTCAGAGAGAGCCCAGGCAGCCTTCCCCGGCCCACTTCGTTCTCACCCAAGATCTTCAGACTCTCATTGCCAATGCCGTCGGTGGCATACTGGCCCCAGTAGATGCAGAAAAACAGGAGGCTCAGGACTGAGGGGAGAATGGGCAGAGGGAGGAAAGGACAAAAACTGCATTGGGGCATCGCTGTTCCCTAGTTCTATAATCTAGACGGCCAGAATTCCTCCTTCGTCCCTATCAGGATTCTAGACCGTTCCTTCACACTGATGTCCTAGGAGACTCTGGAGTCCAAGGCTCAGCCCCTCGTCTCCGGGACCAGATGTTCAGGCCCACAGCCACCTCCTCCCCCAGACCCAGGAACCCAGGGCCCCAGCCCTCTCCTCCCTCAGACCCAGGGGTCCAGGCCCCCAAACCCTCTTCCTTCAGACCTAGGAGTCCAGGCCCCAGCCCCTCCTCCTTCAGACCCAGGAGTCCAGGCCCCCAGCCCCTCTTCCTTCAGACCCAGGGTCCAGGCCCCCAGCCCCTCCTCTCTCAGACCCAGGTATCTGGACCCTAGGTCCCTCCTCTGACAGCACTCAAAGTTGGGCTACTCTAAACCTCACCCTCCACTCCTGCTGCCGCCATGAACATTTTATAAGTTGTATGGAGCAACTGACGACCTTTCAGCAAATCTAGAAGAGGTAGGGGAAGGGGGTTCACAGACAGGAAAGGAGAGTAGCCCACCTCCCCCAGCCCTTCCCCCATAACTCCCAACCTCCCACCACTCCCCCCATGTGCTGGACTCACATCCAAAGTAACAGGAAAGGAAGAAGATGAGGATGAAGATGAGAAGGAAAGTCACATCTGTCTCCAGGATCCCTGCCGATTTGGTAGAAGGAAGAAAGGATTCAGTCAGACTGGGTGTCAGCAGGTACCCAACTCTAGAGTCCCACAAAGATCCTGGCTTCTGGGTCCCCATATGCTCACCAAACTCATCGGCCGAGAAATGCCGTGTCCAGAAGGACTTGCCATTGGTGAGGACCATCTCATACTCCAACTGCAGCCCATCTCCCTGTGGACAGTGTGGAGTCCTGAGCAGGTAGGGGGGCCAGCAGCAAGGCAAGGAGGAGGAGGCCCAGGTGGCCATCCAGGCCCCTTACCCCACACTTGCTGAGTGCGATGTACCACCACCTTTCGCGCACGGAGCGGAAGCTTCGGCCGCTGGAGCAGCTCAGGTAACGGGTTCCCTCCTCTGACACTACCTGGTGAAGAGAAAGAAGGGTGAAGCCTCTCTGTGCAGCCCCCAGGCCCTCAGCCTTCAGCACCTGCCCACTACCCCAGACTGGGCCCATACCTGACAGCCTGACCAGGCGTACTGGGTGGTGAGGTTGATGACCTGGTTGTTCTCGGGCCTGATCACGGACTCCTTGGCCAGGCAGTCCTGGAGAAGGCAGGGACATGGTCACCCCCTGACCAGCCTCAACCCTCCCCCCTCAACCCCATATACCCTCACGGCCTTCACCTTGTCCCCTGCCTTGTACACAGCTGGCCACTGGGATGGGTCATCGAAATAGAGGAGGATGTTCTGGCAGCACTTGGCCTGCAGACCCAGAGATTTTACAAGTTTGGGGAGTCTGGGGAGCTGGGATGGCCCTTGCCTTGGGAGACAGAGGGAGTCTCCAGCCTCAGCAAGACAAGTCAGGGAAGGCTCACCTCAGGGTATCGGAAGCGGAAGTCCAGTCGGCCATAATCCGAAAGAAAGCAAAATCTTGTCAGGAAAAGCCAGTCCTGGAAAAGGGGCCCAGTCCTGCTGAGTCCTCTGAGAACTCTCCTCCACTCCACTGGGCCCCAACTTTCCTTCCCTACCCTTGCGTACCTGATTTCCCAAGGAGCATTAACGGGACCAAGTTATCTCCCAAATTCTTCTGTGATCCCTTTGCCTTTTCTTTCCAGGATTCTTGCCTCAGGTGCCTCCCCACCCCAAGTTATTTTGTCCCCTCAAAACACTTCTCCCATTTTCCCAGTGCCCTAAGAAAGACCCTGGGGGGCAAGATATCCACCCCAGCCACGTTCAGTCCCAGACACCATCTGACTGCCATCCCCCCAGGAGTTATGCACACACATGTCCCCCCCACGGGGGTCCCAGAGACCATCTTGTCCTGGGGAATAGTCCAAACGGCCCTCTCCCGACCCTGAGCAGAAGTGTGAACTCAAGGCTCTCCGCGGAGTGAAAAGTGCTGTCCCTTCAGCACCACCTCGGCGTTTCCCCCCCAACCCCCACCCCAAACTCTGACTCTCCCAACCCGTCCCTCCTCCCCGCCCAGCTCTGACCTCAATGTCCCTCCCATAACCCCCAAGTCTCTTCTCGACCCCACAGCCCCTCTCAGCCTCATCACTGACCCAGTCCTCCCATTCGCCCCCCAACACCAGCCCCATCCCCCGCCCCCCCCCCCCCGCGGCTCCCAGGGACCGCCGGAGACGGGCGGCAGGGGGCGGGGCGGCACCCTCCTCCCTCCCTTCCCTCCTGTCCCCGGGGACCCGGCGGGTGGCAGGGGAGGGCCCAGCGCGCTCACCTCCTTGGAGCTGAGGTTGCCCCGCACGTACTTGGCCCGGGCGCGGGGGGGCAGTGGCAGCAGCAGGAGCAGCAGTGGCGGCAGCAGGCGGCGCAGAGCGGGCGCGCGCGGGGGCTCCATTCCGCCCGCTACCGGCCCCGGCCCCGGCCCCAGCTCCGCTCCAGCTCCGGCTCGGCTCCGGCCCGGCGACGGCAGCGAGAGCGCGCGGGCCGGCCAGCGCGCGTCCCCGATTAAAGGGGCCGCCGGGCGCCACGCTCCCCGCCCCCTACGCCGGGGTGCCCTGATCTGGCGCCTTCTCAATCGGTGTGAGAGAGGGCGCCCCTTTCCTCGCCTCTCAACCCCGCCCCAGCCTCCCCTCTGGGAATATCACTGACACCTCTGGCTCCCCGTGTCCTACACTGAACTCCCATTCCCCCAAGCCCTTCCTCCTCCTCTAGACTGCCATCTTGGTATGACCCCCAACCCACAGACCCCAACTCTGTCCTGACCTCCCCCGAATTTAGTCCCCAAACTCCTCTTTGGGAGTAGTTTGTCATCCCCGCTGGCATGACAGCCATCCTCATCTGTATCCTCCCAAGATCCCATGGGCTCCGTGAAGTGCCCAGAGAGACATAAGAGGCGGGAGAGGGCAAACCACTTGTTCTGAGTCACAAAAGACAGAGATGGCACAACCCTGGGCCACAACCACTACACTTCATTGCCTGACCCTGTCCAGTCACTGCTCACCAGGGTGTGAAACCTGCTCACTGCCTCTCAGAAGAGGTGGTGTTGTGAGAAGCTCAGAGAGGACTGAAATCAACTGCCTGGGTTCAAAACCCAACATTGCCACTTACTCATTAGACCTCAGCCAAGTCCTGTAATCTCCCAGTTCAGTCCCCTACCAGCTGGTTCCAACCTTATGGTTTCCCAGTGGGCAACGGGATCCCTGGAAAGGCTTTACAGAGTAGCATCCAAGTCCCTCAGCTTCCTTTTCCTGATCAGATTCCAGCAAACATTTCTAGCTTCGTTCCTCCCCCTCCTCTGCAAAAAATGTGCTGCTCCTCAAAATATCATTTTATGAAACTTTCTAAGCCAGGTGCCAGGCAGGAAACATAAGGGCATGAAACACTTCGGTGTGAGCCCCATGAACAGGCGGCCTCGGTTCCTCGGTTTGAGCCAGTTGTTGCCAGAAGGGATAGTAGATCTGCTGGCAGATCTTTTCTTTCTTTCTTTCCTTTTTTTTTTTTTTCCCCCCCGAGAAGCCAGAAATGTGTTGGGCTTTTTTGGTTTTGCTTTTGTTTTAAAGCAAACTGGTTTGTAATAGTAGGCAATTAATTCAAAAATGTAAAATGTATCTTGAGCCAAAGTAAAAAGTCTGGGGGTCAGGTTCAGGCCTCATCTCCCCCTCCTGTCGTGATCCTGCAAACGCAGTCCCTGTGCCTGCCGGACCAGGAGCCCATCAACAGCAGGGCCTGGACGTGACTCACTCTTGGTCCCAGGACAGCCTAGGCATATGGACTACATGCACATACTATCCCACAGAACAGCATTCCTAGTATTGCCTGAAATGTTCTTTTCCTCCACTACTAGTAAGTTTTTACTCATCTTAAGACTTGTAAAGGTCTAGGTCTGCTCCCTTCTGAACAACTCCCTCATCACCGGGGCAGAATCATCACTCCTTCCTTATACTCCTGGCATATAGCTGGCTTCACTGGGTGAATGTGTGGAACTGACTAAAGCCCCAGGTTTCCCCAACTCTGGCCCCTCAAACCCTAGGAAGGTGATAAATGATGGCATCTTCCCCTCCATCTTGGACCCAGAACTCAGAGCAAAGCAAAACTGCTATCCTTGGTCAGCTACTCACTGAAAATCAAGGGGATCATGTAGAAGGTACTTTATTGAGGTGATTAGGAGTACCCCCGGCCCAGCCTCAGCCCCCTCAGTACAGTCTCAAGGGTGGAAAGGACCAGGCCTCTGGGCTGCTCTGAGCCACTACCCAGGAGAGGCTGGGCAGTGGGGCAGGAGGGCTGGGGCTCCAGTCCAGGGCAGAGGTTTCAGGCAACAAGGGTGATGGTGGCTGAGGCAGGGGTTGTTGTGGCCCGACCCCCCAGGGCTGGGGAGGGGGTGGTGTGGCTACGAGCCAGATACTTTTCAGCAGGTCAAAGGCTGTTGGGGGGCCCCAGGCTGCCCCAGATGGTGAAGGCAACAAGGGCAAGGGTGGTGGCCAGGGACCTTTTGGCGGTGCCAGGCTCACCCTGTGCACCATGGGAGTGCTGGAGGTGTGAGAAATGGCAAAGGTAAGCTCCTTTGTCCTCCGTTGCCTCCTCTGCCTCCCCTCCCCTAGGGCCTGCTCGGGGCTGCTGATCCAGGAGGGTGTCATCCTTTGGCTTTCAGGGCCTCCAGGCTTGGTCCCTGGCACAAAGGAAAAAAGCATGGGGGACAGCTGAGCTAGAGCAGACAGCGGAAGGAGAATACAGGGAGCAGGAGGCAGGCTCACCTGGTAAGGGTGGATGGAAGTCATGGAGCACCAGGGTGAGGTCAGGCACACAGCCATGGCAGGACTGTAAGGTGCCCACGATGGCATCCCTGGCTTCTTGCACTAGGTTCCTCCTGGGGAAGGCCTGTGGCAGAATCAGCTGGCACTGCAGCTCCTCCAGCAGCTTTCCCAAGCCAAGGATCTCTGGGGGACTGGGTGGGCCTGGGCCCGAGCCTCTAGGAACCTGGTTCTCCTTGCCCCCTGACTGCAGGGCTGGTTCTTGGACCCGGCTTGGGCTTGGGGAGGGTTTGGTGGGGAATGAAGGGGTGCCTGGCTCCAGGGACTCACAGCTAAGCAGCCGTGCCACGTCCAGAGATTTCACTTCATGGTTGAAGAGACCCCAGTGCTCCCGGCTCAGCCGGCCCTGGGTTATGACCACAAGCTTGGGAGCGGTAGCGGCCACAGGGAGATCCTGACTGGCCACAGGAGGATCCTGACGGGTCAATGGCCGGCGGTTGCCCATCAGGGCCTCATTGCGCTCCCGCCTGGTCTTCCGACGGCGCACACGACCAGGTTTCTCAGGCCGCTGGAAAGGCTGGGGGGCTGGCCCCCGGGGGTCCATTGTGTCCTGGAAGAAAAAGCTAGGATGGTCATCGGTATACAGGTAATCAGGAACTAAAAGTGAACGGTGAGGGCACCTGGGTGGCTCAGTGGTTAGGCCGCTGCCTTCGGCTCAGGTCATGATCTCAGGGTCCTGGGATCGAGTCCCGCATCGGGCTCTCTGCTCAGCAGGGAGCCTGCTTCCTCCTCTCTCTCTCTCTGCCTGCCTCTCTGCCTGCCTCTCTGCCTACTTGTGATTTCTCTCTGTCAAATAAATAAATAAATAAATCTTTAAAAAATAATAAAATAAAATAAAAGTGAACGGTGAGATGAAGAGATGGTTTGGGGTGAGGTGGAAATACTACTTACAAAGATGAGATGGGAGTAAGATAGTGGGGAGGGAGCCACTGGCAAAGGCTTGGTCAGAGAGGTCGGGTGGGGTCAAGGGAGTCGCGGTGAATGGGAAGGTCCTTGGCTATGGATGTCAGGGAATAGAGAGGGTTACAGGGTGCCGGGACATAAGGAAATAGCTAAAAGATGGGGGGGGACGGGATCATGAGACCACAGATATCTGCTGAACCAGGAAGATATTGTGGACAGAGGAAAAATCCAAGGATAGAGGAGGTACTGGAGAATGCAGAAAGAGATGGCAAAGGGAGAAGGGCAGAAGAGATAAATAGCAGAAAAGAAGTTGGAGAGGCTGAGAAGACCTCGGTAAAGCAGAAGGGGCAACGGCGGAGCTACCAGGAACTGGGGCCTAGTCACAGGACCAGCCAGGTGGCCTAGGGTAGGAGACGAGGCCAGGGTGGGCAGTTGAGGTTAGGGAGGGAGGGTACGGTTGGTGGGGGCAGGGCGTGGAGCATCTCACCTTCTCCTGGACCAACGAACCCTGCCCCCTACCCACCCCACGTGGCTGTGGGGTGCAGTGGCTTCTTTTCCGCGGTAATCCTACCTCACCACGTACTGGGGTCTCTTCGGGGCCTCACGCTGGGCCTCCTGCGTACAACACGCATGCGTGTGCCCTCCCACTCACTCTAGCTTCCTGCTCGCGGACTTCTGGCTCCCGCCAGGCACGAGGCACCAGTGCCGGTTATAGTCCCACCCATTCCAGCCTTACTGTCAGAAACATCTCTCATTTGTCCTTAGACACCTCCCATCCACCAATTGGCTGTGAGGCCCACTGGGGCCCTCCCCCTTTCTGAGTGCTGATTGGTTCAGATGTCTATTAGCGGACTTTCTCTCTGGACAGTGCGATGAGGCGAGGCACAAGGGGAAAAGGGGCCATTGTAGCCTTTATGTGCAGCCGGTCACCAGGCAGTCACAGAATTCTTCCCCAGTGTGGAGTCATTCAGAACTTGGATCTGCAGTTAGGCTACCCAGCTTCAAATGCCCAAGCTGGCATGTTTGAGTTGTGTGACATGGAAAACTGTGTAACTGCCGAGACCCTCAGTGTCCTAATTTGTAAAATGGAGTTGGAAGGAGTACCTCCTTCTTCATGTGGTGGCTGTACGAAATGAGCCAATATACCTAACTTGAAACAGTTCTCGATTTGAATGAAATAAGTGCCTCAAAGCTGTTTATTGCTAAGCTTTGCTTCCAAAAGCCCTTCTCCACCTTTCCAATTTATCTATCTTGCTCCCTCAGACTTTTTTTTTTTTTTTTTTTTTTTAAGATGTATTTATCACGGGGCGTCTGGGTGGCTCAGTTAGTTGAGTGTCTGCCTTCGGCTCAGGTCATGATCTCAGGGTCCTGGAATTGTGATCCGCATTGGGCTCCCTGCTCAGTGGAGAGCTTGCTTGTCCCTCTCCCTATGCCCTTACCCCAGCTCATGCCCTCAAATTAATTATTATTATTATTATTATTATTATTATTATTTTTAAGTTGTATTTATCTAAAGAGAAAGCGAGCTTGAACAAGGGTGGGGCAGAAGGAGAGGGAGAGAGAATCCTCAAACAGGCTCCCTGCTGAGCGCAGAGCAGGACGCTCAGGACCCTGAGATCATGACCTGAACTGAAATCAAGAGTTGGCAGCTTAACTGACTGAGCCACCCAGGTGCCACCCCCGCCCTCCTGACACACATCCCCAAGTCTTTAAAATCAAGCTATGGCCAAAGTATTTCCCATGCCCTAATAAGCTACATTACCCATGTAATACTGCTTACCCAGTCTTCCTGACTTTTCAAGGCCTAACTCAAATACAACTAGGAAACCTCTCACACTCAGAGTCCTTCTCTTCCTCCTCCTCTACTCTCTTAATCACAACCTTGATCCTTCTCCCAGCTGTGTCTCATCTCTCTTCCCCAACACGCTGGGATGAGGCCAGGATCTGACCCATTCATTTAATATTCATCCAAGTTCTTGGTACTATGAGTCAGACCCTGTTTAGGCTAATGGATGGAGGCAAAACATTAACATGATAAATAGGACTATCTCGGTATCAACCTACCTAGAAAGAATCAACAGATGGAAAGGTTCCATCTGGGAGCAGAGCTACAGGAATATAACCAGGAAGTTTAGGATGGTTGGGGGTCCCTGAGAACAGGAAGAACTGGGAAGACTTGAGATTAATATGGGGCGTTGGGGGGCGACTTTAGGTGGCTTTGGCTATGGATGTAGGTTTCAGAGCCCAGACACATCTGTCGGTTTAGGGAGGGGAACGGAGGCCACGAATCTGCAAGATGAGCTGGGCGGGAGGGGCGCCAGGCTGGACCTGGGCCTTGTGGCATCTCTAGTTTCCTTTCTCTTTCTGCAGCTTCTGCTGCCCTCTTTGCAGCACCTGTGGTGTATGTAATGCAAAGATATGTAGTTTAGATTTTATGCCACAAAAACTGGTGTTTTTGAGAGGGGGTCTGGGATGGGGACACGAACATATAAGCTCACTAAAACTCTGGTGGTGCCTTAGCCTTACAAGTGAGGCTCTGCCCATTTTGCCATCTTCCTTTTTTCTCCCCACATAAGTAGAAAATGGGCGCGTCCCCTCCTAGCCAGGTGCGTACGAGTCACCCCCTCAAGGGATGCAGGAATGGACTCGTCCACTCACTCCCCTCCCCCAACCACCACGTGAATGAGACACAGAGCTGGTGATCTCTCACACACACACACACACACACAGCTGGTGATCTCTCTCTCTCTTTCTTTTTCTCACACACACCCACAGCTGGTGATACCTTCCGCACATTTCTCGCCCTATAGCAAACGGTTTCTACCCTCAAGGAAAGAGTCTAGATTCCACCCCACCCCACCCCCGCCAATTCTCGGCCTTTCAGGTAGCTCGCCCCTCCCCCTGACGCAGGTGCGGTGGTTTCTCCCTGCCCCCACGGGTGCTCCCTGTTCTCGCCTCGGTCCCCAGGCGCCCGGGTGCTCCTGCGGCCGCCGCCCGAGAAAGAGTGGCCTGGGCGGGAAGCGCTGGACGAGTCCACTGCATGACCGCCGCGGGGGAAGCGTGGGCTCCCGACTCTACCTCCCCTTCCAAGTGAAGGTTTCCGCTCCTGCAGAGGAGGCGGCGCCCGGGGTCCGGCGTTGTGCTCGCTGGACTGCGGGCGTCTGGACCCGCCATTGTTGCCGGGAAGGGAGGGGTGGGCGTGGCAGAGCTCCTCGGCCCACTCTCCCGGGTCGGCCCCGCTTGCCCATCCTGCAGGAGCCGCGGCGCCAAGATGAGCGGAGGGGAGAACCCGGCCAGCAAGCCCACGCCGGTGCAGGACGTGCAGGGCGACGGACGCTGGATGTCCCTGGTGAGCGACCCGGCCTGCGTACTCAGGAGTCCGGGAAGGGCCTCGGGAGAGCAGCTGTTGGGCGCCGCTCTCTGTACGTGATTAGGAAACCGGGCAATCGGGGTGGTGCTGCCAAAGGAAGCGGAACGTGGCGGGCCCAGAAGCGCGCGTGCCACGGACTCTCCCCTGTACCTCCCCATAGCACCATCGCTTCGTGGCCGACAGCAAAGATAAGGAACCCGAAGTCGTCTTTATCGGGGACTCGTTGGTCCAGCTAATGCACCAGTGCGAGGTGAGACCCGTCCCGGTCCCCCTGCCCCACCCCGGCCTGTGCCCTCACAGACACACCTGGATCAGAGTCTGAGGTACCCAAAATAGCCTCAGGCAGCATCCCACACCCAAAATCTTGGTGTAAGGTGCAACATTGTTCCGATGAGGAACTGTGTGACCTGTCAGATGGAGACTTTCTTGCAAGATTGCCTGAGGTGAGACTCTATTGTTTGCTTAAGAGAGTGCACAGCCCGAATGGATATTCACAAAGAATGGTTATCCACAAAGCCCTAGTGTTTCTGCGAATTGAAAGTCAACTGGAATAGCTCTCCACAAAGGGGGCTCAGTTGTGTTACCTTTCCACTAAGTGAGGTCAAACTGTAATGGTTTTCATCGGCTGTAAGGCTAGTAGTTGAGTGCATGACTCAAGCTGAATGGGTTTCCATAAAGCGAGTCTTGCTTCTATGAGTCTCCAGGAAAGGGAGACTAGACTAAGTTTGCATCAGGTGAGGTTTTGACCAAACTGCTTCCATAAGGCAGGGCCGGCTCTTCCTTGCTGACATTTGGTGCACACTCGGACAGAGGGCGGTGGTCCCTGCTGCTGTCGCCCCTGTGCCCACACCACTTCTTCCCACAGATCTGGCGGGAACTCTTTTCTCCTCTGCACGCACTTAACTTTGGCATTGGCAGTGATAGCACGCAACATGTGCTTTGGCGGCTGGAGAATGGGGAGCTGGAACACATCCGACCCAAGGTGAGCAGAGCTTGGGTGGGCAGCGAAAGCCCCCTATAAGCCTCCCCCTTTACCTCTGCTTCCTGCCTCTCTTTCCACAGATTGTGGTGGTCTGGGTGGGTACCAACAACCATGGGCACACAGCAGAGCAAGTGACTGGTGGCATCAAGGCCATTGTG
This sequence comes from Mustela lutreola, assembly GCF_030435805.1. NCBI lineage: Eukaryota > Metazoa > Chordata > Mammalia > Carnivora > Mustelidae > Mustela > Mustela lutreola. The sequence continues at coordinate 60,375,507 of NC_081305.1, read as the reverse complement.
GACCTGGTGAACCAGCGGCAGCCCCAGGCCCGCGTCGTGGTGCTGGTGAGATGTGTGGGGGGGTGTCAGGGAAAAGAGAATGGCAGTGGCCCAGGACCCCCTCAAGTGCAACCGCAGCTGGTTCTGGGGAGCAGGGCGGCAGAGCAGTGACTTTCAGGCAGAAGCTCACATCAAAGCTTGCTAGAGACCCAGCAGCTGCAGTTAAGGTCACGTTCAGGGACCTTAGCCTCTTTTGTTCAAGAAACTGCTGAAGGTTCTGGTAGTGTTGCCAAACCGAAAACAATTAGCCAGAAGTTGTCAGACATTCCCAGGGCAAATCCAGGCTCCATCACTTCTAGCCAGAACCTTTCCTCCTCAGAAAGAGGGATTGACCCTTTGCCAGGCTATTGATATTTTTAGGATTGATACTTGGAAAAGATACACCCAAAAGGTTCTTGCTGAATTGGGGTCTCAGATGCAGTATTGGGAATCATCCCGCTAATCCCCCACTTTCCCATCACTAGTGTATTGCACTGCTGGGGACTCTGTGGTGAGGGTGAACTGTTTGGCCCAGAGCACAGATGCCGGTAGGATGTCTCCTCACAACTCTTGGTGCCCTTCCTCAGGGCCTGCTTCCGAGGGGCCAGCACCCTAACCCACTTCGTGAGAAAAACCGACGGGTGAACGAGCTGGTCCGAGCAGCACTGGCTGGCCACCCACGAGCCCACTTCCTGGATGCCGACCCCGGCTTTGTGCACTCAGACGGTACCATAAGTCACCATGACATGTACGATTACCTGCACCTGAGCCGCCTGGGCTACACACCTGTCTGTCGAGCCCTGCACTCCCTGCTTCTGCATCTGCTGGCCCAAGATCAGGGCCAGGGGGTCGCCCTGCCAGAGGCCACACCCTAAGCATTCTCCCTCTCCAACATTAAATTTTCATTCCTCAGTCTCCCGTTTCTTCTTTTATGGGACAGCCCTTCTAGGTCCCTCGACCTCTGTGACCCTGGAGCTCTGGAGGGTATTTTGTTTCTGCCCAAAGCAGGGATCGGCCGATCCATCTAGGCCCTCTGGTTCTTGTGGAGTCTGGCAGGTTTCTACTACCAGTTACGCTAAACGCAGGCCCCACCCATCAGTAACACACTGGGTGAAGTCAGTTTGCCCACTCTACCCTATATAGTCAAGGTTAAGTAAGAATTCTGGAAACCTAGTGACCCAGCAGTCAAAGCCCAGCCAAAGCTGTCCTCCCCTCTTTACAGCAGATCTCCCCCAGGCTGGAACTTCTGGTGCTCTGGTCTCAGCTTAGATGCCACTTCCTGCAGAAGCCTCCTGACCCCCCCATTGCAGGTGGCCCTCCCTACACACAGGGCATGGGTTTTCACCTTGCCAGGGAGGCACAGTCCACAGGCTGGCCCTGCAGGGTGTAGCCCCAGAAAGGCTCCTGCTGCCTGGCTGCAGTGCTGGCTGGGGCCATGTGGGGGCAGCAAGAGGCAGCGAGAACAACACTACCCTGCCCCAGGTCCAGCTTCGGCTTCCAGGGTGAACTGCCCACATTGTAAGAGCCTCATCTCACACCTCCAAACCCCCTCCTGTTGGATGTCTGCGTAAGACGCAGAGTAGCCACAGTGATCCTCAAGCACCAGGGCCAGAAAGGCTGCTCAGTCCACAGTGAGCCGGGGTCCTCGGCCCACAGGGTACGACCTGGCATTGCTCCCTGCAGTGAGGGTTGTGTTGGGGGGGGGAGCAGACAGCTAGTGTATAGCTTCTTGCCCATCTGAAGGCAGGACCAGCACAACCCATACCCCTTCTCCCTGTAGAGTGGGCAGCCACACAGGTGTGTTAAACAGCTTTAATTTCGGTCATTTCGGCTTCTCGGCACAGTAAGAAATATTGCACATGATCAACATGTTTTGTTCTGGGGATGGGGACAAGGGTAGGGGGAATCACCTTCTTAGAAAGTACAACCCAAGTTGGGAGGGCAGAGGGGGTGGGGAGAGAACCCTCCCCAGGCCTGTGGCAAAGTGCAGGAGCCCCCACCCCAAACTAACCTGAGTCCAGCCCCTCTGGGGAAAAAAGGGGTGCATGAACTCCCCCTACTCCACAGGCACCTCCCTGTGGCCCAAGGCCCACACTACCCACCAGCTTGTAGCCCTCACATGAGCCATTTTGCATAAAGTACAAGTGAAAAGGTCTGAAGGTAACACACTCCAGGTTATATACACGGGCTCGGTGGAGGGAGACTGTGCCCCTGCTTCCCCTCAGCTGCCCCCCATCACAGGGAGAAAGCTGTGGGGAGAGGGGGATAGACAAGAGGAGCAGGCCTCATTCCGCCCAAAACTAAAAAGGACGAAATGGCTTTATTGGGGAGGAGGGAACCATCCTGCCCCCCCCCCCGATTCCTGCCACCTACATACTGTCCATATCCTGAGGGGCGTACTGTGGGTCCTGGGGTCTTCTCGGAGCCCTCACCTGCCTGTGGCAGCTGTGGAGGGGCCGGGGGGCGGGGGGGACGGCTGGGGGGGACCCTCCCAGCCAGGCTGTCCGGGACCCGGCTCTGGAGGTGGAGGCAGTGGCGGGGCAGCTGGAGCTGTGCCAGAGTCCGAGCCAGGTGAGGTGGGGTCAGGGCCCCCAGCAGGGCTGGGAGTGGGAACAGGGGCAGCAGCAGTGCCAGTGGGGGGCGGTCCAGGAAGGGAGGCCTCAGCTCCAGGGGGCTGCTCCGTGGGAGTGGCCGCCTGCATGATCTTCTGGCGCACCTCACGGATCTTCAACTGCAGACACACCTTGGAGGGGAAGATGTCTGCGTAGCGGGCCTGGAAAGCTGCCGTGGCCTGGGCTGGGGACAGAAGGACAGTGGGGGGTGGGGAGGCCAGGGTGAGAGGAGCAGGCAGGACCTCTGCAAGTGCCCGCCAAGACGCGGAGCCACACTCACCTGATGGGAAGAAGCCATGGTCCTGGAAGAGCTGCATGACCAGGGCCCGGCGCTGGTCCAGGGTACGCCGCAGGGAAGAGTATGGCACCTTCTCATATTCCAGCTCCCCGAGCACATCCTCCGCTTCCGTACCTGGGAGTGGAGCAGGCAGCAGGGTCTTGGGGACTGCGGCAGCCAGCCCCTGCCCCGCCTGAAGTGTCCACCCAGCCCTCACCAAATTCTCTTCCCTAGCAGAGTTCAGAGAGGGCACCTGCCTCTGGACCCTATCAGACTCCAGAACCCCCCCAATCCATCCTTGACCCGCCATCCTTCCTCTCGGCGACATCCACCCCACCTCTCCTCTGTAACCCCATCTCCAAGACCCCACCCTTCCTGCAGGTGCTGGGTCCCCCATAGCTCCGCCTGCCTCGGTGCCAGCACCTGTACGGTCGAAGGTAAAGATGTCCCCCTCGCACTTGGCACTCTTGGGGGTGTTGGGCTCTGAGCTGCAGCTGGAGCGTCTCCTCATCTTGCGTTTCGGCGAGGTGGGGTCTTCGGGGGCCGAGTCCAGGTCTGGTCCAACAGAAGCAGGCTCAGCAGAGGTGGCCCCCATCTGTCCCCCACCTTCCCCTGGTGGCCCGCACTCGCCTACCGGTGGAGTTCTTCCTCTTCTTGCGGTAGGAGCCCAGGATGGCCCGGGGCGAAGTGGCCAGAGACTGCAGGGTGGGCGAAGGCAGCACCTCCTCAGGCCGGAACTCAGGCAGCTCAGCAAAGCGCTCTTCAAAGTCCACCTCTGACAGGACCCTGCTGGAGAGCCAGCAGGGTCACCTCCACCGTCCCAGGCTGCAGCTGCCCCCCTCTCTTGCCAGCCCCGCACACGCTGCCGCAGACCCCAGCCCATGCTCACTTGTCCACAGAGTCAAAGGTCTTCTTCAGGGGCGGGGGCCGCACCTTCACCTTCTTGCCGGTACCAGCGGCCTCCTTGCGCTCAGGGGTGTCCCCGGCTGCCCTCCCACTGCTGCCCTCGCTGCTGCTGCTGCCACTGCCGCCAGGGGCTGAAGCCGGAGCTGGCGCTGGGCTGGGAGGGGTGGGAGGCTCCCCACGGGTCTCCAGACCCAGCCCAGGGACTCGCCAGTCTGAAGACGAAGAGCTGGGGAATTTGCTGGCCTGGGGTAGGGATAGCAGAGAGATGGAGAATACTGGATTCAGACTCAGTGGTGCAAAACTCAGAACAACAAAGAGGTAGGACGCTGATTGACCCAGACATAGAGTCTTGGAGAAGACTCCGTCATACAGTCAAGCAAAAGGAACATAGGAGGCCCCGCTCCACCACAACCCCCACCCCCGGGGGAAAACAAGAACATGGGTCATACAGGTGTGCAGGGAACGGAAATGGAGCAGAAAAGCAGATAATGGGCTGAAACGCAGAGCCAGGCAGCAACAGGAGCCCCTGGGGCCTGCTGAGCGCTCACCACAGTCTCAGGGCCCTTGCTGCTTGTCCGCTCCTCAGCAGGCGGGGGAGGCGGGGGGCTGCTCCGGGCCATGGGAGCCCAGGTCTCTGGGGGTGGTGGAGGGGCCGGTGTCGTAGGCTGCCCCTCAAGCTCAGACTCAGTGGGAGGGGGCTCCCGGGCTGGGCCAGGCTCCAAGGGCTGCCGAGCTGCAGGGCCTGACCGCCCAGGGGCACCTGCCTCAAAGGAACCCACGGGAATGCTGGCAATGGCAGCCTTCACTTTCTGGGGGGCCTTGGGGGTGGGCCGCTGGGCCTTGGGGGCCACTAAGCTGTAGGTCATGGAGCCTGCTGGTGGGGAAAAAAAGCATTTGCTGAGCCAGGCCTGTCTGGAGCCCTTCTCCTGAGTCCCCCAACTCACCCCACCCTGGGCTGGCCCAACACCCACCTGAAGCATTAGGGAAAGGGCTAGTAGGGGCCGGGGTGGCAGTAGCAGGGGCTGGTGGACCCTTCGGCAGGATGGTGGCAGCAGGTGGGGTGCTAGTGGCCACGGTGTAGACCAGACCTGGGGGAGCCTGGGATGGCTGGGCTAGGGTTGCAGAGGAGGTGGGTGCAGGGCTGCCAGGGTAAAATGCAGTGATGACGGGACCTCCGGGGGCTGTGCAGGCTGGCGGCAGCTGGGGGCTGGGCACTGGCGACACGCCCACCTGGCCAGGAGCCAGCAATGGAGCTTGGCCTGCAGGGACGGAGACACAGGAGAGGCAGGGGCCCCAGTTAGGGCCTGGGCTGCCTCTGCACCACCCTGGGTCCCCAGCTCTACCTGCCACACTGCCCCTCACCTGAAAGCAGGGGCTGCACAAAGGCAGGTCCACTGGGCCCCAGCGAGGTGAAGCCTAGGGCTACCGAGCTCGTGGGCCCATATGAGGTGACTGTTCCAGCCTGGCTGGACGTAGGGCTGGTGCCCAAGGGCAAGGCGTGCCCACCCGCTGACTGCACGTAGGTGATTCTGCGGCAAGGAGAGGAAGGGGGAGGAGTGAGGTGAGCTGCCCACCCCTGCCAGACCCTTCTCTGGCCTGGCCTCCAGGTGAGGGCTCAGCTGCCATTACCTGGTAGAGGAGGGCAGCAGGACCTTCTGAGGCTGGGAGGTGGGTCCGGAGAGTGTGGCTGGGCTGAGGGGCGGCACCAGGCCACTGGGTGTGCTGACAGGCACCGGAGTCAGCTGAATGATCTGTGGGCAAGGGCACCCACAGGCTGGGGTGAGCTGGGGATTTGGAAATGGGATGGGAGGGTGACCCAGACCTAGAAAGGTGGGTCTCAGCAAAGACAGGGAACACAAAATTTAGAATTAAGACAGAAAGGAACAAAGAAAACAGCAAGGCATGTGAAACACAAAGGCACAAGGTACAGACACTGAGAGCAGAATCGAGATGCACACAGACACCGAAGTACGCAGAAAAACACACTCACAGTCCTAGAGACAGTTCAAGAAAGACATATGAAAAGGGAAAAAAGCACGAGAGATCAAAGGAAAGACACAGACAACATGGCACAGAAACCAACACCCAGGAGGGGAGGAGACAGGAACAGGAGCCAGGATGCCCTTACCTTGCTGGGTGGCTGGGCCCCATTCTGCAAAGGTACTGAGAAAGGCGGGCTCACCAGGGGCAGTGGCTGGCCAGCCCCTCCACCCCGCACGGACATGCTAGGGGCCGCCAGGGGCACCAGTACCTTCCCAGGCAGCAGCTGAGCTGAGCCACCCGAGGGCGGAGCCTGTACAGGAGACACCGACTGGGCTGCAAAGGGAGAGAGAAGTTGCCAGACAGCTACAAAGGCCTGGGGCCCCTCTCCTTCCCCACTCAGCCCAAGCCTCACCTTTGGGGGGCGGGGCAGAGGGTACGGACTGCAGGATGGGGATGCCAGGGGTGGGTGCGGTGGCCGCCAGAACTTTGCCGTTGGTGGAGGTGCCCGGGGGGAGGGTGAAACGGATGCTGGTGGTTGGTGCGGGGCCGCCAGGAGCTGCTGCCTTGGTCCCAGGGGCTGGTGCCGGGGCAGGCGCCACCTGAAGCTGCTGGGGCAGCGTGGGTAGGATGTACTGCACCTGGGTGATTCCCCCAGCCTTGCCCAAGGTGCCCGGCTGCAAGATGCCCAGGGGCACTGGCCCATTGGGGCCACTCCCAGCGCCTGCTCCAGAGCCTGTGGTGGCTCCACTGCCAGGGGCCCCCTGGGCTATGAACTGAACAGCAGGGGGCGCTGGGGCACCATAACCCGGTGTGCCCACCAGCAGGTTGGTGACTGTGGCAGGGGCCTTTCCCACAGTACCAAGGAGGGGCCCAGCCACCAGGTGCGGGGCCGGCGAGGAGGCTGCTGCCGACTTCTTGTCCGAGTACACTAAGCTTACACCCAACGGGGAGCTCCCTGGCGCCCGGGACCCCGTGACCGGCTCAGTCCTGGCACCCACAGTGTCATTTGGAGATGCCTCAGCCCGGCCAGAGGTAGGGAAGGGCTTAGAGGCGATGGGCACAGGAGTGCTACTGACGGGCCGCACCACGTTGGTGACCATGGTAGCAGCTGGGCGGGACAGGGGGGCTGTTGGGGCCCCATAGGCCAGTGACGGGGCTGGGGCCGAGGGCATGCGGGTTCCGCTGCCTTCCCGTTCCTCCTTATTTGGGGGCAGGACCAGCGTCTGCAGGACACTTCCTCCCCCGCCGGGAGGTGCTGCAATGACTGAGGGGCCTGGTGGCTCCAGGCCTCCCACACTTTCAGGTCTCTTGCGCCGGAAGGCGGCAGGATCCGATGGGAGGAACCGGGTGGCCTTGGAAGGTGTCCCTGGGCCCCCAGCCCCAGGAGGTGGGGGTCGTAGTGGGCCTGCCGTGCTGCCCTGACCTGACTCCTGGGCCTTGAAGGTCCCTGAGCCCAGTGGGAAGGAGGTGGCGGCTGAGACTGAGGAGGAGGCAGGTGAGGACGAGGACGACGAAGGGGTGGGCCCGTAGCCTTTGCCAAAGGCTGGAGGTGATGGATCCGGGGGCCCTGGGGGCTCAGGGTCCAACGGTGGGCGGCAGTGGGTGAAGGAGGAACGAATCACGGGCGAGAACACCTTCTGGCCAAAACCCTAGGTGGAAGGAGGGGACACAACCACATCAAGGGAGCCCGGACACCCACAACCTGACCATCCCTCTCCTGCCTGGCAGCAAGGCCGGCTGAAGGCCTCAGTTCACCCAGTCTGTGACCCAATTCACCATGGGGTGAGGAGCTTGCCCTCTTTGGGCCTTAATCTCTCTGTAGTGATGCACACAAGAGCACACACCTCCCCTTCCTGGGACCGTGACGAGACAAAAGCAATTCCCCAACTCTCACCTTGCTGCCCTCTGGGTCCTCCCCAGAGCTGTCTCCGCTCTCGCTATCAGTCACCCGCTCCTTGCACTTAAGGTCAATGTCAGTGGCGCCGAAGCCATCATCAGCTGAGGGAGCGAAGAGTATTGGCAGAAGTGCTGGGTGTAAGACTGTCCAGGAGGAACAGCAGGGAGCCCGGGCCCTTACCTTAACCCCTTTTTGCCAGCAGTAACTATTGTTCAAGAATGTTGTTCCTCTACCTAGGGTGTGCCCACCTGCCCACCGGGGGAGCCTAAGAGCATGCAGGTACCACCACCTAACACTGTGCCCCATGGCCTGACCATCCACGCCCCTGTCATCCTGGTTTCCTGCCTGGCCAGGAGCTTCCCAAGGGCAAGGCTGGGCTTACTCAGTTGGGCCTGAGCTGAACATGCCTGCAGTCATAAACAAACATGCAAGACAAGAAAGAAGAGCCTGAGACCTAGATCAACTCTTTGCCCACCCCCCCAAACCTTAGCCTGCTGTTCTCTGGGCAGGATTCTAGGCCCTGCAACTGCTCACCAATGACATCATCGTCTCCCTCCTCCTCACAGATGACCATGCGTTCCTCGTCACTGGTCATGTCCTCACTGGCTGCACGCTGGGAACGGGAGGCCCGGGTGGGCAGCAGCGGGGGTCGCCCGCCAGCCGCCAGGGCACCTCCCTCACCAGAGGCTGAGAAGGGGCCTGGAGCCCCATACTGGGTGGAAGGCTTTGGACCAGAATAGGATGCGGGGCCGGATACCATCTGCAGGGCGGGCACCAGGAGAGTTCAGTGGGGGCCATCACCTGGGGGCAGCCCTCCCTGCCCAGCTCCCCTGCCCCCAGACCTGAGTCAGTTCCTGTAGTGCCTGGCTATCTACTTCCCCACCATCCAGGCTGTGGACCCCACTGTGGGAGAAGGCTCGGGGCCGGGCCGAGCCAGGTCCCCCCACTGTGTGCAGACGCTCTGTCCCACAGGAACCACTCCCTGGAGCCTTGGTATCCGAGCTCAGGAGTGTCTGGGCTGCGACGGAGAGGAGCTCCGAGGACACTGCACAATATAAGGAGAGAGGTGTCACAGAGTCAAGAAGTCTTTTAGCGGCACCCAGGCTGTCCACACATATCTCTAGGTCCTGAGCAAAAGAAGTTTGAAAGTCCTGGGCTACCTGGGAGCCACCAGCCTGGCATTTTCTAAGGGACTGTTCCTCAGGAAGCAGGCCTTCTCTGAAGGTCGTGTGACGCTCGCTTGCTAATAACCATGGACCTGAGTCTCCATCCCCAGATCACAGAGAGGAAGCAACCCCACCTTCAGAGAACTGCAGGCCCGAACCCACAGGTCACTCTAAAAACATGCCTCAGAACAGTACTACGCAGGTGAGACACTCTGTCAGCAAAAGCAGCCAACGAGGGGCTTCCAACTATGGTTCTGGAAATCAACCAAACTGGGGTTTAAGCTTTGGCTCTACCATTTACTAGTCTTCTACAAATTCCAACAAGTGACTCTGCCTAAGTCTCACTTTCCTTTTTTTTTTTTTTTTTTTTAAGACTTTATCTGTCAGAGACAACACAAGCAGGACAAGCAGCAGGCACAAAGGGAGGGAGATGCAGGCTCCCCCACTGAGGAGCGAGCCTGATGTGGGGCTCAATCCCAGAACCCTGGGATCATGACCTGAGCCAAAGGCAACCGTTTAACTGAGCCCCCCAGGCGCCCTGAGTCTGTCTTCTCATCTGGAAAACGAGGGTATGACTTTCAGAAATAGAGCTTATACTCCCCTTGGTGCCTGGCATGTAGTAAATGCTCAGTAAATGACAACTGATAGTGAAAAGACTGCCTGGGAACTCTATCTGTCTGGACCTCCCTGGCTCTTTTATTTGAGAAAACTACCAGTTCCCTTATGGGTAAGGGTCTTCAAATGAAATGACAGCACATAGGGTTCTGGGGTAGGGGCTGAGCAAACAAAGGGGTAGCTGGCACCTCTCAGGGAAGAAGGGGGCAGGACAAGTCAACCAAGGAGCCAACCAACCTCCAGGGGCAGCGGCAGTCCCCGTCTCCGACATGCTCCGCTCCCGAGTCTCCTTGTGTCCTCCTGCTAGCCCCAGGCTCGCAGGCTTGGCCTCTGAGCTGGACTTCTTCCGGTCCTTGTTGCACCACTTCCAGTCTGGGTGAGCCTTAAAGTGGGCCTCTTTCACCTGGCGGGAGAGAAAGGAGGGACCCTCCACTCACTTACCCCACCAGAGGAAGCTGGGGAGGAGCCAAGCGGAAGAGGCATTACCTGGAAGGCCAGGTCATGGTACTTCTGCTTCTCCTTGGGCCCCAGGGCGTACCACCACTCGCCCAGAATCTTGCTGACGGTCCGGTTGTCCTGGTTGGGGTGACGCTGGTGGACCAGGGCCCGGTGCCGCTTGCTGAAGATCATGAAGGCGTTCATGGGCCGCCGAATATGGTCCTTCTCCCGCTGCAGCACACAGAGGCCCGAGTGAGATGTTAGAACCACAAAACAGACTTGGGCAGCCAGAGGGCAAGCTGGGGACAGGTATAGAGATGAGGTACCTTGTTGGGGCTGCGTCCATCCTTCTCCGAAGAGGAGTCTCGTTCCTTTGGCAGGGCACTGAGGGACTGGGTCCGGCGTTTCCCGGGTGGCAGGGGCAACTGGATCTCGGGAGACATGATGGAGAGGAAGCTGTGGCGGGAGTGGCAGGGACAGTGAGGGCCCCATCTCTGGTCACCATCCCTTCCCACTTCCCAAGTCTCGTGGCACTCACGCATCATCATGGTCACTCTCCGTCTCGCTGTCCAGCCGGGGCTCTCCTGGAGGACCAGGGGCCTCCTCCTCAGTGGTGGGAGGGGGACCCTTTCCAGGTTCCACCACCCCCAAAGTGTGGGGGGGTCCGGGCCCTGGGCTCTCAGGGCAGGTGGCTCCAGGGGGCCGCCCAGGGTCAGCACTCCCTGTCCCACCTGGTGGCTGCTCATGAGCCACAGCCGCCGACTCAGCAGGTTCTAGGGGCAGAGAGGCAGGTCAGAGGGCTCCTGGGCTCCCTGGACGCTATCCTCATGTGTTCTGCAGCCCCCCACTCCTTACCTTTGCTCTGGGTGGAGGCCACTGGGTGGCTGGCAGGTTGCTGGGCCTCACTTGGCTGCACAGAGGGGTCGGGCTGGCTGGGGGCCAGAAAAGGGACTAAGGAGTGCCAGGGGAACACGGCAACAGAGCGAGGTTCCACATTTGTCCACACTGTGGGAAGAAGCCAGCTAAGCTGTGCAGCAGGAAACCTTGGCCTTGAACCCCAACTCAAGCTCATTTCCACTCTGGATGAGGTGGCTCCACGCCTCCTTCACACCCCCTTCCACTATTCCAGAGCCCCGTGGGCTCATGCGTGCAACATCACTTCAGGAAAAACTCCTCTCTGTACGATTCCGAGGTTTATACGAAAGAAAACAGAAGCTGGGAAGGGAAATAGGCCTCACGCCCCATTCCCTCCCCCCACCTCCACCAGCCCTGCCACCAGGGACCAGGCCAGAGGAATGACTGGCTCCTGTCACAAACCAGGCCATGTTCAACTGCCATCTCATACTCCCAAGGCCCCAAAACCTGAGCAGGGCTAGGAACTCTCCCCAGTCATGCCACATTCCCAGCACCCTGACAGCCCCTCATCTTCACCTCCTACTCCCTTTTTCTCTCTTGAGGAGACCATGCTTGGTTTCCCCTTCTCTTTCCTCTCCATTACCCACAAGGTGTGGGGTCTTAAGTCTTTCTCCTTGCCTCTCTCCCCATAGCACAAACCCCAAGGAGCCAGACCTGCCTTTCCCGGGCTGGGCACAGGTGGCTCCAGTGTCTCCCCTGTCCCTTAACAGAATCTACTGCCCACAAAGAGGTCTCCCAGCCCCCCTCCCTCTCAAGCTCTGAGCTTATCTTGGGTGCAGCGTCCAGCGTCTTTGCCCAAAAAGGGGAGGGTGTGGTAAACCCTTTGGAAGAAAAGGCACAGACAATGAGGCAGACAAGAGAACTGTTACAAGTCTGTGCCCAAGGAAGACAAAAGTGCCAGGTGTTTTCTTGAGAATTTTCACAGGAAACCATTTCCCTCCCAGAAGAGCAGTTCCAGGGGTCCCACCTTCTGCCCCAGGAGCTGGGTGGTAGCAGGGTTAAGCCCTGGGCTGGGACCCATCCCTGGCAGGACTCCTAGAGCAGGCCTAGGTTAGGAGTGGGCTGTCCTCTCATTGCTGGCTCCCTGGGGGAAGTGGAACCAGCTGAGGAGGCCCCTGTGAGGGAAGACGATGAAGAGAGAAGGGAAACGCCCTAGCCTTGGTCTCCATCATTCCTGGCCTCCCCCTGATCTGGATCAATCTGACCTGGGATGACCCCTCTATGCCTTCAAAAGCCTGGACTAAGAAAGCTCTATAGAAGAGGCTAGCCTCGAGACCTCATTCTGCAAGGGGCTGACAAAAGAAAAAGTAGACGTCAAGTCAACAGAGGAGGGATAAGGAAGCCAACACTAGAGGGGGTCTCAAGACACTCTAAGAACCCTGTCCCCAATCCCTGGGGCACTGGGGACCACAAAAGCCTGCTCAGCCCTCCAACCCCAAGGACCTCAACCTGTCCCTCTCTTCACCAAGATCTTTCTCATTGGGCCTCCTCATCTGCTGGGTGCGGAAGAAGGGGACCAGCAGACAATGGGGGAAGAGTCCTTTAGTCCTGCCCCTCAAGTCCTCTTCAGTGTACTATGGTCCAGGTTCTTGGATCCCTCTTTCTGCCTCTCCAAAGCACACCACACACACTCCAGCCCATCACTCTGCTCTAAGCAAGCAGTACCTCACTCACTTCCCAAACCCTGTTCTTAGCCCCACTACTCCATCACATTCCCTTCCCCCTCTCTTCCACACCTAAGACCAGCAGGTCTCATGCTGCCCCTATCCTGATCTATGCTCCCAACCCAGTTACTCTGCACCCCTCACCTCCAATGACAACGGACCGTGCCACCCCATTACCCAAACACCACAGCTGTCCCCAGCTACTCCCCTCGCCTCACTCCCATCACTCCCGCTACACTCCCACCTGCCGTCACTAACCGCTTGGCCCAGCTGAGCTCTGTAACTTTCCCGTCACCCCTGTACTCCGCCTCTATCACTCTCGTACTAGACCCCTATCACCATTACGCCGCACTTAGCACCCCAACACCCTGACCCCTGCAGTCCCAGGGCCCAGGCTCTACTGACCGAACATGCCGAGGCCACGGGAGGCCGCGCCGGACGCGGGCACCAGGGGCCTGTGGGCTGAGTACATGGTCCGGCGCGGGGGGGCCCGGCCGGGGCTCGAGCCTCCTCAGCGGCCGCCGCCACTCCGCCCGCCGCCGGCTCCTCGGCCGTTGCCGCTCGGGCCCGGGGGGAGCTGGAGGCCGTCGCCGCATGCCCCCCCCGCCGCCCCCCTCCGGCCGCCCCCCTCGGGGGGGGGGTCTCTGCCGGGCGCGCCTGCGCACAGCGCCGCCTGCCTCCCGCCGCCCGGGGGGCGGGGGAGGTCAGAGCGCGCCGGCCCCGCCCCGCCCCCTGGCGCGCGCGGGGGCCGTCACGGGGCGCGCGGCACAGGGGCCATCGGCGCCGCCCCCTCCCTCTCCCTCCTCCCGCTTGGTGCCCGGCGGGCGGGGCAGGCGGGGCAGGCGGGGCGGGGCGCGGCGCGCGTGCGCGGGGGTGGCCCCCTCCCTTCTCCTCTCGCTGGCTCGCTCCCTCCCTCCCTCGCAGCTCCGGCGGGTAACGGCTCTGGCCCCGCGCGCCCCGGCTGCCGGTGCTGCCGCCCCGCCTTTCCGGGCTCCGGGCCCGCGGCTCAGCGCCGGGTCGACCTTCGGCTCCGAGCGGCCAGACGGACCAGCGTGCGTGCGTCCGTGCGCTCCGAGCGAGCCCCGCGCAGAGCCACCGCCGCCTCCCCGCCCCGCCACTACTACGCGCTCCCCTCCCCCCGCCGCACCTCCCCCCGCCCCTTCTCCGCTTCCCCCGCGGCCTTCCGCGCAAGCCCGGCCCCCCGCGCGTGAGCCCATTGGCTGCCGCCGCCGCGCGCGGGTCAGGCCCCGCCGCGCCCGCCCCCATTGGCCGCCCCGGGGGAACGTCAGTCATATGCAAATAAGGAAAGGGCGGGGCGGGCTCCGGTTGGCCCCAAGCCGGCCCGGGGCGGGACCGCGGGAGGAGGGTGGCAGGGAGGGCGCACTGCAGTAAAGGCAGCGAGCCAGGGGGGCGGTTCACGGCACCGTGCTGCGGAGGCCCCGGGGTTGTGTGTGGCGCTACGTGTGTCCAGTCCACGCGAAGAACACGCTCATGCGCGGCTTGGCCCGCCTCCCTCACGGCTCCGCAGGCCAGAAGAACTGCGCGGTAGGGCTACGCGAGCCACCGGGAGCCCTTACCAACTCAACACCAGCAGACTCTTCCCCCACCACACACTCACACACACACACACACACCCTTTCATAGACAGAGTTTTCCTACCACACCCATTATTTCATACACATCCCACGGTACTATGTACCCTTGGCCTTACACTCACACTGGCACACACGAAGTCACACACCTTGAACACCTGCTCACATGTCTGTACAACCTCCCACACTCCGGGTCCCTCACTCTCCAGCCATCCTCACACACTTGTTCTCACCCATCCTCCATATCACCCATTTCATACACGCCTTGTCATACATGCTCACCAACGCACATTCTCACTGCCAGCCCACATGAATCATCATACAAAAAACATATCAAACAGGCAGCATTATCTCACACATCTAATCACAAGTGCTGCTTGTCCATCACACACACTACACACCCCACATCCCTCCCACACAACCACACACACTCTTCCATCTTCACACACCCTCATGTGGCCTTCCTGGCCAACTCCCGTCCCCAGTACAGGCTAACTCTCACAGATGCCATTGTACTGACCCCCCACACACTACCTAAACTTAGCCCAGTAAGCACTACTTCAATACCCTGGCCCCCCAGGGATACAGAGCACCATGGTCACTCACTGGCCTGACACTCAGCAGCCACCTGGGACCCTCCACCTCACAGTAAGGCAGTAGGAGGCAAGCAGGGGTGGGGGCACAGAGCACTACCATGGGCTGGCCCTGCCACTCTAGGCTGGAAGCTACCCTTCCAGAAAGGGGCCAGGAGGAAGAAAGGAAATGAACACTGGGGCTTCAGTGTGCTGGGAGCTTGAATGTATTATACTGCTCATTGAATCCTCACATCCACTAGGGAGGTACACTTTATTATGCCCATTGTTCAGATGAAAAAATGAGGCTCAGAGAAACTGAATAAATTGTGCAAGATCATCCCTCCAGAACCTAACAGCCCAGTGCTCCAACTCAGCTGCTCTTTCCACTACTGAAAATTTAACCTCGGGGTGGACCCTGGCAGACACTCGCAGACCTCCAGGAATATGGTCAGACAAGGATACAAAGAACTACAGAAAGGCCAGAGAGGGGCGCCTGGGTGGCTCATTGGTTTGGGCCGCTGCCTTCGGCTCGCCCAGGGTCCTGGGATGGAGCCCCCGCATCGGGCTTTCTGCTCAGCAGGGAGCCTGCTTCCTCCCCTCTCTCTGCCTGCTTCTCTGCCTGCTTGTCATCTCTCTCTGTCAAATAAATAAATAAAAAATCTTAAAAAAAAAAAAAAAAGAAAGGCCAGAGAGTACCCACAGAGACATATGCAAGAGTCTAGGGTCCACCAGGGAGAGAGGCAGAGGCTCTGGATCACTCAAGATGGGCCTGGGGGTCACATCCAGTAGAGGCAGAGGCCTGGGGTCACACCCAGGCAGCTTTTAAAAGTTGCACAACCCCCGATGGACAAAGAGTGGGCTCCTACACAGGTGGAGTCAGCGACAAGCACAAACAAATCCCTTTCCCAGCCTGTTCCGTCCACTGATAGAGCCAAAGGCATGGAAAGGGTACAGAAACCAGTAATCTGGGCCCAGAGGGGAAGGGAAGGTCCATAGCCCTCTGACCTCCAGAGACTGCAGGGCCAGACACTTGGCTGTGAGCCTGGAGGGGGCCACTGGAGGGACTATTAGGTGACTGCCCCCTCCTCCCTATGCAGCCCCAGACTCAGACCCTCCATTACCTCACTGCCCCAGGGACTGCAACGTGAGGCAGAAATCAAGGCTGAAATCAATGTGGCCCGCTATCTCCCCACTGCTGCCCCCTTCTCTCCCTTCTCTCCCCACCGGTGAGTCACCTACTGAAAATTAACCCCTTCCCTACTGCAATGCAGCCCAGGACAGAGCTCGGAGAAACACTGCCCACAGTTCCCCTACTTCTGTAGGGTGAGAAAAAGAGCAAGGCCTGGCATAGCAGGGAAAGAGGGCCCCACACATCTGAGAGGGTTGCACATCTGGTAGAAGACACAGTGCCCACATAGGAGGGATGGGAAGAGGCCCCTTACAGGGTAGGGAACAGCCAAGTGGGGACCCAGCCTGGCAGGGAGGGGCCGGAATCTGGGCGGGAAGGGCCCCCCTGCCCTGGGCACTGGGCCAGCCCTATACTTAGCTTCCATTGTTCAGAGTGGAGGAACCCTGGGTGGGGGTGATTAGAAGTGGAGAAGAGGGAGCAGGTCCTAACCCCAGACAGCTCCATCTCTCCAGCCATCCTCAACCCTAACTGGGGCCTCCCTAATTGGGAAAGGCTGAGGGGGTTTCCCAAACCAGGGCCCCAGCCCCATCTGAGAGGAGGTGCAACACCATCCTTCACTCAAAGCAGGTACCCCCTACACCACCCACCACCAATTTCACAAAAGGTTTGGCGCCAAACATCCCCCGCAGCACTACCCCACACCCTAGTCCAGGGACAGGGAGCCCAGACAGAGACACCAACTGCCACCCAGGGTGGCACAGGCTGAGGCCTGCCCAGAGGTCTGGGGCTTACAGCCAGGGATGCTGACAGACTGAGGGACAAGCAAACACACTCTGAACTCACGGGCCCATTTATTGAGCCCCAGAGGCACCGCGCCCCTGTCCCCCGCAGCTCCCCACCCTGCTCTACAGGCCTGGGTCCCCGCCTTGGCTCACCACCCCGGTGTCCCCAGCTCCCCTCACCCGCTCTCCACATACACACCCACCTACCCACCCACCCCGGGCGGCGTCGGCGACGGCCAGGGTTGCCTGGGGAACGAGCCCAGGATTGGGCTGGTGCCGCTCCGGAGGGATGGGGGCCTAAAAATAGCGCCGGGGTGAGTCAGTGTGAGTGGGGCTGGGGTAGGCAGGGGGACTAGGAGGGAAAGAGGCAGGCGAGAGGTGTGGGGGAGGGTCCCCAGGGATTGGGAGACGGACTGTGATAGGACGGGGGGGGGGGGGGCATGTGGGTTTGGGGGTGGAAAGGGGCGGGGGTGTGGGGGAGTGTACAGACACCCAGGCTTGAGAGGGCTGGTCGGCGCGGACTGAGGGAGGCACCCCAACCCGGGCGGAGGAGGGGGCGCCGCCCTGCGTTCTTCTCCCCTCCCCGCGCTCACGAGATTTTCCACTCGCCGCCTGGCCCCCAGCCAGCCCCCGGCGGGCCCCACAAAGCCGCTTTGTGCTGGGAGGGCGGGCGGGCGCCCGGCCGGCCTGACACCCACGCAGGCCGCGGCGGGGCACTGGCCAGCTGGCACCCGAGCTGTCTGCGGGGGACGGGGGGTCACCCACCCCGAGGGCGCGGCCGCTTAAGGGTTAATGGCGCAACGGAGGGGGGTGGTCTCGGCCAATCAGCGTCGGCAGACGCGTAGGCAGCCAATGGAAAAGACGGAGGCCCGTCGCCCGGGGCCTACCCCTGGGGCGCGGGAATCCATGCCCCTCCTTGCGGACAGGGCCGGGGCACGGCCCTCAGGGTACGGGTCCGGATCTGCAAAGTCCGGGTGCACCCTGTTTCCTCGGCTGCTTCGCAAGAAAAAGGTTCAAAGGGGTTTAGAATCTTGCATTCAGGTGGAGGCACGGTCGGGATTTGAACCCAGGTGTGCCTGGTCTCAATCAGCTTTGCTGCGGAAACAGGGAGACAGGGGTTCCCTGGCCCAGGCCCCCGTGGGGAGCGGGAATAGGGGACGGGGTGCGGGCGGAGGAGGCGGCGCGGCGGGCTAAGGTCCAGCCGCCTGTGGTGCAGCCGCTGCCGCCGGTGGTAATGGGAGCCAGACGCCGTCGCCGCCGCTAATGCGCCTCCCTCCAGGCCACTAATGGAGCCA
The DNA here is from genome assembly GCF_030435805.1 of Mustela lutreola. Lineage (NCBI taxonomy): Eukaryota > Metazoa > Chordata > Mammalia > Carnivora > Mustelidae > Mustela > Mustela lutreola. The sequence goes on along the minus strand of NC_081305.1, from coordinate 60,357,643 downwards.
TTAATGCCGGGGCGCCGGGGGCTCCGGGCCGCACCCCCCCCCGCCCCGCGCATGCGCGCGCCCGCGACCCCCGCCGTTCACCGCGGCCACCGCCGCCAGGAGGCAGCCTACCCCTTACAGCTCCCGCTGCTGGGGTCTCTTTAGGGAAGTCTCTAAGATTGACTACCGCTATCTCAAAAACGCCCCTTCTCTTCTCTCCTGGCAGGTCATCCTCTTCTTCCCAGCCTAGGCCTCCTTCCTCTCCAGGACAGTCTCCAGGGATCTCTAACATCCAAATCAAACCTTTTCCCTCTCCGGTCTAAACTTTTGCCTCTTCACCGACCTACCAGCATTCAAGCTGGCTTGGCTAGATCTGTGCTCCTTGGCACCCTTCTACCAATCCTGGGCTCTAGTGTCAGCTCCAGCTTCCACTAGACACAGAGATGTCACGCACTTTGACGCCTCCTGGCCTTCCTTCCTATGGCTGCCTCTGCCAGGAACACGCCTTTCACTCTCCTGAAATCCACTCATTCCTCAAGCTTTAGCTCAAATGTCACTTCCACTAAGAAGCACACCCGTACCTCCCTCATCACCCTGCATCGAGCCACCGACTTGTCTCTGTCCTCTGGCTTCCCCAGACTCTATACCTCCCTCTGCTCATCCTTGCCTCTGCCTGCTTCCATGTCTGCCTTCCCCACCCACATTCCCCAGGACTGCTCAGCCTGGACCTGGGAGAGATGAGGGACTTCTGGTCGGAGAGAAGGGGTTCCCTGTTTGAGACAAAACAGAAACTCTGCTGGGCAGAATATGGATTTGGGGAGTCAAGAGAACCTAGGCCCCTCTCTGGTCCTTATTTTCCCCACCTGGCCAAGCATAGTGTCTGAGGTCTTACTACATGGGGACTCCGTTAAATGGAGCTGGCACCAAATGTGTCTCCTGCAAGGCATTGAGGGGGTGGTCGAGGTGATCTGGGTCATACCCTCTAGCAGGTGGGTGGGCACAGGAGCTGCTTTCCTGTTGTTCCCCTACAACCGGATCTCCTAGCTTGGCCCATGCAGCCCCCGCCTTCCTGCCTGTCTTGGGAACAGGTGCTTGGATGTAGATGGCTCCTGACACCTCTCACCATGTTTCAGAGACAGTGGTGGGCCATTAATTTGTCAAGAAACAGGAAGGGGCTCCCAGGCCAGTACAACCTCCCACCACTCCCCAAGAAGGGAGTGAGGGACCTAGTGCTTAGCAACTGTCCACAGACTCAAAGGGGTGGAGCGCCTGATGGGCACAGGGTGGAGGTGAAGGGCTGGGAGAGGGGCAACAAGTTTGTCTGAGGAGGGGGAGGAGGGTCAGGGGAGGGAGGTCCAGAGACACAGGATCCCAAGATAGGAGCCCAAAACAGAAGAAAGGTAGAATGAAAGAAAGCTCAGAAAAGGACTGCTGTCTAGGGAAGGACAAACCAAAAAAGATACAGAGAGGCAGAGAGAGAGAGAAAGAGACAGACAAGACCAGAGAGAGAAACTCAAGCCCAGGAATAGAGACCCAGACAGACAGATGTAGGGACCCAAGGGAGAAAGACAGACACACGGTGGCTCAAAGGCAGGCAGACAGAGGCCCAGGAGAGGGGGCACTGCCTGTCAGTACAGGGAAGCCAGGCAGAAGCTGGGAGCTGGAAAGGAGGCCGTGCCAGGAATGGGGCTGAGACATCTGGCCTCCTGGGCTGGGGCTGTAGGCCCTGGGGCGGCTTCCTCTCCTGGGGAGCAGGCGGGAAGAGTCAGAGGGAGGTGGCAGTGGCAGCTGGCTGGCCCGGCCATGCACAGAATGTGGAGAATGCCGGCCGCCTGCCCCGGCACGTCCCCCAGCGGAAGCAAATGCCTGGCGGGGGACAGGAGCAGGCACGCTGTCCCAGACCGCCCCCTCACACCTGCTGCCCTGGGTGAGGGTCAGGCCTTGGCATGAGCAGGCAGAAAGGGATAGGACCACGGCCTCATTATGCCACCTGGCATAGTCTGCCCCACCTGGGCCTCAGAGGCAGAAGGCCCCAAGGTGCTTACCTCCCAAGGGCTTGGGGAGGCCTCTGGGGAAGAACAAGAGGACCTACTGGCTGGGAACCTGAGGGCAGCCTGGATACCTCGGCATGGGTGTTGTTAGGGAAGCGCTGCTCAGAACTGCCAGGACAGGCCCTGTACAAGTTCTGACGACCAGACAGCCCGCAGCCTCCCTTCCCTGAACCTCAGCCCAGCTGCTAAACCAGGCTGGTAATCCCTCCTGCACAGCATCGGGTGGATTCGATGAGATCGAGATCGCTTGGGGCTGGGCACGTGGTAAATGTTTAATGAAAGGCTGGTTACTATTACTGTTATCATTGTTAGTGGCAGGACTCAAGGGCCTGGGGCTAGACAGCCTGGGTTCAAATCCTGACTATCCTTCTGCCTAGCAGGGTGACTTTGGGCAAGTCACTTAACCGCTTGGGGCGTGGTTTCTTCCTCAACACTGGAAGTACTAATGGTGCTGGCCTCCTGGGGTGTTGTGAGGATTTGGTGAGTAAACGCTTAGGCGGTACTTAGAGAGCCGAGTACCATGCAGGCGCACACATGGGTGGTGCTCAAGAAATTAGGACCTCCAGAGCTTCTGGCAGTGAGCATCCTATGATCTGGAGATTGGGAGACCCAGTTCAAGGCCCAGTCCTGACCTTCCCTGGCCGGGTGACCTCAATCAAGACTCTTCTTCTATAAAATCTTAAAAAAAAAAAAAAAAAGGGTGCCTGGGTGGCTCAGTGGGTTTAAGCACTGCCTTCGGCTCAGGTCATGATCTCAGGGTCCTGGGATCGAGTCCCGCATGGGGCTCTCTGCTCAGCAGGGAGCCTGCTTCCCTTTCTCTCTCTCTGCCTGCCTCTCTGCCTACTTGTGATCTCTCTCTGTCAAATCAATAAATAAAATCTTTAAAAAAAAAAAAAAAAAAAAAAGACTCTTCTTCTGCCGCTTTTCCTCATCTGGAAAATGGTGACAGGTACCCCTGTTGGGTCTGCCCTGGTGGGCCTCGGGTGCCCTGCATCAGTGCCATCCCCCTCCAAATGCCAGCAGTGAGGGTCACGTGATACAATGCTATGAAGGCAATGTTGGGGGCTGTGGGCATGTGGGGTAGAGGGGAGAAGAGGATAGTTCTAGATAGAGTCCTTCTGCTTCACTTTCTTCATCTGGCTAAAGACAGAAATCCCCGTTGTGCCCATTTCTGTGGCAATGGGCTCCTATCAACTACACTAACAAATGTAAAAAATGCTGGGGGCAGGGCGAAAAAACACAACTCGCAACCTCAGCATATAAGTCTGAGGGGCAAGCACAGCGCCTGTGTCCCTGTGCTCTGGGTCTGGGCTGGAGCTCCGTGAGGTTAGGGCCTGGGATCCCAGCCACATCAGCCTCTCTGCCCCAGTCCCAGCTCCCACCCAGATCCCACCACAGCCCCCTTCCTCCCTGCTCTCCTTGTCTCTGCTCTCAGGCCCTGGAACTCACCCTCCACGGTACAGGTGTGGTCAGATGATCAGCTCAAAGCCTATCTTGGCTCCCTAATGCCACCAAGATAAAGCTCCCAAGTCTCCTGAGGGCCCTCGGGGATCTGACCCTTGCTCCTGGACAGAGCCATGCATTCCCGCATTCACCATCCCTTAGAGCCTTTGGTTTTGCAGATTCCACTTCCTTTAAATACTTACTTTGGCCTCGAGGCCTTTGCCTAAACTCTTCCCTCTGCCTCATGGTCCTCCTGCCGGCCTTGCCAGACTCGCTTCTGCACACCCTGCATATCTCACTTTAGACACCCTGGCCCCTTCTCCAAGAAGCCCTCCTGACTTCCCACGGCCTCCTGGGCTTCCCCCATCCCAGCTCTGACCCCTCTGGCTGCTCACTGTCCGGTGACAGATCTGTCTGTTCCAGGACTGTGTGCCCTGTAAGAGCAGGGCTGTGTCCTCAGTACCAACTACCACACGACCAGGCCACTCCAGTCAACAGTGGATTAAGAAATAAATAAAAAAAAGATTCTCGGGAAAGGGCTGGTGACTGGTCACCCTCCCTGACGGTTGCTCTGACAAGGCCCAATCTAGCCTGGCCACTGGCTCTCCCGGGCTCTGGCCTCAGCGCTCTGGCCACAGTGGCTTTGCTCCCCTGTGCTCCTTCTGGTCTCCTAGGAGGCTCTTCCAGCCCACGGTTGCTGGTTCCAACTCATCCTTCAACTCTTGGCTTACATGCCCTCTCCTGAGGGCAGAAGACTGGATTTCACACCTGGAGGCCTGCCTAGCACACCCCCAGCTCCACTCATGCACTGACTGCACCTGTGATATTTCCAGGGCACAGGTATGAGGCGAGCACTCCGGTCCTGATCCTGCTACCCCGAGGCAGAAGGCACCTTGGAACCTCCATCTTCCCATCTATAACCCGGCACTGTGGCCCAGTGGGGACCAGCCAGCTGGCCTGCCTGGCTGTGCAGGCTGGGCCCAGGACTTACTAACTGTGGGATCCAGGGCAAGGAAATAACCTGGCCTCAGATGCCTCTAAATGAGCCTAATCCTACTTCCCCCACCCCCACTGCCTGTTAGGCTCGTGAAGACAAAATGAGCGAGTATTTCCAAAGGGCTGAAAACAATCCCAGGTACAGTACGGGGTGTGTCTGAGGGTTCGCCAGATAACTCACAGGCAATGCTTATTATGATGATGTCCCCACCAGTCCTCCAGACATGACAGCTGTCATCGCGATTATCAACTCTGTTATCCAATGAGGATTGTGGGGGCCTGGCTCCCAAAAGCTCTGGAAAGGTTTGCTGACTACTCAAGCCCTTGGGAGTGCATTCCGAACAGAAGGCCTCCAGAAACCGTGCCCTGAGCCTTCCAAGCCCAGTCCCTTGCCTGGATGTGAATTCCTGCAGTTACTCTGCAGAGAGGAGGCTAATCTCCCCTTGAGCTCTTCCCCAGGTGGGGAGCCAGTTTTCGAGTAGCCCCGTCCCCATTAAGCCCTCACCCAGCCATTGCACTGGCATCTCTTACCTGTCCCAGGTCGGCCCATGATGACTTCCTTTTTGGGGGCAGGATGGCTGGTGTAGCTGCTAGGGACCAGGACGGGCAATAGGGCAGCAGGTGAGGGATGGAAGGCCACCGGCTGGAAGGGTGAAGAAGCCAGGCCGAAGGTGGGCATCGGCTGGGCCACAGCAGTCGGCGCGGCTGGAGGCACGGTGATGGGCACAGGGGCTGGCAGAGGTGGGGGCAGGCCAGGCTTCCCACTGGCCACCCCAGGGGGCACTGGGGTCTCTCGGCAGCCCCGCCCAGGTCCTGCTACCCGCGCCTCGCCAGCAGTGCTCACCTCCCCAGGGAATTTGGAGGGCAACGGCACATCAGGGTTGCGAACAATGACGGGGGAGTCCCGCTGCACAGCAGGAACCCTGCGCACAGAGGGCCCGGGATCCGAGGTCAGGCCAGCAGGTGGGGGCAACAGCAGCAACGGCGAGGGCTGGCGGGAACGGGAGAAGGGCACGGCAGGCGACACGGCCCGGAAGCCAGCCGGCGTGGAGGGTGTAGGTGTGTGGGACACCGAGTCCACACCAGAGTCTAGGCTGTCACTCTTGGGGAAATCCGGGGTGGCTCCTCCACCCCCTGCGCCAGGGGCCCCCAGAGCCCCCGGATGGGGGAGCAGCTCTGTCTTCCTCCGCCCGGGACTGATGGGCACGGTGAAGGTCAGGTTGGTCTGGAAGGTGGGTAGGATGCCAGAAGAATGGCGCTCTCTGGGGGCAGGTGGCGGCGGGTGGGGACCCAGGTCTGGTGGGGTCAGCACGCCTCCCTTCGGGGTGCTGGCGCTCAGGTGGCGGCTGCGGACGGCAGTGCGCTGGATGACTGGTGAGGCGTTGATGGGGCTGAAGTTGGCTGGGCGGAAGCCAAAGAGCGGCGACGGGGAGGGCGATGGGGCAGGTGAGAAGGGTGACTGCGTAGACACAGGAGAGAAGGAGGGTGTGCCAGAGCGAGAGCTGCCCAGCGACACCAGCATCACGGCCGCCTCACACTCATCAAACTCAAAGCGGGACAGGTCAGCAGGAGCCACCAGGCGTGGGCGCGAGTCCCCGCGGGCTGCCACGCTGCTGGCCTCGCTGTCCCGCGATGTTTCGTCACCCCAGTCAAACTCGGTGCTGCCCTCCCGTGTCGCCACGCCTGCTGGCCGCCCAGCCCCAGCTGGGCCACTGTCCGCCAGGCCCTCCATCTCCTTGGTTCGCATGGACAGGTGGCGCGAGCAGTAGCCCCGCCGCTGCGACTCCTTCATGCAGCCATCTCGGGAGCACAGCCGGCGCCACTGCTTGCCATTGAACTTCTTGCGGATCCCGTTGGGTGTGCAGACCACATCACCCTTCTTATACTTCTGCTGTGCGGCTGTCAGTGGTGTGCGTGCTCGGGCGGCTGGCGCTGCCCCCTTCTCCAGGGAGGCCACACTGCTGCTCCGGCTGCCGCCCTGGCTCCCCTCCTGACAGGGTGATGGCTGCTCCCCAGGGCGGCCTGGGCCCACAAAAGCTGGGGACTTTGGTGGCGGTGACAGGAGCTGGGGCGGAGGCAGCGGGAGCAGAGCTGGGGTGCCCAGGGCCGGCGGGTGCTTTTCCTCACCCTCCTCGCAAGTCCCCAGGTTGCCACCAAAGCTGATCTTAGACACCTCGGCATCCTCAGGCTGCTTGGGGTCCAGGGCAGCAGGGCAGGGGGCCAGGGCACCCCCTGCCTCAGCCTGCTCCTCCTCAGGGCCTGCGGGGGGCTTCCTTGGCAGGGCCTCAGGCTCCCAGGGGGGCCGCAGCAGGCGCAAGCTGGAACGGGCCACCCACACGGCCTCCTCAGGTTCATGGTGTGGCAGCTGTGGGGGCTGTGGGACAGCGGCCGGACCAGGCTGGGAGCTGGGGCCAGGACTGAGGCGGACCTTGTAGGCAGCAGGCTTGGTGGCCACCTCCACCACCACACCCTCACGGTAGGCAGCCACGCCAGGCTCTACGCAGGTACAAACAGCTGTGCCCACCGCAAGGGCAGCTGGCGGTGGCGTAGCATCCAAAACCACATGAACACCACTGCCAGGCGCCCCCTCATAGAATGTCAGTGCCCGGTCCCCAGGGAACTGCACGCCCAGGTCCTGGCTTCGGCGCACCTGGCGCACCACGGCCGGCAAGAAGAGGCCGTCTCCACGCCGAGCCAGCACCCGCTGGGACCTCAGCTGCCGCAGGTCGTATCCGCCACTGGTGCCACTTGGGGGCCAGGGGCCTGGCCCACAGGCTTCGGCGGGCTCATCCTCCAGGTCAGCTGAGTGCTCGCTGGCTGTGTCGGTGGAAGAGGAACGGGTGGAGGTGGGTGGCCGTGGAGGGACCCCCAGGGCGCCGGCCTCCTCAGGGGTTCGTGCCCGCTCCTCAGGGGCCCCGGCCGGCCCACCGTTACCACTGCCGGCTCCATGCTCCTCCACATACTTCTTCTTGGGCGCTCGAGACTTGAATGTGGCCGTCTTACGGCTGAGGGAGGGTTCCCAGCGACTTGCCTCCCCCTCTACCTTAGGGTCCTCAGCAGGGCCTGGGGCCGCCAGGTCATCGGGGTGTGGCTCCGGGGTCAGCCCCTCAGCCCCAGAGCCCCGCTCAGACTCCTCCTCCTCACCCTCCTCAACCTCTTCTGGCCCTGGAGGCTGCTGGGGCTGCTGCTGCTGTACCTCTTCATCTTCCTCCTCTGGCTTTTCGCCCTCCCCAGCCCCTCGCCGTCTCAGGGCCTTGGCCCGGGTGGCCGGTGGGGACTTGCCACCACTGCCAGAACCTGGGAGGCCGACACATGCCTTCTTCATTGGCTTCATCTTTTGTCCACCTGCAGGTGGGAGGGCAGACAGGGATCATGGGGAGCAACTCAGGAACCTCCCAGAGCCAGTGTCCCCCAAGACTTCCCACTTGCTGAGGCCCTAGTTAGGTCCCTGATACCTGAAGCCCTTCTCTTGGCTGTCTTCCACTCATGGGGGCCCCTGACTGGCACCTGGACACAGACTGGCACCCATGTCCCCTGAGTTATGTACTCTGGCTCGTTGGGGACACTGACATATATCTGTTCCCTCTACACAGGCCACAGCAGGTATGTGCAACTGCCCGACGGGGCACAAAAAGGTAGTAATGGTTCATGCCTTTGTGCCAAGCCGTGGGCCGAATTTGATTTTATTAACCCATTTCATCCTGACAATATTCCTGAGAGGCAGGTATGACCGACAGCCCTACTTGAGGAAACTGAGGCACAGAGAACACAAGCAACTTGTTCAAATTCATCCAGCTAGGAAATGGCAGAGCTAGGGTCTGAACCCAGGCAATCTGGCTGCTTCAGAAGTCTGTGCTCCTAACCATTTCAGTGTGCCGCCTGTCACATGATCCAGGGGACACGCTTCCTTGCACTGTCACTGTCCAGACAGCACACACACTCATACACATACACACACATGCACAGGAACACAGTCACAAAAAAGGAGGTGACTGGGCTGTGATGTGAGCCTCTCTCCACCCCCACCCCCACCCCTCTGGGCTGCCTGGCATGGTCAGCCATCGTGGGAAGGAGTGGGCAGCTGAAAGTCCTGAGGGACGGCTGCCCACTCTTCTCTGCACCCAGGCCTGCCAGGTATAGCCATCTCCCCAGATCCTGGCAGGGAGCAGGCAGGGGCACGTCTGGGGCAAGAGCTTATACCCGTGCCGCCACAGGGCCATGCATGAGCACACGCACGCGCACAAAAACACACACAGAGGCACACACACGTCATCACACAGTGGGACACAGAGCTACACCCCAGGGTTTCGCTGTCCCACTGGATGGGAGCCTGCCCCTCCCCTCCACAGCACCCAGCGTGAGACCAGCAAGCCCAGCCCCCCTTCTGGCCTGCATGAATCCCCCCCCACCACCACCACCACTGGGCTGCCTCTGACAGGGTGGCTGAGCTGGCTGGGGCCAGGGGGCCCCCAAATATAACTTCTGACTCCAAGTGGGGGTAAGTGGGAGAAGGTCAAAGAAAGCAGGGCAAGCCCAGCCCAGCAGGCCAACCTCACCCACTTCCTGAACAGTCATTACTGCCCGCCCCCTTTCAAGCTGCCCTGAGAAAAGAAAAGGGAAAAAACTTTACTCTGAAGTGACTAAGAGAAGCTGAGAGGCCAAAAGGGGGCCTATGGGAGGGTGGGGGTACCCAGGGCCCTAACCCAAACACAATCAGAGATACCCCTGACTCAGTCTGCCGGCTCCCCCAGGACCCCTGATCTTGTGTTCTCCTACTCGAGGCCTGCTCCTCCTGAGGACCATACAATCCAAGGCTGCTCCTTCTCTGGGCCAATCCTGGGGTCCTCACAGGCAGAGCTGTAGGGCCCGGGGCTTCTCACACTGGGGCAGGGATCCAAGTGTCCAGGAGTTGGGCAGCTGCCACCACCTTCTCCCCACTGACCCGCTGGGCCACTGTCCTGGGGACCGAGATCCGGCCCCAGTCCTGCCCAAACACAAACCTTTGCATAACGCCTCCCAGGGCCTACAACCATATTGCCTGGCACCCCTGGACCCTGCCACCTAGTCCTGCCTCTTCACCCCAAAAGCCAAGCCTTTTTTTTTTTTCCCCTGGGCCTACTCTCTTCCTGTCCACCCCACTTTGGATAACTCCCACCCAAGGCCCTGTGGTTCCTCACCTCCTTCAGAATCTAAGCAGGAACTCCCGAAGCCCAGGCCAGCCCAGGCCCTGGTTCTTCAGGGTCTCATCCTCTCTGCTCCCATAAGCCCTCCTGGCACCAGCTTCTCTGGCACTCTCTCTCCCGTCCTGTCACCACCTCTACCTCTGCCTCTCTCCTCACAGGCCCTAGGCTCCCCCCTCCTCAGCCACCCCATCCTTGTCACCCTCATCTATCTCTGTCACCCCTTCCTCCAAGTCACTCTCCTGTCAGCCATCTCTGGACCTATCACCTTTTCTCTCCATCACCTCTCCTTGTCACCCCTCCAACTCTGTCCCCTCCCTCTCCCTGTCACCCTGATCTAGTCCTGTCACCCCTCAATTCCTGTTACCCATTCTCTGCCCACTATCCCCTCTCCGTCATCCCTTTTCTGTCACTGTTCCTCCCCACCACTTCATCCACTCTATCCTCCTTTCCCACCATCCAATCCCCCCTTTTTCCCCTGTACCCCCTCCCCGTCCCTGCCACCTGTCCCCTCTCGGCCCCCAGCACGCCAAATCCCCCCTGCCCGTGTCAGCCCTGGCCCCGCCCCTCACCTCGGGCTCGGCAGGGTTTCGGGGCGGGGGGCCTTGGCCCCGGCTCGGTCCGGTCCGGTCCCTCCCCGCCCCCCCCTCCGGCTCTCCCTCTCGATTCTCCCTTTTTTTTTTTACTCCAACACACAAAATGGTGAATGGACCTGCAACAGCTGGAGCAGCCAGCCAATCACCGGCCACAACCCCGCTGACCGGCGCCGTCCTAGACCAATAGATATCTGCAGCCTGGTCGGCTCCGCCTCTCCACGACGAGCGACATTCGCCATAACCAATTCTGCCCACCCGGCAGCGCCAGGAGGCGGTGACAAAGTCCAAGACCGGCCTCCCTCCGGGACCGACACCAACCTGAGCCTACGACCGCCTGATCTGCCTAGGGCCCTGCCCCACAATAAGTGATGGGCATCAGCCAAGACCAATCGCAAGCCGTCTTAGTGCAGAATGACGAATACAGTAGCCAGTCGTCCTGCAGTCTAGGCCGGAACCCAGCCTCTGTAAGGGACAGTAACCAATGAAGTGCAAGAAGGAAGGGCTAAGGGATAGGCTGTCCAATAAGCAGGCTGAGGAGGCGTGGCCTGGGCGTTTGTTGACCGGCTAGTCGCAATTCTTGCTGGGAATGGTAGTCTTCTTACGTCTCCGGCCCATAGTCAATAGTACAAAGCAGACTACAACTCCCATGTGACAGAGTGCTGTAGCACCAAAGAACCCGGGCGAGGAGAAAAAGTCGGACAGGGCAGTTCCTCTAAGTCTCCCTGCACACCGGGAGCATCTTAGACCCAGGGCCCCGACTCACCCGGATTCCCGGCTCTGGCGTCGCTAGTGGCTCCTCTCAGTGGCGGCGGTAGCGGCACGAGGGGGAGGTGCGAGTAGCAGCCAACCGCCACCCGCAAGCCCCGCAGCCAATCAGCGGCGGCCGGGGCGGTGCAATGACCTCACCGAGTTCTACTCTGTTACCCCTCCCCCACGTGGTTGTTGCTGTCGGGAGCCGGGAGTAGGGAAGTTTGGGGGGGGAGGGGAGGAGAACGAGTGATGTCACCTTTCCCCCTCTTGATTGGCTGTAGGGTGGCCGGGACTATGACCAATCAACAGCCTCCGAAAGTCCGGCGCGGCCCCGCAGAAAGCCCTGTTGCCACCGGGAGGGGAGAGAACGTGCGCGTGTGGGGAGGCGCGCGCTGCCGTGGAGTAGTGAACGCGCGGGGCCCGGGGCTTGGGGACCCGGGGGGACAAGTCTTGTCTTCCAAGACTTTGGCAATTAGAGCGGTGCAGTTTTCTGGCAGCTCGGGCCACGAGATGGGAAAATACGGCGCTTCGTGAGGCTTCACACCAGATTCCCCTCACACTACTTTCTGTGGAGAGCTGCTTTGTGGGTGTTCGCACTTGGCGGAGCGAGACTTTTATAAGGTCTCTTTACTAAGGGTGGGGGGCATGTTCACACGAGGTCGGGAGGAGAGGGATATGCCCCGTCGGTTGTAGATTCCCGCCGCCCAGACACAGGGTTTACCCCAGGTGTGAAGCGGTCTGCAGTGCGCGCAGACTCTCCGCAGCATTTGCCAGGACAGAGGGTAATGGGGAGCCGTGACCGCGGGCCTCAGCCGAGGCTTCGGCCACCGGTGATTGGTTCCCAGTATGCGCACGGGATTCACACCGGCTGTGAAGGAAACCCACCCAGCCGCCTGCAGGGGCCATGCTGTGCAACATTCCCGCGGCCGGTGACATGTGGTCAGTTCTCCGCGGGGCTGGGAAGAAATATCAGGGGTCCAGGGGGGTTCCTTGAGTTTAAGGGAGATTCGCCAGGAGATCTGCTTTGAGAGAGGGGAAATTCCACTGTCTGCAAGTTCACACCGAGAAGGATTCTTACACAACCTCTTACGCTGTTTTCTATTATGACTTGCATCTACTATTTTATAACGGTGGTATTTTATACTATTTAAGTAACATTCTAGAAGAGTGTGCACTTAAACATGGCGCAGGCTTTGTGGGAACTTTTACAGGGCAGTTGAGACTGGGTCCGTGCTGGGTCTGAGGGAAGTTTATACTCATCAGAGGGTTCCCATTGCCTACTTTTTGTAGATCTACCTTGGAGAACGGTTCACCCTGGCACAAAAGGGGCTCATAGTACATGGCAATGTTCCCTGTTCTTCACTGTGTTGTGGGTAGGTGACTTCATACTGTCCGCAGGGAGACACGCCCTGGGTGGGAGTTCACATTGCCCATGGGAGACTGCTGGGTTAGAGGGAGACTTCCATTGATGGGGATGGTGTTTCACGGTCCACAGTCAGTTCACATCAGGTGCGAGCGAGAATCCCACTGTCCGTGGGGATGTCTGTCCTGTCCACGAAGGAACTCATCCTGCCCAGGAAGTAGTCGGCTGTGGTGAAAGGGGCCTCTGCTGTCCCATTCAGGATTGTCTTGGCTGTGGCGAGTTTACAATGTCCACAAAGGAGGGGCACCCAGGTGGCTCAGTCGATTAAGCGTTCTACCCTTGGTTCAGGTCGCAATCACAGGGTCATGGCATTGAACCCCACATCAGGCTCCATGCTCTGTGCAGATGGAGCCTGCTTGTCCCTCTCCCTCTGCTCCTCTCTCCCTTTCTCTCTCATAAATAAATAAAATCTAACACACAAACAAAACAAAAACAAAAGCCAGCGTCCACAGAGGAATCATCAGTGCTTACTGGAGTTAATAAGCATGCACGAAGGAGAGAGACCTGTCCACAGGAATTCATGCTGCCTAAGGCCTATTTTCCCTGTCACTGGGGAAAGGTGTGCACAGTGAGCTGTACCCATGCCCCTGGGAGAATTACATAAACTGTAGTTAACTTAGCTCTACAGTTCACTGCAATTACATTGTCCTGCGAAGGGGAGGGTGATGTTACAGGAAGCAGGATAATACGGGCTTAGCCAGGCTGCTGGGGTCAAATCCAGCTGGGCTTCTTTCCTAGCTGTGTGACTATGGGAGAGTCATTTCAGACCTCTGTGCCTCCATTTCTACATCCATACAGGGATAATTATAAAAACAAAAAAACAGGGGCACCTGGGTGGCTCAGTGGGTTGGGCCTCTGCCTTTGGCTTGGGTCATGATCTCAGGGTCCTGGGATCGAGTACCAAATCCGGCTCTCTGCTCGGCGGGGAGCCTGCTTCCTCCTCTCTCTTTCGCTCTGCCTGCCTCTCTGCCTACTTGTGATCTCTCTCTCTTAAATAAATAAATAAAATCTTTAAAACAACAACAAAAAAATCTTTAAAACAAACAAAAAACAAAAAACAACATCTTGGCATGTTGTAATGAGTTAACACGTGCAAAGCATTTAGGATATTGTCTCCAGCAGAGCAGATCCTAAAAAAATGTTAGCTATTAGTGTGATTATCAATATTCAGGAGGTTATTACTGCCTGAAGAGTTTACGCTGTTTCAGTCTCACTGGTCACCTTGTCCTCACACTTTGTCTGTGTGCTGCTGGTGGTGTTGGTGGCAGGGCTTCAGGGAAGGAGTTCAGGGTTCAGCATAGCTTTGGGGTACTTGCCAATCTATCGGGAGGCATTCCTATCCCGTACTTGATGCCCCAGCTGTCACCATGTTTAGCTATGTTGTCTTGGGCTTGAAACCTAAGTCTCACTCTCCTCATCTGAAAAATGGGTATCATTGGAGTCCCTGCCTGATAAAAGCTGAAATGACAGTGAAAGCAGATGTTGAGGGGCGCCTGGGTGGCTCAGTGGGTTAAAGCCTCTGCCTTTGGCTCAGGTCATGATTTCCAGGGTCCTGGATTGAGCCCCGCATCAGGCTCTCTGCTCCACAGGAAGCCTGCTTCCCCCTCTCTTTCTGCCTGCCTCTCTGCCTACTTGTGATCTCTGTCTGTCAAATAAATAAATAAATAAAATCTTTAAAAAAAAAAAAAAACATTAAAAAAAAAAAAAAAGAAAGAAAGAAAGCAGATATTGAAACCAGGGCCTTGCATGTCGTACATGCTCAGTAAATAGAAGTGGTGCTTTTTATGTGCCCTGTCCTGTGTTGGGACCTGGGAAATCCCTGACATTCACAAATTCACCATTTTGTGGTCTTTCCTTGGGGTCTCATTGTCTGTGACAGGTTACACCATCCTTCAGGGAGTCCTACTGTCTTAATACATCTGTGTTGAGGGGCATTTGGGTAAATTTTAATGGGAGAATTAGAATTTGGGGAGGGAGGGTGGATAATATAATCTATGAAGGTTACAAAGGCCCAAGAGGCTTAAATGGAACATGGGGTTTTTCCTTGTTTATGGAAAAGGGCTACATTATCAATGACTTATTAAAACTGACGTAGTGACATTGAGGTTTATTGCAACCAATGGATTTTTTTTTAAAGATTTTATTTATTGGGGCTCCTGGCTGGCTCAGTGGGTTAAAGCCTCTGGTTTCGGCTCAGGTCATGATCCCAGGGTCCTGGGATCCAGCCCCGCATAGGGCTCTCTGCTCAGCAGAGAGCCTGCTTCCTCCTCTCTCTCTTCCTGCTTCTTTGTGATCTCCGTCAGTCAAATAAATAAATAAATAATCTTAAAAAAAAAAAAGATATTATTTATTTATTTGACAGAGAGAGAGGGATCACAAGTAGGCATGCAGGGGGTGGAGGCAGGGGTGGAGGAAGTAGGCTCCCCACTGAGCAGAGAGCCCGATGAGGGGCTTGATCCCAGGACCCTGAGATCATGACCTGAGCCGAAGGCAGAGGCCCAACCCACTGAGCCACCTCGGTGCCCCAACCATTGCATGTTTTAAAAGATTTTGTTTATTTGACAGAGAAAGAGAAAGAGACCCCACAGAAGCAGGGGGAGGGGCAGAGAGAGAAAGGGAGAAGCATATTCCCCACTGAGCACAGACCCTGATGTGGGGCTTGACCCCAGGATCCTGAGATCATGACCTCACCTGAAGTCATACCCTTAACTGACTGAACCCCCCAGGGACCCCTATTGTAATCGTTGTGAAATCTATGCTATACACCGAATGGTCCACTGAGAGAGATGGCACTGTCAACGCAAGGGTACAGCGTCCATGGGTTATATTGCATGAGGCTGTAGGACTATGGAGCTATACTATTCACATGAAAAGTCCCACCAGTGGGGTGCCTGGGTGGCTCAGTGGGTCGGGGCCTCTGCCTTCGGGTCAGGTCGTGATCCCAGGGTCCTGGGATCAAGCCCCATGTCTGGCTCTCTGCTCAGTGGGGAGCCTGCTTTCCCTTCCTCTCTCTCTCTGCCTGCCTCTCTGCCTATTTGTGATCTCTGTCTGTCAAATAAATAAATAAAATCTTAAAAAAAAAAAAAAAAGGCCCACCAGTTACAGAAATGACCCTACTTACACGATTGTCTTCACTGCTCATGTGGGTTTACCTAGGTTGTACTAGTTGACCCTGTGGCTAGAGGAATTCACACAGAGTTCAACAAGCCACGCTGCCTCTTTGGCAGAGCACAGTAATGACAGCTGTTTTAGGGGGACCCGCACGGTTTATTTGCTGTCCCACCATGTATATGGGGCTCGCACTGTTCATGAGCTTTATGCTGGCAATGTGAGGTTTACACCATTTATGTGGGTTGCCCTTTTTTACGAGGCTCACAAAGTTTATGAAGGCCATGCTGTTTGAATGGGGCTCATATCATTTATGAGGGTTACCCTACTTGCATGAGGTTTACGGGGGTCGTGCTGCCTGTCCTGGGGTTCACGCCATTTCTGAGCATTGTACTATTTGGGTTTCCACCGTCCATACGAGAGCCACCCCGCAAATGGGAGTTTGAATCCGTTTTGGGCTTTGTTCTGTCTGTATGGTGGGTTCCCACAGTGGGGTTATGCCTTCTGTACACGGACTCAGTTCATTTCAGCAGGTATGTATTACCAGACTGTTCTACGACACCCACCCGCCACCACCGGTGTAGGCGCCAGTGATAGAGCAAGGCTAGAGGAGGGATTCAGATGACGAGTTAGAATTCTAATATTCTAACAATGTTAGAAACACTGTAGTTTCTAAGAGAGCTACAATGACATAGAAATATATGTCACTTGAGAAAAGTGCCATGGAGAAAACGCAGGGGCCTAGTACGGGGGCTCCAATTTAAAATGGCGTGATCATGGGCACCTGGGTGGCTCCATGGGTTAAAGCCTCTGCCTTCGGCTCAAGTCATGATCCCTGGGATCAAGCCCCGCATCGGGATCTCTGCTCAGCAGGGAGCTTGCTTCCTCCTCTCTCTCTACCTGCTTCTCTGCCTACTTGTGATCTCTGTCTGTCAAATAAATAAATAAATAAAATCTTAAAATAAAATAAAATGGCGTGATCAGGTAGGGTCTTTATTGGGAAGGTGCTTTCTGAGTAAAAAGCCTGAAGGAGATGAAGGGCAGAGCTATGTAGACTTCTGGTGGCTTAGGGGGCTGCGGGGAGACTTACAAGCAAATGGAACAACACTGGCAAAATCCCCGAGGCAGGCATCTGCCCGGCCTGTTCAAGGAATCTCAAAGAGGCTGGAAGTGCAGCTGGCACAGAAATGGAGGGGAAAGGTGGGAGGCAAAGTCAGGGAGGAAGAGTCCTGCTGGTCAATACTGGGAGCTGGCTTTTACTCCAAGGGAACAGAGGATTGGGGACAGCACAGGGAAGTCAAGTGATTTACTAGAACCCCTCTGGCTGTGGGTGCACGCAAACTCTAGGGGCTGGTGGCAACCAGGAGAGCGCGAGGAGTCCCCAGACCAGGGGTTTGGTGGTGGCGGTGGTGACTAGGAGCTATATTCTCAAGCAGCTGAAAGTTCACCCCATGGGAGTTCCTTTCCAATCGAATGAGGGAGGAGAGAGAGTCAAGAGGACTCCAAGAATTTGAATTAGGCCTGAGCAGTTTGCAAAATGGCACAGCAGGTGCCCAAGATGGGGAAGTTTGGGGGGAGCGGATGGAAGCCATTTTGACTTGGCAAGCTTGAGAAATCCAAAGGGAGACACCAGTGAGGCAGTTGGGTGTGTGAGACTGGAGACCAGGGGTGAGTCCTATGCTGGAGAGAGAAATTCGGGTGGAACCAGCATCGAGAGGGCGTGTGAAAACATGGCGCTGGTGGAGATCACCAAAGGAACGAGCAACAGTTGGAGGAGAGAAGAGGACCCAGGTCTGAGCCCAGGGGCCCTTCAGCACTTTGATACTCTCTAATGGGATCACATTTTGTGTTTGAGGGCGTTCACCCTGTTGAGATGGCTGCATTCTCTCTCTGGGGTGATTCGTGTTATTTCTAAGGGAGCTACAATGTTCACACTGTAGTACCGGCTCACTCTCGCTCATTACAGGTGATGGGACTATGATTTTCATCATCCATACAGTTTCCTTTCCAGGAGTGAGGTCCGTGGAGTGTTGGGACTTCTTTGAGGACAAGTTCTGTCCTTGCCTTAGCCTGACAGCAACAGGATAAATGTTATCTGTGTCAGGATAGTAAACTGGAACAGGGAGTGCTAGGTCCGTGGGAGCCGAGGGCACCTTCACTGTCTAGACAGAGTTCTTTTCTCCCCGGAGCGTGTCTTAGGTCTTAGTGAGAGGCTGCACTTTTCACAAGCCCCAGGAGGCATTTGTGGAGGTTCTTCTAAGGGGGCGGGGGTCCCCGGAGGAAGAGGGTCCCCTTGTTCAGTGGAATTGATATGGCCTTGATTGGATGGCATGTCTTTAAGGAATGACCCGAGGTGATGGGTCCACTTTCCTTGAGGATGGCTCTCAGCGTCCATGAAGCAAGTGAACTATCCAAAAAGGTCCACACTTCTGTGGTACAGTCGCATCAATCCCTGAGGGGTTACAATATCGGTGGATAGGTTTTCACAAACCACCAGAGGTCAACTACCCAAGGGACATTTTCACCAGGAATGCCCATTCTCTGTGATGGCCCAGACTCTATCACGAGGCGTGCCACCCTCCATGACTGTATGTCATAGAAACAGAAAGATTGAATTACCTGACTGGGTCATGGTGGGACTTATGCCATCAAGAGGCCTTTTCACACGGTCAGTACGCTGTGTTTGTTGTCTGTGATTGGGGGTCTATACCGTGAGGGGTGTCTACATTATCTACGGGGTATATAGTTCGTTCTGCTACTAATTATTCCCAGTCTTTTCTGCATGCCCACTTCACATCTCCGATTTCTTAACACAACCTGGTCACGTAGGATCTAATAATATCCCCATTTTACAGATGAGGAAGTTGAGGCTTAAAGAGGCAAACTTCCTTGGTCTATGTCACAGACAGGAAATAGCAAAGTTAGGGTTGCAACCCAGGTCTCTCTTGTTGATGGGAGCATGGCATCCCTGAAGTTGTTACAGACCTATTAGCTTTGAAACTCTTCATGGTCTTTTTCTGGCGGGGATGGGGGGATGGACAGTAAATGCATTCCTAAAGCTGAGTGGTGAAGGGTGGTGTTTTCGAATGGGATAGGTTGGGTTCAAGTTCTGACTCCTAACACTTTCTGGCGGTAGGAATTTGGCAGACTGATTTCCCCTCTGAGCCTCACCTTCTTAATCTGTAAATGGGGATAACAATAGTAACTTCCCTCTTTGGGATTTTGTGAGCATCAAATGACAAGATGCCCCAGACAATGCTTGGCCCAGTGCCTGGCACATCATGAGCACCAGGAATTCGGGAGCTGTTATAATAACAATGATGGCGATTATTATTGCTGGACCACACAGCTCCCAGAGGGTTACAATATCCGTGGGGGAGTTGCACTGGCCGTAGGCAAGGTTACATAATTCCCCAAGGAGGTGATGCTTCCCTGGAGGCTTTGGTCTCTACGGAGGAAGAGGCTAGAGACTTCTTTGGCGATGGTGACAGACGGCTCTAATGCATCTAGGAACGCAATGTGGGTTGAAGACCTAAGGAGTCAGAGTCTGACCCTCCTGACTCGTTTTTCCCTGCCCATCTTCTCAGTTTCAATTTCTCTGAGCATCACCCCCCAGCCCCTGCATTATTCCCCTCCTTTGGTACCTCCCAGTCTTCTTTGAAACTCACTCCAGGCTCTGTCTGTGGGTATTACTTGCTTCTATTTGCCCTCTTCCTACCCTGCTGCCGGCTCCAACTAGCCATCTGATCGCGCTGATTTCCTGTTTCCTGAAGCCTCAGGCTCCATCCATCCCTCCCTGCTACGGAGAACAGACTTAACACTGCCCTACGCACTGGCCTTCATCTTTAAACCCTACCTTCCTCTCTCCTGGCGATCCCCCAGTGCCCCCTGGGAGCACATTTGTTCAGACTTTGGTCGCCCCCTCGCATCCTGGCCCCACCTCCGGAACCCCCGCGCTGGTGGTGGAGGTGGGGGGTACTTCAGACACCAGCGTATTCCTCAGAACAGCTGCAGCCTGGGGACAGAGTCGGGGGGATGCTCCAGAATGCGTTCTCTCTGGTCACTTCCTTCCCAGCTGGGGTTGGGGATATCTGGAAGACCCCATCCCCGGAGGAGCGGAGGACACAGCCGCCTCCCCATTTCCGATGCTGGGAAATGCCTCCCACCCATTCCACCCCACCCCTGGACAGCTGCCCCCATTCAGGGTCAGGGCTGGGGGGAGGTGGGGGAAGAAGGGTAAAGCCAGGGTGGGAAATGTTGTGGTCTGGATCACCCTCCAAGGTCTTGACCCCGCCCCCTGCAGTGAAGATTCTGGCCCCTCCCGAAAGGTCCAGGCCTTTCAAAAGTTTCTGACCCCCCCTCGATGACCACCTCCCCCCCACCCCCCTCCCCCGCCCTCTTACAAGCTCCCTAAACAAACTCTGGATTCTGCAGCAGGCAGGAGAGGAGGAGGGGCGGCAAGTCGCGAGTGCCGGGGACTTAAGTTATCTGCAGACTTGGAGCCTCGGAAAAGAGTCTTGACCCCCAGGACCCCATCCCACCCCCGCCCCCTCCTTCCTTCCTCCCCCGCCGCGCGGCCCCTTTAAGCCCAGAGCCGGCGGGTCCTCAGTGGCTGCGCGCCGGCGAGTGTGTGTGTGAGTGCGCGGGGAGGGGGCGGGCGCAGTGTCTCCATGGCGACGCGGCGGTGACGTCGCCGGCCGGGGGGCGTGGGCGTCCCGGCCCCGGAGTGCGATATTAACCCGGGAGGCGGCGGCGGGGAGGGGAGAGGCTCTGAGAGGCGAGGCCGGGTGAATCGCCGAGGGCGGCCCGACGGGCGCGGGACGGGACGGGGCAGCGCGGGCGCCGGGAGCTGCGGCTCGGAGTCGGGGCGCCTAGCCCCGGGCCCCCCAGCATGAAGACCCCGGCGGACACAGGTGGGGGCGGGGGCAGCACGTGTGGGGGAGACTTGTTGCCCCGGGAAACCAGGCGGAGAAACTTTGGGGGGGCTGGAGGGTTCCGGGGTAGCCCGAGTGATCCCTAGTTCTGGAGGGACCCCCGAGCACTCGAGACCTGTTGCTTCTTGTGGCACAAGCGAGGGGTGCTGCATGGGACCCCCCAATTTCTGGGTCCGGGCGGAGTAGTGTGGGTGCTGCGAGTCCTGGTCCTCTCCCTGCTGGACACCGAAAGCTGGGTTCTCGCCCACTCTCGGGATCACGGGGGTGGCGGGGTCCCTCCCCGCCGCTCTGTCACGTTGCACTCTGGGGGCCGGGACGTGTGCGGGGCGCGTGGGGGGGGCTGTCCACGGGGCCCGCTATTCCCGGTTCCGCGCTGCGTGGTCCGGCCCATGACCTTCACCGCGGCGCGTGCCCCGCACCGGCTTAGCGGGGCATACGGGATGGTTTCTAGGAGGAGGGCGTGATTGGGGAGCCCAAGGCTCGGGGTCCGGGCTGCGCCGCCCCTCCCCCGCCCGTCTCCTCCGGCTCCTCCGGCTTCTCGCTCCCCCTCCCGCGCCGAGTCGCAAAGTTCCAAAGCGCAGCCCGAACGTTCGAAAAAGGAACTTTTTGTTTCCGACCTTAGAACGCGCGGCTTTAAGGTGGCTCCGGGGAGACCTGGGTACCCTCCTCCCGCGTCGCCGGGCCCCGGGGTTGAGGAGGGTGGGGAAGGTGGGGGGAGCCGCGGAGGCTCCCCCCTCGTCCCCCCCATCCAGCGCTTCTCTTTCAACCGGCCGTCTTTTCCCTCCGCCCCCCTCTTCCCCGCCAACTTGCTCCTCCTTAAGGGGCCAAGGTTCCCCAACCCCCTCCGTTGGCGGGCGGGGGGCAGCGGGATTAACCCCCCTCCCACTCGGACTTTCCCCCCTCCCCTCCCCCGCCGCCCCCGGGCTCGCGCGGGCTGGACTTTGCGCCCGAGCGCGCTGGGGGGAGGGGTCCCAGCCGCCCCCTACCCGTCTACCCCGTCGGAATCCGGCCTGGGGCGGGGACGGGGGAGGGGGAAGGGGGCCGGGCGCCGCTGTTCAAACTTGTTTCCTTCCCCCGGCGGCGGCCGCGGCTAGGGCTCCTGTGTGCGGGTGTGTGCCCCGACCGGCCCACCCACCCCGCCCCCCCCTCGCACGGCGGGTGGGGTCGGCTCTTAAAGGGCTCCGAACAGTGCTCCAGCGCCTGGGGATTGGAGACGAGGAGGGGGGCAGGGGGGTGGGGCAGGGGTGCGGAGTGCTGTAGGGTCAGTCACGTGCGTCCCACATACTCCCTGGCTCCCACAGGCTGTAGGGCCGCTGGGCCTTGGGGGCAGCAGGAGCCTCCTCGCCCGAGGAGGGGGCCTAGGCGCCCAGACAACCCCGCCTCGTCTTCCCTCCCTGCTTCGGGCCTTCTCCTGGTGGGACTGGCTGGGCCGCTCCCCTAACTCTGTCTTGGGGCCGAGCAGCGTGTGGGTTCTCCGGCTGGGGGAAGGGGCGGGGGCCTGGAACGGCTTCCCCATCGGTCCATCGGTGCGTCTGTCCGTATGCACACCCCTCTATCCGATCCTCCATCCCGGCCCCTCTTCTTTCTGCCGCGGCTCTTTCCCACTTCCTGTTTTCTTCCCGGCTCTGGCGCCACCGAGGGCTGCCTGGAGTGGGGGAGGTGGTAGGGCCCCCCAGAAGGTCGGCGTGTTCTTCCTCTACCACCACCCCTCCCTTCCGACCCCTATAGTCCCTTTAAAAAAAAGTTTGGCCAGTTACGTGAATTTGGGGGGTGCCCAGGAGTTCGCCCCCCCCCCCCCGCCCTTGGTTTCCAGTCTGTCTGGGAGAATCCCTACCCCGCCTCTGTGGGACCCAGGTGTGCCTTCTGGGACCCTGCCATCCCAGCCCTTCCTGTCGGTCTGCTGCCACCTCTCCACCCTGTCTCAAAATGTCCTGAGCACCTCTCTCAGTGTCAGCTGCTTGCTCCCTGTTGCAGCAGCCCCCATGCTCCAGAGGTCCTGCTCCGTGCAGGCCCGGTGGTTCCCTGTTGAAGCACGTGGACCCATACACAACACACACTCACACATGCTCCCCTTGCCCGTGCCTGGCTCCTGGCTCCAAGGCCTGGGGAACAGAGCCCCATTGAGACACCCTGACGTCACCCCTGCTCTTCTTCGCCCCGCAAAGCCAGGAACAGGCCCTCATGTATGCTATGTCCAATGAGGAAAGCCGGGTTGGGGTGGACCTGGGAATGGGGAGGGTCCCTGCCTGGAGTGGGATCCAGCGTTCTAGCCACAGAGGGGGGCTTGGTCAGGGAAGGGGGGGTGGTTAAGAAGGTGGCTGGAATGCAGCTTGAGGCCTTTCCAGAGCCCCCCACCTCCCTTCCGAGTTCCCTTTGTGTTGCATGTAGTCTCTCTCTCACTCCTTCTCTTCTGCAAAGTTTATTTTTAGCCTCCTGCTCCCCCGCTCCCAGGACTGTCGCTGCACACACGTTGCCTGGTTACCGGGACAAGGAGGCTGGGGCTGGTGGGCTGGGAAGGGTGGCTTTAATTTTTGGGGGGGGAGGATGGAAGTCAGTATACCCCCCCCAATTCCCGACTGCTGTCTCAGGGGCTTCCCCCCTCCCCCCTCAACACACACTCCTGGGTGTGAGAGCCAGATTGAGGCTTAGGTGGGAGAAGCACAGAGCTTGGTGCCCTGAGTCGGGGAGGAGGTGTAGGAGCTTTTGAGAGGACTCAGAGGGTATGAGGAGCTAGTGACTTGGTAACTTGGGTTCCCAAGGGCCTTGGGGACCTGGATTCTCAAACGGGGTGAGAATAATGGGGTGAACACCTGGATTCCTATGAGAGTGATGGGGTTATGGATGCTGGGTTCTATGGAAGGCATTGTTGGGGTCTGTCACTTCTAAATGGAGCAGGGCTGCTGGTGTAGGACTCTGGGTCTGTGACCAGCTGGAGGGCTGGAGGTCGTATCCTTGGAGCCCTGAGGGGCTGGTTTGAGGCCAGGATTTCTGAATGGGGTAGGGACTGCCTGGGGAATGCTGGCCATCCCATTCTCCCCAAGGCCAGGGCTTAGGAAGCTGGGTCACTGTAGGGAACAGAGTCAGTTCTGGAATAAGAAGGGGTGGTCCCTGTGGGAGCAACTGTTGAGCCTCCATGTCCCCAAGGGGAAGGATCCCCTGTTGGAGTCCAGACTGCGGTGGAGTCTGAGGAGGGTTCACCATTGGCTCAGGCCCGGTTGGTACCTGCTTGAGCTGGGGCTTGATCCGGGGCCCAGGGGCCAGAGGCTCACCGGGCAGCCTGAGACTTGGGACCCCGCCCATCCTTAGCTGTCTATACCTTGGTCTTCTCCCTCTGGTGGCACCAGAGCCCCTGCCTTGCCTCCCCCTCCTTCTCTTCCTCCCCTTTCCTCCTCCCACCCCTCCATTACCGGCTGCCTAGTGCTGAATTATTGATGGCCCCTGATTACCCGGGGGTTTGGGAAATGACAACCGCAGCCCCCCCACACCCCCCCAGGCTGCCCACCCCCTCCAGGGACCAGCCAGCCCACCACCAACCTCTACCCAAGGTTAATGCTGGGGGCGGGTAGGCAGGTGGGCAGGGAAGAAGCTGAGGATGAGAAGGCAGAAGGGGGAACTGGCTGCAGCATTGCCTGCTCAGCCTCCCAGCCTGGGCTGGGGCCTTCCAGCCAGGTTGTGTCCATGTGCCTGGGTCCCGGGAGTGCAGTGCAATACAGAGGGGCTGGGGCTTGTGGGGGGGCCTCTCTCAGACAGTCTGGGTTTCACTCTCCAGGGAAGACAGAAGCCTCTGTGTGTGCAAGCGCTGACCTCATCGTCAACCAGCCACCCAACCCCTCCTGGTCCTTTTAAGAAAAAAAAAAAAAATCATCGAGTCCTGGGGTGGGAGTAAGGCTCTGGCAGGTTTTGGGAGGGAGACAGTGTTATGTTCTCAGGAGGGGACTGGAGCTGTGGGGTGAGTTGGGGGAGGGGTATAACTGTCCCTGAATGGGAGTTGGGGTTGGGGGGGGCTCTCCCCAACCCGCTGGCCACGTGTGCCCCTTCCTGCCCCTCCCCCCACTGGCAGCCCTGCCCGCTGGCCTGGCTTGGTGCCTGGCCCCCTGGCACTGGCCCCGGGACCCGCCGCCGACGGTTTCCTGTTTCTCCCGGTGTCGCTGGAGCAGGCTCCAGCTTCCCTCCCCACTCAACCCCCCCAAGCTCCCGTCTAGCCCCCTCACACACAGACACATACTGTCTCCCTCTAACTCGGGTCCTGACTTGGCGGAGGGGAGATGGATTTCCCCAAGTGGAGGGTGGGGTAGGAGGGTGGACCCTGGGAGGGGACCCAGAGCCTTGGACTTGGCGTCCTGACCCGGGGCCACTCCCCTGCCTCCCGTCCCCAGGGTTTGCCTTCCCGGACTGGGCCTACAAGCCGGAGTCGTCCCCTGGTTCACGGCAGATCCAGCTGTGGCACTTTATCCTGGAGCTGCTGCGGAAGGAGGAGTATCAGGGGGTCATCGCCTGGCAGGGGGACTACGGGGAATTCGTCATCAAGGACCCCGACGAAGTGGCTCGGCTCTGGGGCGTCCGCAAGTGCAAACCTCAGATGAATTATGACAAGCTGAGCCGGGCCCTGCGGTGAGGAGAGGCAGAAGCCCCTGGGCAGATTTGGCTAGCCCCCACTGTTTGGGGAGCCTGTAGCCCATGGGAATAGGCTTTGGGTTTGATCCTCTGCCAAATTGTAGCTGTGTGACCACGGATGGGCAAGTCCCAAGCCTGCACTGAACACCTCTGTCCCATAGAGGTGTCCTAAGGGGAGAGATTGCAGTCCTGGGTGTGACCTCTAGTCTGGCCCTAGACCTGAGGGGAGAGCTAGTTCCATTCCTCCTGCTGCTTGGTTTCTCTCAGGTGGACCAGGGTTCTTAGTCCCTCTTGGTGAACTGCACTGGACTCCCCGGTCAAGGAACAGGGTCTAGACTGGGGTCCTGTGTCACCAATGATCCCATGTGTTCTGCGCCCACAGCTATTATTACAACAAACGCATACTGCACAAGACCAAGGGGAAACGGTTCACCTACAAGTTCAACTTCAACAAACTGGTGCTGGTTAATTACCCTTTCATCGATGTGGGGTTGGCTGGTGAGTTACTGTGGCTGGCGGCGGGGCCTCAGATAGAGGAAGGCGGGAATCTGTCTCTGGGTTCCTCCTGGGCCAGGGGGCTTGGCATGGGCATTGACAAGACATCTTCCCTCTTCTGCAGGGGGTGCAGTGCCCCAGAGTGCCCCGCCAGTGCCGTCAGGTGGCAGCCACTTCCGCTTCCCTCCCTCAACGCCCTCCGAGGTGCTGTCCCCCACCGAGGACCCCCGCTCACCACCGGCCTGTTCTTCATCCTCATCCTCCCTCTTCTCTGCTGTGGTGGCCCGACGCCTGGGTCGAGGCTCAGTCAGTGACTGTAGTGATGGCACATCAGAGCTGGAAGAGCCGCTGGGAGAGGACCCCCGGGCCCGACCACCAGGCCCTCCAGAGCTGGGGGCTTTCCGCGGGCCCCCATTGGCACGCCTGCCCCATGACCCTGGCGTCTTTCGCGTCTACCCCCGGCCCCGGGGTGGCCCTGAACCCCTGAGCCCCTTTCCTGTGTCGCCTCTGGCCGGACCTGGCTCCCTTCTACCCCCTCAGCTCTCGCCGGCTCTGCCGATGACACCCACTCACCTGGCCTACACTCCCTCACCCACGCTGAGCCCGATGTACCCCAGTGGTGGCGGGGGCCCCAGCGGCTCAGGGGGAGGCTCCCACTTCTCCTTTAGCCCTGAGGACATGAAACGGTACCTGCAGGCCCACACCCAAAGCGTCTACAACTACCACCTCAGTCCCCGCGCCTTCCTGCACTACCCTGGGCTGGTGGTGCCCCAGCCCCAGCGCCCTGACAAGTGCCCGCTACCGCCCATGGCGCCCGAGACCCCACCGGTCCCCTCCTCGGCCTCGTCCTCCTCTTCCTCCTCTTCCTCCCCATTCAAGTTTAAGCTCCAGCCGCCCCCGCTGGGACGCCGGCAGCGGGCTGCTGGGGAGAAGGCTCCGGCGGGTGCTGACAAGAGCAGTGGCATTGGCATTGGCGGGGTCAGCAGCGCAGGTGGGCTGGCGGAGGGCGCCGGGGCACTGGCCCCACCCCCGCCGCCTCTGCCACCTCAGATCAAGGTGGAGCCCATCTCGGAAGGCGAGTCGGAGGAAGTGGAGGTGACTGATATCAGCGATGAGGATGAGGAAGACGGGGAGGTGTTCAAGACCCCTCGCGCCCCACCTGCACCCCCCAAGCCAGAGCCTGGCGAAGCACCCGGGGCAGCCCAGTGCATGCCTCTTAAGCTGCGCTTTAAGCGACGCTGGAGTGAAGACTGTCGCTTGGAGGGGGGTGGGGGCCCCGCTGGGGGTCTGGAGGATGAGGGTGAGGACAAGAAGGTGCGTGGGGAGGGGCCCGGGGAGGCCGGGGGACCCCTCACCCCGAGGCGCGTGAGCTCTGACCTCCAGCATGCTACAGCCCAGCTCTCTCTGGAGCATCGAGATTCCTGAGGGCTGTGGGCAGGGGGCCCCGGTCCCCCCACCTCCCATGCTTCTTTTGCTGCCTTAACCCCCCACCAAGTCCTGGAGGTGAGGACGGCTCTCTGGTGTCTTCCCTGTTTCCTCCCTTTTCCTGCCCCATGTTTTGTATAAAACTTTTAATTTCTTTTTTTTTTAATGGTGAGGGTGGGTGGGTTCCCAGGCTGGGGGCTTCCCCGATCTGTGGGTTTCTAAGCTCCAGGCAAAGTGGGGGTGGGGGGGAGGGGAGTTGAGGGGGCCACCTCCATACTGGGGAATTTATATTTGAACTGAGGCGCTGGCCTCAATGCCCAGGAACGGTTTTTATTACAATCGCTTAGGAAGTAAAAGCCTTGTCTCCCTCCCTATTCTCTGCCTCCTGTCCCTGTCCCTTTCCACTCCCGGCCATCTTCAGCCCCGATCCTGCCTTCCCTGCCCCTCCAGGGGCCCTGAGTGCCTGGGTTTCTCATACCCCACAGGGTTGCAGCAGGGGAGGGAGGGACATTTTTATGATGAACCAAAAATTCCATGTTGGGGGGTGGGGGGCAGAGGAAGGGGAGGGGTGTCGCCCATAGGCCACAAATCTACAAGTGCCTGCTATCCCTCTCCCACTCCCTACCCCAGCACTGGTCCAACCCCTTCACCCCCAGCTGCTCCTAGGACTAGCCCATAGGCAGGCGGGTGGGGGGGGTGGGAAGGGGGTGCCCTGAAACCAAACTGGAAGCCCCCTCTGCCTCCTAGCTGGGGCCCCTGGGGTGGGGGTCTGTGGTCAAGCCTTATTCTGTATTGGGGATGGGGGGGAGGGAAGTTGGGGGGCTGCTGGAGAATGTATTCAAAACAATAAAACTTTGGGCCTTTGGATGTGGTGATTTGTCCTGGGTGCTGGGAAAACCACCAGGAGGTCGCAGTCATTGATTGCAAAAAGACAGGCGCCTAGACTGCTGCTCCAGTGGCTTTATGGCCAAAGGATCTAATCCCCATCCGAATAGGTCCAATCCAGGCCTGGGAAGTAATCGGACCCTCAGGGGGATGATAATCCCCAGGGCCTGATGGTAAAGGTCTGAGGCATCTGCTGGCCCTGTGATAGCTCCCCTGTTCCCGTGGGGATCCGCCAGTCCTTGGAACCATGCTATTGCCCCTGCTTTTTGGATCATCAGAACTGCTTTTCCTTTCTGCTGATTTGTGTTCAGTCCGTGTTCTCGTAACCTGGAACTTTGGCAACAGCCCTGCAGGGTCACTTGAAATGTAGGCCTTCCAGAGTTCCTTATTGGTCCTTCTGTCAAACCTAGGGAACTGTCCTCCACCAGCAAGTTGAGAAGAGACAGGCTTAATTCTGGTTGCTCCTGGTTGGCTTGCTGGGGACCCAGTACCTGATGCCAGGTTGGCTGCAGCGCCGTATCTCCTACAACCAGCAAGGTGGGGGCCGGTGGCTCAGTCAAAGGACTTGCTCAAGGCCCTAAGCCCAGGCAGGACACGAAATGAGGTCCATTTCTGAAGTCCATGTTCTTTTGACAACACCTTTGACTCCTAAGGCCAGGATGGCTGGCTCTAGATATGGGCTCCAGATCATAGGCTCTGAAAGTTGAGCTTGTAAAGTCAGCAGCTCAAACTGGAGAGCTTGATTCAGGGATGAAAGAATCGGGAGGAATTCTAGCTGAAAGCTGTCATTAGGAACAGCCCAACTCCTTCAAGTGCACTTGAGGTGCAGGAGGCCCAGAGAGGGGAATGAGTTTCCCTAAGGCCACACAGCTAAGAAATGGAGTGGGAATTGAGGACTCAGGTCTGTTGAACTGGCTTCACGGAGAAACTCCACCCTGCGCAGCCCTGAGGGAGAAGGAACTGGCAGCTCCTATCTATGCAGGCTTCACCCTCCTTTCCTGCCAGCCAAGGGTGGGTGGTCCCAGATGATGTTGATTGGCAGTAAAGAGGATCCAGGGCTGGGGTACTGGCAGGAAACCGAGGCTCCCTTGGCAGCCTGTGGGCAACTGCTCCCTCTCCTGGGTGATGTAAGTCACTCCCTGGGGTGGGGGCCACTGGGCTATTTCTGGAAGTTGGGATGAGGCATGTCTCCTGGCAACAGAGAAGCAACGGAGTTGATGGTGGTGGTGTGATGGAGAAAGGGGGATGTTATCACTGGGGGAAGGAGGGAGGACCCGGACTAGTAGTCTTAGGCTGATTCCAGTGCCTTCAGAGCACCTCCAACCAGGTCTAGTATGGATTAAAAACTGCTCAGCTCCAGAACTGCTTTCCAGGTCAGACCAGAGCAGAGCCAGGCTTGTTGCCCCATTCTGATCCAGTGCGATGTCACAGGTGGCATCCCGTTTTGAAAACTCCAGCTGTCCTCCAATCTTTAATGACTCACCTAAGCCTATTCGGTTTCTGCAAGACCACACCCTTGCTCCCTTCTACACTCCAGGATCGCTGATTCCAAATAGGGAGCCCTTTATAGAGCTCACGACACTCCATCAATTAATTCAACCTTTCAGAGACTCTCTTCATGCCTATAATCCCCAGCATTGCCCTCCTCCAGCCCCCCAGTCCCCTGAAGCTCCTTCCTGATGGTTCTTAAACATCGCTTACCCCTTTGGGTCCCTCAGAGATCCCACAGACCTTTTAAAAACGCTCCAAATCCCCTGTGACTTCTCCACTGGTCCCCAGGAAGATCCCTTGACCTCTCCACGGACTCCCCTGAACACCTCCAGACCCCCACAGACCCCTCATAGACACTTACAATCTGCCCTAGCACCCCTCAACAAATGTTCTCATGCCTGCAAACACCCTGGTAAGATTCTCTCAGGCGGTTGCCCTCAGACTCCCACCGACCCCAGTCCCCTCGTGGCGGTTGCCCACGAGCTGTACACTGCGCGCATCCGGTGAGTTTTGTCCGTTAAGTAACCGCCCCATCCCGCCCCCCGCTCTGCTGCCCTTTTGGGCCTTGTTGGTCCCGGGTATGATTTCCCAGGCTTGAGGATTGACTCAGATTTTTGCTTTTCATCTCTGAGCTGCCGTCAGAGGGCAGCAACCACCATTTGGCTGAAAAACTACAACTCCCAGAAACACCCGCTCTCGACTGTTCCGAATGCACCCGCATTTATTGAAAAGGGAGCGGAAGTATGTCCGCGCTTTGCCTTTTGGTTAACGTAGTCCGAGAAAGCTTTGGCCTTCCAGCCGAGACTGTCTGCAGGCCCCAGCGGGGGCGGGGGAGGGGGAGGGTGTCTTGTGGGTCCGCTGGGAATTGCAGTCAGTCCCAGTGGACGAGACTTTCTTCAGGCTTCAGAAAGGGCAGGACAGTTAGTATGAACAGAGATTCAGATTAAAATTAAGTCTAGAGGGCGCCTGGGTGGCTCAGTGGGTTAAGCCGCTGCCTTCGGCTCGGGTCATGATCTCAGGGTCCTGGGATCGAGTCCCGCATCGGGCTCTCTGCTCAGCAGGGAGCCTGCTTCCTCCTCTCTCTCTCTCTGCCTTCCTCTCTGCCTACTTGTGATCTCTCTCTGTCAAATAAATAAATAAAATCTTTAAAAAAAATAAAATTAAGTCTAGAGACTCCATTTCCCATTATTCTACAAGGCGGGGGAGGGCTGAAGATGATTTCATTCTAGTTCTAAGGATTTCCGGGAGAGAGAGAGAGAGAGAGAGGGAGACACACACACACACACACACACACACACACACACACACACACACACACGAACTCCGTTTCCCAGCGTCCTTTGGGGATAGTGTCTTACCCGGTATTAATCGATAAATAGGGCGACCTAGTCCGCGCACAAAACCCGAGGCTACTCTCAACAGCGGGCTTCCTTGTTTGGGGCCTCCTGGATCCTGTAAACTTAGGAAGCGGAGGACGCAAAAGGCTGAAAGGGGATTCAAAACAAATTGTCCTCACCCTTTTAATACCCGTCTCAGCTTCTTGGTGCAGCCCACGTTGGCAGAAAAAGCTGGAATGTATTTGTTTTTTTTTTTTTTTTTTTTTTTTTTAAAGATTTTATTTATTTATTTGACAGAGATCACAAGTAGGCAGAGAGGCAGGCAGAGAGAGAGAGAGGAGGAAGCAGGCTCCCTGCTCGGCAGAGAGCCCGATGCGGGACTCGATCCCGGGACGCGAGATCATGACCTGAGCCGAAGGCAGTGGCTCAACCCACTGAGCCACCCAGGTGCCCCTGGAATGTATTTGAAGCATATTGTTCTGTGAGACCACCGGGAACTTTGTTCCCCAAATTGTTTGTGGGAGACATTTCCTTCCTAATTTTGGAAACTTGGAACTTGGAATGTTTGGACACCATTTTCTTGCGGCTCCTGATCAATTTTAGCTTTTTCTTGGGGCCTGGGGAGGGGAAGGAGGCGTTGAACACTCTGCAGTCTCCCCCACGGGACTGATGTCTTTCACCGCTGGCTCACGCTTTCCCAAAAGCACCGATTGAACTTCACTTCCCAGCAAGCCTCTGCAGCCGCGTCTCAGAAAGAAAGGGTCAGCATGCGGGGGGACTATTACCCAACATGCTCAGGCTCCTGGTAGATTTCCTCCCCGTCAAATGGAGAGGCTGCCTTGAACTCCATTTCCCAGAAGACACAAAGGCTCGCTGCAGCAACTACTCTGAAGCCTTGGCGTTGACTACATTTCCCAGCAGGGACTGCGGCCTAGCATAGGAGGGCAGAGGAACGCCGTACCTTCCTATTCTATTTCTTAGCCTGTCTCCGTAATTGCAGTGTCCTCTTGGGGCTTGGGGAGCACATGGGACTCCATTTCCCGGCATGCTTTGGAAGCGCGTTACACCTGCAATGCGGTGAGGGCGTGGCGACGACTCCGTTTCCCGACTTGCCTCACGGCCCGATAGCTGCGAATGCACGGGCGCCGACTCAATTTCCCGCAGTGCCCCTAGCCCCGATCGGCATACACAACCAACAGACTAAATGAGCGTCTGGACTCTGTTTCCCGGCATGCATCAGGTCTACAAAGCTCACCGAAAGAGTGGCAGCGACTACCTTTCTGAAACACACCTAGGGCTTGCAGCTGCTGGAGTGGAGTGAGTGTGTGCCTCGGACTCCACTTCCCAAAGTGCTTCAGAGTCCGCCGTCGACACTTTCCGGGGACTCTATTTCCTGACGTGCAACGCGACCCGTCATACCCCGCGGTCGACTCCGCGGCCTCTGCAGACTCCATTTCCCGGCGTGCCACGCGGTTCTCTGTGCAGACCGAGGGCGGCGCCCGCGGCGCGTAGGGCAGGCGGACTGCATCTCCCGGCGTGCCCCGCGGCGGGCGCTGGGCCGGAGCCGGAGCCCGAGCGGCGCGGCCTGGAAGAGGCCAGAGCCCGGGGGGAGGCGGCGGCAGCGGCGGCGGCGGCGGCGGGGGCAGCCCGGGCAGCCCGAGCCCCGCGGCCTGGGCCTGCGCTCGGCGCCATGAGCGGCGGCGCGCCTTCAGGGGGCGGCCCTGGGGGCTCGGGCCGGGCGCGGACCAGCTCGTTCGCGGAGCCAGGCGGCGGAGGCGGCGGCGGCGGTGGCGGCCCCGGGGGCTCGGCCTCCGGCCCGGGCGGCAGCGGCGGTGGGAAGGCGTCAGTCGGAGCTATGGGTGGGGGCGTAGGGGCCTCGAGCTCCGGGGGTGGCCCCAGCGGCAGCGGCGGAGGAGGCAGCGGCGGCCCCGGTGCGGGCACTAGCTTCCCGCCGCCCGGAGTGAAGCTGGGCCGTGAGTATTCGCGGTGTCCGTGGGGGTGGAGATCAGGGTTCCTGAAGCCCTTCAGACGTCGATCTGGTTCTTCCATATGCCCAGAAAGAAGCTCCAGTTCACTGTGCTTACCGAAGATGGGATCTGAGCTCTCCCCCGCCCAGAGAAAGGGATTTGAGGGGTTTCCATCAATTGGGAGTTTAGGATTAGAATTAGTAATCCTCAAAAAAACAGGGGTCACAGGTTCCTGTTCTTCCATTACCGAGGTCTTGGATCCTTGAACCTCAAAAACAGGAATCTGATGTTGCCATCCATTAGACAACCGCATCAGGAGTCGTCGTCGCTTGCAAATGGGGCTAGAGAGTTATTGTTCCCAAAAAGAATAAGATCACCATCACCCCAAAAGAGGGGGATCCGAATTTGCTCCCCCTTAGGAGATGGGGATTTGGAGTGAATATCACACAGAAACGGATTTGGGCTTCCTCCGAAAGATAGGGTCAAGGCTTCCCAAACCTGGTACCCAGGTAGTCTTTGATTTTAAAGCACAAGACCTGTTACCATCACCCATCTGTAACAGGTAGAACTGTATTCCCCAATGGTAGAAATTAATGGTTGCTGTTTCTTACAAAAAAGGACAAACTGGGAATCAGGGCATCTTGCAGATCAAGTCCATAGTCACTTTTCCAAATGCTTGGCTTGGGGTGCCTGGCCAGTCCAGTCGGTAGAGTATACAACTCTTGATCTTGGGATCATGAGTTCAAGGCCCATGTTAGGGGTAGAATTTATTAAAAACAAACAAACCAACCAAAAAAACCGAAAAAACTTGTCATGGTGGGTCTTTTTCCACAAAAATGGAACAGAGTCAGGGAGGATCGTAGTTCTCCATAGACTGTGGATCTGAGGTTAAACCCCTTTCGTTATTCTGAGGTATGGTGTCATTGGTTCTGGATGAATAGCTATGTAGGAAATCTCCTTCCAAAAGAAGGTGTCATTGGCCCCTCAAATCGAATTTGATTTCAAACGAACTGATGAAAGTGTCCCCAAAGAAAAGGGATCACTCTTCCCTAAGAATGCCATAAAAGTTTGCTGCTGTCTAGAGAATGGAACTGGGAATTGCAACGTTCCTTCGGAGGACTTGAGACCTGGATAGCCCCTTCTTAACAGAGGTCAGGTTCACCATTCCCATCACTTAGTACTTGTCCGTTGGGGACCACCCAAATACATGAAGGGTTCTAGGGCTCTGGACACAGATGAAAACCAGATGAAGAGGTCAGGTTAGCACCTTTTCTAGCTGAAATATTTGGGGAAGGGCTAACTCCTCAAAAAGTGAGAGTCCTGGCACTGGCACTCCTACCCGAAGGGGTCCTTTCTGCCACCAAAACCCAGTGGCAGTTACTGGTTCTACCAAGGAGTACTTAGACGTCACTATCCCCAAGCTGTCAGAAGGCTAGTGCTTTCCTAAAGCAAAAGTACCTCAGGGTTACTGCTCTGGTAAGTGGAAGAGGTTGGGTCAGGCTTTCCCCAGTCAGGAGGGGCCCCAGCAGGCAGTAAGCTCAGAGCGGACAGAGTCAACCTGTAGACATTTGAGGGTGCCCTCAAACCAAAATGAACCAGTGATTTACTGCTTACTAGTGGTAGAAATTACCACTTATCAACACTTGAAGAGCAAGAGGTTTAGTTGTCCATGGCCTCCCACATGAGAAGAGGCAGGATTTAGGGTTCCCTGAAGGGAAGAGGAGAAAGGGCGCCTAGAGGCATCCAACACCCACCTTTGCCCAAAGACAAGGAAGGGACAAGGAGGCCCCCAGTAAGCATCCTATAGTGATGTCCCCTCCCTCCCACAGCCCTGTGATTGGGTGGTGGCAAGAAAGGGAAGGTCAGTGGATCGTGTATCCCCTTTGTTCCCCAGGTGACAGCGGGAAGGTGACCACAGTGGTAGCCACTCTAGGCCAAGGCCCGGAGCGCTCCCAGGAGGTGGCTTACACAGACATCAAAGTGATTGGCAATGGCTCGTTTGGGGTCGTGTACCAGGCACGGCTGGCTGAGACCAGAGAACTGGTGGCCATCAAGAAGGTTCTCCAGGACAAGAGGTTCAAGGTAGCTTGGGGCAAATGGGGACAAGGAAGTGTGACCAGGCATGATGGGCGAGAGGGCCCTAGTGAGAGTGCTAAACTTGGGTTTCCACGGGATCTGAACATGGGCCAGAGAAGGGAAGCAGAAGGGCATGAATTGTGTGGAAGATGGGAGTGTGGGTTTAGAGAGAGCCCAGAACTGATGTTTATTGGGCTCTGGGTTGGTGTGAATTGCTTTGTAGGCAAGTTCTTGTTTAATTCACGTGAAGATTCTTGGAGGGTAGGTATTGGTGTGTTATTAAGGCTGAGAATCGGATAAGAGAATTGACTTGCGGCAAGACGAAACTCTGGCTTGTCTGATTCTAAAGCCCCCAACCTTACTCATTAAGTTACCCTTCTGCACAGAGGGGAAGGAAGCTGGTAGAGGTGATGAGTGTGTTTGTGAAGGTCATGCTCTGACCCAGGTGTCTGGCAAGTGTGGGGTGAAATCCAGCCAGCCAGACCATGTGGCTGGGTGTGGGGCTCTGTCCCCCTGAGGAAGGCGTGCCCTTTCCTCCTCATACAGCTGTGCCCTGTAACCTAGTGGAGGTCCAGGGAACAGGGAGCAGATGGAAGAGGTAGAAGTTGAGGGCCACTTGGCATTGCAAGGACTGGTGTTTTGGAGCTGAGGTCATTCTGGACATAAAGGACCTGAGCCTAACCTGGAGGGAACCAGGTCAGGGCCTGGTGTTAGCAGTGAGAACCCTTGGGCAGGAGGATCTCTAGAATGTGGCTCAGAATTTGATTAGTGTTGAGGCCTGGAAGTGAGAGGGATCTGAGGGCAGGAGTTCCAGGGGCAGAACTCAGGGGAATGGAGAACAGCGAAGAGACCAAGACTCTGTCTCGGAGAAGAGGCTGAGACCAGACCCCCTTTTGGAAGATGAAAGTCTGGAGCCTGGGACTCAGGATCCAAGTCAGGGTTTAAGGACCTGGATGTCTCTAGGGAAAGCAGTAGAGAGGACTGGAGACTGGGGTGAATTGGGTGGGGAGTACTCATCTTTTGTCACTTGGGTCTTGTGTGGCCACAACATTTGATTATTCAAGATAAGCTGGAAAACTGAATTTATAGGTGAAGCCATTTGATTTTCAAAGGTCAGCAATAAATTGGAGATTTTTGGATGGTGGGCTGAAAAAAACTCACCTGTAGGTTGGGTTTAGCCCATAGGCCTCCAGCCTGCGTGTGGGGAGAATGGGTTGGGGTGAGGAATTAGGGGGTGCCCCAGAGGGGCCCTGGAGCTGGGATGCAAGGAGTCGGTGCGTGGCTCTGTTGGCAGGGGTGGAGGAACAGGGCTGTGGTGAGGGGTGCCAGAAGTGGGGAGGCAGGGAGAGTTGGCTGTTGTCTGAGACACTTTCCCTTTGCCCCCAAGAACCGAGAGCTGCAGATTATGCGTAAGCTGGACCACTGCAATATCGTGAGGCTGAGATACTTCTTCTACTCCAGTGGGGAGAAGGTGAGACCTTGGCTGTGCGGGGGCATCCTCCACCCCTGCTCCTGTCTGCCTTTCCTGCGACTGTCAGTCCTTCCCCCGTTATCCCCCATGAGCCTTCCCTCCCCTTCCCCGCCTGTTCCTTGCAGTGCCTCACACCTCTCCTTTGCTCTCTGCAGAAAGATGAGCTTTATCTAAATCTGGTGCTGGAATACGTGCCCGAGACAGTATACCGGGTGGCCCGCCATTTCACCAAGGCCAAGTTGACCATCCCTATCATCTATGTCAAGGTGGGTAGGCAGGCAGGCCAGCCGGCTTTGGGGACCGGGGCTTACAGAGCCAGGGGCCCTGGATCCTCCTGTCTTCTGTGGCTTCCCTTCTCCTCCAAATTGATGTTGCTTTCTGGAGCCCTTGAGTTCCCTATCCTTGTCTCCATAACTGTCATAGAGCTTGCCCAAGGCGGGGCAGGCCCCCCCAGGGCCTGACCACATCAGGGAGGCAGGCTGATTGGGGTCTGGTGAGACTGCAGGGTACCTGGTTGGGTCCCCGCTGGGAGCCCAGGGGCACTAGGGGTGTTGGTGGAGTTAGCGCAGAGCCTGATAATGCAAAGAGAGAGAGGTCAAGTCCTGGCCTTTGGACCCTTGGCAGAGGGGGTGTGAGAAGGAGGCAGGGCTGGAGGAAAGCCTGTGTCTTCATCGCTGTGCAGGCTCATTCCCCAGGGCCTGGTGCTGGGTCCTGCATGTTACAATCCCTCAGCAGGTGTTTGAATGAATGGATGAGTGAATCAGTGAGCTGAGGGCTGATGTGGAGAGCAGAGGCTGCAGCAGCCTTCTGCACCGGGAGGAAGCGGTGGGTTCAAGTTTGATGAAGGTTGTTCCTCCTGCCGGCCTTAAGAACCTTGACCCCATATGGGCCACAGAGCCCTACTGGTTGTGGTGTTGGGAGACCGTGCCTCCTGGGAGGGGACCCCTCTGGTTTGGTGAGTCTGTGCTGTGGCTGCCTGTGTGCTGGATCCAGCACTGAGCAATTTCAGAAGGCCAGTTGACGGAGACCCAGGCTTTGCTCCGGAAGAGCTCTCAGTTTAGCCCGAGTGGACAGCTGTTGTCACAAAGAACTATAGATGACTAGCTACTGCCGTACTAGAAGGAGCACAGGGAATTCTGGAAACAGGCCCACAGGCCTGCCTGCTTTGGGGGTAAGAAGGATCAAGGAAGGCTTCTGGGAGCCCATGAGGGGTAGGGTGAAGAGCCGGCATCTGTAGCCAAGGGCAGCGGGAACAGGAGGAGGGGGGCCCAGGAAGCTGGCCTGCGCAGTTACTCCATGCCGGGCACTGGTCTAGGCCCTGGGAGACGCGGCGGTGACGAACACTCCAAGATCCCTGCTCTCTTGGCACTTATGTTCTAATCAGTGGGAGGCAGAGTGGCAGGAAAATCCAGCTGGAGAGAGGCTAGTCTGTGGGTGGTTTGACTGGCAGGCGGAGGACGCTGAGCCCTTCCTATAGCCAGTGGTTGTGGAGCTGAGAGACTGGCTCCCACAAGGCCTTCCCGCCATCCGAGTCTCTTTATCAGGTTTCTGAGGTGTGTGGCTGAGGCAGTATTCTCAAAGTGGGGAGCAGCAGCAACCTGGGAGGGCCTGTCTTAAATGCCACACCCTGAACTTTCAGAATCAGACACTCTGGGAGCGGGACTCAGGGGTCCCTGTTTAAAAAAGTCCACTGAGTGATTCATACTAACGCTTGAAGACCCAGGGGTAGCACGCATGGGGCGGGGTATGTGTGTGTGTGTGTGTGTGTGTGTGGCTCGGCTGCAGCTGCCCTGTCCCCTGCCCCCTGCCAGGTGTACATGTACCAGCTCTTCCGGAGCTTGGCCTACATCCACTCCCAGGGGGTGTGTCACCGTGACATCAAGCCCCAGAACCTGCTGGTGGACCCCGACACTGCTGTCCTCAAGCTCTGCGATTTTGGCAGGTGGGCCTGACCTGGGGTGCTCTGAGTGGCTGAAGGGGCGATGGGGGGACGCCAACCCTCACCTTCTGTTTACTCCTGGCCCTCTGTTTCCACAGTGCAAAGCAGTTGGTGCGGGGGGAGCCCAACGTCTCCTACATCTGCTCTCGCTACTACCGGGCCCCGGAGCTGATCTTCGGAGCCACCGATTACACCTCGTCCATTGGTCAGCTTTGCGGGGTTGGGGGGGCAGGGAGTGGCCAGCCTGGCAGCTTTCCTTCTTTCTGTGGGCTGTCTGCCGCCCTCTGTGATACAAGCTTAACCTGTGTTCTTTTATCCAGTCCTCACAAACTTTGGAGGGCGGTGTTGGTGTCTGCTCGTTGCACAGATGAGCAGTCTGAGGCTGAGAGCGGGGAGGCCACCTGCCTGCATTTGCACTGCTGGGGTTGGGCACAGCTGGGCAGGGCTGGGCTTTGAAAGTTGACCTGACTCCAGAGTCCACTCCGGCTCCAGAGCCTCTCAGTCAGCCTTCCCTTCTTGGCCTAGCGGGGAGGGGCTGGTGGGGGGAGGAGCTACCTGTGACCTTGGAGGCCAGGCGTTTCAGCTGGAGAGTGTGACTTGCCCACCGGGGGCCTCCAGGACCTTCCCCATTAGTGGGGATGACAGTGCTACCTTTCCAGGCTTGAGGAGAGCGAGTGAAAGGGTTGGGAGAGAACATCCCTCAGCAATGTGAAGAAACTGTGGTCCTTAGGGGTGAACTTGTGCCTTGGGGGCCAAGGTACATACCAGGGAGGGGGCAAGACTGCCTGCCTATAGCTGTTCCCGCGGGCAGGATGGAGTCTAGGCCTAGGACTTGAGCCTTGAGCTTCTCGAGGCCCCAAGAACACAGAAGCCTGTTAGAGGTACATTGGGCTACCTGGAGGCTAGAGGCACAGCAGGGACTTCCTGGGGTTCCTGCGGGGAGAGAGGCAATGAAGGTGGCAAGCACAGGCTGCACAGTGTGGCGTGGCCAGGTGGACCTGGAGGTTCAGCAGCAGGCTCCCGTGTCCCTAAACTGTGTAGGACCTTGAGCAGGGTGCTTCCTCTCGGGGCCAAGAAAATGGGGCTCCCTCCTGGCACTCAGGATGACTGTGGGGGAGATAAGCCTTTGTGAGGGGCTGGGTGGGCAGCCCTGACCCTCCCTGCATTCCCCTCCAGATGTGTGGTCAGCTGGCTGCGTTCTGGCCGAGCTCCTCCTGGGCCAGCCCATCTTCCCTGGGGACAGTGGGGTAGACCAGCTGGTGGAGATCATCAAGGTGAGGGTGCAGTGGGGTGGGCAGGGATTGGGGCTGAGGGATAGGGGCTTTGGCTCAGAGCCCTCCCTCCCTCTCCAGGTGCTGGGAACACCAACCCGGGAACAGATACGAGAGATGAACCCCAACTACACGGAGTTCAAATTTCCCCAGATTAAAGCTCATCCTTGGACAAAGGTGGGGCAGGTCTGGGGGCTCAGGCAGCATGGCCAAGGTCCCCTTTGGAGGCCAGCTGGTCTGGGGACCTGGCTGTAGAGTCTTGGCTGTAGGGCTTGGGAGTGGGTCCGTAACTCATCAGATTTCAAAGTTCACGGCATCTTCCATCCTCCGGAAGTTGAGGGTCCACGGTGAGTTTGAGAGTGCCATTTCTCTGCTGGTGAAACAGGCTCTCTGCAGGGCCTGTCCAATGATGGGACCCATGTGAGCTGCTCACCCGAAGGAATGTGGCTTCCCCTCAGTAGCTCTGCCTTGTTTGGAAAGTGGGGGTGCAGGAGTCCACAGGGCCTGGGCGGCTCACCCTCCTGACCACCGTCCCCTCCCCTTAAGGTGTTCAAATCTCGAACGCCGCCGGAGGCCATTGCACTCTGCTCTAGCCTGCTGGAGTACACACCGTCCTCAAGGCTCTCCCCTCTGGAAGCCTGCGCCCACAGCTTCTTTGATGAACTGCGATGTCATGGAACCCAGCTCCCCAACAACCGCCCGCTTCCCCCCCTCTTCAACTTTAGTCCTGGAGGTGAGGGCACAGCTTGGGATGCGGGGAACCAGAAGGCAGGCAAAGGTTGTGGAAGGGGGCTTGGTGTTTAAGATAGGAGTGGGATGCTGGGGTTGGGGGTGCTCGGGAGATGCCCCCAATACAGACCTGAAGTGACTTCACCCGTGCTGGGCCCCTTGCAGTCTGTCGCTGAGTGTTCAGTGGTTACACGTCCGTTGTCCTTGCCAAGAGCTGGGTCCCTACCTGGGGTGGCCCTTTTCAGCCTCGGCCTGGTCTCCCAACACCCTGCGTCCTGATTGGGCATGTCCATTCCTGTTTCTAGAACTCTCCATCCAACCATCTCTCAATGCCATTCTCATCCCTCCTCACTTGAGGTCCCCAGCGGGCACTGCCACCCTCACTCCATCCTCACAAGGTAAGTCGGAGGCCCTCTTTGCAGATGAAGGCCTTCCTCAGCCTGGGAGGCTGGTGTGTTGCCACAGCCCCTGAGTTCCCTGCATGGGTATGGGAATTGTTGATGTTTGAGTGCGCATGTGCATACAGCCACCTTTTTGGGGCCAGATTGCCCGTATTTGTGTTGAAGTGCTAACTGGAAAACCAAAAATGTATGTTTGGTTTGCACAAACAAAAAGTTAAATTTGTTGTCCACATTTAAAAATTGAGGCCATTGCATGTACAAACTCAGATTTCTTGTGTCTTTTGGGAAAGAAAATCCAACTGGGCAGTAGTGGGCCTACCTTTCCTCAGGGCAGTGCTGTGAGTCGGGGCCAAGTTCTAAGTGCCCTCTTTTCTGTGAGGCCCAGCTCTCTGGTGAGTCACTCAGTGACCAGCCTGGCCCTTGGGCATTTGAGTATGTGGAGCTGGACCTAAAGCGGCAGCTGTCTGTTTCTGATGTAGCTTCTCCCACCAGGGTCCTGCTCTTGGGTGGGAGATCTGAGAGGCCAAGGGTAACTGTCTTTTT
The DNA here is from genome assembly GCF_030435805.1 of Mustela lutreola. NCBI lineage: Eukaryota > Metazoa > Chordata > Mammalia > Carnivora > Mustelidae > Mustela > Mustela lutreola. The sequence continues at coordinate 60,316,539 of NC_081305.1, read as the reverse complement.
CCTCCCCCTCAGCTTTAAGTGAGGCTCAGACCGGCTCGGACTGGCAGACACCCGACGCCACAGCTCCCCTCACCAACTCTTCCTGAGGGCCCCACCAAACTACCCTTCCATCGGGGAGCCCCCAGTGGGGCTGGGAAGGAGGGCCATAGCCCATCAAGCTCCTGACCTGGCTAGGCCCCTAGACTAGAGGGCAGAGGTAAATGAGTCCCTGTCCCTACCTCCAGTCCCTCCCTCACCAGCCTCACCCTGTGGTGGGCTTTTTAAGAGGATTTTAACTGGTTGTGGGGAGGGCAGAGAAGGAAGGACAGGGGGTTGGAGGCATGAGGACCTCCTACCCCCTTGGCCCCCTCCCCTCCTCCCAGGCCTACACTCCTCCAATCCCTCCTCCCTTCCTGTGTCCCTTGTAAATAGAACCAGACGAGCCCGTCTATTCCTCTTCCCTTCCCTGGTCCCCCCGGGTGTAAATAGATTGTTATAATTTTTTTCTTAAAGAAAACGTCGATTCACACCGTCCAACCTGGCCCATCCTCCTTCTACAGCTGTGTTCCCCTTCCTGTCCTCTGCCCCTAAGGTCTCCTCCCTCCTCTCCCCACCCTGGAGGGCCGAGGGGGTGGGGGTTGGGGAGCTCTTGATGTCTTAGTTTCCACAGTAAGGTTTGCCTGTGTACAGACCTCCGTTCAATAAATTATTGGCATGAAAACCTGCTTCCTGTCTGGCTACCTTGTTTCCACAGAGGTGAGGGAGGTGCCTGAGGAACTGTGCTGGGACAGGACCTCTCAGGCAGGGACCTGCGGAGACTGAAGCCAGGCTGGGCTGCCAGAGGCCTGAGTCCTGGCCTGGGCTCACGTGCCCAGCCTCCCCTGGCCTCAGCTCTCCTTCACATGTGTGGGGATGACCAGTCTGGTTCACCTACTGTAGAGGTCGTGGGAAAGCCAGCCTCATGGACCCCACCATTGTCCTCTTCTGCCTCAGGAGGGAGGGAGGCAGGCACTGTCCTCCCCAGGTGATAACTGAGAGAATGGGGGATCCAGGGTCAAGGCCACAGGGTAGAGGTGGGAGAGTTCAGACTTGACAGATGGCTGTGTCCCACAGCCCGAACTACCTGCTGCTTCACAGGACACCGTGTGCATGGTCACTCAGGCCAAAACAGCCTGGATGTAGACTCTTAGTGGGCACTGACGGGGCAGAGATGCGGTCCCCCAGAGCTAACAGCTCTGCTAGCTTGCTTTCTTTCTTTTTTTTTTTTTTTAAGATTTTATGTATTTATTTGACAGAGAGAAATCACAAGTAGATGGAGAGGCAGGCAAAGAGAGAGAGAAGGAAGCAGGCTCCCTGCTGAGCAGAGAGCCCGACGCGGGACTCGATCCCAGGACCCCAAGATCATGACCTGAGCCGAAGGCAGCAGCTTAACCCACTGAGCTAGCTTTCAAACAGGGCACACATCTGGCCCCCATCTGGGTATGCTGGAAGTGACAAGCCTGGGAAGGTTGATGCAGAGAACCTGGCTGCTTCCACTTGCTTCAAAAACATGATGGGCCAGACAGGGGGTCACAGGCAGAGGGCAATGGCAGCTCCTTCATGTGGTGCCAATGGAGGATGTGAGGGCAGGAGGCCCCACAAGTGAGGAGGGGCAACTGGTATGTCCTCCACTGGACAAGGAGTTTGTTGCTTTAAGTAAACTCTGTCCTGTGGGGGTGCAGTGGCTTGAACTCAAGATTCTGAGATAAGAGTTGCATGCTCTACTGACTGAGCCAGCCAGGGGCCCAGAAAGAGAAATTTGAACATGTCCCAAGAGGTCAGGGACTGTTGCTGTGGCATCTGGACTCCAGTCTGCTTAGGCCAGCCCCAGGGGCATCTGTATACTGCCCAGAACAATCCCTGCTCAACACCCTTTGGGTATCACCTTGTTTGTAAGATGAATATGCAGAGCAAGCAGGCCAGAGGGGAGCAGGGCTGGTCCCCCACCTCCCTGCTGCTCATGTCTGTTCAGCCGCAAGGTCACTGAGGGGGTCCCTTCCTCTCCTCCCACTCCTCTGGTCCTGTCCTTTTCCTTTTAGACCAACTTCCACCTCCCCCTTGCTCCACCCTCATGCCGGGGAGGCAGAAGCCCCACTTTTGACCCCCCACAACCCTACTGGGGCATGCCTTCCTGGCTTTCCCAGGTCTGGGCCTGCCTGCCTCCCAGACAACCTTCAGCCACAGCCCCCCACTGCCTGAACGCCTCAGTCTACAGAGGCTGGCGGGAACTCACCAAAGGGACCTGCTTTAACTCCTCTACTTCCATTTAAAGAAAGGAGTGCCACTTTAGGGAACCTCTGAAAAGGCTGGGGATCCCTTCCTGTTCCTAAGACCTTTGATCTTCCGAGGCCCCAATAAACCACCTGCTCTGTGACACCGGCTCACTTTTCCTCCAGGTGTAGCAAATCCTCCTCTGAGTACTGCTCTGAACCAACCCCCACCCCTCGCTGCCCCTGTCTCAGGTCAAACTCCCTCAACGGTACTGGTTACAGAGATGGGCTGAACAATCCCCCTGGATTCAAATCTCCGTGATACTGCTGCCTCATGTGAGACCTTGGGCCAGTCTCTGCCCATTTTCTCGTACAACGGGGCTAGTGCAGAGATCACCTCACGGGCCCTCCGGGTCATAATCCTCGTACAGGGCTAGCTGCAGTGCCTGCCACAGCTAGGCAGTCATGTTTGCTGTCACTGTAGCTGTGAATAACTGGACAGTCTCCAAGTATACCAAGAACTCACCCTCTTTGCAGTGCTGTCTTTCTGCTACATTCTCTTCCTCTTTTGTTAGCAGATTCCTAATTTTTCCTCAAGGACTACTTCCTCTTGGAGGGGGTGGGGGGGTGGGGAGGGTGGGGGAGGTGGGGGCAGTCTTCCCTGCTCTGGGATCCCATCCTCCCTGCACATTCCCATCACAGCCCTGAGGATCCCAGAGCTGAGATCTGCCTGCTCCCCAGGGGCAGGGCAGAGGCCTAACTCCTCTACCACCCCAGCCTTGCCCAGCACATGCGAGGGAGGCCTGAGGACTCCCAGGCTGAATGAATCAATGAGACACACTCAAGAGAGCAAGGCCGGCTGTACTTGGGTGTTCCTCCTACCCCACTGTGCACCACCTGGGGTAGAGCCTGGCTCCCAAGTCATTGCTGGGGCTCCAGCATCACCTGGCCCGTAGCAGAGTACCTGGGTAACTAGAGATTTCCTGCCACACTGTCAAAAGTGAGCTTAAGGAAGCCCAAAGAAGCCAAGTACCTTTCTCCACCAGGCAGAGCCAAGACCCGGGAGCCCAGGGTCCAGGGGAGGGGAGGGGAGGGCTTGGGGACAAGCGAGGGCCTGAAGAGGTATATGACAGTGCCCAACACCGAAGTGGCACGTACTCGGGGCTCAGGAAAGGTAACCTGATGTAGCTGGGCACCAGGGTGAGGAAAGCAGAGCGCAGAGCCCTGGCGAGCCCCGTGATGGGTTGCGGGTGGGGTGCCCTGAGCCGGATCACATCAGGCCTCAGAACTTCAGTTTCCCCATAGGCAGAGAAAAGTGGCAAGATACACCTGGGCAGGGCTCTTATGAGGAGTCAGTGGCTAAGAGGCCAGGGTGGATGCTGGCACCCTTGTAGGGAGGGGGTGTCTCCGTGCTCCCCAGAGAGGCCCACAACTGCTGTGGCAACCCAGCTTTTTCCCTGTGGCTCCTCAGCTGCGGCCCACAAAGGCCGTGTCCAGCTGCAAGAGCCCGCTGGCCTCCCCGGCCCCCAGAGCGGCCTGGCACAGCTGCAGTGTGTCCTCAAGCGCCAGCGGCTGGGATGTCTCGATGATGGCGATGGTCTCCCCGAGCTCGGTGCACATGATAGTCTGCTGAGGCTCAGGGGGTGGGGGCGGGGTGGGCGGTGGGGCTGGCGGTGGCGGCAGAGGGGGGCCAGGCCTGGCGCGGGCGTGGACACGCTGGTGCAGCCGCAGGCCGGCCAGGGCATGGAACCAGCGGCCGCAGGTGCCGCAGTAGTAGGGGCTCTTGTTGTACAGGCCAGTGATGGGCAGGCGGGGTGCGCGGGCAAAGGCCACAGGCCGCAGGTGCAGCCGCCGGTGCTGCTGCAGGTTGGAGCTCTGTGTGAAGCGCTTGCCGCAGTCCAGGCACTGGTAGGGCCGCACACCCGTGTGGGTCAGCTGGTGGCGGCTTAGGTTGGCCAGGGAGGCAAAGGTCTTGCCGCATGAATGGCACTGGAAGGGCCTCTCGCCCGTGTGTGTCCGCAGGTGGTTGCGCACATGGACCAGCTTCTTGAAGCCCTTGCCGCAGACACCGCAGCGGTGCCGCCGCTCAGGTGGCCCGTGCACAGCGCGCCGGTGCCGGGAGAGCCGGGAGGCCGAGGCGAAGGACTTGGAGCATTGTGGGCAGGGCAGCTGGGCGGGCGGCGCAGGTGGCAGTGGGGGAGGCGCGGGCTCGGTGGGTGCAGGGGAGGCTGCTGCTGTGGCTGCCGCGGCTGCTGCGGATGGGGGCGCCCCGCTCTTGCCTGCATGCGTGCGCCGATGGTAGAGGAACTTGGTCATGTTGCTGAACGTCTTGCCACAGCGGCAGCGATGCAAGGGGTTGGCGGTGTGGGCCCGCCGGTGTGCCACCAGCGTGAGCTCTGTGCCAAAGCCGCGGCCGCAGTCCACGCAGAGGTAGCGTGCTTCACCGCGGTGCAGTCGCAGGTGCTGCTCCAGGGAGGCAGCTTTCTTAAAGACCTTGGAGCAGGTGGTACACTCGTGCGTGCCCCCGACGTGGGCCCGCCCATGAGCCAGCAGCCGGTTGGCCGAGCTGAAGCTGCGCTGGCACTGGCCGCAGTGGAAGGGCTGAGTCCCCGGTCCCGGGCCTCGGGAGGCCCGCCGATGTCGCCGGCGCACCTCAGTGGAGGCCCAGCGTTGGGGACAATCCCCACAGCCCTGGGCCTGGCAAGCTGGGGACCTGTCACCTCCCACAGCATCATCACTGACCTCTGCCACCACCTCCTCTTCCTCCTCAGTGTCTTCCTCGTCATCTTCCTCGTCATCTTCCTCTTCCTCTAGCCCATTACGCTCTTCCTTCTCTAGGGAGTCAAAGTGGGTGCCCTGATGCTCCAAGAACTCCTCAGGAGTGGCACAGAGGGTAGAGCACTCAGGACACTCGTAGGGCTCCATCTTAACTTCGGGTGGAGCTGGGGGTGGAGGGGGTGGTGTTGGTGGGGACAGCGGGGGCGGCCCTGGCAGCTCACCAGCCGCAGAAGAAAGGTGCTGGGCCTTGCGATGGGCCACCCACAGCTCAGGTGAGGGGAAGAGCTCCTGGCAGTCCCCACACTGGTACTGGATCTGGCTTGCAGACTCCCGGAGGTGGGCTTCCTGGTGGGCCAGGAGTTCGCTGGGGGACATGATGAGCTGGCTGCATTCTCCACACTGGAAAGGCCCATCCTCGGTCCCTGCCATGAGCTCCGGATCAAGGCCAGGATCCTGGGTGGCCAAGGCCTCGTCTTCAGCAATGGTGGGCACGTGCTGCTCCTGGTGTGAGAGGACTTCCTCTAGCGTGTTGTAGAGGCTGCCACACTCAGAGCACATGAACTGGTGATGTTGGAAGAAAAGGGATGAGGCCAGGGCCTCCCCTGGTGTCATCTCAGTCACCTCTGCTGACATCCCTGACATCTCCGTCATCTCCCCGAACATCGGTGTTGACATCTCCACTGCCCCTGGAGACATCTGTGCGGGTAGCTCAGCAACCTCAGCCACCTTGGCTGCCACCTCCGCCATGCTGGGGAGGACAGTGCCTGGAGAAAGATGGCAGAGCTGGTGAGATGTCAGGAACCAAGGAGGATGGGGGCGCGGCTCAGGATCTTCCCGGCTCGTCCCCTCACTCACCAGCCTTTATCACTCAGCAAGCCTGGATCCAGTGCTGGTGCCTTAGTTTTCAATGAACATGAGACTCAGAAGTGCACACAGGCCCCATGGTGCCAGACACCTGTAAAAGAGTGAAAGGTCCCCTTCAGTTTGGCCTCTGATGTTATTATCTCTCCTTTCCCAGAGTGCCACTTGCACCCTTTCTAAGAACACATGTCTCATTATGCCTCTTGACCTTTGCCTGGTTGGTTTCCTCATTGGGCACCCCCTTTCCTCCTACTGTAAGGACACACAGAGATACAACAAAGAGTTCAAGAGCACAGGCTTCTGGACCAGATTGCCCTTGACTTGAATCTGAGTTCCAGCTCTTACTTCCTCTCTCTGATGCTATTTTGTCACCAAGGATGACCAGGAAGACCCTGGTACCTGAAAAAGGTCAGACAGAATCATGACTCATAGTTCTCCAGAAATGTTCCTGAACCCGAAGTCTTCCCTGTTGCTATTCCTTCTGCCAAGAAAATTCTCTTTTTTTCTGGTCTAGCAAAACCCTACCCAGCATTTCCTTTGTGAAGCCTTTTCTGACAATCTCTCTATATCCTCAGAGGGATGTCCACTCCTGCCTCCTTGGAGTTCCTATGGTAATCTGTGCCACCTCTATAAAAGCCAATGTCACCCGCCTGGGATACAGTCTGTGCTTCTCTCCAGACTGAGCATGTAGGCACAGCAGGGCTGATTCACTGTAGGGGCTGATGTCACCAAAAAACCCATGGACCTGGAATGGGCATTTTTAACTTCTGAACTTCGCTCTCCATGCCCCCATCTCCCTTTCTACATGTGTGGGGTCAACACAACCCTGGCCTCTGAGCTTCAGCAAGTGGCAGCACCCCTCACAGCTGAGTTTCTGAATCCAACCTCCACTGTCTCCATCTCTTGTTTAACTCATCTGTTAGTGCCAGAGGTTAGGCAAAGTTCCTCATATTAAGGTCCCAGAGAGTAGGGAAGTTAGTGTCTTCATAACTGATGTACTTCCAGCACCAGGAACAGTGATTAGCCCACAACAGGTACTCAGTAGATACTCTGTGAATGAATGGTACTCGCTCCAGGAAGTGAGGCATGAGAGTCTAATTCTCCCTGTGCCCATTCCACTTCTCGCAACAGACCAATGCTCCCAATGGACGTGTACTCCCACGGTGACACAGCCCAGCACATGACCCTGTTTTTTTAGCAGATGCCCAATAAGGGCTCTTCGAATAAATGATTCACTAAAAGCCCAGGAGTCACTTTTTGTTAACTACCTACTCCAACTCCGTCACCAGTATTTGAGTTGCCAGGGTCCTGCACACAACAGCCACCCAATAAAGAATCTTCCGGGAAGGAGTCAGCCCGGAGCCCTAGAGTTCAGTTTTTCCTTGTTTACAGCCACACTCCAAACACAACTCCCATGGGGTGAGGCCCAAAGCCTGCTGTAAGGCTTACGCAAAGTAGGCACCCAGTAAATGTCCCTCTGGAAGGAGGCCCGAGCAATCTAAAACTGGGACTTTTAGTCTACATTCCTCCTTTCTCAATTGCTGGACAGTGTAGTATTGGTGGGGAGGAGATAGGGGCTTTTCGCACAGGAGATCAGTAAGTCCTTCCAGGAAAGAACCCACCGGAAGCCTGGAAGTTCAACTTTTCCGCTACACGTCCCTGTTCATCGACCAGACTTACCAGCTCCGCTGCGGGAGAGTACCCTGCAGGGGTGGGGGTCTTGGGCTCCAGGGTAGGGTCCTGCACGCCGCAAGGCGAACTCAATGCTCTAGGGCACACAGGAAGGAGCACTCTCCTTCCACTCCACGCCGCTCCCGCCCTAGCGCAGGCCCCGAGGCTCTTCGTCCCCTCCCCCTCCCCCGGTGTCCCCTTCGTTCTCCCTCCGCCCTCTCCGGACGCCCAGCGCTCCCGTCCCCCGCCCGCCCCGCGGCGCCCTCACCCGTCTAGCCAGCCTCCTGCAACCCCCGCCGCTCTTGACACAGACCCTCTCTGCTCCAGGCGTGCGGGACCCCTCACTATCCACGCCTCCCATTGGGCGGTGCCCTTACCCGTAGTAGCCAATTAGAGGCGGCAGCGAAGGGCACGCGCCCTTGCGCCTGCGTGGTGACGTTCAGGCGGGGCTCGCCGAGTTTCTCCACGCACACAACTGTGCCCTGTGGGCGGAGTTGGGGGGGAGCGGCTCAGAAAAGCGCCTGCGCAGTTCTCTTGGGCTACTTTGCCAAAAATCATAAGTGGTGAGAAGTGGGCATCATTGGAAAGCGAGGGCGTATGGAATGAACTGGATCTCGGGAGACCTTGACAGAGGTGATATTTCGTAGCCGAAGAGGCTGAGCATCCCTGAGAGCATAGATTTGACGCCAGACACACTTGGGGTACCTCTCTCAGGGCCTCACTCTTACTTCTCTGTAAAATGGGCTTGAATCACATACACCTCAAAGGCTGTTGAGGGGATTGAATGAAATCACACACGTGAAAGCACTCAGCGCAGGGCCCGATACACCGCAGACGCTCACTATAACCCATCTAACATGGACGGAGTCCTTCCCAGTTTGTAAAACCGCTTTCCCTTCCCTCCCACTCTTCAGTTAATTTAACGATATTCACTTAACCGTCCCCTACTGTGTGTCCGGCCCAGGACTAGGCCTCAATAGGTGACAATTGCCATTAGGGAGAGGGACTCTTTCAAGGTCACTGCTGCGGCCTAAGCAGAGCCAGTGCTGAGCCAGTGCCAAGCAGGGCGTAGGTCCCTTCCCTTTCAAGGGGAGATAATTCCAGGGGTGGGAACCACTCCGGGGAGGGGACTTGTTTCAAGGTACATGTGAGCCTTGACTTAGAGTCACCTAAGTGTATGTGGGGGGTGGGGGGTGGGGGCTGGCTATAGTGCCCAAGGCCTCACCTCAGGGTAGCTGCTCAGACAGGCAACCTGGACTCTTCTCTTGATAGGGATCTACCCTCGCCAAAGTGCAACTTGTAGGTGCAGGTTAGAGACAGGGTATTAGGAAGCCCCTAACCTTGGAAGTCAGAGATTGGAAAGGGTTGTTGTGGGCGGGGGGGGGGGGGGCAAGAGGAGGGTTGGGCTTGAGACAGGAAGAGGGTGTCTGACTGTAATAGGGGACCAGTCCGTGATGGATGCCATCAAGAAGTGAACAGTCAGGATGGAGGGGACTATTGCAATCGGGAGGAAGGTACTGGTTCCTAACATGAGATGGAGGAGATTTCTGGTCTTTATCAGGGGAATAACATCGGAGATGGGGGCTTCTGTTGGATGAAAGGAGATTCCAGTTGGGGTCATGAGATGGCACAGTTGTGACGTAGGTTCCTGGTCGTCATTAGGAGTAAGGGGCAGTCTGATGGAGCGGCCAAGTCCAGATCATAAGGGGTCCGGGAGCTATTTGAAGCCAGGACGGTCGCTATTGTGGTCCTTTGCCATGGGCAGCCGGGAGCAGTGGTAATGTGTGCGTCTAGATCGTGTTTAGGATGGGACTGTAGTCCATGAGATGAATAGTTCCAACAGGGCTTGACGTGGGGCAACAAGCACCCAGCGGCGTAAGTCACTTGCGGACAGGAACAACCCTGCAACCAGGAGTCAGATCCAACTCAAACGCGGAAACCAATCTCGCTTTGCGCAGGCGCGACACTGCCGGGCAGGACGCTACGGTTGGAGGCGGGCCCTGAGGGGTGGGGCTTAGAAGCTTCACTCTGCGCTTGCGCTTAAGGGGCGTGGCGGTCGCACCTGCGCGAGTTGGGGGAAGGAGGAGGGGCGAGGTGACGCAGGCGTAATAATAGAGAAGGTGCCAGAAAGATCCAAAACAAGTGGCTGCGGCCGTCGCCCGGGAGTCATCAGACGCCAGAGTCCGGTGAGGATCCAGAGAGGCCTGAGGGCGGCTGGTGGTGGGTAGACGGAACCTCTTGGATGTTGTGGGGGAGAGCGGTACCGCCCTAACAGGGCAAGGGGGTCGGGATCGGACAGCTCCACCTGTGCGGGGCGATGGGCTGCTTTGGTCGGTTCCACTTGTGGGGAGCAGAGGGTTACTTTCGGACGCTACCATTGGGTTGGAGCCGCGGCGCTGATCGGACAGTACCACTGGACGAAGCCAAGGGGCACGTCCGCACAGTGCTGCCCAGAGTCAGAGGGCAGTTGGCAGGGTTCTCTGGGATGGGGCCCCACGCTTGTTCGGACCCAGTCCACTTGGTCGGGTCCGGAGGTTGGTTCGGGACATACCACCTGGGGAGGAGCGTTCGGGCTGGGCAGGCCCGACTGGTGGGAGGACGACCGGGGTCTGGCGTCTCGACCTGTTACTAGGGGACGTCGGGCGATACCATTCCTTTCTGGGGGAAGGGGAGCGGCAAAGAAGACTGGGGTGCGAAGGTGGCCCTGCAGGGCAGGACGGGGCGGGAGAGACGCGCCGGCGGGGACGGGGTCCGGGTCCTTGCGTCGCTGACCATTGTCCCCTCCCCCGCTGTGTGGGTTCTAGGCCCTGGTTCAGAGCTTGTGCTGCCCCCTCCCCCGGGTATGGCGCTGTCCGGGTTGACCCCGGCTCCGAGCTGGGAGGAGGACGAATGCCTGGACTACTACGGGATGCTGTCGCTTCACCGTATGTTCGAGGTGGTGGGCGGACAGCTGACCGAGTGCGAGCTGGAGCTGCTGGCCTTCCTGCTCGATGAGGCCCCCGGCGCGGCCGGCGGTCTGGCCCGCGCCCGAAGCGGCCTGGAGCTGCTGTTGGAGCTGGAGCGCCGCGGGCAGTGCGACGAGAGCAACCTTCGGCTGTTGGGGCAACTCCTGCGCGTGCTGGCTCGCCACGACCTGCTGCCACACCTGGCGCGCAAGAGGCGCCGTCCAGGTATGGTTGAATGGCAGGGTGACAGACTTCCGGTGGTGTGCCCTGGCTGCGCCTCCAGGGTGCTCGCTCCTCCCCTTTGCTCAGACTATCAATGAGGAACACAGGCAGGGAGGAGGCATGGGTTTGGGAGAGGTGAGCTTGTGGAATTTGGCCACAGCAATGACGTTTGTGGCCACTGTTTATGGAGGGCTTATTTCTTGCTAAGCACAGTGGTAAGCCCTTTCTGTCGCCTTATATCCTCCCAGTAATCCCATGAGGAAGTCCTGTTCGTGTCCCTATCTTACAGGAGAAAGAACAGGGTTAAGAGAAGTTAAGCAGCTTGCCCACATGTAAGAACTGAATCCTGTGTGCTTGAGCACAGGAAGTACAAGGTGTTGGGACTGACAAAGTGTTTGTTCCATGAAGCTTATGTTTGGTGGTGGGACGCAGCCATTAAGGCAGATAGCTTATTTTTAGACATGGTTATAGAAAAGCAAAGTTAAGAGAATGCAGAGAATAGGGAGTGTTTCACAGTGAAGGGAGTCCCCTCCTGCCCCCCCAGATTGGGTAACCACTTAAAACCTCTCTGAGAAAGGGATGTTTATTTATTATTATTTTTAAAAGATCACAAGTAGGCAAAGAGGCAGGCAGAGAGAGAGAGGGAAGCAGGCTCCCTGCTGAGCAGGGAGCCCTATGCAGGGCTCCATCCCAGGACCCTGGGACCATGACCTGGGCCGAAGGCAGACACCAAACAACTGAGCCACCCAGGAGCCCCCCAAAAAGAATTTACTTACTTGACAGAGAGTGAGAGAAGGAGAGAAAGCACAAGCAGGGGGAGCAGCAGAGGGAGAGTGGGGAGCAGGCTCTCTGCTCAGCAGGGACTCAGTCCCAGGACCCTGAGATCATGACCTGAGCCGAAGGCAGAGGCTTAACCCACTGAGCCACCCAGGCGCCCTGGAGAAAGCAATGTTTAGGTGGCGGCTCTACCCCTGCTGTGTGGAGGAGAAAATGCCAGGCAGAGGGAAAGGGAAGCTTTCAAGCCCTGAGTCAGTACTGAGTTTGGTACCGTCAGAGACCAGTGTGGTAGGAGCAGGGGGTACTGACAGAGCAAGAGCAGAGAGGGAGGGAGGAAGCCACTTCACATAGGGGCTTGCAGGTGACACAGGTAGAAAGTGTGGGAGTCAGGATTCATACCTGACTGGCTCGGCTCTGAGATGATGCCCTGCATCCTGTGAGGGAAGTACTCCTGGAGGAGCAGTTCTGAGAAGGTGAGGAACCCAAGGGTTTAAGGGTCAGGAGTCCTGTTGTGCATAGGCCTGGAGCTATTGAGCCCTCAGCTGGGTCATTAGAGGTGAGGTGGTGAGTCACGGAGGGGGATCACGAACTTCCTTGGCCAGAGGAAGCCCATGGGCATTGGGTAACCAGGAGAAGGGCACCACTAGAGAAGAACTGACCGTGTTTTTGGAAAAAAGATACGTGGAGGTTAGGCTGTGGAAGAGAGGATTTGGAGAGCCTGCTACTCCTTGGGGCCTCAAGGAGTGTTGGGGGCAGTTCGAGGTGGCGGGGGTGGGGGGCGACATTGCAGGGATCCTGACCATGACTCAGTTTACAGAATCCAGCCTTGGCCATTGGAGCTGCTGTAGACACGAGTTGGACAGCCCCAGGAGTTCCTGAGCCCCTTCTGTAGGCATATAGTGACCACTGGGCAGGAAGCGTTTGGGAGGGAGCTGCTGGCTGGGTTCCAAGCTCTGGGGAGCTCAGCACCTAGTGGGGCAGGAGTCCATCTCCAGGTGGGAATTGGAGGCTGGGCTGGGGAGGGGCTAGAGGCCCTGAATACTTTGTTTTTCATTTTGTGAAGTGTCTCCGGAACGCTACAACTATGGTACCTCCAGCTCTTCTTCCAAAAGGACCGAAGGCAGCCGCCGACGCCATCGCCAATCAAGCGGTACTTCAGACGCCCAGCAGGGTCAGTGGGAGACAGGTGAGCCTCTCACCTGGTGGGGTGGGCATGATGGCAGCGTGCCTTTTTCCTCCTGAACCCTGATGAACCTCTCCATCCCAGCCCGCCAAGGAAGGGACTCAAGGGGTCATTCTGTGTCCACATTGCATTGTGTGTGGTGTTTATCCTACAAAAGCATGTGTCCGGAAGCAATGTATGGAATTGTTTGTGGTAGTTTTATAGGGCATCTGAATGACATCACATGGTGGGCAGTCTTCACGTGGCTGGCTTTGCTGGACACATGTTCGAGATTTATTCATGTCAGGGATCTTTAATTCGTTTGTTTTAATTGCCCTGCCAATTCATTTAGGGCGTCTCCTCTTTCCTAGTTCTTAAATTATTCAAACATAATTTGAAACATACAGAGAAGCTGAAAAATGAGTGCAGTGAGCTTGTTCCTATTTTTCATCTCCATTCAGTAATTTTAACATTTTGCCACTTTTGCCTTATGTGTGTGTTTGTGTGTAAGGTGGATTTGTGGTTGAATGCTTTAGAATGAGTTGCAGCCATCAGGATACTTTATCCCTAAATCAGCAGGCATTTTCTGACAATGAGGAGATTCTCCTAGGTCATTTCCAGACCATTATTATGTCTAAGAAAATAAATATTGATCCTCCGATATTCTAATGTTTCATTTTCATGTCTCCCACCGATGGTCTCTACTCTCGGGACCCACTCATAGTTGAGTTTCTGTGTGTGTGTCTGTGTGTGTGTGTGTTTGTTTTAAGATTTTATTTATTGATTAGAGAAAGAGCACAAGCAGGGGAAGCAGCAGGCAAAGGGAGAGGGAGAAGCAGGCTCCCCGCTGAGCAGGGATTCCCGATGCCAGGCTCCATCCCAGGACCCTGGGGTCATAACCTGAGCCAAAGGCAGACGCCTACCCCAGTGAGTTACCCAGGCGCCCCTGCATTAATTTATTTTGTCTTCTTAATCTCTTACTTGAGAAACCAGACTCCTTCCCTGCCCCAGATTTGTTTCTTTTCTTGCTATGACTTTGACTTACTGACTCTCTCTGCTTGTTCTGTAGAATGTCACAATTGTTTTAAAGTGTCCTATCATTTCCTCGTGGGGTGCTGGAGCTGGTATAGCTCCTGTGAAGTGGGGAGCCCCATCACCCTCACCCCAGGAGACAAGCACGGCAGCAGCCACTGGGCGTTGTTTCTGGTTCATGACTTGAAACTCGAAAACCCTGTAAATGTGTGGTCAGAGTAGTAGAGAGTGGTTTTCAGGACGGAGAATCGAGTGAAGTAAAGTAAGGTGCAGTAAAAAGTGGGTCAGGAGGCTCGATGAGATTCAGGTTACATGTTTTGGCAGGACTGTTCCTTAGTTGATGCTGTGGGCTTTACGTTGGAGCCCATCAGGAGGCTGACATTCTGGTTTTCTTGCTGTGAGTTGGCAGGTTTGAGCACTTGGTTAAGGTGGGGTCTGCCATGTTTGTCCTTTGTAAAGGGACATTTCCCCCTTTGACTTACAGTCTGTGGGGGGACACCTTGGCACGTCCTGATACCAGAAGCATCCCTGGTGGATTTAGTAGGCATCGATGATCTCTGCTCAAACTAGTGCTGACACTGGTGTTAATAAAATGGTGGTTTTCTTACTCTTTTCCAGTGGTCTGTTAGCTGGCACTCTTTTGAGACTTTTCCTTTTTTCTCTCTTTTTTCTTGGGAGGAGGGGGAGCAGTGCTGTGGATTCCTGTATAATTGTTTATTTACTGTGTTAAAATCCATTAGTCATTTTTCCTGAGGTTCAAATTGATTAGCTCCTACTGTCTTTTTGATGGGGCTCCATCATTCTTTGGGCTTCCTGCTCTGGGGGACTGCAAGATTTTTGGACTCACCTGTCTTTTTTCTTCCCTAGCCCTGGAATCAGCTGTTACCAGAAGAAGCCTCATTTCTTTTAGAGGGACTGTCATTTAGAGACCTAGACCTGGGTGCTGAGTGTGTGTATTGTTTCTGGCCTCTTTTAGTGAACAGAGCTAGAAATTACTTTAAGAAAATTCATATTAGTATTTTGGGGCACCTGGGTGGCTCGGTCGGTTTAGTGTCCAACTCTTGATTTCGGCTCAGGTCATGATCTCAGTGTGTCCCATCTTTCTCATTTCATGACCTCAGATCAAGCCCCAGGTCCATCTCTGTGCTGGACGGGGTGCCTACTTGGGATGCTGTCTCTCCCTCTCCCCTTCTTGGCTCTTGCCTGCATACACACTCTATCCCCACCCCCAAACAAAAAAAATTTGTCTTATCGTTTTTGAAATTAACGTTATAAATATTTGTTTCTTGTACACTAAAAATTCTGGTTATTAATAGCTTTGAGATAGAAAATCTATTTGGTTCATTTTATGACAATCATAGCTTTGAAAGTACGTCAGTGCCGCTGCTGACTGCCTCTCCTGAATGAAGCAGACCAGTTAGTTACTTGTGGTTCTTCCTGCCCTAGGAGTGTGTCCCACCAAGAGTTTACAGTCAGAACATTCTTCCAAGTTACTTGAAATAATTCTTCAGTTGGTGTTACCAGTTACATATGCAGCTAGGTTTGTTTCTGTTAATTTTATGGTTGGTGTTTTTGTCTCTCTAATTTTTTGAGTATGTAAACCACTTTAATGAGTCAGAAGTCAGGGGCGCCTGGGTGGCTCAGTGGGTTAAAGCCTCTGCCTTCGGCTCAGGTCATGATCTCAGGGTCTGGGATCGAGCCCCGCATCGGGCTCTCTACTCAGCGGGGAGCATGCTTCTCCCTCTCTCTCTGCCTGCCTCTCTGCCTACTTATGATCTTTTTCTGTCTATCAAATAAATAAAAATCTTTTAAAAAAAGAAAAAAGACTCAGAAGTCAAAACTAATAGAATCGGGAGAAGGATGTTCTCAGGAGGATTGTTTCTACTGGCCCCCAACCCCTAGTGAGTAGGTAACTAATTTCATTCATTTTCTGTTTGCCTATACAGTGTTTTGTCTTGGAAAAATAGCAAGTTTGTATGCTTATTTTCTTTTTCTTTTAAGGCAAGATGTAGTAAGTTGTAGACACTTGTTCTGTACCTCGCTTTTACTTTACTGAGGAGTCAGCACCCTGGTAATTAACCTAGTGTACTGCTCACCATATGTTTACATTGTGTTTGCATTGAGACAGGAACAATGCCGCAGTGGTTTGTCTGTTGTCATGCCTGTTTGCTGACGAGGTTGTGCAGGGCTTTCTTCAGGGTCAGACCTGGAAGTGGGGCTGCTGGATGGTGGGGTGTGCTCTTCTGGGTGAAGCTAGGTTCTACTTACTGCTCGTCTTATGGACCCGGCCACTGAGGCCCAGGAAGCAGAGGGGCTCACCCAGGGTCTCACAGCACGGAGACCAGCCTTGAGCCCTTGTGCAGGCCCTTGCCACCGTGCTCTACCTGTTATCCTGATCCTCAGTGTGCCCCATCTTTCTCTCCTCAGGCTCCCCACCAACCAAGCGGCAGCGGCGGAGTCGGGGCAGGCCCAGTGGTGGTGCCAGGCGGCGGCGGAGAGGGACTGCCGCCGCCCCCCAGCAGCCACAGGAGACATCCAGACCTGCCTCAGAAGGCAAAGTGACCTGTGGTAGGTGTCTGTGGGCCGTGGTGAATGCATGGCCGGTGCTTGTGGCCGGCTGCTGATCCCAGGGCTGGCAGAGGCAGGCGCCTGTGCAGAGTGTGGCCCACCAGTGGGGAGGTGGTGGCTTCTGTTTGTCCTTTTCCTCTTGCATGTCTCCATCCTGCCTATTGTGGAAGGCTCACATGTGTGACCTCCTCCAGGAAGCTTTTCCTCACGACCTCTTGCTCTCAATTTTATTTGTTTTTTTCAGTAACCATTTTTATAGGTTTACTTAGTCTGCAGTAGAACAATGCGCGTGTGAGAAATGAGGATCCTGGAGCCGGCTGCTAGGGTCACTTAGCCTTGGCGTTTAGCTAGGTTGTCTGACCTTGGGCGGGTGACCGAACCCTTCTGTGTAAAATGAGGCTGATAGGGTGCTCCCCAACTGGGCTCGTTGAGAGAGAAGATGAATTAACCCGGTAAAATATTCCCCCAGTGCCTGGCCGGGGGCCCACGCCATGTGCTCCGTACCGGTTTGTGTGTCTTGCTGTCACTGTGCAGTGTGCTTGGGACAGGAATAGCAGTGAGGGCCCTTTGGTTGGGGAGGCGACCTTCTCATAGGGTGACAGATCAGTGAAACTGCAATTGGCTTTAGATAGTGCTGTGAGCAGAGGGTGGGGAGTGGGTGGAGGATCCTGGCAGGAGCCAAGCCACTGGGCCTGGCAGACCTTGGAGTGTGGGTTTTATTCCATACAGCAAGTGTTACA
Organism: Mustela lutreola; assembly: GCF_030435805.1. Taxonomy (NCBI): domain Eukaryota; kingdom Metazoa; phylum Chordata; class Mammalia; order Carnivora; family Mustelidae; genus Mustela; species Mustela lutreola. Next base: position 60,299,555 of record NC_081305.1, on the reverse strand, counting down.
GTGGATTTTCAGCAGGGAGTGAGGTGATCTGATGCCTGTTTTCTTTTTTTGTTTTTGTTTTGTTTTGTTTTTAAAGATTTTATTTATTTATTTGACAGACAGAGATCACAAGTAGGCAGAGAAGCAGGCAGAGGAGAGAAAGAGGAGGAAGCAGGCTCCCGGCTGAGCAGAGAGCACCATGCAGAGCTTGATCCCAGTACCCTGGGATCATGACCTGAGCGGAAGGCAGAGGCTTTAACCCACTGAGCCACCCAGGTGCCCCTGATACCTATTTTCGATGGAACTCTGACTCCATCTGGAAAATCAGTGAATGATGACGTATAAAGTGCTTAGAAGCGGGCCAGGTACAGATAGGTATAGCATGTGCCGTGACAGGTACTTGTTGAAGTAAATTAAACAAAAAGGAAGCAGGGAATGGAGGGAAGAGGCTGGACAGCCCAAGCGGGAGAGGTGGAAGGTCTGGCCCAGAGACGTTCTGTTGGGGAGGGGAGGGTGCCAATAGGGCTGCCTGGGCCTGCGGGTGTGTTAGGCTAGGTGTCTTGTGGGCTCTGCTGTAGAGATTTGTGCTTGGGCCTTGCCTTTGAGAACTGTGGCCCTGAGGGGCATGGTTGGGCGTGGGCTCATCAGCCCACACGTCTCTGGTTCCCTCTCTTCCGAGTGTCCCATCCACTCCTCCGATGAGGCTGCGGAGACCTGTGCTGGGTGCTGCCAGGAGGAACAGACACTGGTGTCCTCTGACAACCCTCAGCTGGACAGTGTCCTCTGACAACCCTCTGCTGGATTCGGTGGCTGCCCCGGGGTGACTCTCTCCTGAGGCAGGCGGTCCTGAGCAGAAATACTGACCTGGCTGGGCAGCAGGGGGCCTGCTGAGCCAAGGTGGGGAGGGGACTTGTTGCCCCAGAGGCTCCAGGTCTCTTCAGGTGGGCTGGGCCATGGCGGGCCTTGGCGGGGATGTTGTTAACCCAGGGTGTGGCTGGGTCTTGCGGTGAGGACTGTGAGCAGGTCTGGCTGCTGACTCACTGGGCAGGGTGGGGCTGGAGGGAGGCCCTCCCTTGTAGGCTGCTGATGGTTCCCTCTGGAAGCTAGGATGCTTCACCTTTAATGAGGCTCAAGACCAGGGGTGGAAAGAGGCTCCTTCAGACTAGAGTGACCCGACTTCCTTGCCCCGATGTGTGTGTGACAGCTGTGGGGCTTAACCCCTAGTCAACTGCCCTCCTGAGAGGGCCGGAACTGGACCAAACTCCTGGTTTCTTAAGGGGAAGGGTGTCTGGAGTAGCCGGGGTTTGGACACAGGGGCTCTGAGTTTGCACATCCCTTTTCAGGGCCATCCACTGGGCACTGTGCTGGGCGCGCTGTTCGCTCGGCCCTGAGTTTTCAAGACAGCCCTGAGGTAGGGGTGACAGCCCCCATCTGCAGAGTGGCAGGCTCCGATCATACTCCACGCGTATGCTCATACTCCACGCGTATTCTCAGAGCACTCACTATGTGCTGGGCACAGCAGGGGGGTGGCGCTTGTCCTCCCATTGGTTTTGATAGGAGGAGAAAGCCAAAAGAAACCAGATGGCGCCTGAGAAGAGAGGGCAGGGCAGGGGGGTAGGGAGTGATGGAAAATGCCATTTCAGGTGTATTTTCAAGATAGGGTGGTCTCAGAAGACCCCTTGGAAGAGACAGAGCGAGTGTGTGGATGCCTGGGGAAGAATGTTCTGGATCTGAGGATTGCAGGTGCCAAGGTCCAAGTAGGACTGAGCCTGTGGTGGTGAAGGGCTGGTAAGGAAGCTGGCCAGGCTGGAGCCCGGGGAACAAGGGGGCTGCTGGGAGGTAAGTACAGGTTAGGTGGGGGAGCCCGTCCTGCAGGGCCGGGGGCCGGGGCTTTCACTGCCTTATGTGACAGAAAGCAGCCAGAGGATTTGAATGACAGGAGGAGCTTTGCTCTTTTCCCTGTTTTCTGTGGAGAAGGTACAGAGGCAGGCACACCAGCATGATGACCGCATCCCCCCTTCACTGCCCTCAGCCCTTGTCGGCTCGTGGGCAGTCCTCTTGGACCATCCACAGTGTTTTGCAGTCGTTTTCAGGAGTTTTGTTATTTGCTCTGTGGATTTTCTACTGTGTACTTCTAAAAGATCAGAATTCTCGAAAAATTACTGCCCCGAAAATGTCAAGTTTCTGTCAGATGTCCAGTCAGTCCTCTGATGTCCAGTTGTCTCAGAAGTGCTGGTTCTGTTTTTTTTAATTTAATTTATTTGAGAGAGAGTGCGAGCGTGTGCGTGCGGGGTTTAGGGGGCAGAGGAACACGCAGACCCTCCACTGAGCAGGGAGCCCGATGTGGGGCTCAGTCCAGGACCCTGGGATCATGATGTGAGCGCAAGTCTGGCACTCAACCGACTGAGCCGCTCAGGCGCCCTCATGCTGGCTTTCGGAAGTCTCTTCTGATTGCGGAGATCCCCCTACCATGTCCGTTCTCTCTCCCCCATCCCCTGAGCTCTGTGTTTGTTGGAGGTAGTTGTCCTGTTTCCTGAAGACTGGATTTTGCCAACTGCATCCTGCAGTGGAGTAGATCGATAGGGTCCCCTGTTGTCTGTGTTTCCTGGAAATCGGTGGTTGGCCTGGAGAGACTTAATCAGACTCTGGTGTGATGTTTTGTTCTCAAGCTCACTTCCCAGGTGGTGCTGTGGCCTTCCATCGGGAAGTGGGGAGTGAGTGGCTGCTTATCTTTCTCTGACATTAGTGGCAGCGTCTCCTCGTTGCTTTGATCTGCTCGTTCCCGAAACCCTTACATTTGATATGACACGGTGTCCCCGGGGGAAGACTAAAGCAAGGTTGGGCACCAGTATTGTCCAGAGGAGGGGGGGGTGCGGGCCCTGGAGTGGCAGTGGAGGGGTAGGGGTCTTTCCATTCGAGCACTCTGGCTGCCCTTCTCCCCCTTGTGTCTGTCCCTGTCCTTTCCTGAGCAGCCCCTGGGCATCCCTGCCCATTTCCCTCCGCATCTTATTCTGCGCTCGAGGAGAGAGGGATGAGGTTTGGGGTTGGGGGACAAGAGGATGCTGGGGCCCACCTGAGTGCAGGAGCAAGAGCAGCTTTCCTCAGTAGGAAGGTAGCACCACCCCCTCTGCCCTGGGGACAGGGAGCCTTGCTGCACAGCTGCCCAAGGGGAGAGGGACCATTGCTAAATGTTTGGCGTTCTTGGCCAGAGGAAGCAATTCAGCCGGCTCCAAGCCCAGGTCACACAGGGGCCAGAAGCTCTTTGCGCCTTGCTCCTCACAGACACCCTGGACCAACCTGTCCACTTCTGTCCGTGTCTGCTGCATCTGTCCTGGCCCTTTGGCCTTCCCTGGCCCCTACCCTGGCTCTGTTCCTGCCGCCTCGCTGCCTCTGCAGTGCGGCCCAAGTCGTCTCGGTGTAAGTTCATGTCCTTCCCTAGGCCCTCGGAGGGCTCGTTGTGTACCAGGCACTGGCCTCTGCTCTGTACTCGCAGCCAGCTGTGTAATCCCCAAAGCGACCCCACGAGAGCCAGTGCAGGGGTGAGGCTTTACCAAGGAGGCCCCTGAGCTGCTGAGGTGTGTGTTTGCCTCGCGAGGCCCTGGACTCCCTGCCCCTCCGGGTTGGGTCCTGTCCCTCCAGTCATCCCCTGGTGCCCTTCTCCTCTGCATGGTCCATCCACCCTGGCCCCAGCCTCTGAACGCGTAGTTCATTTTTTGCTTCTGGACTTCGATGGGGGCCGTTCTCTCTCCTGGGAATGCTGCTCTTCCTTCTCCTCGTTTTTCTCTCTTGACCTACTTGTTCTTTACATTTTACTTCCAGTGTCATTTCCTAGAGAGGTTCCATCTGATTGTTGAAATCTAAATTACACCTCGCTCTCTCTCATTTTCTCTTGTGGCCCTCGGGATGTCTTTTAATGATAGCTTACCGTGTATCATTGTGCGAGAGGCCGCAACAGGACAGGGTAGTTCAGAGCTTGGGCTGTGGGGCCAGGCTCTGCCAGGCTGGAATTCCAGCTCTGCCATTTCCTGCCTCTCTGCCCTGGGGCAGGTGACTCATCCTCTGTGCCTCAGTTTCCCCATTTGCAAAAAGGAGGTAATAGCACTGCTTTTGAAGGTTACAGGGAGAATCAAAGGGTCAGTAAGTGACCTGTGTGCCAGTCTGCAGTAAATCCTCTGTGCGTGTCACCTGTTGCCCTTTGGTCATTTGGGCGAGGACTAAAGGGGTGATGGCGCTTGGTGCCCCTGATCCTTGGCCAGGGGTGGTAAAACAGGTCTTCTCCTTTGCCTTTGTGGAGTCTCCTTGGCCCCTTTCTCTGAGTGCCACACTGTTGTGTTCCAGACCTGATGTTGGCCTCTGGTCTGGGGAGGGATTTCATTTGTCAGTGGGGATAAGGAAAATGCTGTGAGGATTCAGAGCCAGAGATCGGGAACGCCCTTGGGGAGGGCCTGGCCCATGGGAGGCATTCCCTAACTGGGGTTCTGTATCTTGCCAGCCCACTGGTGGTGGGGCATGTGTGTCACCCCACATTCCTGGGGCTTTGTAAATTGATTCATGGGATAAAAGAACAGATGGGACACACAGTAGTCCATCCTGGTTTTGCTTTCTTTCCACCCCCCGTCTTGGGGGCAGGATCTGAACAGTTTCTGCCACAGGTTGAGTACGGAGCTGTGCTGAGGAGAAGGGTGATGTGGGAGGGCTTCACTGGCTTGGGATGTGTGGTCCTGTGACCTGGGCCTTGGTGGGTGAGTGGGTCTGTTCTGCGCAGAGGAGGTGGACCAGTGATCGTGCGAGTGAGTAAGGCTTGTGATGGGGGCCCTGGCCTTGTGACTAGGTAGGGCAGGGGAGAACGCAGCTGGAACTGAAGGAGAAGGTAAGGGGGAGGTTCACTTGGGCCCAAGCGAGAGAGGACCAGGCCTGGGCAGGGGCCGTGGGGTAGAGAGGTGGGTGTCGAAATCACAGTTCCTGTTTTTGGGGGCCTCTTGTGTCGTAGGACCCGGGGCAACTGCTTCATGAGTTGCTTTTTTGAATCCTCGTGACTGCACCATGCAGCAGGGACCTCTTGTTTGTCTGTTTATGTTTTTCAGATGGGGAAACTGAGGCTCAGAGAGGTGAGGTCACATGCCCAAGGCCCCAAAGCTAGAGAGTGGCAGAGCCGGGACTCGCCTCAAGGTCTGTCGGACTCCGCCACCTGGCTTTGTGCCTCTGCCACTAAGCTGCCCCGTGTGGCCTTGGACAGGTGCTGCTTCTCCCAGTCCCCTGCTCCCCGGCCCACACCAACTGAGGGTGTGGTCAGGCACTCGGGGGAGTCTAGGCTATAGGCCTGGCAGTCTCATGTGGTTCTTAAGATGGAGGGAGTTGGGCCTGAGGGCCGTGGGAAGTCCTAGGCGCCAAGGCCAGGTGCGGTTCCCTGGGCTTTGAGCGGAGAGGATGAGGTTCCCTCACAGAAGGAGGAAGGGTAGGGGTGGGAGGAGGAAGTGGGTGGTGCTGAGAAGTCATCTGGGGGAGCAGAGACCTGCCTTCCACCTTGTGCCCTGCAGCTGACACCATGTGTGGAAGGCGCAGGGAGTTGGGCACATGGTAGTTCCCCTTCCAGAGCTTCAGTTTCCTCATCCATCAGATGGGTGGCATGTGGCCCGTACCCCGTGGGGCTGGTCCGGCGGAAGGCTGAGGGTGAAGCGTTTGGCACATCAGAGCTGTCGGCGGCGCCGTGCTTGGAGCACCCCTTGGGCACCGTTGGCAGTGCTAGTCACTTCTTTTCCATCCACTGTTTTCTTTCTAGTCCTTTCAACGGTCTTTTTGAGTTGGAATTCCCGGGTTCGTCAAGAGCCTGGGCTCAGAGAGGTGCTGACTTGTGCCAGGTTACACAGCGGCATCTAAAGGCTCTGGGTTGTACTCATCTTCACGGACCCGAAGCTGCCCTCTGGGGCATGAGCAGCCCAGTGACCTCTGTGGAGCACTGCCACACCCTGGCTGCGTGACCTTGGGCAAATCCCTTCTCTTCTCTTTGCCTCGGTTTGCTCACCTGTAAATTGGGGTGATTATAGAGCCTGTCTCATGGGGGTGTGAGTTCCTGTGTGGGTGGTGCCTGTTGTCATTTCCAGCTCATACCTGACTCTCTCACAGCTGGGGTTGTGTGGAGAGGAGGTTCTGTTAGTAGCCTGAGTTACAAGTGGGGTTTTATTATTTTTTAAAAAATATTTTTATTTATTCATTTGACAGGCAGAGATCACAAGTAGGCAGAGAGGCAGGCAGAGAGAGAGGGGGAAGCAGGCTCCCCGCTGAGCAGAGAGCCCAATGCGGGGCCCGATCCCAGGATCCCGAGATCATGACCTGAGCCAAAGGCAGAGGCTTAACCCACAAGGGGGGCTTTAGTAATCCCACAGGGAGGTGATCTGCTAGAGGTCACATTTATAGGGACAGTCTAGGAAATCTTGGGTGCTGTGCCCTGCGCAGAGCTGCCCCCTCATTTGGGCAGATGGGGTCAGGGTCGTAAAGAACAGAAACTAAGCTCTGACTGGCCTGAGCAAAAAGGGAATGGATCGTAGCAGAGAATCATGCTCTTTCCTCCTGGTGGCCAAGTGCCCCCGGCAGCTCCGGGCTTTGGGCCCACCATCTTACCAGCCTCTGAGGAAAGAGGGTACCTGCTACCAGCAAAGCCATCCCCGTCCCAGCCTTGAGACCCCTGTGTGGCGCTCTCCTGTTGGGTATGGTGGCCCCACAGGAGTCTCACTGAGTGCAGGATAGGGCGAGGCCCGTTACTGCAAGGCAGGTCTTTCAGCCTGCGCATTGGTTCTTTCACAAGTATCTATTGAGTGTCTGCTGGGTGCCACAGGGCTACACCCGTGAATAAAATAGACAGTCTCTTCCTTCCGGGGGGCTCACAGGGGGCCCAGCCAGGGGTGACAGGTGAAAAACCTGACAGCATAAGGGAAACCTCCGAGGTTAGGTGGTAAGTGCCTTGGGAAGAAAGGGAGCAGGATCTGGGGGACTGGGAGGGTCGGGGGCTGGGGTCCCTGGTGGTGGTGAAGTTTTAAATGGGGAGCTTAGGGGAGATGTCATTGGGAAGGTGGCATTTGAAGGAATTGAGGAAGCAAGTGATACTGGGCCGGCCAGAGCATCCCCAGCGGGAGGAGAGGCAGGGCTGGGTAGAGCCTGCCTAGTGGGTGGGGGTGCAGCAGGGTGCTGCGGCTGGAGTGGAGAGAGGACGGCGCCCGGTCAGGAGGTAACAGAGGCCAGGCAGCAAGAGAGAAGCCATGGGAGGGCGTCTCCATACTTGGGTGTGGTTACCAGAAGGGGGAAGGATGTGGGCAGGGGCCGTGCAACCCGTAGGGCAGTGGGAGGAGCCTGTGGGAGGAGGCTGGGGCAGGAGGAAGGGGTTGTGGGCTCCTGGTCCCACTGTGGTGTGCGTGCGCGTGCATGTGCATTTGCGTGTGTGTGTGTGTGTGTGTGTGTGTGTGTGTGTCTGTCTGTCTGTCTGTTGTGTTGGCCCCTCCCTGACCAGTCCCTCCTTCTCCACAGACATCCGGCTCAGGGTACGAGCAGAGTACTGTGAGCACGGGCCCGCCTTGGAGCAGGGTGTGGCCTCCCGGCGGCCGCAGGCACTGGCCCGGCAGCTGGACGTGTTTGGGCAGGCCACAGCCGTGCTGCGCTCCCGGGACCTGGGCTCCGTGGTGTGTGACATCAAGTTCTCTGAGCTCTCCTATCTGGACGCCTTCTGGGGCGATTACCTGAGTGGCGCCCTGCTGCAGGCCCTTCGGGGCGTGTTCCTGACTGAGGCCCTTCGCGAGGCCGTAGGCCGGGAGGCTGTCCGCCTGCTGGTCAGTGTGGACGAGGCCGACTATGAGGCTGGCCGGCGCCGCCTGCTGCTGATGGAGGAGGAGGGAGGACGGCGCCCGACTGAGGCCTCCTGATTCTGGACATGGCAGGACTGAACCCACCTCCTAGCCTCTGGGCCACTCTCTTCCTTGGAGGACATCCATCTCTGCCCCTAGAGGACTGTCAACTTCAGCAGCCCCGAGGACTGGGACAGATGGCCTGGCCCCTTGACAGACTCTCCCACAGGATGTGGGCTCTGAAGCCTAAACCACTTCCACCTGAGTTTCCTTCCCAGCCTCCTCCCAACCCTACCCTCTCGTGTGTTCCCTCAGCTTCAGGAGGCCAGGGACTCAGGCATGCAGATCAGAACGGGCAGGAGGCATAGCTACACATTCACCAAAGGCCCCACCGTGTCCTTCACTTCAGTGAACTGTGTGTGCACATGCACACTGCTCCCTCTGGAATCTTCCCTGGGCTCCTGCCCTGGCCTGCTCCACACATGTCTTTGGCCTAAGGGCTTCTCTCTCAGGATATCTGATTTTACTGTCCCCAAGCCTGGACCTCAGCCGCGCTGGGCACTGGGGCTAGGGTGCACACGGGGCCTGCTCCTCTTGCCCAGACATCTCTCTAGCCAGCTGGGGCTCTGCCTGACTTCCAGACACAGACCTGGATCTCCACATTCTCCTGCTCCCCACAGTTGGATGCAGACTTGAACAAGGACCTGCACCCGGAGTGTCACACGTGCATTGCAGTAGCATCAGACCAAGCGTGTCGTTGCCCATGGGGCCAGGATCAGAAACCAACTTCCTTCTCCAAAAGGGAAGGCAAAGGCTTGGGGCTGGTGGGAAAGGCCTTTTACAAATGGCGCCAATAAAACTGCCCTAGATTGGGGCTTAGGGTGGGCATCAAGGCTCTCTAGGACTCTTTCTTTATGGGCTGGAGGAAGGAGCTAATGAGGACCTGGGCCCAGTTCCAGCCCTGGGGTTCCTGGCCCAGTTATCTGGCTAGAGGAAGGGCAGGATGCTGGAGCGTCATCAGCTGCTGCTACCCCAGGCCTGCTCTCCTCTCGGCCTCAGTTTCCTCATCTGTCAAAGGAATTAACTGCTTTGGGAGTCATAACCTGTTCCAACCCCATTGGCACATGCTTTGCTCTTGTTAGGTTCTTGGAAATACTAGTGTTTTTACTTTATTCACTGAGGTGCCAGCTATCTAGCCCAGCACTATAGCCCCAAGCTTTGGAAACCAAACGGGTCACAAGCCACAGTTCGCTGGCTGGAATCCCTCCCCAGATGGCTCCTCATGCCTTCTGGACAGTCACCTCTTAAATCTGGACCTGCATTCTTCCTCCTGGGGCCCAGCACTGCTTTCTGCTGCCTTGTGGCTACTGGAGGTTGTGGCCTCTTTCCCCGCCCCTTGTTTAAGGGCTTAGGAACTCAGGTTTCTTACACAATAACCAAGGTTTTCCTTCCTGTGGGGGAAGGGAATCAGGCTGGGGAATGGGGGTGGTTGGGAGGAGGTAGGCAGGGACTGCTGGCCTTTCCTGGGGGAAGAGGTACTTCTGCCCACACTTGGGAACCTGGACCGCTGGCCTGTGTTGGTGGGGAGGAACATTGTGGCAAGTCTAAGGGTTGAGACCTGTCCTGGAATGAAGACCTGGTCTAGCACCATACCCTTTCTGGGCAGGAACTAGGGTCTGCTGGGCACCTCAAGATTTATTTAATGCTTAGCTTGTGCGAAGTAGGGATTCTGCCCCCATATTTGACAGGAAATGGGTTTCAGAGAGGGGAGGTGGCTTGCCTGGGGGATAGAGAAGCCCTGAGCTCAAGAGCCTCTCTCCCCGAGTGGATGCAGGTTGGGGAGGCGGGTGGGGGGGTTTCCACGCCCCTTCTTCCCTCCAGTTGTGGGAACTGCCTTTGGTCTGGGCGGGAGTAGGTTTCCTTCTCAAGGTTTGGGGGATTTTTGTACTTGGGGGCGGGAACTGCTGCTGGTTGTGGCTCTGCTGGCCAGCATTGCGGAGCCGGCCTCCTCACCCGGCTTTGAGGGGGGTCTTTCCGCTTCTGCACGAGGGTCCCTGCCCCCTTGTGGGGAGAGAGTCAGGCGCTGCCCACCCATCAGTTCCGGGGTGTGGGCCCCACCTATGGCCCACCCCTCCCCGTTCTCCGAAGCCCCGCCCACCCCACCCTCTCCAGCCCGGCGTTCTCCTACCTCGCTGGTCAGCGCGTGCTAGACGTGGAGACGCCTAGCTGCGAGGCCACAGGAGCCCGCGCAGGCGCAGTGCGGGGCAGGCGCCGGCGGTGGCGGGAACATGGAGATGTGGGTCGCCTCCAGAGCGCCGTTGAGCGCGTCTGTGGTGGAGCTGGCCTGGACTTGCCAGAGACCACGCGGTACCCCAGGGGGTGACCGACACACCACCGAGGCCAAGAAGTGGGTCACAGAAGGCCGTGAGGACAAGCTGGGGAGATCAAAGAGCTTCAGGAGTCAAGAAAGTCCGTGGGGCATGGCCTGGGCAGACCGCGGGCAGGCGAACTAGGGGCCTGTGAGAGCCCAGAGGAAGGCTTCACAGAGGAGAGGAGCCCGGAGCTGGCTCTTGAGGGATGAGTAGGAGTTCAACAGAATGACGGAGAGCGGCCTTACAGCAGAGAGGGCAGCCCGGGGAAGGTCTTAGGAAAGGTGCCCAAACCGGGTGCAGGGAGAGGGACAGATCAGCAGAGTCAGAGGTAAGTGGCGGCGCCTAGTCAGCCCTCGTCTGCACAGTGGCCATGTGCTCCCGCGGGCTGGCCACGACGACAGCCACAGCACGGTTGCGCTAGAAGGTGGTAGTGTGAGGTGGGCTCACGAGGCCCCACGTGTGGGGGTCCCGGCTGTGCGCCTGTCCCGGGGCCTCCGCTGGGGCTCCGGCATTGCTCTGGCTGGGGCGCCGCTGGCTCCGCAGGCCCTGTGCTGGTGGGCGAGCCACGCCGGGCCACCGCGGGCCACAGCCCAGGGTGGGTAGTGACTGAATAAGCCGCAGAGGCCGGGGGAGCCCAGGGGACACTGATTGGAGGGTCCCAGGAAGGCCTCGTGGATCGGACCCCCGTTCATTCTGTTCAAAATCAACACCACCACCCTACGTTTCAACTGTAACTAGAACATTCTGAAAAGTAGGGACAACGGATATATGGTGTTAGTACGTTGTAAAACACATGTGCCTCCCACATTAAGAAACACCTTACCACACCCCAGAAGCCCCTCACCCCCCTGCCTGTCATGTGCTCCCTCCTGAACATCCCTACCCCCTCGCCATTTCTCCTAGCTGGGAACACTACCTTGCCTTTTACGTAATAATTCCTCTTTTTATTTTTTTTGCCCCGCAATGATGTAGATAATCTTCTCTCATCTTGCACTTGATATAAATGGAACCATACAATAAGTCTCCCGTTGTGTCTGTTTTCTTTTGCTCAGTGTTGTTTGTACGTTTCTTCCACATGTCCCTCAGTAGCTGACTCACTGTTATAAACATCCCACAAGTACTTCATGCATGGCACTGTTGATGGACATTGAGGTTGTTTCCAGTGTGGGACCGTTACGAATAGTGTTGCTGCGAACATTGTAGTGCATGGTTTTTGGTGAACAAATGCTTACATTTCTGTTGGGATATACCCGCAAGTGGAACTGCTGGACCTGGGTATGTTCAGGTCTGGTAGATACTGCCTGTGTTAGTTTCCTATGGCTGGTGTAATAAATTAGCACAAATTTGATGCTTAATACAACAGAAATGTATTCTCTGTAGTTCTGGAAGTGAGAAGTCTAAAATTTTCACTGGGCCAGAATCAAGATGTCAGCAGACCCATACTCCTTCCAGAGGCTCTAGGGAAGAATTTGCTTTTTGCCTCTTCCAACTTTTGGTGGCTGCTAACATCCCTTGGCTTGTGGCCACATCCCTCCAGTCTCTGCTTCTGTGATCACATTGCCTCTTCTTCTCTCTATGTCACATCTCCCTCAACCTCCCTGTTATGAGGACACATGGGATGGCACTTAGGGACCAACCGAATAATCAGGACAATCTCATCTCAAAATCCATACTTTAACCACATCTGCTGTCCTTTTGCCATCCGTGGTTACCTTCCTTCACAGATTCCAGGAATTAAGCCATAGACACCTTTTGGGGGACATTTTGCAGCCTACCACATTGCCAAACAACTTTTCTAAAGTGTTTGTACCAGGTTACTCTCCTTCCCACCCTGATGAGAGTTCTCTTTTCATCTTCTCTTTACATACTGTCATCAGCTTGGGATTGTCGGACACTTTAATTTTACCAGTCCAATGAACATGCGGTGTCCTTGTGGTTTATTTTTCTTCTCCCTGATTAATTTCTGCTCATTCTTGAATGCAGAGTAGGAAGTCTTTGGGTGGATAAAATGGACAAGGATATTCCAGATAGGTGGAATAGAATGTATTCCATGAGATCTCAGGGAACATTTGTCTTTTTTTTTTTTTTTAAGAGAAAGTGAGTGAGGAGTCGGGGCAAAGGGAAAGGAGAGCATGCCCAGTGTGGAGCCTGATGTAGGGCTTGATCCCGCCACCCTGAGATGAGGACTTGAGCTGAAATCAAGAGTCGGCTCAACCGACTGAGCCACCCAGGTGCCCCTCAGGGAACATTTGTTTTGAATTGAATAAGAGATCTTTTTTAAGGCACTAGGTTATTAAAAGAGAAGGCCTGGGTAGCTTAGTTGAGCGACTCCCTTTGGCTCAGGTCATGATCGTGGAGTCCCAGGATCAAGTCCCGCATCAGCCTCCCTGCTCGGCAGGGAGTCTGCTTCTCCCTCTGACCCTCCCCCTTCTCATCATCTCTTTCTCTGTCTCTCATTCTCTCTCTCAAATAAATAAATAAAATATATATTTAAAAACATTTTATTTATTTATTTGAGAGAGAGAGAGCACAAGTAAGCAGAGCAGCAGGCAGAGGGAGAGAGAGAAGCAGGCTCTCTGGTAAGCAGGGAGCCTGATGCGGGGCTCGATCCCAGGACCCTGGAATCATGACCTGAGCTGAAGGCAGCTGCTTAACCAACTGAGCCACCCAGGCGCCCCTAAATGAAATATTTTTTAAAAAGAGAGAGAATGCAGAGAGAGAGAGGTGGGACAAAGTGAAACTTAAATAAGATGGTCCAATATGAGGCTCTGGCTGGGCAGGGAAGGGAGAGAAGCCAGGAGGGGTCTGGCCAACCAGCTCCGAACAGAGGGACCAGGGGAGTGGAGCTCTCCATGAGTTAATCTACAGGTGTGATGGCTGTGGGGTCCTAGGGGCCTGGAAGGCAGGTGCTGGGATCAGAGCATGAGACAGCACATTTCTAGCATGCAAAACAGTAATAGGTTGTGGTTAAAACTAGGGATTTTAAGTTTGGGCCTCAGAGTCCTGCACTAGCATGCTGGCCCTGCCACTTTACTAAATGTCACCCAGAACTGTGCTCCTTTCCTGACCCCCCAAGTCATTCAACAATCATTTGCCAAAGGATATTTCTGTTCTAGCTACTACAGGATGGGTCAGATCCAGTCCCTCCTTTGACAAGCTCTGGCTTAGTGGGGGACATGGTCACTGGGGGCATCTCAAAGGGACATGCAAGGAGCTGTGGAGGCTCAGAAGAGGCACACTGACTCTATTTTTGGCTTCATGGACCTCGGGCTTCCTAGAGGCTTATGTCTTCAGGTTCTCCCACCCTCTTTGTCACTTCCTTATTGACATCTGTTGACTCTGGTCACTTGCCCTCCTCATTCCTGAGGACTCTAGAACCTCCTCACAGACTGTATCTCTACCCCATGCCACGATCCTGCTGGAATACTTAACCTCCCTGGTTGGAGGGAGATTGTTGACTCAACCCTCCAATTATCTAGCCTCTTGGTCTCTTTCCACCTCATCTCTGCTGACCTTCATCCCGCTGTAACCATTCATTCCCGTGACCACACCTTGGATTTAGTCATTGCTTGGAAGTGCAGTGCACATAGCGAACATTTGCTGAGCATTCATACCACATGTCAGGCCTGGTGCCAAGTGGTTTACATGTGTTTACCCCTCACAAAACCTGCAAGGTTGGTATTAGTAGCCTCATTTTAAAGTGAGCATGCACACTAAGGAAGGTGAAGTCACTTCCCTGGCTGACGCATAGTAAAGTGGCAGAGCTAGGATGCTAACTCAGAATAGGGGCACCTGGCTTGCTCAGTTGGTTGAATACGTGACTCTTGATCTTGAGTTTGTAAGTTCAAGCCCCACATTGGGTGTGGAGATTACTTAAAAACAAATAAAATATTTAAAACAAAACAAAAAAAGCCCTGGTTTTAATTATAACCTATTACTGTTTTGTGTGCTTGAAATCCAGCATCTTGTGCTCTGATCCCAGCACCTGCTTTCCAGGCCCTCAGGCCCCCACTGCCATCACACCTGTAGATTAACTTACAGAGAGCTCCACTCCCCTGGTCCCTCTGTTTAGGGCTAGTTGGTCAGACTCCTCCTGGCTTCTCTCTCTTCCTTGCCCAGCCAGAGCCTCATATTAGACTATATGATGTTTCTCGCTAGCTCTCTAATAGTCAGGGTCCCAGCAGGAAACAGAGGGCATCACAACTGGGATTTTGAAGATAATTTAATGAAGGAATTATTTGCAGAGGTGTGGGCAGGGTTGAGGGAACCAACAAGGGAGGTGAAAGCAGCAGGAAGCTGTGACCACTCTTTGGTCTGCAGGGGTGGGGAAAGGAAATGGTACCACTGGAGCTCAGTGAGAGCCATGGGACATGCCTGAGAGGCGCTGAAGTTGTGAAAGATACAGCCATGGCCAGAACCACTGACACAGAGCTGGGATTAAGAGAAGAAATATCTAGGATGGTACTTTCTTCTCCCGCTCTAATATCCTGCTGGCGCCTTTGTGGAGGTCCCAGCTAGATGTCAGAGGGCAAAGGAGCCCAGGGGATGTTGTCCACCTGGGTAGAGAAGGGTGGAGAGTAGACCTGGAAGAGCAAAGGGAAAATGACCAGCACACTCTTGATTGCTTTACGTGGAGACCTTCTGCCTCATCTCTCAGCATATCCCTAGCCTCGGTCCAGGTGCTTGTGACCGGTTCAGAGAAGGATGGTGGCAAAGTAGTTCTACTTCTTGGCCAGCTTCTCTCTGCCGCCGCTCTCCCACAAGTTTCCCCCAACACTACTCTTTCATGTTCAACAAATACAGTTATGGTGAATCAGTTGTGATTTCCTTCAGCTTCCTATTCAAACCTGTGAGTATCCACACCCGGATTTACTTCACCTCTCCAGGCTGTGTTCCAGGCCAGCCTCTCCTCCCATGCGTCCCCCAGCCCATCATGACTCCCAGAGCATCACTCTATCATTCTTCCCTTTTTGACAGTCCTTTCTTCTCTCTCTTCCCTCTTAGCCTAGAAATATGTCCAAGTTTCTACTGCCTTAAAAACTAACAAAGAGCCTCTACCTCCTTCTACCTCTAGTGCTTGTCCTTTTTCTCCTCCTCATTCCATCCAAAATTCTTGAAAGAATATGTATGAGTTAGGGTTCTTTGGCTGTAAGCAACAGAGACTGAATTGCAAGCATAAGCAAGAGAAAATTGATTAGAAGGAAATGACGGTGGCACACAAGATGGAGGGAGAGACTGAAGAGCCCCACTTCTAAAAAGAATTGAACCAGGGCAGTGGCAGGGATGGAGAGAGCAGGAAGGAATAACCGTTTCCTCAGGGCCCTGGCTGGCCGCATGAATCAGCTCTAAGCAGGTTCTAGCGGCAGGTCACGTAAGCTCACGATTCAAATTCCAGGGAGAGCCTCTAATTGGTGCGGCTGAGTCACATGGCCTCCCCTTGGCCTGTGGACAGCTGGGCATCCTGACGGACAGTCTTACGGAGTCGTATCTGGTAGGCCAAGGTGGTTACTCAGAGAAAAATCAGAGAGCTGTCACAGACGAGGGTGAAATGGCTGCTGGACAGGCAGAAACAATGGATGTCTGCAAGGCAGAGCACTCCTGCTCACCAACCCCAGCTCTCCTCTCTCAACTGAGCCTCAACTCACTGAAACCACTTGCACTGAGCTTGTGGGTGACTTTCTCTTGCCAAATCCAAGGACATTTTCCAGTCTTTACCTGCAGTTTTTGACTCCATTGACCAGTACCCTCTCTTGAAAATCTTTCCTCCCTTGGCTTCTGGGTAACAGATCAATCTGCAAAACTTAGCATTTCAGGGGCACCTGGGTGGCTCAGTGGGTTAATGCCTCTGCCTTAGGCTCAGGTCATGATCCCAGGGTCCTGGGATCGAGCCCCGTATCAGGCTCTCTGCTCAGCCGGGAGCCTGCTTCCTCCTCTCTCTCTGCCTGCCTCTCTGCCTCCTTGTGATCTCTGTCTGTCAAATAAATAAATAAAGTCTTAAAAAAACAAAAAACTTAGCATTTCAGAACGACATACGTTTATTATCTCATAATTTCTGCAAGCCCGGAATCCATGAGTGGCTTAGTGGGGGTTGTGATCTCGTATGAAGCTCGGGTTGTATGGGGGATATAGCATGCCATAGTTTCCCCAAGGTGGGTGATCCAACAGAGGGATCAGGGAAGGGAAGGAGAGAGAGAAAGAGAGAAGGGAAAAAGACGTGCAGGAATGAACAGAATTTGTGGTCTTTTTATAACCTAATCTTGGAAGTTACACCCCATTACCTGTGCCATAGTCTGTCCATGAGAAGCGAGTCACTAGGCCCAGCCCACACTTATGGGGAGGGGATCACACAAGACAGGGTCCCTGGGTGCCTCTTAGAGGCTGCCTGCCACAGCTCCCATGACCTAGCGCATTCATGGTTCTTCTTCCTCCCTGACCGCTTCTTCTCTGGTCCACACAGGGACTCCTCTGCATAGCTTTGAAATGTGGGTCTTCCCCAGGCTCCTCTCTCAGCCTATAGTGCTTCTCATTCTGCATGGTCTTCCTGGGAGACGTTGTTCACCCATGTGATTTTAGCTATCACTATACTGATGGTGTCCAGACCTTCAACCCAGAGTCTCTCCATGATACTGCATGTAAATATACCCTAATACTGACTTCAGAACCAGTATAGACTGCTGGATCCAGTGCGTGTCCCATGGGCACCTCAGACATCGGAGGTTTTGAAAAGAACGTCTTGGGAGAAGCTCTGGGCCTCCTCGTATTTTCTTTGTCTCAGTGAATGGCACCTCCATCCACCTGGTCATCCAGGGGAGAAACATGGCCATCACCCTTGATGCCACCCTCTCCCTCCCCCTCACATCCAAACATAAAGCCTTGCTGACTTGGTTTACCTCAAGGTTTTTCAAACTAGGCACCTGCTCTGCATTGCTAATAATAATGTCACAATATCAGCCTATAGCTTGTCTTGCTTGGGTTATTGCAACAGCTTCCTGTTTTATCTGGCCCCTACTGTTGCCCTCTCAGAAACATAGAGTTTCCCTTGATGAAAACCCTTGTGGCCTCTGAAATCAAAAGATACTTAATGATAGGGCCCCATCAGGCCCTTCCAGCAGTATCTTTCCATCACAGTTTATATGTTAGCAACTCCACTGCCCGCCGGCCTACAACCTGCTCTTCCTCACATGCATGCTTTTGTTTATTCTGTCCTCTCTGATTTTCTTTTCTTTTATTTTTTTTAAGGTTTTGTTTATTTATTTGGCAGAGATCACAAGTAGGCAGAGAGGCAGGCAGAGAGAGGGGGAAGCAGGCTCCCTGCTGAGCAGAGAGCCCGATGTGGGGCTCGATCCCAGGACCCTGAGATCATGACCTGAGCTGAAGGCAGAGGCTTAACCCACTGAGCCACCCAGGCGCCCCTGTCCTCTCTGATTTCAGTGTTCCTCCAACGTCAGGAGAAGTTATATCTCAGGCTGGTGTTATGTCCCAGCACACAACATTGTTTTGGTTTCTCGATGTGCTTGTCTGTCCTACTGGACCATGAGCTCTTGAGTACGGGAACTGTATTCTCTCCCTCTTGGCATCCCTAGCACTTTCCATGGAGGTCACACTTTTATGGCTACTCCAGCTGTGTGAATTAAATGCATGGATGTATAAACAGGAGATTTCTGATAGCCTAGGATATATGAAACACCTTTTTTTTTTTTTTTAAGTAATCTGTACACCCAATGTGAGACTTGAACTCCAAACTCAAGAGTCAACATACTCTAATGACTGAGCCAGCCAGGCTCCCGCTATGAAATGGTTCTTGAAGTCGAATGGAAATTAGCCAGGGAGAAGAAAGGGGAAAGGATATTCCAGTTACAGAGAATTGGATGTGTAACTAGGAGGAAGTTGGAGGAAGCCAGGTCAAGGAAGTGGGGCTGGTCTGGTTTGGTTGGAGTATACAATGCGTAGTGGGTGCTGACTTGAGCCGGAGGGGAGCCAGATACTGGGAAGGGCCTGAAAAACTGACTAAGGAAGGTTTTGGCTTTCATCCTGTTGGCAACAGGGAGCCCTGAAAGAGTTTGAAGCAGGGAATGATTTCATCAAAGCCATGTTGTAGAAAGCTCGCCCCAGTGGCCAGTTGTGGAGGATGGACTAGAAAGGGCAGGACTGGAGGTTAGGAGGCTGGATGGGAGGCCCGTACATCAGGCTGAGCAGGAGGCATGGAGGTCTGAATGAGGACCTGGAGGTGGGGCGTCACTGGAAGAGAAGAGGGGACAGATTTGAGAAATAGGTTGAAACCTATGAAATTGCTGTTTTGTAAGAAAAAGCCCGTGTTGACTCTTGGCCATTTTTATATGGCCCATCTTAATATTAAGAAAGTAAATGAACTGGATGGGACTTTGAGTCTGACTTGGAGGTGAATGTGAGGCTGTTAAGGCTGGGGGCCATTTTTCTGACTTGATTGCTGGATCGGATGGAAGTGCCAGTATGGGAAGAGGAAACCCACGTCGGTGTGGGGGTGGGGCATAGTGGGGAAGACAGTGTGTTCAGGTTGAACATTTTGATTTGGAGATGCCTCTGAGACTTCTAGGAGGTGGCTGGATATCTGGGTCTGAAGCTTAGGCGAGAGGGATAAGATGGAGAAATATTTGGGTATATCAGCTTAGAGAAGGCAGTTGTGGGAGGGAAAATTTCACTCTGAGACAGCAGCTGAGACAGAGCAGGAGAACCAAGAGAGTGAGCTTTCTCAGATGCAAAGAGGATTTTTAAAAGATGGTTGGGCCCCTGTGCGGTCGACAAGACAAGTCACATAAGACCAAGACAAGTCACATAAGGCCGAGAAGCACCTGTTGGATTTAGCAAGAAGCAGGAAGGGGACAGTGATGGGAGCGGCCTTCATGGGCCCTGGAGGAGCAGAGACTAGGCCTGGCTTTGGGACTGTCCCTTTATTCTTAGTAATGCATGGCTCTAGCCACCAGGGGGCAGTGGCCACACGGAATCCAGGTTAGAGGGATTTACTGTGACCAGCAAACTGGTGGGGGTTGATGTGGGCTGTGGCAGGGATTAGGGGGTTGTCCCTTGTAGAGGCTATTTCCTAGGGGGAGGGATGTCCTGATGTGAAAGGAGTAGGGAAGAAGTTCTGGAAGGGCAGAGGAAGGAAGTCCTTTTTGTGAGGCAGACAGGGGCAGATTCACAATCCCCAGTTCTGTGTTGCAGTTTCCCTCTTGTGGGCCTGAGGGGCTGCAGGGTGGGGGGACTTATTCAACAAGGTACTCCCAGCAATCGTGGGGTTTGTATTATGGACCTCGCTTTTCTCTACTCTCATTAGTTCCATTTTGCATTCTGGCCTCAAGACATAATGAAATTTTGGGGTGCCTGGATGGCTCAGTCAGTGAAGCATGTGACGCTTGATTGCCAAACCTGAGTTCAAGCCCCACCTTGGGTACAGAGATTACTTAAAAATAAAATCTTAAAAAAAAAAAAAAACCATACTGAACTTTTTCTAGTTTTCACATGCTTCCATGTGAAAGTCCCTCCCCCAAGGAAATGTCTCAACTTTCACTGCTGTCCTTCAGGTCTTATCTCAGGCATCACCTCCTCCTGGAAGCCCTCTCTCACTGCCCCCTCTCCCTTCTCTTGGGTCCTGCAGAGTACTGAGTGTTTACTGAGTGTTCCCTATCTTGAGCCTTAACATTCTGCCTTATGATTGCTTGTTTATTTACTTATTTTTGGTCAGCTTTATTGCAATATAATTTAAGTATAGCATTCACCAGTTCTGATTGTATGATAAGTCCCCCCCTTCCCACCCAACACACATACACACAGTTGTGTAACCACCACCACAATCATGATGCAAAACATGCCCATTACCCCATAAGTCCCCTCCTGCTCGCAGCACTTCCAACCACTGATCTGCTTTCTGGTTGCTATAGTTTTTTTTTTTTTTTTTTTAAAGATTTTATTTATATATTTGACAGACAGAGATCACAAGTAGGCAGAGAGGCAGGCAGAGAGAGAGAGAGAGAGAGGAGGAAGCAGGCTCCCCGCTGAGCAGAGAGCCCGATGCGGGGCTCGATCCTAGGACCCCGGGACCATGACCCGAGCCGAAGGCAGAGGCTTTAACCCACTGAGCCACCCAGGTGCCCCTCTGGTTGCTATAGTTTTGCTTTGCATAGAATTTCATGTAAATGGGATCCTAAAGTATGTAGTCTTCTGTGTCCAGCTTCTCTCCCTTTGCTCTGGGGTTCCTCTGTGTTGCTTTCCCTCAGTAACTGCACATGTATTGTCTGTCTCCCCCCAGACCAGGTCTCTGTGAGGGCAGAGTTGTGCCTCAGTCCCCTTTGTGTCTTAAGCTCACAGCATAGTATTGGCACACACTAGCACTTGGTAGATGTTTTCTTTCTTTCTTTTTTTTAAGATTTTATTTATTTATTTGACAGAGAGATCACAAGTAGGCAGAGCAGCAGTCAGAGAGAGGGGGAAGCAGGCTCCCCACTGAACAGAGAGCCCGATGCCGGGCTTGACCCCAGGACCCCAGGATCATGACCTGAGCCGAAGACAGAGGCCTTAATGCACTGAGCCACCCAGGTGCCCCTGGTAGATGTTTTCTTAAATGGAACTGAATCAGATGTTCTGGGAGAGACCACCTGGGAGAGCCTCTGGACCTTGGATATACGTAAGGCAGGGCTCATCTGCCAGGTGCCCGTGGCCTTCACGTTGCCCTCCAGCTCCTCTTCCACTTGCCCTGGCCATTTCTAGTCTAGAAGTCCTCACTCCTCTGCCCCCTTGCTAAGCTTCATGCCTCTACCTGGTCCTCTGTCCCCCTCTCCTGCTCAGCCCAGCTTTCTTCTGGCCTTAGTAAGTCTCCACCATTGAGCCCTGGTCTCCCTGAGTCTGCCAGTCCCTCAGCTCCCCTCCCACCTCCTGCAGGACCCACCTCCTTCAGATGCCTCTATGCTGAGGCCTGGTGTGTTCTGTGGACTTTTTTCTCTGGGACTCAGGGGCCCCTCTCTCCTGAGCTTCTTTTTGGATGCTGGTGGCAGCAGGCTGTCCCATTCTGGGGAGCCACATTATGGTTTCTCTCCCCTTTTCTTCTCTGTTTCCTGCCATTCCCCTTCATACTCCACTCAGACCCCATCCCAAGGGAGGCCCTTGGGGGAATCTCTAAATTTTGTATGGACCAGAAAAACCTCCCTTTCTCTTATTTCTTTCCCTTGCCTCCCTGGACACACCTTCCTCCGTATTCTTCTTTCTCCAGCGGGACCCACTCACCTCCCGTTCTCCTTCTGCAAGCCTCCTCTGTCTCCCAACCCATTCTCCTCCTTCCTCACCTACCCTTTCCCACTGCTTCCGTCCTTAGATCCCCTTTCCTCCTGCCCTAGGCCCCATTCCAGTGCTGTGTCTTTTCCTCTTCCTGTCCACTTCCCTCCTCCTTTCCTCAGGGAGCTCCTCCCCTCTGTGGGCCTCAGTTTCCCTTACCTTACCCCCTTTATCCTCAGGTTGTAAGGGAGATGCAAGACTGGGGACACAAACACAAAGATGTCCTCACATGCACACTCACATAGAGAGGTGGCCACAGATGGACAGACAGAAACATGGCATAAGGAAACGTGTGTGTCCATCCAGACGTGCATTCAGATGTACACACGCGATTAAGAGTAGCCATAACTTACAATCTATTTTTTAAGATTTGATTTATCTGAGAGGCACCTGGGTGGCTCAGTGGGTTAAGCCTCTGCCCTGGGCTCAGGATGATCTCAGGGTCCTGGGATCGAGCCCCACATCGGGCTCTCTGCTCAGCGGGGATCCTGCTTCCTCCTCTCTCTTTCTCTGCCTGCCTCTCTGCCTACTTGTGATTTCTCTCTTTGTCAAATAAATAAAATCTTTAAAAAATATATTTTATTTATTTGAGAGAAAGTGAGGAGAGAAAGAGAGAAAGAAGGTGCATGGGGAGGGGCAGAGGGAGAGGGAGAAGCAGACTCCCTGCTCCGCATGGGGCTCGATCCCAGGACCCCGGGATCATGACCTGAGCCAAAGGCAGAGGCTTTACCAACTGAGCCCCCCCAGGCCCCCTGATAGCTTACAATATACTGCACTTAGTATATACCAGCTACTGTTATTCATACACACGTTTCCGGAATGCGAATGGGTAGAAGGAGGAGGGAGCAAGAGCTAAGCGTGCAGGTCCCTGGCATGGGCGCTGCACAGCCAGCCCCAGACACCACCTCACTCGGACTGCGCGCCCAAACACTTCCCACAGGAATCCAATACTGCGGAAATCGGGGCTGCTTCAGAAGCGGGGGCATGCACGTTCTCCCCGTGTTGTGGGCCGTGTGCGTGTACATCTGTGTGTGTGCTTGGTGGCTGCCTCAAGCCTTGTGAGCTCTGGACTCAGGGCTGTGCGTGGAGCCCTTGAGAGCAGTTAGGGCCCCTGTCCCCACAGCTTGCTCAAGGCTCCTTCTGGATCTGCCCGTGGTGTGTGAAGTCTTCCTCGGGGTGTCCTGGGTAATTAAACGGCGCCTTTCATACACTGGCCGCGGAGCACCCCCACTCTACATACTGTCCAGTGCGTGTCTGAGGAGGACTTGGCATGTACCTGGTAATAGTTTGGGATTGTGAACATTGGTACCTGCGTGTTCAGTGTGAACTCACCATATATGAAATTTTTAAAAAAGATTTGATTTATTTGACAAAGAGAGAGATCACAAATAGGCAGAGAGGCAGGCAGAGAGAGGGGAGGGAGAGCAGGATCCCTGCTGAGCAGAGAACCTGATGCAGGTCGATCCTAGGACCCTGAGATCATGACCTGAGCTGAAGGCAGAGGCTTAACCCACTGAGCCACCCAGGAGCCCCACCATATATGTAATTATTGCCTATTTGCTCCTTCATGCTCCCACCATGTGCAGGTTCTTTGAGTGCTGCTGGGGGTGAGCTAGAGAACGGGATCTCCTTGGCCCTGGTCCTGGCCCAGAGCTTCCCTTCTAACAGGCTTCGGGGTGCGTGTGCACAAGCAGTGGGCTGCTCCAGACTCTGTTGGGTACACTCACCACCTGCTCCCTGTTCCTTCTTGGTCCTTCCAGAGTCCTTCCAGGTTCCAATGTTGTCATGACACACACCTTTTTTGAGTCCCCTCCTTATTAGCGGGATCCTGTGCCTCTGTAGGCAAACAGCATGGGTACTGGGTATATTTACTTGTGTACTATGTGCTCTCTGGGGCTCCAGAACCTGCTCATGGGTGTCTGTCACATGCCCACCAGGGAGGTCCTCATATTACGGGTGTGCCTACTTTAGAGGCACGAGGCATAAGGGTACTTCCTGTGTTTATTTACATGGTGAGCGCAGTATGGGTCCCGGGCAGCTGCTTGTCATGTGGCTCCATGTCCCTAATGTTATGCCCTCTAGGTCCTGTGTGCCTGGTTTGTGTGCAGGCGTTTCCCATCCTGATTTGCGTTGTACAAAAGGGAGTGCGGGGCCCTGCTCTATGCAGGGGGCGGATGTTACTAAGGGGCTCCACCGCTCCATCATCATGTGCTGCCTCAGTCCCCCGTACCTACTTGGTATGCACACAGGATAGGTCTTTCTTGCATTGACCTGTGTTGTGCACACAGTGTGGGTCCCAAGAGGCTGCCGAATACAGGGGTTAGGAGGTAGTTGCGAGTTTGTTACGCACCGCACATGTCCCGTGTACTTACTTTGTACGCCCGCGGGGTAGGTGTTTCCTCTATTTATTTCTGTTCCACGCTTGCAGCGTAGGTCCCTGGAGCCTTCTCTGTACATGTGGGCAGTCGGTGATTCTCGTGTTTCTCTCACACACATGTCACCAGGGTCCCGTGTGTGCCCACACAGTCTGCACGGGGCAGCAGCTGGGTGGGTAACAAAGCGTCGTTGGGCAGCCGCTCGGCCCACTGAGCTGAGACTCCACGATGCTCCTCCTCCTCCTTCCCCCAAATCCAGTCAGGTCTGGGTACCACTCACAGCCCTAGCCTCCTCCCTGCAGTGCAACTCAGCTCCCGGAGCTTCCCTTCTGACTTGGGGGCAGGAGCCACTTGCCCTCCCCAGACCCGAGCCCACCTTCCCCCTCAGTCCCTCTTTCCTTCCTCTCCCTCTCAGCTTTACTCTGCCTGGTACAGGGGAAGTGCTCACTGAGCGGACACTGCCTTCTTCCCTCCCTTCCCCTTCTCAACTCCACTGTTCTCATTTTCCCCAGCTGCTCTCTCCTGCTGGTGCTCCCCTAGACCCACTTGTCACTCTCCTGGTCTCTGCTCTGCCCCCAGGCTGCCTCGGTCTGCCTTCCCTAGGCTCTCTTTGTCCCCCTTCCTCTTCTTAGTTTCAATTTCTGATTCTTCATTTGTCTCTTGCTGTCTCCGTCTTGTATCTCCCCATGGATCTCTGTCCACCAGAAAGCCTCTTCTGGTGTCTCCATCTCACCATCTCTCTGTCTCTTTCAGTGTCTCCTACCCTGTCTCCTGCAGTCTCTGTCCCTGTCACTCGTGTTTCTCTGCTCAGCACTTTGACTCTCAAAATCTGTTTTTGCTGTCTCTCACTCTCTGTTTATCTTGGCCTCTGTGTCTCTCTTTGCACATTTCTTTCTTTCTTCTTTCTGTTTTTTAAGTTGTCTTTCAGAATTCCTGTTTCTCTGTGTTTCTGTCTACCTCTCACTCATCTGTCTCCTTGTCTGCCTCTGTCTCTCTGTCTCTCTCTCTGTGCCTTCTTCCCTGCCTCTGTCTCCATATCTTTTGGTCTCTGACTGTGTCTTTCTGGCTTTGCTCCCGCCCCACCAACAATGGCTCTTTCTTCATACTCCCTGATTCTGCATGTCTCTTTTATCTCCGCATCTATCTCTCTGTGCCTGTCTCTCTGTCTCTGTCTTCCTGTCTCTGTATCTCTCCCACTCTGTCTGAGTGTAGCTCTTTCTCCTATCTCTGATTCTTGTATATCTATGTCTCTTATCTCTGCATGTCTCTTTGAGTCTCTCTCTCTCTCTGTCTGTATCTGTATCTATAGATACAGACATAAAACTCTATTTCCTGTCTGTGTGTCTGCTCTGTGGCTGTCTTTCTGGTCCTTCATCTCTTTTCTCTGTGCATGGACCTCCTCTCCTTATCTCTTTGTCTCTGAGTGTCTCTGTGATTCTTAGTGCCTCTCTGCTTTAGTGCCTCTGTTAGCCATTCTCCACCTCCCTTTATCACTCCCTGCACTGAGCCTGTGTTTATGTTTCCGTGTATCTCTGATATCTCTCTGTCTCTTAGTCTCCCTGCTTCCATACCGCTGTCTCTCCTTTCTCCCTTTCCTCCCTGTCTCTGTGTCTCTAGTGTCTCTTTGAGGCCTCTCCCTGCCTTGAGTCTCTCCCTGCTCCCCAACCCTCTCTTTCTGTCCCTGGGTCTGTATGTTTCTGTTTATCTCTGTGTGTATCTCTGGGTCTCTGTCTCTGGACATCTCTTTGTCTCTATGAGTTTTTCCCTGCCTCTGTGTCCTCTGTGCTCCTGTCCCTCTCCCTTCCCTCTTTTCTCCCTGTCTCTGCACGTCTCTGTTTGTGGGTGTCTCTGTCCCTCAGGGTCTCTCTCTGCCTTTGAGTCCCCCCCCCCATCCCCACCCTCTCCCTTTCCCCTCTGTCTCTTTCTGTGTCTCTGTGTCTCTTTGTGTCTCTGTGTATCTCGGTGCATCTCTGGGCTTCTCCTTGTCTCAGTGTCCCCCTCTACTCCCCGCCCCTCTCCCCTCTCTCTGTCACTGCGTCTCTGTTTCAGCCTATCTCTGCATATCTCTGACTCGCTCCATCTCTGCGTGTCTCTGTGTCTCTGTGGGTCTCGGGCCTCTCCCTGCCTCCGTGTCCCCTGCGCTCCCCGCCCTCTCCCTCTCCCTCTCTCCCCCCTCGCTCTCTCGCTCGCGCTCTCTCTCTGAGCATCCTTGGGCCCGGGGTTGCCATGGGGACAAGGTGGGAGCCGGGGATGGCGCGCGCCTGGGCTCGCGCCGGCAGCTCAGGCGAGGAGCAGCGGCCAGAGCAGCGCCAGCAGCAGGCAGCGAGCGGGCGCGGGAGCGGGAGCGGGAGCGGGGGTAGCGTTGTCGGCGGCGGCTCCTCCTCGGCCATCCCCTCGGAGCCGTGCAGCTGACGCGCATGGCGAAGACAGCGGCGCCTACCGATGGGAGCAGCGGTAAGGCAAGGCGGCGCGGCGCAGCCGGGCGGGCGGGCGGCGGGCAGCCTCCTCCTCTCCCCAGCTCGCCTGCGCGCCCGCCCGCCCGCCCGCCCGCCCTCCCTTCCTCCCTCTCCCCTCGCAGCCCCTGCCCGCCCGCCCGCGCCGCGCTCGCCCTTCCATTTAAAAATCTTTAAAACTTTGCATATTAATATCTGCGCTTTGCATAATCTGACCCGCGCTTTATTGATTGCAAGAAGCTTAATGCAGCCGGCTCGGCCTATTGCAGAGAGCTCTCCGGGCGGGAGCCGGGCGGCCGCCGCGCGCTCCGCGCAGCGCTCGGGCTGCAGCCGCCGCCGCGGCCCCGGCCCTCTCGCCTCCCTCCTGGCGCCCGGCGTCGGGGCTTTGCCCCTGGCCGGATATTTTTATTATTTGGGGGCGAAAGGGGGGTGGCTTGCTGTCGGTGGCGGCGAGGGAACCGAAGGAGATGTGCGCGGTCGGTGGCGGTGGGGGAGGGACGGGAAGACATGGGGACGGAGAGGGGGTGCAGCGGGAGAGAAAAAGGGGAGAAGGGGCAAGCGGGACGGGGAAGGAGAGGCGTGGGGCGGGAGGCCGCGGAGAGGACAGAGCGCGGTGGCTGAGGACGGAGCCGAGAGGACGGAGCCGCAGAGGCAGCCGAGAGAAAGGAGGGAGGCGAGAGCCGCGCGGAAAGAAAGAGCCGACGGCCGGGAGCCGGCGACCGAGAGGCCAGGCGGTGGGCGCTTCGTCGCGGCCGCCCCCAGGCAAAAAATAAAGAGAAAGAGAAAAACAATAATACCAATAAAAAGCCGGTGAAAATAAAAACACCTCGCAGCCGGGGCCGTCGTACACAAAAAGGAGCGAGCGCAGATAAGAGAGGAGAGGCGGCATCCGCTCCCGGCTGGCTCCGGCGCCTGGGAGAGGCTCCCCGGGCTGGGCGGGATCCCCGTTTGTGACCCTGCATTTGGGGAAGGGGCGACTGTGGAGAAAATGAGGCGAGAGGGGGGTCAGGGCTGGTGGTGGTGCCGCCTGCTTTTTTTTCCCCCCTTTCCTGGGGGTGTGGGGGCCGGTTTAGTGTGATGATGGTGAGGATGTTGGCTGCTGATGCTGTCTGAAGCTCCCGGAGCAAGCAGGGTGCATGGGGGGGAGAGGTAAGAGGGCATGGGGGACCAGAACGGGGTGCGGATGGAAATGAGGGGCGAGAGAAAGACACGGGGTGCTCGGGACTGCCGGCAGGGTGGGAGGTGGGAGAGGGAGCAGCTGGGATGGGGCGCAGAGAGGCGGTGGCATTTCTGGTAGGAGGAGAGGTGGGAGCGGAGCTCCAAGGCCGGGGAGTGATGTTGGGGAGCTAGGGTGCACCCCTCAGCTCTCTGGGCAAACTCTGTAACTTGGGGAACCCCTCTGGTGGCCTCCTCCTGCCTCTATGCTCCCTTATCTTTTCTTCCTTTCCTGTCCTCTCTCGCCTGCTTTTCCTCCATCCCCTTGCTGGTTCTCTCTCTCCCTGTTTTCCAGTTTGTCTCTTCCTCCTCTCAATAAAAGCTTTCTCCTCCCCACTCAGTTTTTCTTTTTTTTCCCCTATCTTCTTCCTCTCCACCCCTTCCTTTCTTTTTCCTCTTTTTCCCCTCCCCCCTTCCCCTTTTCTTTCATTCGTCCTCCTGGCCACTCATTTTCCCTGTTTCCCTGTCCTTTCTATCCCCTCCCTCACTTTCATTTATTCATCACTTTGGTAGCATTGGCCTTGAGCAGGGTGCCAGGGAGAGGGGCTCTTTGCACAGACAAAATCCCCCGAGTTCCCACCTAACCCCTATTCCATACCCCCAAGTATTTCTACAGTCTTTTTTCCCTGCTGGGGGCCTGGGTCTGCCCTGGGGTTCTAGCGCCACCCCCTATTTCCTCTGGCTTCCTAGAGAAGTCCCGCTAGATGCTCACTGGGGCCATCAGAGGGGGAAGGGAATGCCTTAAGTGAGGGTTCAAGGCTGTGGACTCAGCCCCACTGAGAGAGAAGGGTGTGGACACAGAAGAAAATGACAAGGATGGCTAGTGGGAAGTGAAAAGGGGAGAAGATGGGGGGGTCCATCCGAGAGGGTCCTTAGAGCTTCTGAGTCCCAGGTAAAAGGTCCTAAGAGAAAGCCTCTGGCCTGCTGACCACTCCCTGCTTTCTCCCTAGCTCCTGGGGCCTGCAGAGTTGGGGAGCAGGTCCTGGATGTAGAGAAAGACCCAATGAGCTGCCTAACTCTGTAGATTTTAGTCTCTTGCTGTCTCTTCTGGTGAATTTGGTGACTTTGCCCTCCTCCCCCAGGGTATGAGAATATAGCGTCATTGCGCAGGGTGGGGGGGCTGGTGTCCAGACTCAGACCATGCGGATGTGTGTGTGTGTGTGTGTGTGTGTGTGTATAGGCCCGTGTGGCCCATGTGTTTTGCAAGAGGTGTTCAGGATGGACTGACTGTGTGCAGGGCTCAGGAGCCTGGGCAGAGCGAGGAGCCAAAGGTGTGGAATCACATGTGTGTTCTGCAGGGGGCTGGGTACTGGGGGCCCCATTGTGGGAAGTACACCCATTTATCCTGGTTCTTCCCTTGTCTGGACGTTCAGGAGCCCCTCGCTAAGTGTGCACTTGGGAGGCTCTCGCTCGGTCTGTGCGTGGCAGCCATCCACGCGTGTGCAGCTCTGTGTGCCAAGCCTGGCATCGGCAGTGGGTTCGTCAGGGCGAACGTGCAGCGTGGTTGGAGTAGAGGTTCTGCGTTTGTGTACTAGGTCCAAACGTGGTGCGGGCACATGAGGATTTGTGTTAAATAAAGTCACATGTGAAAGCACTGTTGCCGCACAGAGCTATTATTATTGTTGTTATTACTGTTGTTTTTGTTAAGGTCTTGGTGGGCCCTGGGTCAGGGCGAGGGTGGGTTTATGGAGCAGGGTCTGGGTGCAGTGATGGAAGACTGCACACAGAGGTCATCGGCGTACTAGTGGGCTTGGCACGTTTGCACAGCAACCTTGAATCTGGGTTCAAGAAAACAAAACAAGAAAAGATGCCCCCTCCCTGAGTCAGCCAGGCCACAGAAACCTTTCCTGGCTCTTCCCTGGTAACAAAGCGTCCCATGTCAGGGGGGTGGCAGGCCGGGCAGGAGGGAAGCAGATCAGGGCTGCAGTCTGCATCTCTAGTCGCTGCTAACGCAGTTTTGTGTTTACTTCCTGATTTCTGGGTGATGCTGGACAGAGGCCCATTTGTGCCCATTGAGAGGTCCAGATCCCCATCCCCATTTCCCTTAAGCTACTGACCAACCCTCTGGCGAGTTGCAGTGTTGTTCTTGGGGGCCCTGGTTACCCTTACTTCCCCCTCTGTCAGTCTTTGCGGGGAAAATGGAGGGTGTCTGAGATAGGGACCGTTGTAGGGAAAGAACTTGGCCACTGTGTGTGTGTGTGTGTGTGTGTGTGTGTGTGCATGCCCACACCCATACTGTGTGTGTCATAGAGATTAGCCTATATATCCTAGACAGCATGCTGGACAGATCTTTTTTTCCAGCAGATCCATCAGTGGCCACCTCAGGCCACCTCCTTCTGGGCTCGTACACACTAGCTCTTTATATGTAGGGGTGACAGGCCAGAATCCCTTCTCCCACTAGTGTGACAGCAAGGGGCCTCAATCTCAGCCCCCCACTGGGTAGGGCTTGTCAGATCTCTGGCTCATAATCCTAATGTGGGGGGCGTGATGCAGTCCTGGGGCACAGATGGCCACACCAGGGTCTGCTTGGACGCTGATGGGGGAAAGGGAGCAGTTTCCATGTTTGATGTGAGCTGGTTAATTTCCAGGATTTGTTTTCAGCATTGAAATGCTTGAGAAACCTGGATATGGAGAATTGTTCGAGGAGAAAGTGAGTGTCGGGTCTCTTCAGCCTGGGCTCTGTTCTTTCTTCTAAATATGTATCATTCATCATTTTCCCCTTGGGCCCAATACCTCTTGAGCTAATAATAATGATGATGATGATAAGCATCTTACACCCACCTAGCTCTAGAGAGCAGCCCTGGTGGTGCCCCTTTCACAGGTGAGAGTTTGAGGTCCATACCATCCTCCTGGTCTCTAAGCTATTGAGTCATGATAGCACTGAGGCCTTTGGACTCCTGCTACCAAGCTTGGTCTATCCTTAGAGGTCTGTCCCCTTCCCTTTAGTGTTCCAGCACCATGTCCTTTCTCAGGCTTGGCTCCTTCCCTGCTTACTCCCTGCCCTCTGAGACGTCCATCTACAAACCTGTCTCCCAGGACCTGCCAGGTGGATGGATGACTTCCGTGACTCAGTGAGGGCTTCAAGGACCTGGGTCTCGCTTTGTATCTCGAAGGGAAAGTTGGCAACGGAGTGAGGTTAAGACCCATTCTGTTGGTGGCAGTTTGGGGCTGGGCCTGCTCAAAGACAGGGGTACAGATGAGCTTACCTGCCCCCCCAACACCTGCTGGTGAGCCCCAGGCTGTGTACAGCAGCCTTCCCGACACACATGGTGGCCTCACAAGGCAGACGCACTTCCGTCACTTGCCTACAGCCTCGCTTTCAGCAAAGGCTCGGAGCAGGCAGCTTTTCCAGCAACGACGGTCAGAAGGAGCCTGGAGGTGTTGCCCCCACATACTAGGTGCCCTCATTCGATGGGTATTTATTGAGCAGAGTGAGTCACTGAGAAAATGAAGTACAGTTCCCTGGGGTATTCAGGTGGTCACTCCTTCCCGGCAAACAATTATTGGACACCAACCACAGACTCTGGAGTGGATCCCGTCCCAACCTTAGACAAAATTCTAGTGCCTGGCGTGTGAGCCCGAGGGAGTTTCCAGGTCACTGGGAATCTGGACAAGGAGGGAGGTGTGGGTTTAAACTGGGAGTTTGGTCTCTGAGGATGCTCAGGCACGAAGGAAGTAGGAGAGCCAGGAGGGCAGAACGCTGGCGGAAGGGACCTGGGGAGGACACAGCCCAAGTTGGGGGTGTGGCCCGAAGAGCAGAGGTTTGCCCGAATGGCGCAGGGCCCTGTGTGGAGGCTTCGGGAAGCTTGGATGTAATCTGGCCGGCCATGAGGAGCTAGCACTAATGCGGTCACGTGCACACGTGTGTCTTGCGACAGTGTGCCTCGGACAACGTGGACTAGTATGTGAGCATGAGTGTGGCATCTGTGCACACACGCAGAGCCCTTTGCCCTGGCATCCATCCAGACACAGCCTCCCTGGCAGGGGAGGGAACCAACTTTAGCCCCTGTCCTTAGGATCTTATACTATCCAGGGCTGTGGCCACACATTTTGCACGGAAGAGCAGGCCGGGACCCTCCCCCACTGGGGTGCGGACTCATGTGGCATTCACGGACTTAATCCGCCGCAGTGAGGCTAGGGAGCAGCATCTGTCACTTTCACAAACACAGTGACGGGGTCTGGGAGAGACCTACTCCACTTGCTCCCAGGCGCTTGAGAACCAGACCCCTGTGCTGTGCTGCTCCCCGTGTCCAGGACGGCTGCTCCTGGTCCCCCAGGCCAAGACTAGCCCTATACACCGAGTCGCTCCCTGCATTAAAGCACATATACCCGTGCACACACGCGTGTACATACATGTGAAGCCCGGCCCCCGACATCCCAACGCCCCATATGCAAACCACACTCAGATACTCCTTGACTTTAAGCCCAGCTGCTGAGATCCTAACCCCTCACTCACACACTCACACACACACGCGCACACACACGCATGCACGCACACACACTCCTTTTGACTTAAAGCACAGCTGTAGCTATCCCATCACCCATGCACATGCCTGCAAGCGGGCTCACACACACACACTCCAACACACAGCCTCCCGATCCACCAGAAC
This sequence comes from Mustela lutreola, assembly GCF_030435805.1. Lineage (NCBI taxonomy): Eukaryota > Metazoa > Chordata > Mammalia > Carnivora > Mustelidae > Mustela > Mustela lutreola. The sequence goes on along the minus strand of NC_081305.1, from coordinate 60,267,418 downwards.
CACCGTGGCCAGCGGTCATTGAAGAATGACAGCATGAGCCGTGTGCCGAGGGGGGGGTCGCGCCGAGGCATGGGCTGTGGGTCACACAACAGGGACCTCAGGCTCTCTTGAGGAGAGGGTCAGGGAGACCACCCTGGAAGGGCTCCATTGGTCTGGACGGTTCTGCCAGGTAAGAGAGATTCAACAAATTCAGGCCAGAGGCGGGAGTCAGCTAATGGCCGAGGCTGCTGATGGCCGCGATGGCTGGTCAGCGAGGAGGGGAGGCTCGACAATTGATGTGGTCGGGGCTGGACAAATGACGGCACATTTGGCTGGAGCTGGCGAGGGGGCCAGAGACCAGGCAGCCATTCTCGCCTCGGTGGGGAAAGGGCCAGGGCGGGCTGTGCCGCAGCAGGGTGGCTTTCCCAGCCTGACTTCGCCTTGCGTCCTGCCTGGCGTGTGGGTTTTGGGGTCTTTGTACATGTGTGCTCACTTGCTGGCTCGTGGATGTGTGTCTGTACACGCGCGTTTATCTGCGACGGTCAGGGCGCGTCTACCTCCGTGGGACTTTGCATCTCCGGGACTCATGGTGTGCGCCTGTGTGTGCGCCTCTGTGTGTACACCCACTCGCACGTGTACGTGCGCACCTGCAAAGTGTCCAGGCCCCTTTCTTGTTGGACCCTGTGCGCCTTTGTGTTCAAGGGCGCGTGCGTTGGTTGAGTGTGTCGGGACCTCTCATTGTGCGATGCTCTGCAGTCTTGTGGGCTTGTATTTTTTGGCTTTGGGGTGAAGGGTAGGTGAGGAAGAAAGGCTGTGGGTCTGGCTCTGGGCTTCCAGCTATCTGTGCATCTGGTGGCTCACGAGGCCGTCTTTGTGCATCCGTTTGAGCCTCTCTCTGGGTCTGGGCGGGCGTGGGCTTGTGTGCTTGCCTGCTTCAGAGTTGGAATATCTGTGTCCATGACAGCGTCTCCCATTGAGCATGGCTGTGGGTGGGGTGGGCCAGATCAGGGTGAGGGGGGCATCTCCCTGAATCTCATCCTCCCTCTGGAGGTGATCACACACGACCCACCCTGGGCCTGGACGGGGACCCAGCAGCACGGCACAGTGCGGACCACCCCTCCTCCTCCCTCTCCCCCCCATGACCTTTGAGCACAGCAGCCCCAAATACATATTTATCAGAGGGGCTGTGGGGACCAGCCCCTCCCCCACCACTCCCCTCAGGGCCCAGCCTGCCTGGCTGCGGAGAAATTAACCTTGTGACACAGGAGCTCTCCAACACCCCGGCCCCCTCCCCATCCACACAGCACACATGAGCGTGGATGGGTGTGAGGGAGAGAGATAGAGGCAGCAGCTGCCAGGGGAAGAGAAACACACAGGTATTCAAACGTCCATGTCAACCCCGACACACACACACACAACACGCATACACACACATTCTCTCTCTCTCCAAACCACAGAGGCTACAGAAGTCTTGAATGGACACACACGCAAATTTTGAAGTCGCTGCACATGCAGACAGAGGCGGTAGTGCTGAGACGGCACATGCAGAGATCCTCAGACACGTGCTGGCCGTGTACACCTGTGGGTCCCAAGACTCCAGGTGTGGAGACCCTTGGCCAGAGATTCTCTTAGAAAACACATAGGTACTAAAGCCTGCAGATCCACGCAGACATCTCTGCGTCTTTCTCTGGAGACACTGAAATGGACACGCTTGATTGGAAAAGGGGAGGCACACACATGCAGGTAGGAGAGCCCAGATGTCCATGCAGGCACGTATGTACCAAGACACCACAGGGCGAGACATACCCAAACACCAGGGTACCTCCCCTAGAGAGGGTTTGTTTTTTTTTTTCCAACATGAATACCAGAACATCCCAGCCCTCATGCCCATGGGTGCCTGTAGGCCATGTTCAGAAGTGCCACGGGGAAGACAGTCACGGTGAGTGGAAGGGTCGTGTTCTTCTGAGTTCTAGAAATAAACATCCCCCACTTTAGGCTCATCCCCTTCGAGCTAAATGAAAATGGGTAGAGGCTAAGGTCCAAAAATATTCATGGAGGGGATCCACTCATCACGTAGGAACTGAGCCCTCCATGAGCCAGTCCCTGTCTTAGGAGCTGGGAAACAATGATTTACAAGACAGACGTGGGCCTTGCTCTTCAAGAGCTCTAAGCCAACAGGATGGGCACTGATCGGACCTCAGTGTATAGTTAGTTATAAATGGTGATGACATCTGGGAAGGAAAGAAACAAGAGGCTATGGGAGGGGTCATGGGAGAGCCTGGTTTAGATTGGTGGGTCAGGGGGAACACCTCTGAGGAAGTGACATTTAAGCTGAGCTTTGGACACAACACACAGATTCTAAATGTACCCACGCATCCCTTCTGAAACTCTCCAACACCATGCAGCGATAAACAATGCAGGACACAGATCCTGCCCCACGTCCCCACACACACTCCACTGTGCCTCATTCCTCCTCTAGAAAACTTCTCTGGTGGGAAATGGGCTCTGCCCTAGTGGTTAGGGCCCCAGATGTCTGGGCTCAGAGAGAGGTACAGAGAACGTGCTGGGGCCATGCTGAGTGGGAGGCCAAGCTGTCTGGGAGCGTCCAGAGGCTTTGCAGGAAGAGGTGATATGGTGAAGGGTGGGTAGGGTCTAGAGGAAAAGGGGAGGCAGAGGGCTTTCCAAATGGAGGCATTCCCTGGCACTAACACAGAGGCGTGAGCCAGCGTGGGGAGTCGCTGGATTAGCAGGGGTGTGCAGGAGGGGGCCGGTGACGAGGCTTGATATCACTAGGAAAGTCTGTAGGAAAGACTACAGGATGTGAGATGGGAACTAAGTCAGGGATCCCTTGGAGGAGCCCCTGCTGTGGGGGAGGGGAAGGATAACAAGACCTGGAGGGAGGGACCTCCGGCCCTTCCTAACCACTCTGGGATCCCTAGACAAGGACTGGCCAGGGAAGGGAGACAGACATCTTCCCCTTGCTCCCAGCCCCATCTTTTGACCTCAGGGCAGAGTTGAATGGCCTACAACTTCTCCCACATGGAGATCAGAGATCGGCTGGGGGTTGGAGGTCAGGGGTTGCATTCCCCTTTAGTGACTGCCCGGAGGCTGCTTTTTTCTGAGGCTTCCTGTGGCCAGGCCTGAGCTGCATGCCAGGACACATGGCTGAGCCAGACCCTTCCCTGCTCCAGGGGAGTCCCCAGTCCCCTGACAGAGCCCTGTCAGGAGACCACAGGTTTACTGAATGCTTCTTGAGCTTGTTCTTATAGAGTGAATGGGTTAGAAGGCCCCAAAGGGTATATGGCCAAAGGGTGAGGATGGAGCTTGGTCTTTGAAAATGAGACCAACCCTCACCTGCCACATCGAGAAAGCTTGGTGTCCCCTCTCCCCACTTGGAACATCTTCCTAGATGTTCCTAGCCTAGAAGTCCCATGCGAGCTGGTGCCCACCTGCCTATTCAATTTCCACTCCTTTCTTTTTTCTTTTTACCCCCCACATTATAATCATTCTTTTTCTTTATTTGCTCATTTATTTGAGAAAGCAAGAGTGAGAGAGGAAGAGAGAGCACAAGCGAGGGACAGGGGCAAAGGAAGAGTGAGCCGGGAGCCTGACACGGGGCTCGATCCCAGGACCCTGACATCATGACCTGAGCCGAAGGCAGAGGTTTAACTGACTGAGCCACCCAGGCACCCATCTTCTCCTTTCTTCTTGCCTCAGGGAGCTCAGGCCACTCTGGCCTTCTTGGTGTTCCTCAAACATACCAACACTGGTCCTGCCTCAAGGCCTTTGCACCTGCTATTTCCCTTGCCAGGAGAGCTCCGATTCCACACTTTATCTGGGCGGTTACTCAAAACCTGCCTTCCTGCCCAGGCCTTTCTTGACCTCTCAGTCCACAGAAGCATTCTCTTGTAATCTGCGCCTTCACCTGCTTTATTTTCCTTTTTAGCTCTTAGGGATGAATTCTTGTCTATTGTGTCTTCCCCCCACTAGAAGGTCAGTGCTGTGAGGGCGGGACTTTGTCTTGTTGGAAAGTGTATCCCCAGTCCTAGAATGGTGCCTAGCTCAGTGGATGCTTGTCGGAAGAGAAGGAGCAAGTCCCCTGTCATCCTAGTCGCCCTGTATTATGCATGGTAGAGGTGGACGTCTGCTGTGCTGGGGAGGGTGAAAGGGGCTCACCTTCCTGGGGCGGGGGTGGGGTAGGTACTGCCCCTGCCTGCCTGAACCCCAAAGCAGCCAGGCTCTAGACCTGCCCCCCTCCCCGGGGCCTGTACTCTCAACTCTCTCTCCCTCCCCATGTTCTGCACACCCCAGCCAACTCATCCTCATCTGCTCACCCCCACCCCCCAACTGCCTCCCTTCTTCCTCTCCACCCAGCACTCACCCAGGGGCCCCACCTCATAGCCATGGGGGAGGGGACTCCAGACTGGGGGTGGGTGTCCACACACCCTGCTTCTAGCCCCATCCCGGCTGGGCCAGGCCGAGGGCAAATCACATCACACTTTTTAAGCCTCGACTTTCCTCCTCGGCAAAATAAGGTTTTTGTAGGGATGAAGAGTGAGTGAGCGCGTGTGATGATGGTACTAATAATAGCTGCTATTTATCGAGTACCTGCCAGGTGTTAGGCATTGTGCTAGGTGCTTTGAACTTTTTTTTCATTAGAAAAAACGGAGGGGAAAAAAAAAAACCCTGAGCGTGGTGTGTCCCCAGAGTGTCAGGCCCCGTGCACTGTGCTGGGATTCACAAAGGTGAACAGAACCCAGTGTGCACACCCCCCCCAACACACACACATGCCCGAAGTGCCACACTGGTCAGGCAGTGGGGGCTTGTGCTCCTGGAACTCGGGCCTCTCGAAGCAGAAGCCCCCCCATGGATAATCCGGAGGCCACTGAGGCAGCAAGTCTCAGAAGCTCTCTTCTCTCTTCTCCAGCCCCAGCCATCCCTAATTCCCCTTTCCTAACCTAGTGGGAGCTCCCATTGTTCCGATCTGGACTGCAGGGCCTCGCATGGGGTCTGGCCTGGAACTGGCCACGAGAAATGCTTACTGAATGAATGAGTGAATGAACAAAGGAACGTATTTAGGCAGGTGCCTTCACTGAATTTTCTCACCCCAAGAGATGGTGCCAGGACACACCTTTTCCCTTCCCCTCCTCCCTCCCATCCCCTTCCGCCCCCTGCACCCCGCTCTGCACATGTCAATTGTGGCTGGTGACCAGTGTCATTTCCACCACTCCCTTGCCCCCTGCTGAGTTGGATATAAGCCTGGTCTTGACTTCTCACACCAACATCGTGAGACAGATGTCATTATTACTGTTATTGTTGGAGGGAACCAAGGCTCAGAGAGGTGAAGTGACTTGCCCAGGGTCACAAAGCGAGGCAGGGGCCGAGCTCTTCTGCCGCATAGAAGACAATGGTCTCTTGAGAGCCCTCTGGTCTGCATGAACATTTGCTCTTTGGTTCCAGCTCCGTGACTTTGGGAAAGTTCTTTCCCCACTCTGGGCTGCAGCTTCGCCTCCAGCTAGCCCTCCTGTCTATAAGTCCTCAACTAGTTTTCTGAAGAGGGCACAGGGCACAGAATTTGGCTTGGGCCTACCCTGTCTTCTCTGATAGAGGAGAAAGTTAGAGGAACAAGTGCTTCTGTGCTCAGGAGGCTTTAGATTCATTCACCTTTCGGGGGATGCTGGACTCCGTTGGGCCTGGACACAGTGGGGACATAAGAACACCTGGCCAGGAGAGGGAAGAAGGCCAGAGAAACAGCGCTCACTATGAACACATCAAGCACCGGGCTTCAGTCCTGCCAATGCAGGGTTCATTAGCCCCACTTTTTTTTTTTTTATTTTTAAGATTTTATTTATTTGACAGACCAAGATCACAAGTAGGCAGAGAGAAAGAGAGGAAAGCAGGCTCTCTCAGCAGAGTGCCTTATGCGGGCCTCGATCCCAGGACCCTGGGATTATGACCTGAGCTGAAGGCAGAGGCTTTAACCCACTGAGCCACCCAGGCACCACCCACCCCCACATTTAAAAAAATAAATCTTTTTCTTTTTTTTTCTTTAAAGATTTAATTTAATTTATTTATTTGAGAGAGAGAGAGATATCGAGAGAGGGAACGATCACAAGCAGGGGGAGTGGGAGAGGGAGAAGCAGGCTCCCCGCTGAGCAGGGAGACTGATGCCGGGCTCTATCTTAGGACCCTGGGACCACGACCTGAGCTGAAGGCAGACACTTAACCGACTGAGCCACCCAGGCACCCAACCCCACTTTTTGCAATTATAGATGTTAACTGGTGTGATACATGCTCATTGTAGAAAAAAGAGAAAATGCAGTTATTCAGAGAGTGGAGGGGAAAATCCACCATGATAATCAAGTCATAAGAGAAAAAATTAACTTCTCAGTGCCTGTCTTTCTGGATTGCTTTTTCCTCAAACAGGGGTATCCCTATGAGTTTACCCAAAGAACTTATTAAAATTCAGGTGCCTGGGCTCAAACTCAGAATTCTGACTTCTAAACCTTTTACTTTGGGGGAGGGGGAGAGCGTATGTGTAGTTGTTTCATACAAATGAGATCGCAGGCGACATACCAGTTTATAACTTGCCTTTCTCTTCCTAACAATGGGCTATGAGCCTCAATCCCTTATCAGTGGATTTATTTTGAGCATGTTTTCTACAAGCCTGGGGTCCTCTGCCCTGTGGCAGCTGTATTGGGGTTTATTGTTCCAGTCCCCAATCACAGGACATCTGGGTTGTTTCCTGGCATTCCCTATTATAATTATCCCGTTAACAGGTGGGGACATCGAGGCTTGCAGAAATCCCTCCCATGGATGAAAAGCTAAGGCACCATCCAAGCAGAGCTGAGGGTGGCCTGGGTGCTGGGGATGGTTTTCAGCCTCACTCTGGGCGGGGCTGAGGGGCCCTGAGTGGAGGAAGACACTCCGATGGAAGCCCCCAGACAGAAGACATGGGAGCCGTCAGAGGGGAGGTGGTGGGGGCAGTTGGGGAGGAGACCACCCTCTTCCAAGCCCCTAGACCCAGCACGCTGCAGGCCTGAGCCCTGCCCTCTCGGGCTCCCCCCAGCCCTCGCACTGCCTCCCACCCTCAGCCCACTTGCTGTCTGCTCCATCTTTGCCAGCTTATCAATAGGTTAAGTGGTCAGGTCAGCGATATTGACCATTTGATTAGGACCTTGTCAGATCAATCCCTGGCTCATCTTATGGGCCTCCTCCCCTGCCCACATGCCCCCGCCCTGTTCCTCCACGCCAGGGAGCAGGTGGCGGCAGAAGCTTCTGCCCTCCCCTACGCAGCGCCCCAGGACCGGGAGCCCTTTTGCAAGTTCAGAGAAGGTGAGAGCCAGCCTTGGCCTTGCCACCTCCCATTGTGGTCCTGCCAGGACCAGAGCCCAGAGTGCCATCTCCGGTTCTGCCTCTGCCTTGCTTCTCCCACCCCGTGGGGGCCCCTCCAGGTCCTCGGTCTCAGTGCTTGGCTCCTGCACCCTCTGCTTACATCAAATTCTCTTGTCAGCCATCGCGAGATCTTGTTTGCTCTGTGCCCCGTGTCTCTCAGAGTCCAGGCAGATGGAGCTGCTCCTTCCTGGCTGTGTGACCTTGGGCAAGGCACTTCACCTCTCTGAACCTCCACCTCCTCGTGTGTTATCTTGGGGATGATCATCACCCAACGGGTTGTGAGGATTTTGTGAGATCACGTCCACAGAGCAGCTAAGCATGCCCGGTGGGCTGGCCTGTAGCTAGCACTCTGGGAACACCAGCCGTCCTCCCTGAGGGCCACCCAGCTGAGCCCATGCAGCTGCTGTGTTTGTGGGGGCCAGTGACCCTGCCCGTCAGTCCCTTGGTGGGAGTGTAGGTAGGGCAGTGTGTGTGTGGGGGCCACACCCTGTACTGGGTGATGCTGGGGAGCCCCGAGGAGCCAGGCCCAAGCCTACCCTTCCAGAGCTCACGGCTTCCAGAGCTGTGGCAGCCCAGCTTGGCACCAGGACACACAAACTTTGATACTGTTTTTGAGGAGAGCTGGGCACTTTCTCTCCTTCTCTGGGCCAATAGCAGAACCCTCCCCTTCTCTGTGGCCTGGCTAGCTGCAAGCAATACAGGAGTCAGAGAATTCGGGATTCAAGGCCCAGTTCATCCGCAAGGCAGGCCAGCTGCTTCCCCTCCTGCCCCTCAGAGTCCCCGTCTGTGAAATGGGGAGAAGGCATCCTTTAAAGGGCTTCTGCCGTCCTCCAGTCCCCAGGCACTGCTGGGCAGGTGGCTGCCAGCTCCCACAGAGCCATCCGCCTGCTGCATAGGGGAGATGATATTGACTGGGGAGAGAGGTCTGTCAGAGGACATATGGGGGCATGGGGGCTGGGAGATGAGATGAGGATGGGCCAGGGCTAGTGCTCCCCACAAGCCTTGGGGATTGCTGCCGAGGGTGGCAGTGTGTGGCGGGGAGAGCCGGCGTGGGGCGCTGCCCTGGGGAAGACCCCAGCCCTCAGGCACTGTCTGACTCGGGGCTCCTCAGAGGCCCAGGGATTCCCCCTCCCGCCCGCCATCACTTACACCAATATTGACGGTTAATGCCGTGTCGCCACCGTGTTCAACACTCAGCGCGGCTAATTGTTTTGACTGGGAATCGGCAAGGCGATTAAACGCCATCGATTTTGCCCTGCGCGCTGCATCGATTTTTAAATTTCCTATTGATCCCGGCCCTAAATCTCCTTAACCAAGACCTCACCGTGGAGATGACAGCCGCTGATTAGCTCTGGGCAGGGGTGGGGGGTGGGGGGGTTGCGGGGGAGCAGCTCTTGAATGGGGAGAAACTCCAGCTCCTCCCCCCACCCCAGCAGGGAACAGGGGTACTACTGGTCCCCTCCCAACCCTGAAGATGGAGGCCCCGGTAGAGAGAAGAGGAGTGAGGGGGTGTAGTGGGAAGGACCCCTTTTTTTATTCCTCCTTTGGGCTTTTCTCTGGTCTCTGTCTGTGACTCCCTCCACACCTCGCTGTCTGTCTATGTCTCCCCATTTGTTCTCTTCTCTTTCCTGTCCATCTCTCTGTCTGTCTGTCCGTCCATAATCTGCCTACTGTCTCAGTCCATCTTTTTCTCTTTCTCTTCTGTCCTTCTCAACTCCTATCCAGCCTCCACTAATTCTTTGTGTCCTTGGCTGGTCCTGGGCCTCAGTCTCCTCATCTGTGCCAACATATTTGCCACTAGATAGGAAAGTCATGTGCCAAACTTCTAGGTCTCTGGCCATCCTGCCTGTCGCCCTGTGGTCTCCCCTCTTGGGAGACCACCCACAGTGCACCCAAGGTGTGAGACAGCTGTGGCCTCCCCAGCTTCGTTAGCTCCTTTCACAGGGGTGCTTGTCACTGTGAACTTATCAGTACCTTCCTGGTGTGAGGGTCTCCCTGACATCCTGTCTCCTCTGGGACGTCTCTCCCTAGCCTACCGTCCCTGCTCCTTCTCTGAGAGCCCAACAAACAGGGGCAAAGGTGATCTCTGTGTGGGATCCTTTTCCAGGAAGACCATATTCCCAGAAGTCAGGAAGCCAGGTTTCAGGAGGAGGCATACAGTCTTAACTCTAACCAGCTCCACAGGACCCCAGGGAAGTTAGATCTCCTCTGAGCCTCGTCTGCCGCATCTATAAAGTGGGGCTGATACCAGCTGTCACTCTGCCACCCTGCACGGGGAGGGACTCTCTGGGAACAGGTGTCCCCATGTCCTCCCTGTCCTCTCCATCTTCTGCACAGCACCCAGAGGGAGCTCCCTAAAGACGAAGTGGAGTGTGTCCCTCCCCCTAGCTGCTTGGCCCAGGGCCTGTGGGCTATGGTCCCTGCTGTCTCGTCTTTCCCACTTCCTCCTTGTTCCCAGGGCAGGCGGAGGCCTGACATGCTCTTCCTTTCTACCCTCTGCCTGACTAAAGTTTATTTGTCTGCTGGGCTTGGCTTGGGGGTGGCACCCTCCTTAGGTCTTCTGACCTCCTCTGAGAGTTCTGCAGCACCCTCTGCTCACCTCAATGTGTTGATGTTGGGTTCTTTATTTTGCTTCCCCCCACAAATCTGTCCTTGGGCAGACAGGGCAGGGGCCTTGTCCAATGTACCTCTGTACCCCCACACTTGGTACAGAGCTCAGGTCAGACACACTTCAGTATCTGCTGATTAACCCAGCAAATAAACAAATGAACAAATATACAAGTCAGAAAAAATATCATCTTTTCTGGACATTTATCTTTATCTCCTTGCAGCACACAGGTACCCAATAATGAGTAACTCTTTCAGATGTCTTTCTCATCTGCTCCTCCCAGACGTCTCTTGAGATACAGAGTTTGTGAGTTAGTTAATCCCTCCATCCATCCACCCCTTCACTCACCCATCATTGACTTTGGAGCTCCCTGCGTTTTGCAGGGCCCTCTGCCAAGGGCTAATGCTGTAAGAGATAGTCCCTGCCCTTCAAGAAGACACTGTGAGACACAGTCCCTGCCCTCCACCTGATTGGAGAAACAGATGTTCAACAAGGCAGGCGGCAGGATGCCCATTTATGAGATGGGTACACTGAGGCTCAGAGCCCAGAAATGACCACTGAGGGCAACAAGCGGCTGGCACGTACTGAGTCCACATTTGCTGATCTGTGCCTCCTGATGGTGTGACAGGAGCAGAGACCCTCTTCTGGAAGACTGACTCATCCTGCCCGAGTAGATATGCTTCGCAGATCCCCTGGGAGGCTGACTCTCTTCTCCTCTCTTTCCAGGTTCTCAACTGGACCCGGTTGGTGGCCTGAATGTATTAGCTTCGCTGCGTTTGCCCAAGAGGTAAGGGCCACAGTCTCAGAGCTCTGCTTACTACTGCGCTCCGGGTCCTGTTCCCTCTCCAAAAACCCTGCTTTTCCATCCTCTTCCCGGGGCCGCACCCCAGGAGAGCTGCCCTCCCTTGCTCTACTCTGTCCTCCACAAGGTTAGTCGGCTTTGCCTCTTCAGCCTCTGTGTGCCCTGTGCCCTCTGGCCACACTGGTGGTTCTGGGTGCGGGTGACCGTGAGGGTTTCTACAGACAAGGTCATGCTCAGTTGGAGAGAGGCGGGTGACTTGGTGGCTCAGATCACGGGCCGGGGGCAGACACACCTGTGTCTGAACCATTTTCCTTTCCCTTCTTCGCTCTGAGTGACTTGGGAGAGTTGGAGCCTCTGTTTTCCTCCTCCATGACGGGAACAATGACAGAACCTGCCTAAGCACCATCCCGAGGCTGGAAGGCTAGGGAGGCAGTTGGTAACAGCTCCAGAGCCAGATGGCACGAGTCCTGCCGTGTGCCAGGGGTGTGATCCTCAGTTTCCCCACCTATCAAAGGAGGGTGATAACAGCGCCCACCACACAGGATGGGAGGATGAAAGAAGGTGCTCCACGGCAGCATGTGCCTCCGGAAGCAGGAGCTTCACAGACAGCTGGAAGACTCCCCTGAGCCAGTGAGGATTGGTGAGCCCCCTCCTCGGAGGCCACTGAGACTCCTGAATGGAAGCAGGAGTTCTCCAGCTGCTCAGCTCAGAAGGAAACAGGGGCTCCGGGCATGGGCTCCGGTGTTTGCTGCACTCAGCTCGCTGAGCCCCTGGCAGTGAGGCTCTGAAAAGGGCTGCTCTGGGGCGGGGCCCCCACCCCCACTCTGTGATGCCACCTCTGGTCCTCCCAGAGCAGCTTAACCCACAGGCCTCAGGACTGTTCTGGTTCAGGACAGTTCTGGCTCCCCGGAGAAGGCATACTTGCTGTACTCAGATCCCTCCATTCCTCATGAGTTAGAACAGCAGCCCCAGATGGGTGTCAGGGAGTCTGCGGAGGCCTCTGGCTGCCCTCATAGGCATCCCGCTTGGGTATCCTCGCTGTAGCAGGGGTCCCTGACGCACTTTAAGACACAGATGGAAGTCGTAGCTCAGGCTTTATGGCCTGCTGCAGTGGGGACCGAGGTGGGCTACACAATGCTTTGGGGTAGAAGCCTGCTTTTCAGCTCACTGTCTCCTGCAGAGATGCAGACGCCCCTTGCCAGGTTTTTCCAGTTTTCCGAAAGAAACCAGAAAGCCAGAATTTCGTGTGAAATCTCCCAATCTTTAAACTTCGGCTACTTAACAAAATTTCAAAAATGTCCTTGTGGTCCAAACCACAGAGTTTCGAGTAATCTTTGGCTCACAGATTTCTAGACGTGCAGGAATTAGTATAGACTTCCTCCCGGGAAAACACATCCCTACATCTCCCCAGTTGTATTGCTACTCCGGATCTCCACGGACTCCTGCTGCCCATCCATGGACCTGGTTCTGAATGGAATGGAATGGAAGGGTCTGAATACAAGCTCTGTGCCTTCTCTGGGGAGCCAGAATTGCAGCTTTCCCAGGAACACTTGCGTCCCATGATGCTCTTGACATTGAAAAGAGGGTCAAGGAGGGGCTGAGTCGGTAGAACACGTGACCCTTAATCTCAGGGTCATGAGTACAAGCCCCACATTGGCCATGGAGCCTACTTAGAATAAAATGAAAATAAAAACAAGAGGGTCAAGGAGCTTCCTGGTTGCAGAATTTGTTTGGGGGCTAGAGGCTGACTTTGAGGAACGCCCGAAAGTCCGGTTAAAATAAGAGGCTGTTAAAGGAATTACGTTTCAGAGTTGGTGGAGATTGCAGTCAAGCCTCTGGTATTAGCTCTTTGTTCAAACAGATATTTGTTAAGTATCCAAGGTCTCATGGACACATGCCTGACAGAATTGGTGACAGGTGCCAAGAGCTGTTGCATCCTCATAGGGAAACTGAGACTTACTGGGCCACCTCCGGGCCAGGGCTTACCTAGTCTGGGCATTTGGCATTAATCCTCAGTGCAAACCTGTGAGGCGAATGGTAGCCCCCTGTTGCCAGAAAAGGAAACTGAGGCACAGAGAGGGGCAGCGGCCAAGTGGCCTCAGGCAAGTGAGCAGTAGAGGTAGATTTTGCGTTCAGGTCTGCCTGACCTGCGAGCCCTCTTTGACCTCACAGAACCCACCACAGTGACTGGAATCTCCTCAGGGTGGCCATTTCTGGGATCCTTGTTGCTTGGTTGGGCAGGTGGTGAGGGACATGCTTTGGGAATAACCCCTGAAATCTTACTAGGTACCAGCTCTGATAAATTTAGCAACGGTGGGGCTGGATAACACTGGGGCTACCTGTGTTTTTTTTTGATAGAACCTAGAGACAGATGTAATAACAGGAGATGTTTGGCTGATGGGAGTCTGTGAGTGGGCCCTGAAGGCTGCCACCAAAATATCTGTGGGGTTCACATGAAAGTTCGTGCCGCCCCTCCCCCCAGGGAGACATGTTTGTAGGAGGCCACGCTCTCTTAGGTATATAATTTTGTCACAAAACAACTACAACAAACATTGGCCCCACCCCCACTGCCCTTCCCTTAGAGCCGCACTTGGAAGATGAGTGTTTCTGCATGGGTGCCTGGAGGCGTCCTCAGTGCAGGGACCTCCTCCAGTCCTGGAGGTGCTGGTCATCCCCTGTGCCCACGGGGCTCCTTCCCCTCCCCTCTGCCTCCCTCAGTTCTCCATCTAAGGCTCCCTGACCACCCCCTCCCCACCACAAGCCTTCATTGGCCCCCATTCCTGCCCCTGAGTGCTGTTACCTCTGTTACCATATCTGATCATATATTGTGTGTGTAACTCCCCCCTCCCCTGGCCATAGGCTGTGGACACCCAGTCCCTGGCATAGTGCAAATGCTCAATAAGGATTTGCTGAAAGAATAAATAAGTGAGCACACGGACACATAAACCCACATCCATCCATTTATTCCTGCAGCCAACATTTTTTGGAGGTTTCTATTGTGCCAGGCCTTGTGACTCGGGGCAGGGGGCAGACCCCTCTAGCCTCTGAGGGGCCCCAGGCTGGTGGGCAGTTGGAATAAACACTACTACCCCAAACCCACAGGTCTGCCAGGCGCTGGGGTCGGGAGAGAGCATCATGTGACTGACCTGCTCCGGGGCCTCAGGCAGTCTTTGAGAGGAGGAGGCGGTGAGTGGGCTCCTGAAGGGTTAGGAGAAGCTGAGGTGTAAGGTACTGTTCCAGTGGATGGATCAGTATTGGGGACCGTGGATTCTGGCCTGGCCAGCTACTGTCCATTGGGCATCTGAGGCCCTCCCAGTGCTGGGCAGGAAGCAGGTGTATCCACACCTTGTCTCCTTCCATCCTTCCACAAAACGACATGGTGGCTTTGGGTGTGGATGAGGCCTTGGAGTCTCACAGGTGGCTCAGACACCAGCACTCAGGGGTGCCTGGGCCCCACCCCCACCCCCGCACACCCTAAGGGGGAGTCTGGATTACCTCAGACACACGAGCTCAGCTGGGGGTGACAGGCTTCTCTTGCCGGGTCTAGTGAGGGGTCTTGAGAGAACCCAGGGCTGCTTAAGAGGCGGGGACATGGAGCCACAAGGTGGTTGCCTCCTCCTGGGGGTGACATTATGAGTACGGCAGCAGGATGCCCCAGGATCCGAAATGCAGGCCTGGGTGGCATTGCAGGTGTTCTGCAGACCAGAACCAAGAAGTCAGTAGGTGGGGTCGGGGGTTTCCTTGATGCCCCAGGCCCAGTTAGCCACTGTTCCGCTGTGGAGGGGCCTTGCCAGTTGCAGGAATTGGGTGGGTGCTGGGTGGGCAGGAAGGAAGTGCAGTATGGGGGCGGTTCCCTGGACATGGGCCGGCCCCACTGTGGGGGCGGGGCTCGTGGTCCTGAGGGCAGCAGTGAGCTCCTCAGCGGGTGTATGCCTTAGGCTTCGGCCTGTGTGCTTGTACGGGGAGTGCGAGTGTGTACTGGTAGCATGCTCCTAGGTGTTACAAAATCACTTAATCCCTTTGGCTGCCTTTGCTGTCACTAGGTGGGTGGAGAGACCTGTCACCCACCCAGGACTGGGAGTGTCTGTCAGCCTCGGGGCGGGGCGAATGGTTGTGGAGGAGATGCAAATGGCCATTGACTGGAGGCAGCTTCAGGGACTGCTGGGTCCCAGGCATCCCAGGCCCGGAGCAAGTGAAGGCCCAAGTCCCCACTGTTCTGGCTGGCTTGGAGCCCCAGGGGCCGAGGGCAGGCACTCGGCTCTAACTCCACACATAGGGGGCTGGTAGACAGAGGGCGGTCCACAGTCTGACCCTATGTGGCTTTAGCAAAGTTCCTTGCAAGTCACCCCCTGGCATTGTCCAGCTTCTGGCTTCCTTCCTCTCGTCTTCCTCATCCTGGCGCTCCACCCTGTCCCCTTCTTTTTTCCTTTGCTTGATTTCATCCGGGTATCTGCTTCTCCATGGTGCCCCGCTCCCTCCTTATTCTGAGCTTGGGTCTCTTTCCAGTCTTGCGAGTAGGGTTTGTACAAGTCCACATCTAGCTTTTTGTCTCCAGAGAGAGCCACACAGAGATGTAGACCTGGCAGGGATGGCGGGGGCAGGGTGGGCGGTGAGGAAGAGAGAAGGAAAAACAGTGCTTGAGGAAAAAACAAGAAAGGAGGTGCCCCCCTCTCGCCCAGCCTCACACCCCAGGACAGCTTCTGAGAACTGGCATATGGCCATCTGCCCACCTCTGGGGGCATATGTGGACAGGAGGGCCAGAGGGGTCACCTGAGAAAGGGAGAGAGAGACCGGGAGTCTCAGGGAGCACCCTGCAACAGAGACATGCCTGGAGAGGGGAGCAGCTGAGAAGAGCAGACCAAGAGACCAGGAAATAGCAAAAAGTCAGCTGGGAGAGCAGAGCAAGGGGCTCAGAGACAGTCAGAAAGAATGTGCAGATGAGGGCGCAAAAGTGAGCTGCCAGGGGTGAGGGCCCCTGGCCTGGGGGCACATCAGGGGGATAGTGGGAGGCACATCCTACACCTGGTGCCTGGGGCCCCACCTCTCACCAGGCCGAGATGGGACAGAGTATAAGCAACTTGCACTTGGCCAGGGTCCCTGGTGGCCCCTGGTGTGCATGTCTTGTAGGTGGAAGGAGAGACTGCAGGGACTGTAGGAGGGAGGTACTTCAGCACCACCACTGACCACCCCCTTCCCGCCCCGCCTTCTGACCAGGAGCCTAGTCTGCTCCTACCACTCCCTATCTGTCCATCCAGCCCCCTGCCTTGGCTCACAGGGGCTTGGAGGACCGTGGGCCCCTAGGGCTTGGGCACCCCTGATGGGTCCGGGCCGGGGTGGGGTGGTGCGCAGAGCCCGGGAAGAAAGCTGCAAGAGAGAGAGAGTGTGTGTGTGCATGTGTGAGTGTGTGTGTGTGTGTGAGAGAGAGAGAGAGAGAGAGAGAGCACACACGCACGCAAAAGGAGAAACCAGTTTGCACTAGGCCTCCCTTAGCTCCTGTTTAGCGTCACGGCCTCAGTGTCTCCCGTGTTCCCAACTTGCCTCCACCTCCAGCTGCCCGGCTCTCGGTCTCTCCTCTCTGGGCAGCTGTCTCTGCCTTTTCTGTCTCACTCTCCCCGTCTGTTCCTCTCTCCTATGGCAATCTTTCTGTGTCCCTCTGTGCATCGCTCCTGTCCCCCCAGCCCTTCAGTCCTCTGCGTCTCTGGCCCCCATCCTTGCTTAAACAGCACGGTTCCATCTGTGCCTTGCCCGTGCTCTCTCTGTCTGTCTGGTCCCCGTGTCTGTGTGTCTCCCCACCACCCCATCCGCCCTTCCTCTGCTCCTTTTCTCCTCTGTTGCCTCCTGTGTCTGGGTCTCTTCCAGTCTCTTTCATCCTCCGTCTCTCCCGTCCCCGTCTCTCTGGGTCTCTGGCTGTCCATCCCTGCCTCTGTGTGTGTGTCTCTCACTCCCCCTCCCTCCCCCCTTTTTTCTGTTTCTAACACCCACACTCACATCCTACCTCAGGAGTAATTGCTTTTGTCTGGGTTGGACTGGACTTGTGGTGGGGGGAAGGCGGGGGGAGCGTGTGGCGCTGGGGGGGTTGGGAGGGACGGAGGTCGCTTGGTGGAGTCGAGGTGGCATCCACCAGAGCAGGGGTTGCTGAGGAGCAGAGGTCCAATGCCCAAGTGGGGAGGGGGCGGGGGCCCTGGGCCTGTCCTGGCAGGGATCGAGGGCCTCCAGCAGGGAAGGGGAGGCAGCTGGCCCTCACATGTGGATTTGGAGGCGAGGTAGCTGTAGCGATAGATGGGCCAGCCAGCCGTCTCTGCTGCCTCGCCACCCTCCTCCACTTGGAGACCACCCCCAACACTGTCAGATGCACCGAGTCACCATGACACACACAGGACACACCAGAGCCTCCAGCCCACTCGTGGAAAAACACCCGGCCCTCGGCACAGGGGCACACGTGGCATCACGTAGACACACAGAAAGCACACCGGGTCTCCGGCTCTCAGAAAGAAAGAGGCTCCCATCCCATGCGGAGGTGACCACACCTACCACCACCCACAGACACAGGCACAGGAGCCACACACACGTGGACACCTGGGGACTCGCTCCACGGTCCCCCCGCTCTCACAGAAACATCCCCGCTCAGACACACGCGGGCGGTGGCTCACACACGCAGATTTCCAGGAACGTCAGAACACACAACCAGCACGTTGCGTGGGCACAGGAGGTCACTGAGGGGCTCCTGGGAACACACGCACAGCCTCCCGAGGGTTTAGACAGTTTTGCGTACACGCATTCCGACCTTCGAGGATGCCCAGGGTTGGGGAAGCACACACATGTTCACAGAGCCCCGCGTCCACGGGGACACACCCACATACTCGTGGTCACACAGACATGTCTCAGTAGCTGAGACACGCGGGGACACACAGTCCTGGAGTTCCACAGCAGAGCTTCAGGACTCAAAGACACGAGGCCACGCAGGTTCATAGGAGATGCACGCACACCCTAGGCATACGGCAACTCGGACACTGCAGCGTGTCCCTGGAGCCTCCTGCTGGAAGCTTTACAACACCATCCCCCACCACCCCCGCTACACACACACAGACACACATACACGTGCGGGCCAGGCCCTGGGGCAAGGCCAGGACAGTGTCTGCCCACAGAGACCCAAGGATGGGGCAGCCAGGGGCTCTGTGGTTGGGCAGCAGGCTGCCTGGGGTGGCCCCAGTGCTCTGGGCACCCACTCACCGTACCTTCCTCTGCACATCCCTGGGCCTTCCCCCGCTCCCCTCCAGGTACCCCTGCCCACCTCCCAAAGGCTCATCCCTCTCATACCCTCAAAGGGCCCCATCTCCCCGAGCTGCTCCCAACTGAGGGGATGCCTGCTTTCTTCCAGGGGGACTGTCCCTCAGTTTGTCCTACCCCCTTACCTTATCAGTGTGACCCCCATCCCCATCTGCTTCCCTGCCCACTCCCATACTCACCCCCTCTCCTGGCTGTCCAAGCTCTCAGCCTCCCTAAACTCTCCTGCTGGGGGGGGAGGTTGGCGGTGGGGTGTGGGGGGTTGGCCCCTCAGAGGCCTGGGTAAGGGGGACATGGGGGGTGGGGGACCTGGGTGCGGCTCTGAGAAAGGGAAGGAAGGCAAGCAGGGAGAGAGGGAGAGGCAGAGGCAGAGGCAGGCAGCCAGCCAGCCGGCTTTATATCCCTGCCGTATTGATCTACCATGTCACAGCCCCGGTCGATAGCCAGCCGAGAAAGAGAGGGAGAGAAGGGAGGGGAGGTTTGGGGGAGGGCAGCGGGACCCCTATAGTCCTTGGCCCATCTGGGGCCTCCTTGGCAGGCTGTGGAGCTAGGTTCCAGCCAGCCCACCCCCCCAAAAAGAGGCCTGCCGTATCCTTCCGCACCTCCCCTTGGCTGCGGCCCTCTCCCTGGGAACCACCTTGGTAGAAGGATTTAAGCACTAAGAATTTAAGCACTAATCTTTCCGCCTGGGGCAGCTCTTCCTCTCTTGTGGGCATGGGGTTTTGGGGGAGTGGAGGGGTAGGTGGGGGTGCTCAGAGGTGTTCACTGCCTTGGCATCCCTCTGCCCTCCACACTCGGGCTGGGCAGCTGGGAGGCTTTGAGGCAGTGTTGGGTTGGGCCAGGGATGGACAGGAATTTGAATCAACCTCCTTTGCTGTGTGTTGGTGGGCAGGAGAAAGAACCTCTCTGAATGTCCTCTTCCCCAGCCACTGGTAGCTGGGCACTCAGGAAGGCCCCATCCATGTTGGTTTCCTGCCCTTTCTGACTTGAAGTTCCACCTCGGAGTTGTGTCAGGCCAGTGCTGGAAACACACCATGCCTAAAATTTCTTTCTCCTCATCCCCCTTCTTTCTCAGAAGAAAACTCAGCCTCTTCCCCTTCTCCCTCTTTCTTCTTTCCTCTTGGTAGAACTTTCTACGACCTGCCCCCAACCTACATCTCCTCGGAGCTGGGCAGTGAAGGGAGGGAAGTCTCCCTAGGTAGGACCAGAGAAAATGGAGAGGCTCCAGACAGCACTGAGAGCCCTGGGGCTGTGTGTCCATCCTCCATCCCTGTCCTGCCTCGATCTCCCCTCTCTGGGCCTGAGTCGTCCCCCCCCCCCCCCCCCCCCCCGCCACCACCCCATCTAACCCTGCCCAAGCTCAAGGGTGGCTCTGGCATCTGCAGGGATTCATACAGAAGGGAGGCAGGGCCATGCGGAGGGTGAGACCAAGGCCAGAAGGGTGTGGGCCTCCCCTCCCTCACCGGGGCTGCCTGGGTCCCAGGTGCTTCCCCCCAGCCCCCAACTCCCCGGGGCTCCAGTTCTTTGTCTGTCCAGATCCTCCTCCCCTCCCAGCCCAGCCCAGCCTCCCCCAGAGGTTGAGGAATCACCTTAGCCTTGACCCGAGGGGGAGGGCAGAGGAGGGGCAGGGAAGCCCCACCCCCACCTCCTGCCCGTGGCCATCCCCACAGTCCTTCTCCTCCCTGCTTCCCTGAGTACCGGGCTGCCCCCACCCTGCATCGGCCACTGTTCCCTTTGTTAGGAAGGGGGAGGGGAGAGAGCTGAGCCGAGGGGACGTGGCCTGACCCCCGACCTCTCCCCTTCCCTCCTCCCATCTGGGTCCCCAGGGGCTCAGAGCCCCCTTGACGGACAGTTCTGACCATCAGCCAAATGGCTCTGGGAGTGAGCAGGGGGCCAGGTAGGGGGGAGGGGAGGAAGGCCCAGCTAGGGTCCTGCGCCCACCAGAGGGGGGGGTGTTTCAATGGGTGGAGGGGAGACCCTTTAGATGAATGGCAGGGGAGATAGGCACCCACGGAGGCAGGCTCTGGGAGGAGACTGATTGAACTGGGGGATGTGGAGGCAAAGTGGGGCTCAGCTCAGAGCCAACAGCTCTGGGTGCCCTGTGGGTAGGGGCCTGGCCTGGGCAGACACCCCACCCTGCCCCCACTCGGCCTTCGGCATCGGGAGTACAGCGAGTTTTTAAAAAAATTAAAAGAAAAAAATAACAGGAGCAGGAGAAGCTGGGGGAAAAATATATATAAGAAAAAATATAATAAGAACTAAGCGGTGGCTGCAGGAGAGAGAAAGGGCAGGAGGCGGGGAGGGGGGTGCAGGGGGGAGGGCAGCTCGGGCCCTGGTCGCTGCGGAGGCCCGGCCGCCGGCCTCTGCGCCGAGCCCTCCGCGTCCCCCCTGCCGGCCCCCTCCAGCCCCGATCGATCCAGTTTCTTGGCAATAAAGCATTTTTATTGTCAGCTGCCCTGAATGCCAAATGTGAGCCTGGTCCTGCTCCCCCCTCAACCTGCTTCCTTACCACCCCTCCCCCAACCCTTCTCCACCCCTCCCCGCTGCCCCCCACTGCAGAACCAGCATCGTCCATCACCAAGACCCCCTCCTCTTCCTCCTCATCTGTGTCAGCCGCAGTCCAGTACATCCTTGATAATCCACCGGCCCCCTCCCCATCTAGGCTGCTGGGCTCCCCGCCTGAACCCCAAACCTGCTGGGGAGCAGAAAGGTGGGCTGTGGATGAGTTGTCTGGGGGGGCCCGGGGACAGACAGGACAGTGTCAGGGGTGGGCAGGCAGGGAGATGATGGCCACAGGTTGAGGGAGGTGTGGACCGAAGTCAGGAGAGCAGCGCAGGGGATAAGAACAGGTGGGGAAAGGCAGACCCCAGCCCTGTGCTGGCTGGGCGCAGTCCTCCAGGGGCTGCGCCTCCCCCTCCCACATAGCACTTGGGCCCCTGGGGTGGGGAACAGGGGCTTGGACACCCCTCACACACGAGCCCCATTATGCGTGGGTGTCGGGGAAGCATTTTACAGATGGCCCCTAGAGCCCCACCCTGACTTGCTTTTGCTCCCCACTTTCTGTTCTCACTTCCTCTTTGTCTCTCTTTGCTTCTGTCTGTCTCTGTGTGACTCTGGCGGTCTCCGGGCATGCCAGCACCCCCATATCCTTGTCCGTTTTCCTTGCAGCGTTCCTGGTCGTTCTTACCCTGTGCCCTGTTTCTGGGCCCCACCATCTGCATTTCCCTCCCCTCTCTCCTACCCTGCCTGCCCCACGTCCCTCATCTCACTACCCATCTTCCTTGGTTTGTCCCCACCACCCTCTCTGTTCCCTCAAAGTGAAAATAAACAGAGGCCCAGGCCCTTGGAACGTCAGGTCAGCAGGAAGTACAGAGAGAAGATCTCACACCTCACTTCTCTTCTCCTGGGGGTGTCAGGGTCTGGAGTTAGACAGAGCTGGCACCTGCAGAGACAGAGCTGGAGAACTAGGGGTTGGGTCCCACAGATGTGCCATGGGGCTTTGCTCCTGTCATTGCCTGCCCTGCCCCTCAGTTTTTCCACTCCTGTGGGGATGGGCATGATTGGGGCCTTGAGAATCTGGAGTTCTCACGGACTCCCGGGGAGGCTGCGGGGCAGGGTCACGCTGACGACAGGCATGGTCACTTCTCCACCCAGATGTCCTGATCCATGCAGCCGACCTGCCCTCTCACCTTCTCCTGGCAGCTGGGAAGGGGAAGCGGGAGAAAAGCCCAGGATGCCAAGACTTCTCTTCTGGGTTGTGTGAACGAATCTGAGTTGTGCTTTAGGGAGCCGTGCAGGGCATGGGTTCGGGACCCCAGATTCCACTCCCATCGTCAGCTCCGAGGACCATGTCCCTTGTTCCGAGCTCAGTGTCTGCAGTATGCACGGGGTTCAAGAGGTATGTGTGGGGTGGGTAAGCAACCAAGGAAGGGAGGAGGGACCTGAGCAATGGCTGGGGGCGGGGAGCGGGAGGAGAAAGAGGGGGGCTGCGATGGAGCTGGGCTGGGGCCAGGGCTGGTGATGGAGCAGGGAAGAGCAGAGGGATTCAGACATCTCTAGGTTGCACTGACGGGAAGTTGACAGACAGAGATGCAAAATCAGAAATTGTGATAAATTACTCCAAAAAAGAATCCTCCTCAGAAAGGGAGGATTCCAGGATGAAACCCAGTCTTCTTTCCAAGCTGCCGTCCTTCCTCTAGGGACTCAGTGATCCCGCAGGCAACAAATCCATATGTTGGTGCAGCATTCCCGACTCCTCCCCCTCAGGCCTCATGCTCCCTGGCTTGTGAAGGGGGGAAGAAGCTGTGTATCTGTGACCCCTCTGGCAGGTGGGAAGAGGCAGTTCGCATCAGAAATGCGGTGCATAGACACACACACCGACTCACATGTCCCGTGCTAGCTCGCGCCTAAAACATCCCTTACTTTTCACCGTTGGGAAATGTTTTGTATGGTCTTCAGATGACAAATTTCTATTAGTAAAAGGCCCTCCGAGCAAGAAAAAGACCCCTGTGGGCTGTGTGTGTGTGTGTGTGTGTGTGTGTGTGTGTGTGTGTGTGGCCAGGGGCAGGGAGTGGCCTGAGCTGGGGCTGGGCTGGACCCTGGCATGGAGAGGAGGTTGGCAGGCGATTGAGATGTGTGAGATTCTGGTGGGGGCCCTGGAGACCTGGAAGGAGGGGAGGGGTGTGGAAGCAGGGAGGTGGAGAGAAGAGCCAGATTTGGAGTATCCCTTACTGGTGGCTATCTCTCCCCCTCCCCAGCTGGTTGGAGACGATCCCCCGATCCCCCCACCCCCGGACAGGGGCCACTCTTCAGAGTACAAGATGTGTCAAGGCTTTCCAATGCCCCCCTTAATGGCTGGGGGCAGACCTGGGAGTCCCCGATCTCTCTGGCTTCAGGGGCCCCTCCTTTGAGAGTTCCTCTCTGATGGGGCCTCTTTCCACGGCCTTCTCATCATTCCCCCAACCTGCCTCCAAGACTTCACTCATGTTGCTCCCTCGTGTCCAAGAATAACGTCCTACAGCTGCTCATAGCTCCTTACTTTGGGCTAAGGCTCTGGTGGCGGGCACACTCATCATTCCTGCTTTGCAGATGGGATAGTGAGGCTTAGGGAAGGGTCCAAGGTCACCAGCCAGGGAGTGGCAGAACTCAGGTGGGACAGCCATTCAGGCCCAAGCGACTCTGGTTGGCCCTTTCCACTGCAGAGCCCACTGCAAGAGGTCAAGTTCTGCGGGAGATGCACAGGAGACGAGACTGCCTCTGTGTGCTGGATTCAAATCCAAGCTCTTCCACGGACTTACTGAATGGGCAGGTGGTTTCCCTTCTTTTCTCCTCTGGGCCATAACCACCATCTCATAGAAGTCAGTGAACGAGGAAATGTAAAATGTCTGGCAGTTAAGGTTATTTGACAAATGGCCGTGCCCTTCTCTCTTGCTCTTCTCTGAATGTGGCCAGTCTAGGTCCCAGCTCTTTCAAACTTTTATATTTGAAGAACATCTTTTTTTTCCCCAAAGCACCGTCAATATTCATTGTCTGTTTGGAGCCTCCCCACTGCCCTAGAAGGGAGGAATTATGATCTGGATTTTATAGAACTGGAAACTGAGGCTCAGAAGACTCAAGTCCTCAAGACTCAGCTGCTTGTCCCCATAAAGGATCCATGTGACTGACTCTCAAGCCCTTTCTATGTGCTAGGCCCTGTGTTGGGCACCGGAGATAAAGCAGTGAACTAAACTGACACAGTCTACTTTCATGGAGCTGACAAACCAAAGTGGATGTGGATCTTTAAGCGTAAATATCAATGAGATGCAAAATCAGAAATTGTGATAAATTACTCCAAAAAAGAGACAATTATAGGGAGCCAGCAGAGACCAGGCAAGACATTTAAGCAGAGCCTTGAAAGAAGAATAGGACTTAACTAGACAAAGGATCTTCCAGGCAGAGGGAATAAATAGCGCATGCAAAGGGCCTGGGGTGCAAAAAGTTTGGTCTGAGGAACAGAAGGAGGCAGTGTGACTTGGAGTGCGGTGGGAAAAGGGGAGAGTGGTAGGGGAAGAGATGGGAGGTGTAGGCAGGAACCAGATCACACAGGACCTTGTGGCCTGGGTTAAGGGGTTTGGGTTCTAATGCAGGAAAGTCTCTAAAGTCTTAAGCAAGGGAGAGATGGCCTGATTAAGTTTTAGAAAGAATCTCTGGGGGTGCCAGGGCAAGAGGAGACTATGGGAGTCATGCATGGCAGCAGGAAGACCTGCAGGGAGGAAGCTGGAAGTGGTGCCAGGCTGTGTTTATAGAGGAATCCAAGGGTGCTTTGGGGACGGCGCTCATAACGAGGCTTCAAGTAGCGGAGCCGGTGATTCCAGGCCACACGGCTGGTCAGGCAGAGTGAGGGTCTGGCCCTGCACACACCCATGCCTTTCCTCTTACCAGGACAGAGGCTGCTTTTTCTCTAGGAGGCCAGGGGCAACTTCTGGGAGGTAAAATCCTGGGTTGCATATTTATAATGTTTTCTACACAAACCTCAAAGTGGCTGCTGTTTTTGGCACGGAGGAGAAGTTCACTGCTGGACAGAGGTCCTGCATGGAGGTGACCGAGAGGCCTTCCTTAGGCTACTTCACGGAAGAGGCGAGCTCTGAGCAAGCAGGTGCACGAGGCGAGTCGGTCTGTAGGTGTGTGCTCTCCTCACAGCTGGCCTTGCTGTGTGAGCTTGGAGAATGTACCAGGGCCCCCTGGACACTGTTCAGGGTGCACGCCAGTGTCGCTGTGACTCGGGGAGCCAACTGACATGGAAGCTCTTAGCGAATGGCTCCTATTGGCAGGAGGCCATAGCCGGGACAGGGACAGAGGCACGTGGATGTCTCAGACGTCATACCCAGGCCCAAGCCAATGGGAAGAGGTTGGCAAGGGCCTGGGGGGAGAATCCTGGGGAGAGGAAGAGCAGGTGGACGGCGACACGGACTTAAGAGTCCAGCTGCCTGGACATCGACCCTGGTTCCATCTGTGTCAGCCCAGGCAAATGATTCGACCTTGCAGAGCATCAGTCTCATCACCTGTAAAATGGGCTTGTTCATAATGGTTGTCTTATAGAACCACTCAGCTAGAATATTTAATGAGAAAATGCGTGGAAAATGTTTCTAACCAGTGGGTGCAGGGTGCCTCCTTTAATCGTCTGAAGCAGAGCTCTGGATTCCTTGTCCCTGAGCTCTTCTAGGAACTCATCCCATCTCAGTAAATGGTTGTCACACCAAAACCCTACACATGTCCCTTGATCCTTCACTTTCCTTCAAGTGTCCAGAGCTTACGGTTTGTTTCCACTGTGGCAGGGACTGTCCCATATGATGGTGGCCAACCTCATTCCATCAGGCTTAATGCCTCCAAAAAAAAAAATGTCTATGGGGCACCTCCTGCAGGCAGGGCCCTCTGTGATTGCTGTTCAGAGGCCACACAGTTCTGGGAGAGGCTCAGAGAGGTTGGGTGGCTTGCTTGAAGTCACACAGCAAGGAAGCAAGGACTCAGCAAGCTTCATAGCAGCTGAGAAAACCCTGGGACCACTTTTACTTTTTGAGCTTCCCAGTATGCTGAGAATAAAAGAACAGCAAAATGGACTTATCAGCTTGTGCTCTCAACAACAACAAAATGCCAAATAACTAACATTTGCCAGGTCATGTATTAAGCTATCTGATTTAGTAAAACAGGACTCTTAGTGTCCCCCAGGTGGTGTGGTCTGGCAGGGGCACCCAACTGTAAAGTCAAAAAAGGGAGTTCTTGTTCAATGAGACCCTTCGTGACTGGTATTGCTGGGCCAAGGGACACCCCTGCCCATGCCTCACTGAACGCCGCCACTGGGACCTGACCTTACCATCTATTATGTGACTCCAAAGTGGACACATTTTACGCTATGCTAGTTGCTTTGGCAGAAATGCAGGGGGCATGCCCCAGGGTAAGGCAAGCTGGGCTCTCAAATTGCCCTGCCCTGTCCTGGTCTGGGCAAGTCCCTGCCCACTGTGGCCCATCTCAGCCTGCTCCTCTGGAAAGAGGGGAAAGGAACAGCACCTGCTTTATTGGCTTACTGGGAAGATGCCAAGAAATGATGCAAGGAGAGCACGGAGCACATGCCTGCATGAGCAGGCGCTGGCTGGCTGTTCTTATGGCTCAGGGTAGCAGCGGACAGCCAGGGGGCCCGGGGCCTGGTGCTTTGAGAACCACTGAGGATGTGCTCAGTATCCTCAGCTCCTGGCACAGGGTCTGGCACCGTGGGCCCTCCGTGAAGGTGTAGAGTTGAATTGCACAGAAGAGGCTTTGGGCCAGGCAGAGCAGAGCCTGGGGGCACCAGGGAGGACAGGGGAGATCATTGGAGGACCTGGCCTTTGATTTCTTCTCCACCCCCATCTGCTTCCTTGGGGGGCCAGCCAGGCACTCCCATGAGCTCCCTTTTGCATGTGTGGTGGTCAGTGTCCCTTAGCTTATTCTAAGTAAATAGCTTCCGAGTGCCTCTTACATAGCAGACGCTGGGGATATAGCGTGAACAAGTCAGGCAGGAGTAAGAGCGATTATTTTCATGGTTTCAATCTGAATGTTGAGTGGCAGGTTCACGTGAACACATTATTTAAAATGAATAAAATAAGCAAATAAATAATGGCAGGGGGTTTGCCCAGGCAACAATGGGAGTATGTAGTGAACTGAGGTTTATGATTAATGCAATTTTGGGCAGCAGAGGCTCTTTTAAAAAGCAAGATAAAACCGAGCAGGACAGACAGGCTCCCTGTCCTCCTGACATGGACATTCTGGTGTGGGGAAGCAGATTGTAAACAAGCACATAACCTGTGAAAACTTGAACGTTAGGCAGTGAGACATGCTGGGAGAGGATAGAAAGGAGGAGAGGAAAGGCTCACATGAGGCGGGATGACCAAGACCTCTCTGTGTCGAGGACATGTAAGTGGAATCCAGGAATGAGTGAGGGAAGGTACCAGGGAACATCTGGGGAAAGGTGGCACCAGGCAGGGGGAGAACACAGGCAAAGATCCGGAGGCACGGCAGAGGCATGATGGGAGGTGATGTGGTAGAGGCAGCCTAGGGTTGGGTCACATGGCAGGGTTGAACAGTAACTGGTTAGGATAAGGAGTCTAGAAGCTGGCCTAGTTATCTGGTCAGCTCTCAGGCTTGGGCCCTTAGTACCCTGGACAGCGGCTCTTCCCTGGGAGCACTGGCAGGTATGGGGCGCACCCTACTGAACAAGGACTTGTGTGAATGTCTGCTTCTGTGCAGTGAATTAGGGCTGGGTGGGGAGCAGATGATACTACATCTATATGAGCTGGCCCTGCCCACAGGAAGCATGGTCATGTGGATGCGCCATAAATGTACAGCTTAATCAGTCTTTATTAACCGAATATCTGCGCAGTCACCACTTGTTCGGGATCAAGAGGGCCCCCAGCTTTCAGCAGCCTTCACCTCTATGTGGCCCTTCTCCAACAACACCCCCCACCTCTCCTAGAAGCAACCACTGTCCTCATTTGGGGAATAACAGTTTCTTCACTATTCCTTTGTAGTTAGCCACCATGTCTCATTTAATGTATTCTTAATTTTTAAAAAAGATTTTATTTATTTGGCAGACTTGCAGAGAGAGCACAAGTAGGCAGGGAGGCAGGCAGAGGGAGAGGGAGAAGCAGGATCTCCGCTGAGCAGGGAGCCCGATGTGGGGTTCGAACCCAGGACCCTGGGATTATGACCCAAGCCAAAGGCAGCCATTTAACTAACTGAGTGACCCAGGCACCCCTAATGTATTCTGATTTTAATTAAAAAAATGAATATAGTCAGATTATAAAGACCAAAACCATAACAGAAAAGGTTGAAAACCCTCTGCTTCCCCAGTCTGGTCCCCTCACCAAAGGTAGCTGTCAGTAGTCAGTGACCATCAGACTTTTTTCTCTGCATTTGTGGCTACCTGTGCACCCACAGAAAATGTATGGCAATGTTTGTAGATGTTTAACGTAAATGATATTAAATTGTATAAGTCCTTCTGCAGCTTGCTTTCTCACTCAGCAGAGGCTTGGAGAACTTTCCGGGTCTACATCTAGGTCTTTCTCATTGTCTTTCACAACCACATGCCGAGGAGGAATATACTACAATTTACTCAGCCTCTGTCCTGTTGGTGGCGTCCGGGTTGTTGCTGATATTCCTCTTTCAAACCTTGATGTGACGAACACGTTATGAACTTGCTGAAGTCCTCGTGCATGGTTGCTAGTATTACATTTAAGATTGATGATGTTCCTGTCAGCCCATGATAGTGCCCCCATTTCACAGAGGTGGAGCCTGAGGCTCAGAGAGGTGAATTCACTTGCCCAGGGTCACACAGCAAGTGAATGGAGGAACCAGTTTGCAAATCCTCATACGGCTGACTCCTAAACCAGTGCTTATCTACACTCTACAGATAATTACAGTCTGCAGGGTGGGTGCCCTAATACAACAAACATTCCTGGAGCCCTGACTGCCTGCCTGAAGGCCCAGTGCTGGGCTCTGATGCCACAGTAACAGATCGGATCGGTCTCTGCCCTGCCCTCAAGCCCTGCTCTGTGTGGCGGCCTCAATGGGGAACAACTGCAATGCAGGGCTATTGGTACTAAAGCCCAGAATGCTGCCTGGGCATGGGAAGACGGGTCATTTACTATTCATCGGACCTCTGGTGGAGGAGTCAGGGAAGGGTTGTAGGGCGGGGGGAGATTTGAGCTGAGACTGACAAAGGAGGCAGGAAGGTCAAGCACATAGAAGAATCCAAAGTGTTGACCAGAGGAAGCAGGGGAGCTCTGGGAGCAAAATGGCTGCACAGGTCGGCAGAGATCCTGTGGACTTGGACTTCATTGTATTAGGGCACCCGCCCTGCAGACCGTAATTATCTGTACAGCGTAGATGAGCACTGGTTTATTTTTTTTTAAAGATTTTATTTATTTATTTGACAGACAGAGATCACTAGTAGGCAGAGAGGCAGGCAGAGAGAGAGAGAGAGAGAGAGAGAGAGAGAGAGAGAGAGCAGGCTTCCTGCGGAGCAGAGAGCCCGATGCGGGGCTCGATCCCAGGACCCCGAGATCATGACCCGAGCCGAAGGCAGCAGCCCAAACCACTGAGCCACCCAGGCGCCCCAAGAGCACTGGTTTAGAAGTCAGCCAGCCTTGGACTTCATTCTGTGGGCTCTGGGAGCCCAGAAGGGTTTATTCATTCAGCAGAGAGGGCTGGAACACCTGCTGTGTGCCAGGTACTATTTTAGGGGCTGGGAACACCACAGTGGACAAGATAAAAAAAAAAAAAAAAAAAAAAAAAAAAAAGACACCTGCTTTCAGAGAGCTTCCATTTCAGAGGGGGAACCAGATAAACAAGCTGCCAATAGTTGAATTCCAGAGAGCACTACAAGGAAAATGAAACCGGGTGATGGCGTGGAGAGTCTAAGGGAGGGCCTCTTGGAGGAGGCAGCCTTTGACAGGAGTTCTCAAGGACCAGAGGAATGTGAAGAGATGGGAACAGCATTCTGAGGGAGGGCTCAGCAAGGTCAAAGGCCCCGCGGTGAGGACAGACTTCCTCCATTGTGGCTGGTGTGTGGTGCTCTCCATGGGGAAAGGTGAAGCCCTGCAGGGCCCAGGAGGCTGTGATGGTGCAGGGACTGAGTTTGTCCCAGAGGCCGATCAAGGTTACCGGAGAGCCTCTGAACCAAGGACGGTGGCCCTTGTGCTTCAGCCTTTGGACAGCTCCCTACCTGCTTGTGGGAGGCAGCCTCGAGCCAACAGTCTTGCTGGAAGAGTGGGAATTCTGGCCTGAATTGTTGCGGACAGCTAAGGACTGGGTGCGGACTCCCTGGCCAAGGGCGGTGCCTTGTCAGGGGAAGGCCCACAGCCAGGCACCTGGTGCTTTTGCTTCCTTGGAGGCCCTGGTGGGTGTGGATTGATAGATGCCAAGGGCCCTATTCTCAGAGGACCTACAATGGGAGAGACGCGTACAAGCCAGGAGGAGGAACAGTGAGCTCAGCATGGCAGTTTGGGCACAGGCTTTGGGGTCAGAGAGCCTGTGGGTGTGCCCCAGACTAGCTATGACCGTGGCCCTCACTCGCCCTCATTTCTTTAAAATGGGGATAACAAAAGTCCTTAATAAAAGGTGAGGAGTCAGTGGAGCCCTGAGTACCCACAGTCAGGTCCTCCTGAGTGTAGGTCTGCAATACAGGCCTCTCTCTCCCTGTGTTTATCCTATAGCTCGTGGATCCCTCAGACTGTCTTTTTTTTTTTTTTTTAAGATTTTATTTATTTATTTGAGAGAGAGACAGTGAGAGAGAACATGAGCGAGGAGGTCAGAGAGAGAAGCAGACTCCCCGTGGAGCTGGGAGCCCGATGCGGGACTCGATCGCGGGACTCCGGGATCATGACCTGAGCCGAAGGCAGTCGTCCAACCAACTGAGCCACCCAGGCGTCCCATCCCTCAGACTGTCTTGCCCATTCTTGTTTCATTCAAGTACATACTGTTAGAGCTGGAAGAAGCTCTAACTTCCTAGAGATGGGGAAACTGAGGCCCAGAGCAGGCAAGGGGCTGCCCTAGGTCACCAAATGTGAGTTCAAGAATGGGGATCTGCTTGGTCTCGTGACTTTTGTCTTCCCGAAGTCCTATCACAGTGCTTCTTGATCTCTTCTTACTTGAGGTGAACTCTTGGGAATTCTGGCAGGTTTTGAGGAAAGCTGTGTCCATGTGAATTTATTAAGCATCTCCTAGCTTCCTGGTCCATAGAGCTTGCTGCTTCTGATACACCTCTTCCTGATCTTGCCCCCAGCACTGACCTGGGCATCTGCTTTCCTTCCCACTGTCCATCGGTAATGGTCTCAGTATTTACCCAGCCATGTGCCCCAGTCATCCACCTGCAGGCCCACTAGAGTCCTGTAGAATCTGGTGTGAAGGCAGACTCTCATGGCCCCAACCTCCCTGTCATCTCAGCCATTGTCCCAGTCTTCTCTGTGCTCATCCTGCCTCCAGATTTCACCCACCAGCCTGTCCTCACACCATGGATCTCTCTTACACGTACTGTCCAAGCTCAAAAGTCTTCTACCTGCAATGTCAAATCCAGCCTCAAGGCAACCCTGCCCAGATCTTTCTCATTCCAGCCTGAGGTCTCCCTTATCTTCAACCTTTCAAAGGCGGAAAAGGTACTTCTGCCTTCCTGGCTTCATTCTTGATTCGTCCCCCAACTCCCACCCCACCTCCAGCAAATCACACAATCCTATTGGGTCTACTCTGGAAATTGCTTCTAGGGACACCTGTTTGCGACACCACCACTGCCAGCATGCTGGTCCCAGCCATCATCCCCTCCATCTCACATGGACACCACCCATTTCCTCCCGGCTGACCTCCATCACACTCTGGCCCTTCAGTCTAGCCTCCCACAGCAGCCTGAGTCATCCACAGAAACATGTCACTTCTCTGCTGAAGACCCTCTGGGTGGCATCCCACTGTGCTTGCAGTAAAATCCAAAATGCTTGCCAGCCTGCAAGACCCTGGGGCCTGGCTCGGCTTCTCCACCTTGTCTCCTCTATCTGCCTTGACTGCCCTGTACCAAGCCATACGTGCTTCCCTTCCCACCTCTTCCGTTCCCGTTCTTGGCAGTGGGCTCCCCCACATTCTCTGCCTCTTGTAAATGCCACCTCTTCACAAGCCTTCTGTACCACACCAGCCTCTGTCTTCCATCAGATTCTCAGGCATGTTTCAGCCCAGCTCATCTCTAGGTCCTCAGCCTCCAGCCCAGGGTTTGGCACCAAGGGACTCGCAGGAAACACTTGAATTGAAGGACATGGAAGGGTTGACCTACCTTTAGCCAGGAGCTGATGAGTCAGAGGGAGTCGACTGCATTGTTGAAAATCAGGACTAAGGGCTGTGGGAGTGGGGTTGCGGGCCGTGAAGGGATTTGGTGTTCCTGGGTGGGCTTCCTGCTGTCCACTGGAGGATGGGGAACATTCTAAAGCTCGAAGGAGGCCCATGGTGTGGGAGAGAGAGAGCAAGCTATGCAGAGGACACGTCTGGGTTTGATTCCTGACTCTACCATTCACATGCTGTGTGACATGGGGCAAGTGACTTCACCTCTCTGAGCTCCAATTCATCAGTAAAATGGGGGATGATCATAGACCTTGCTTTCTCAGATTGTCGTGAGAACTAGAAATACTGTATTGGCTCAACTAGCACAGAGCAGACTGTGTGGTGTTGGTGGTAGTGATGATGATGGTGAAGAAGAAATATATTTTTAAGTCCCTGGATGCTGGGTGCTCCGAAGCAGATCATGGGGTGGTTGCAGTTTGACCTTGACTTAGGGCCACTGGAGAAGCGTTTTGAGGGCAGGGCAGAGGGTGAAGCAGGTGTGTAAACAGGAAGTGAAGGCTCAAGCCCAGAAACTGGGCAGGTGAGGGAAAAGGTGGGCAAGCAGTCCCCAGGGCAGGCCGAGGCTAGGTTTGGTTTGAGAGTATCTAAGGCCCACAGGAGGATCGCCTTGCAGTAGGACTAGCCAGACCCCTCTCTGTCTCTGTGTCTGTCTGCCACTCCTCATTCTGTTTTCCAATATGTTTGGGTCCCTTAGCCAGTTTCCCTGACCCCCTCTCCCCTCCAGAGCCTTCTCAGTCTGTTCTCTTCTAAAGGCCCACAAGTTGAGAGGAAGAGGAAGGTTGGTATCGGTGAATCACCAGTTCTCCTACTGGGCCGCCTGTTGACTCAGTGTGGACTGTATCCCTGTCTCCAGTCAAGCTGGGGGTTGAGGGGCCTCTCTGAGCTTGCACACACACAGCTCTACAGATGAGGAAGCACTTGCGGAGAAAGACCCCTTGAGTCCCCACGCAGAGCAGGGACATGTTGGGGGTGCTGAATGGAGAGGTTGCCAGAGACAGCGGGAATCCCGAAAGAAGTCAGGGAACCAAGCCACAGAGAGGGTCCCCAGGGGCAACAGAGAGGAAGAGGCCATGGCTGGGGGCCCTGAGGGGTGAAGAATCCCGCTCTGCTGTCCCCGGTGGGCTGGCTGCTCCCCCCCACCACTCCCCGCCGGGCCCCCGGGGGACCTCGCTCTAATAATGTATTTGATCGACTCGCCGGCCGCGTACAAGCGATTATTGTCTTGTCGGGAGTCAAACGAATCGATCCGGTGAGAAATATGAGCAGAGCAATGGGGCCCGCGTGTCAGTTACCAGCCCCGCTGGCCCTGGGGAGCCCCCTACGTCTCCTTTAATTACCGCTCAGCCCTGAGCCCAGCCTGGCCTCCCCTGTACTGCCTCCCTCCCAGGCTCCCCACACCTGAGAGGCCCCCCACTGCTCCCCAGCTCCCATGTCCTACTTGCCTTGCTCAACATGGCTTGAGGCCTCTTCTCTGGCTGAGAGGGCACTATCTGCCCTGCCTGGGCCTTCCATTCCTTGCTGCCAGGCCTTCCCCACCCAGAGGCCCCAAAGTCTGGCCCTCTGTTCTTTCCCAGCAGGCAGACACCTCAGACCCATTCTTCTTCCGCTCCCTGACTCCAGCTCAGGGACTCCGTCAGCCCTGGGAAGCAAGAGGTACGGGGTGATTTTATCCCTTGGGGGAGCACTTGAGGCCTTCCCTGCCTGGCTCCCCTCACTCAGCTACAGACCTGGGAGGGCAGTGCCAGAAATGGGTGGCACTTCCCTTCGTTCTCATCCTAAGGGACTGACACCCAGTCATGTCCAAAAGCAGGAACCTGACATGATTGACATTGACTATGTCCATGGTGGATCACGATGGTGGCTTGGTAGGGTTCTGGCCCCCCGTGATGTCCTTATGACCCTCATTTCCATGCCCCTCAAGATGTAAATCCTAAATCAGAACAGAGCCTACAGCATCAGGACAAGACTCCAGTACTCACGGCCACCAGCCAGACTGCCATTTGGAAGGCCCTCATGTACAGAAACCCTGCATCTGAAAGAGAGATGGGGTTGGGCCAGGAGGGGGGAGGTCTGAGTTGAAGCTGTGGTGGGTGGCTTGATGCTGTGTGGTCTCTGGATCTCCTGGGTGAAATAGCTGTTGGGATATGGGGTGCTGTGGAGTGTAGGTGGCTGGGAACTGTCCCCTCTGTGTGCAGATGTAAAAGCCCTTGGCCATCCCCAGTGAGTGGGTGGGCTGGCCTGCCTGCCTGGGTGTGTCTGGGTGCACTGGGTCCAGAAGGAAGGACACTCATGAATAGAGCAGAGGCCTCACTTCATGCCTGTGTGTTCTGTCCTGCCCGAGTGTGCACGGGTGGGCACACATGCATGGCCAGGAGGTGTGCCTGGGCACACACGTATAGATGTGCCCTTGTGCCCACGTGAGGGAGCAGAGGGGTTTCTGTACACAGGAGTCTCAGATGGTGGGTGGAGAAGGCTGGCATTGGACCCTGGGCTCCTAGACGAGGGTTCTCTTGTGTCTGCGTGTGCACACGTGTGTGTGAAGTGCTGGGGCCCATGTGTGTAAATGCTTGAGTGTATGTGTCTGTCTGGGTGAGTCCAGGAGTCTGTGTGCGCGCGTGTGGTTTGGGTGTCCCTCATTGTGGGCGCGGCGAGTCCTGCGGGACCTAGTGCGGGCGGGCAGGCTGTGTGGACGCGCCAGGTGGCCTTGCAGCCTCGACCGAGCGCGGGCAGGAGGAAGAAGGCAGAGGATTCCGCCGCGCCTTTGTCTACACCGCGGTGCACTGGGAGTCCTGCGCCTTTGTGTGACCCTCGCAGGTGTGCGCGCGGGGGCGGGGGGGGGGTCGGGGAGGGGAGCGGAGGGAGGGGCTTCCTCCTCCGCAGCCAGCCCCGCCCTCCGGCTTATTGGCTGAGCGCTGCCGCCCTCTGGCGGGCACGGTGGGAAATGCTAGGCCGGGAGCGCAGTTCTGAGAATGGCCGGCAGGCAGACTGGGGACGCGGGGCTCCCCTCTCCCGAACCGGCTCCGCCGCCCGCATTTGCCCCCGGCAGACGTCTTGCCATTGTGGGTCAAGGCCCTGCCCGGTCGCCCTCACTGCCACAGCCCACGGGCACCGATTCCTCTTAATGGATGGATGCCACACCTGCAGACAGGTGCGCGGCTGGGTACCTCCCCCCTCACTGCCTTGCAGGACACCCAGCGCAAACGTCTCCCTGCGCTGTGCTTCTTGGCTTCATCGCTTCTTGGCTCTGGGCCCTCGGGAAGGCACCTCAACTCTATTGGCCCTCAGTCTTTTGGTCTGTAAAATGGCACAAATAGTGATCAGTATAAGAGATGGTGCCTGTCAAGCCTGGCGTTGGGAAAGCCCCCCCAAAACTTCCAGCCAGTGTTTAGTGTTGTTGTTGTTGTTAGAGGCCCACCCTCTTTCCCAGGCCCACATGCCCTGTTCCAGATGTGTCGGCCTTTGTGGAGGCAGCTGGAGGGAGGGCTGGGGCAGCTGGGGCAGGAGTGTCCCAGACACTCAGTTGGAGGACTCAGCCTCTCCAGCCTGGGGACCCTGCGCCCCCACTTCCCCAACACACACATAATTTGGGGTCCGCAGCCTCCTGAGGTGGGCCTTTAGGCCAGAGTATTTTCCCTTTTGAAGGGGGCGGACCCTGTGGTTTCCTCCCTGGGTGACTTCCGGCTGAGAGGGCTTGGCCCCCAGAGAGGGCGGGGAGATGACACAGTTGTTCCCCCAGCCCTGCGGGGCGGGCAGCATGGTTCACTCCAGCATGGGGGCTCCAGGTAAGGGGCCTGGGGCCAGCGCCCGCTGCCTGCCCTGCCCTTCCTCCTTAGCTGTCTCCTCTTGTTTTCTTTTGCTCTGTACCTCACCAGCTCCCCCTTTCCCACCCTGGGTCCCCACCCTCAGCTCCTCTTTACTCTTCCCTTCCACTCCAAACACCTGGGGGCTTCTGATCTCCCTCCTCATCTGTGCTACCATGTTCTGAGGGCTGTGGGGGGGGGGCGGACGATGGAGCCCCGTGTTGGTAGCAGGCTCTTATATGGAGGATCAGTGAGTGGGCTTCTTGGTTGGGGGGTTGCTAAGGAGTGGGAACACTAAGTTGCAGGACTTTTCAGTGCGTGTGAGTTTCTGTGTGTGTGTAGGTGACTGGTAGTTCTGAGTCCTCCTAGTATGCCTGTAGTGTCTGTGCGTGCGGGGCTCTTGTGTGTGGCATTGTGGGCTCGCCTTGGCAATGATCTCTTGGCTCACTGCCTCACTTCATTTGTCTCCAATGTCACCTCCTCAGGGAGGCCTTCCCTGACCTCCTTGTCTCAAGGAGGTGGGCAGGAGGTGGGCAACCAGTCCAACCATTCTCAGTCCCCTTGCCCCTGCTTTGTCTTTCCTTTATGGCATTTATCACCACCTGGAAATTTATTATATGTCATCGGACCAAGTGGATGTTGGGTGCCAGGCACCATACAACATGATTTGTATTTGTTGGCTCATTTGATAAAATGTGTCTCTCTCTGCATGATGATAGTCATCTCCCAGCAGTGCTGATGGGACAGTTAAATGAGGTAATGTGTGTAGATGCTTAACACAGTGCCTGGAACACAGCAAGCGTCAGCACTGCGCGATTGTTTCGTTTGTGGCTGAACAGGCGTGCATGTCGGTGTGTGTCCCATTTGCGAGCATCTGCAGGATGAGTCCTGGTTTGGCATGTGCTATCCTCTCTGCACCTGTGTGTGTAGGCATCCCTGGGATCCTTCAACCACATATATTTATTGAGCAGTTTCATGCTGGGTGATGGAAATATAACTGAAAAAGGGAGCTTGGAGCCCGTCCTCCCGGAGTTCCCAGTTGGGACACACAGACCTGTTGGCTAGACAGCAGAGGAGTCAGGGCTGGGATGCTGGAGACACAGGGAGCCGTGGGAGCCCAGAAGACTGGCCTGGTTGAGCCAGTGGGGTGTCATAGAGGGCTTCCTGGAGGAGGGCTGAGATGTGAAGGATGAGTGGGTATGAGCAAGACAAAGGAGGTGAAGGAGGGGGTTGAGATGGAGGGAAGAGTACTTACAGGATAGCACATGGTTATTTATTGAGGTGACTGTGCAACTATGTATGTGTGTGCACACATACAGTGTAGACCCAGAGATCCGGGGCATTGCACACGCATGCCCTCTGCTCCACCCCAGACTCATGCCCATCTGAGGTTGAATGGGGGCCTCGTATGTGCTGGAAGTATTTATTTAGACCCCTGACTGGGGATTTCTCACAGAGCTGCCCTGCCCTGGAAGCCCACCTGACTTCCCTGCCTAGACGTGAATGAATACACTGCATGGTCTTGGGCAGATCACTTGTCCCACCTGGGCTTGAGCTCCACACCTGTGAACTGGGTTCAGGGGTCCACCCTGGCCATCTCCCAAGATGAGCTGATTCTGGATGTGTGAGTGTGCACTCGTGTGTGTGTGTCTGTCTGTCTGTCTGTGTCAGTCCGTGTGTCTGTCTGTGAGTGACTCTGAGTATGTATGCACATTTGTGTGTTTCTAAGTAACTGTGTGTGTGTGTATGCACACATGCGTGTGCGTGTCTCCGTGTGTACCTGTCTGTGTGGCTCTGGGCATATGTGTGCGTCTATCTGAGCAACCAGAGTGCATGTGTGTATGCACGTCTGTCTATCTGTCTGTCTGTGAGTGACTCAGGTGTGAGTGTGTGTGTTTGTCTGAGTGACCTCTGTGTGTGTGTGTGTGTGTGTGTACACATGCATGTCTGTTTGTATGTCTCTTTGTGACTCCAGGGTGCGATTCGGTGTATGTGGGCATATGTATGTGTTGTCTGTCTGTCTGAGTGACCTGGGTGTGTGAGTGTGTGTGTAAGTGCAGGTGTGCTTGCACATGTCTAGGTGTGTGTTTTGCATATGTACCCATGTCATTTTGTCTGGGTGTGTGTCTTCTCCTGCTTGGGCTCTGTGCGCACCTGTCCCTGTGTGTGTCTGCATGGTCTGTCCTCGTCTGGGCCCTGCCCAGCTGAGGCTATGGTGTGTGTGCGACGTAGCAGCTCTAGCCTCTTGTCGGCACAGCTGCAGGGGCCACCCTCTCTTGTTGTGTCTGCTGCCTCTCTCGCCATCCCTCCCTCCTGACAGCTCAGAAGTGTTCACTCCCTTGAGGCCACCCAGGGACAGATGTGGGGTGGTGGGGGTGTGAGGTGCTGCTCCTAGGGAGGCAAGGACCAGGCCAGCTGGGCCCACAGAGGTTCCTGGCAGCGTGAACCCTGCCCACAGGGGCTCCCAAGCCACAGCCTTGATTGAAGCCGTCTCTGAAGGCAGGAGACCCAGGGGACAGGCCAAGAGGGGCCAGGAGGGGTGAGGGGCAGCCCTTGGGCCCTCTATATTTAGCCCCATTTTCGGTAAGTGCTAACGAGAAGCTGGCCGAAGTCTGCTAAAACCGGCTGGGGGAAATGCAGAGGAGAAGTGAAAGTCCGGGGAGGGAGGGGCTAAGGAGGGGTGGGGAGGGCGGAGGGGACCCAGAGTCCCAGGCCTGAGGCAGTGGGGCAAGCGAGTGTGACCCCAAGGGTGTGGGTAGCCCTGGGTGTGTCTGACTCCAGGATGGTGGGATTGAAGGGGCCTGGCAGAATTCTGCATTGCTTTTTCCTGCCTGGCCCTCTAAAGAGTTATATACTGCCTGGGACGGGAGAAGGGAGGGATGACTACAGTCACATGACCAAGCAGCCTTTCTGTGTGAACGAGGCCTTGAGATGAGCTTTGGAAGGCACCAGGGAACCGGACCATATTCGATGGCCTGGTGGGGGTGGGGGATTTTTCAAAGTCCAGATGTCCAGGTCTCCCCTTGTCCCTATGAAAGCAGAGAGTCTGGGTGGGAATAGGTGTCAGTGTTTCTCTAGAGTCAAGAGACCAGGGCCTGGGCCGACAGCCTGCAGGACGGATGCCTCAGCATGCCTCTTAAGGGGATTGTCAGTGCCCTCCAGTGTTAAGGCATCATTTGGCTTTGGGTCTGTGGTAGAAACGGAGTCTCCTCTTCATCCTTGGTGAGGATGATTCGATGAGTCCCTTTTCGTGGATTGTGGGAAGGAGGAAGAAAAGAAAGATGGGCTTGGGCAAAGGGCAACACTGGCCATTTTGCCGGCAGCCCAGCCAAATGCTGCAGGGTGCCTGGGCTGTATGCGAATCGGGGTGGGGGAAGAATTAGGGAGAACAAGGGAAACGGAGTGGTGGAGATTTCCTCTCATGCCACCTTTGCCTCCATGGCCACTATCCCTGCAGAGGTTACTTCAAAGGTTTAGGTTGGAGTTGCTTGGAGATTGGGGCTCAAGGTCAAGGTGGCAGGTGGCGGCAGGGAGAGAGGCTTGTCTGGGACAAGATTGGGTCCTGATCTGTCAGAGATTCTTGCACGCATTCATTCATTCCAAAGACACAGTTCCAGCCAAGACTGCTGGGCTCTTAGGAGATCATAGTCTGGGGCAAGGGGAGGCCATTGCCCAGCGGGTCAGAGTGTGTTAGGGAGGGGGAGGAGGGGGTTTCCAGATAAGAAAGACACTAACCACTTGAGGAGTCAGGGAGGACCTCACAGAGGAGGTGATGTGTGAGCTGGGACCTTAAAGAGGAGCTGGAGTTTGCTAGTAGGGAAGAAAAGGTCACCAGCTAGGGGAAGAGAAAGATCAGGGCCTCGGGGGCACCCGTGTGCACTCGGCCCAGATGTCCTGGGCTGGGCAGTGTTGTGGACCCCAAGATGAGTCAGACCTGCCCTTAAGGGGATCCTGGTCTGACAGGGGAGATGGACTGGGGCCCAGATGGGTGCAGCCTCTAGGACAGTCACCAGGGGAGGAGGTGGAGGGAGCTACCACCATAAGGGACAGAGCCTGTGCTGGGGCCTGAAGGATGAGTAGGAGCTCGCCAGGTGGACAGAGTGGGGGCAGCCTTCCTGGTGGGGGGAGTAGCCCACACCGAGGCCTCAGGAAACATGTGTTAAATGGCAGAGAGACAGCAGGACAGAGGCAGGAACAGGTAGAGAGAGCCAACACTTAGCACCTACTCTTATGCCCTGGCGGTGCTGGGGAGCCAGCAGTGAGTCAGAGCAGGTCTGGTGGGAGAGGATGGGGACACAGAAGGCCACAGGCCATCGGGCCTGTGGGCTCAGGGCTAGGACAGTGGGAGGGCACTGCCGTGGGAGGCTGTATTATTTTCCCAGGGCTGTCATCTTGAAGTGCTGTATGCTGGGTGGCTTAAACAACAGAAATTAACTTCCCCAAAATCTGGAAGCTAGAAGTCCAAGGTCAAGGTGGCAGTGGGTTGGTTCCTTCCGAGGCCTCTCTCCTTGGCTTGGGAGGACCGACTTCTCCCTGAGCCTTCATGCTGGCTTCTTTCTGTGTGTCTGTGTCCCAATTTCCTCCTCTTATGAGGACACTAGTCATATTGGATTAAGGCCCACCGTAATGGTCTCATTTAACTTGATTACCTCTTTGAAAACCCTATCTGGGTTTTTCTTGGGGAGACAGGGAGCTGTGGAAAGGTTCACAGCCAGGTTGTGGGGAGATCCTCCCTGGGGCCTGATGGACACTGGCTGGGAGGAGGGGACCAGGGAGGAGGTTGGAGCAGGAGTCTCAGAGATACTAGGAGGTCTGGGATGTAGGGCCACAGTAGCACCAGCCATCACTGCAAGCTGGACCAAGTTCTGGGACATGTAGAGGCAGGATTAGGGTGGGGTCTCTCACCTGGGACCAGCACCTGGGGCCTCCTCCTGTGTCTCTCAAGCTCATGAGCCACTCACCACCACCCACGGCCTAGAAGCAGGGCCTGAGCTCCCGTAGCATCCTGGGCACCCACACTGCCCTCACCAGCCTCTGCCTTAGTAGTGCTGTGTATCTTTTCTTTTCTTTTTTTTAAAATAAAGATATTTATTTATTTATGTGGCAGAGAGAGATCACAAGTAGGCAGAGAGGCAGGCAGAGAGAGAGAGGGAAGCAGGCTCCCTGCTGAGCAGAGAGCCCGATGCGGGGCTTGATCCCAGGACCCGGGGATCATGACCTGAGCCGAAGGCAGAGGCTTAACCCACTGAGCCACCCAGGCGCCCTTCTTTTAGCTTTTAATTTTCTTCTTTTTTTGGTGAAAACGTACTTATAGTAAAGTGCTTGAATTTTAAGGTGCAGCTTGATGCATTTTCCCTATGTATGGAACTACATAACCACCCAACAGATGACGGTACGGAACATTCCCAACCCCCTGCAGGCCTCCTCATGCCCATTCCCCATCAGCAAGCCCCAAATGGTACCCAGAGTCTGACCTTGGCCATCTGGTATCATCTTGCCTGTCTGTGAGCTTCCTGTAATTGGAATCCTACTGTCTGTCCGCTTTTGTGTCTGCTGTCTTTCCCTCGGTGTCGGGCCTGCCAGACTCAGGGGTGCATGTGATGCAGGAGTTTGGTCCTTTTCCTGTAGTGGGGCATTTCACTCCATGGACAAACCACATTGTATCCATCTGCTGAGAGGCCCTTGACTTGTTTCCGGTTTGGGGCCATTTGGAAGGGGCTGCTGTGTGCCTGCGGGCTCAGGGGGCCGGGTGTTTCTCTGTCTCAGGAGGTTGCCCGGGAGTGGATGTGCGGGGTCTTAGGGAGGGGGCACCTCTTCAGTTTTCCTGAATTGTGTTTGTATCGATTTACACTCCCACGAGCAGTATGTGACCTGGCTTTTTAATCAGTAATTTTAAACCCGAGCAGCGTTTCATGTCAAGTAACCCTCAGTTGCAAAATTCCTGGACATTTTTTCCCCCCAGTTGCTGAGAATGTCCTAGCTCTCGTTAGTGGACCTTCTTTAAATATCTTGGGCACGGAACACTCTTGGATCGAACACCCCCTTTGATAGGGCATCGTGGTTTAGGCAGGGATGTAGAGTGAGTGGTGGGGGAGACCTTTGGGTCAGAGTCAGGGTCACGAGTGAGGTCTGGGGCCACACTGGGAGTCAAGGTCAGATGAAGGGCTTGTACCACCTGGATGGGAGTTGGGATTCAGGGTGGGTAAGGGGACTGAGAATGGGTAGGGCAGAAGCCTAGGTTTGTGTGGGGTCTAGGACGAGAAAGGGTTGGATTTGAGATGGCATCAGTCAGGGTACACTCCAGTAGGGGTGACAGCTGGAAATGAGGCCGGCAGAAATCACAGCAGGGGTCCACTAGACCATAGCAGTCCTGATTAAAAGTGGGAACTCTGGAGTCATGAAGACTGGTGTCCAATTGGGGCACCTCTACTGTCATATCTCTACTATGCTCTCGGGCCCTCAGTTTCCTCCTCTGTAAAATGGGGGTCATATTAGCACCAACTGCTACTGTGAGCTCTGAATCGTACTTAATGCTGTGCTCAGCACTGGTAATCGTTTGCCTTCCCATTCTCAGCATCGGAGTGTTGTGAGGGCAGAGCATTGCTTTGTGTCCCCCGTGCCAGCTGGCTGTTTGCTCCCTCCCCTCGTGTCCTGGTTTTACCGGGACGATTGTGTGGCACTGCGTTTGTATGCTGGGGTACCCGGGTTGGATCTGGGATGCAGTCAGGATTCAAGGCTGGAGTCCTGGGGAAGCCTAGGAGTAAGGCTGAGGACCTGGTCAGGGGCAGAGCTGGATAGTGTTGGAGTCGGGGTTCCGAGGTCCCGTGGGGCTGCCGGGCCTGTGTGCTGAACGTGAGAAGGGAGGCCAGGAGGCCAGGTGGGGGTCAGGTGTGGACAGGAACATTGTGGGCTGAGGGAGGGGCAGAGGGCGCCGAATCCCACGCAGAGTTCAGAAGACTCACTCCTTTGGGGATGCTACAGCCCTTCACACCCCCAGGCCCCACTCAGAGTGGAAAACATGTCTCACCCGAAACCTGGTGAGGCAGGACGGGTGTGCCTTGGGAGGAGGCCCAAGGCTGACTCGCTCCTGTGGAACATCACCCACATTCTCCCGGGCACCAAAGCCTTCCTGCGACCACCAGCCGCCTCCCACCCTGTCCCAGGGCCTCACGGGAGCTGGCCCTCCCTGTGCCACCTTCTGCAGGGGTGAAAAGGATCCCGTTCTTGTCCTGACAGAGGAGGGCAGAGGCCCAGTAAGGAGGGCATGTCTCCTGGAAAGAGGAATCTGCAAGGTGGCAAGGGGTGCGGGAGGTTTGGAGAGAGGCCGGTGAGGGTGCCCCTGGCTTCCCTCACCCCACTTATATCCCTCTTCTGTCCCCAGAAATAAGAATGTCTAAGCCCCTGGAGGCCGAGAAGCAAGGTCTGGACTCCCCGTCAGAGCACACAGGTGGGTGGGGAGGGGAGCAGGGAAGGCAGGGTGCCTGTGGGGTGGGGGAGCTGCAGGGCTGTGGGGGGCACAGGTGACAACTCACTTTCCCTCTCGTTGCAGACACTGAAAGAAATGGACCAGACACTAACCATCAGGTCAGGAGGGAGTAGATGAGCTGGAGGAGTGGGAAGGGGGAGAAGGGAACAGAGGGGGCCCCTGTGGGGGAGGGGCAGGGTGTCAGAGCTGAGCTGCTTCACCTCACTCTTCCGATTCCCCACCCCAATTTTTTCTTCCTAGAACCCCCAGAATAAAACCTCCCCGTTCTCCGTGTCCCCAACCGGCCCCAGCACCAAGGTAAGCAGCTATCCGAACAGCCACAGCAGAGGAAAGAGGAGGGTGTCCTGTGATGGGTTGGTGTCTGGGAGAGGGTCCCGCACACCTCTGTGGGCCCAGGGCCTGAAGGGGGACGACATGGAGCCCTGATACCTTGATGACAAGGCTCCTCCCGCCCCTTCTCACACTTGGGCTCCCGCCCCAGGCCTGTGACTCACCCAGGCTCCTTCCCCTTCCCTGGGGGGTGGGGGTGGCCAGGGAAATCCCCCCCAGAGCCCCAGGGCGATGAACAACAGGAAGCTGAGGGCCCCGCCCCCATCCCAACTTCCCTGACAGAGGCCTGCCCTACCCCCCAGCCCCCCAACACACACACTCAGGGGCCAGCCAATAGAGGGGGATAAGGATTGGGGGCAGACCCAGTAAGGATGTCTGAGGTTGATGGGGAAGCTGGAAGTGGCCAGACAGAACAAATCCCTAATCCAGATGGGACCCAGGCCTCCACGCTCCAGTCTGTCGAGGTTGAAGGCAGCATGGACGGCAGGGACAGAGGGGTCCTTAGCAAGGCATGGGGTTGGGAGCCAGGAACTACTCTGTGACCTTGGGAAAATCACTGTCCCGCCCCGCCCCCTACTGCTGCTGGGCTGCTCAGTTTCCTCTTCTCTAACAGGGGGGGCTGTCAGATCCCATGGCCTCTGAGGTACCCTGAAGCATTTTAGCGGGTGGGTATCTTGTGCTGAGTGAGTTGGCTGGGGCCCAGGGGAGAAGGGCTCTGGCTCTGGCCTCCTTCTCTCTCATCTCAGGCGCAGTTCTGGCCTTAGCCCTTGGAGCGGAGCGCATACGCATTGCCCTGACCCTCTCCCTCCTCAGCTCTATCTTTGCAGCCTCTCCCAGCCCCACAGCAGCCTTGCTTCTGTGTGGGGAAACCAGGGGACCCTGGGAAAGAAGGGTTCTCGCTGCCCTTCCCTTGCCTGGACCCTGGTTCCTCGGGAAAGCCCGAGGCAGACCAAGGCAGAGAGGGCATTGACCTCTGACTCTGGGCCTCTGTCCACACCTCGTCCTGTTTGCCTCTGTTTTCCCCAACTACAGTGATTCATGTGCTCCCATCATGATTTCAGATACATCCACACACTGCCGTGTACAACTATGTACATTACAATCGTGTTAATTGGCTTCAATTTTAAAAACATTTTATTATGGAAAATGTGAAGCTGGTACAAAAGGAGAAAAAAAGAGTCTCATGAAAGTAAGCCCCCAGGTACCCATCAGTCAGCTACAGCAATTCTCAGCTTATGAACTGGCTTGCTTTTTCAACAGCTCAA
Organism: Mustela lutreola; assembly: GCF_030435805.1. NCBI lineage: Eukaryota > Metazoa > Chordata > Mammalia > Carnivora > Mustelidae > Mustela > Mustela lutreola. Next base: position 60,222,585 of record NC_081305.1, on the reverse strand, counting down.
ATAAATGTTTTTTAAATGGAAATTTCATGAATGGAAAACCAGAATCTCTTACCGTGGAAATAAATGCAATGATTTTTTTTTTTTTTTTTTAAGTAATCTCCACGCTCCACGTGGGGCTCGATCTCGTGACCCTGAGATCAAGTGTCAGTGCTGTACCAGCCAGGCAGCCTCCACACAATGATTATTAAAATGTACCCAGAGACTCCTGCCTGCTGATGGGTCTAAGCCTGAGGCCTTCCCTTCATTTGTTAGAAAGGGAGGTGAGCAGTGCTGGGGGTGAGGCGCTAGACCCATCCCAGCCTCTAAAAGGAGGCTTTCTCAAGAGAACCAGAAAGAAGGAGAGAAATCCGAAAGACTCACCATGTTGGTTGTTTTTATTTTGTTTTTGTGTTTTTTTTTTAACTTTTAATTGAAATGTGACAGTACAGAGATCCTCAGTAGATTTTCACAAACTGAACACCTATGTTGCCTGCACCAGGTTAAGAGGCAGAATACGGCCAGACTTCCGGAGGCCTCCGATTTCCCACCAGGGGATGCGGCATCCCTGGACCCTTCAGACTTCCTGACATTTGTCTCCATCCCCTGGGGCATGCCACTCACGCTCTGGGATCTGCTGGGTCACCTTGCACAAGTTGTTTGCCCTCTCTGGAACCCCTCTTGTAAAACAGAGCTGGGACATTGGGCTGAGGGATTAGGGATCGTTCTTCAGCCCAGCGTCCCCTCTGGGCTCGAGAGCGTGATTCTCCAAGCCTTGCCCACCCCACCCACACATGTCCTTTACCCGCTGACCTCTCAGGCAAGCCTACCGTGGCCTGGCCTTTCTGTCTAGGAGAGGAGGAAGACCATGACTGCTCTATGCCAGTCTGTCCTATGCGTTTGATGCAAGACGTGGCTACATAGTGTGCCAAGAGACAAGGCGGGGGGGCGAAAAGCGGGCAGCAGCTGGGCCACATCTTGCCTATGTATGTGTTTGGCTGGTCCTGCCAGTGGATTTTTTTTTTTTTTTTTTAGGTTGCTTCTGGGTTTTGCTTTAGATTTTGAAATGAGTGGTTGGTGAGAGCAGGGGGGCCGAGTAAGCTCCCCCCAGGAGGCCCACCTGCAACACCAGCCCACCCCTCCTCACCTGCCCGTGCCATCCATTCACACTGTCTGCCTCTCTCCATACTTACTCGAATTCCAGATCCGTGTTCCAAGGGGGTGATTTTTTTTTTTTTCATTCTTCCAATGAAGTCTCACTTCATTAATGGGAGATGCATCTCTGGCTAAAGCCTATGAGGGCTTGGTGGCTGGAACTCTACTCTTTGATGCCCCGAGCCCCCTGCTGGCACATTCCCCATTTTATAGATGGAGAAACCGACCCCCACCCCCCAGAGAGGAAAACTGCTCTCCAAAGGTGCCCCCTCCTGTTTGGTGCAGGGGGGTGTGCTAGCCCTACTGAATGATGAGCAGCCTGAGGCCAGAGGGGTGGCCTGAGATCACCGGCCAGTCAGCACAGGGCCCTGCCTCCATGCCTCAATACACCCCTCCTTTACCAGCCCGAGGCTGCTGTTACCACACACATGCCCTCTCTTTGGTTCACAGGTGGGCATTCTCTCTGGCCTCCACTTAACATTCTGGGGTCCCGGACCCTGCCTCTCTCCCCTCCAGATCAAGGCTGAAGACCCCAGTGGCGACTCAGCCCCAGCAGCACCCCCGCCCCCCCCGGCGGCTCAGCCACATCTGCCCCAGGCCCAACTCATGTTGACGGGCAGCCAGCTAGCCGGGGTAAGTACTTGGGGAAGGATGGGGAACGTGGGCCACCCATCTGTTACAGGACCCGTGGCAGGGGGTGTCCTACCAGGCCGCGGCCACGCTCTCATGCCTGCCTCCCGCCCTCCTCAGGCCTCCTGGAAGACTTGCCCCCTAACCTGCTTGGCTCAGGCACTAACCCCTCTCTGCCTTCTCTGCTCCTCCCGCCCCCCCTTCACCCCTCCTTTGGCCCTGCCACCCGTGCCCCACAGCTCACGGCGCTGATGCCAACTCAGCAGCAGCTCCTCCTGCAGCAAGCCCAGGCCCAGCTCCTGGCCGCCGCCGTGCAGCAATCCAGTGCCGCCGCCGCCGCCGCCGCTGCTGCCTCCTCCACCTCCTCCTCCTCTTCCTCCTCCTCCTCCTCCTCTGCCTCTTCCTCGACCTCACAGCCCCCAGCCTCCTCTGGAGGGGGCGACCTGCCACCACCACAGCCTGCCAGCCAGCCCCCTGGGACCCCGCAGCTCACCCTCTCCCAGCCCATCCAACTCACAGCACAGGTAAGGGCAGCCCTGGGGGGCAGGCGCCCTCCAGTGGAGGGCCCGCTGAAGCCCGGTGTGTAGGCGGCTGACCCGTCCATGTGGACGCTTCTGACCGCTGGTCACATGCCAGGCAGCTCCCAGCAACCCAAGGAAGCCTTTGGGGAAGCCGCCCCCCGCCCCCATGTCTCAGTGGGGTACAGCGAGGCTCGGGGGGAGGGCCTCCTCCATGTGGTGGTACCCCCGGCTGAGCGCTTTCTGTGTATCTCACCGAGGTCTCCCAGACACCTGGGAGGTTGGCCCATTATTCTCAGTTTATGGCTGAGGAAATGAGGAGTCACCTCCGTGGAATGGTGCCCATGTGGGCTCAGAAGGAAAGGCCGAGGCTCTGAGCCAGCGCCCTATAATGTGTGCTGAGGCATATCCAGTGAGAGATGCTCTTTCAGAAAAGAGGCCTGTGGCCGCTGGGTCAGGGAATGCCGCAGCTGCTCTGGCCATTCTGGACACTTCCAGCTACACTGAATCATGAGTCAGTAACTGTATTCGTTTCCCAGGGCTGCCGTGACACAGCCCCGCAAACTGGGTAGCTCTAGGGAGAATCTCTCTCTGCTTCCTCTAGCTTCTTCTAGCTTCTGGTAGTGCCGGAAATCCTTGGCATTCTTGTAGTTGGATCGCTCCAATCTCTGCCTCTTTGGCCATAAAGCCATCTTCTCTCTGTGCGTGTCTGTCTCTGCATTCACCTTTCCCCTTCTTAGTTAAGGACACCAGTCATTGCATTAGGGCCTACCCTAATGACCTCATTTAACTTGATTACATCTGCAAAGACCATGTTTCCAAATACAGTCATATTTATAGGCACCAGGGGTTAAGACTTCCAACAAATCTTTTTGGGAGACCCAATTCAACCCAAGATAGTGGCCCACAAATTTCCTGTGAGGATAGGTGGTGGAACCGAGTAGGTAGAACAAAGCCTCCCGTCCTGATGGGCTGCTCTCTCCATCCACACTTATTACCTCCATCCACACCTATTACCCATTGGTGCTATCTGCCTGGGTTCTCTAAGCATTTCAATCTGTGGCCTGTGTTCCAGGGCAGTGAAGGTCCTGAGAAGTCCTGTAGCAAGGAGCCTTGTTTAACTTCCCTTCGCCCCGAGTTTCTCAAGATGACTGTTCTTTGGATCGCTTTTCTTTCTATCCACTGCCTTTCGTGGAACCCTGGGGGCCAGACACTGTCTACACAGAGAAGGTGTCCGGTGCCCACAAGGTTGTCCCTTGACAGAGTTCAGCTTCTGATGGGCCCATTCCACCACTGACCAGCACTTTCATTGAGACAGTCTTTAATGCTGAGCTGGTTTCTGCCTCCTTAGAGCTTCGTGCCTCTGGGCCTCGTTCTGCAGAGACTCATAGAGCAATCTGTGTCACTGCCCTGTGGCAGCTCTTCCAGACTCAGCCCCATGGTGCCTGGCTTGCCACGGCAACTGTAACTGGAGTCTGGCAAGTGCTGCCTTGGTAGCAGGTACTGTGCTAACTGTGACCTCCTTGAATCCACAAATCCTCATTCCCGGCAAGGGCACCCCAAGGAACAGAGCAGCCTGGGAGTCCGGGGCTCAAACCACATGATCTGGGGCTGCTGCCTGTAGCCATCCTTTCCATCTCCCCCTCCCCACACCAGAGATCTCAGAAGCTGGTGAGGGGGGGTTCCTCTTAGCACACTCAGCTCTTCACAGAGCATCCCCAATACTCAGGGCTCCTCCCTCCCCCAGGCCTCAAGTGTCTGTGCCCTGGCTCCCGTTCTCCTGTCTGCCTGGAAGTCGGCTCCCTCCCTTTACCTGGACGGCTTCTCTTTAGCCTTTAAACTTCATCTTGGGAGTCCACACCTCCAGGAAGTCTTCCAAGACTTCACTCCCTCCAGCTGCTTTGATTTCCTGCCTCCTGCTTCCTCCAGAGGCCCCCAGCTCCTTTCCTTTGCTTCTGGCTCTAATCACCAGTACTGGGTCTGAATATGCCCAAGGAAGCATCTGTGGAAGGGACAAAGACTCCAGTGGGGGAAGAGGGATGGAGCAGCCCCGTGCAGGTCAGCCAGGCATCCTCCCTTGGGAGCGGCAGGCATTCCTTCTGTGCATACACTCCTAAAACCACCTCCTCCAAGCTCCCTGCCACCTACTGTCTGGCCTCCTCCAACTCCTTCCTCTCGCTCCTCTCTCCCCAGCCCCGATCTGCTGGGGTCTGCCTGATCTGCTTAGGTCGGCCTTCTGCAACTATGAAGCTGGGCCAAGTTTCTTTCCTGGGAGTTCTGTCACCCTGTGACCTCATTTCCATAACAGACAAATGTTTATCCCATAACAACAAGGGCTCTAGGCACCGTGCCAACCAGTTGCAGTGGGTACCACAGTCCTCCCCCCTTAGCTGTCCCCTGCAGCCCCCCCCCCCCCGTTGTCTTGCCACTGGGCTTGACCACTTTTCCTCAGCCTGTGTCGCATGCCTGCCCATTCTGCTTCCTGTGCCCGCTCCGCTCTGTCCTGTGGTCATTTCACAGACACTTCCCGGCCTCCAGTGTGTCAGGCCCAGGCGGGAAGCTAAAGGCTTAGGAATGACTCAGACCCTTCCTTGCCCCCTCAGGGCTCCCAGTCTTCTAGGGAAACAGACCCACCAGCGAACCACTAAGAAATGTTTTACTTGAACAATACTAAGAAAGTAAAAAACACCCTTAGCCCTATCATTTTAAAATTACATGAAGTGCTAAGGGAAAGTCCCCCGTCTGTCCCCCAAATGCCAGCTTCCAGAGTAATGTCAATTCAGCCGTTTGGCAGGAACCTTCCCTGCATTTTCCCAGCTCATACAGAGAAAGGGACGATTATAACACACTTCTATAATTTGTGTGTCCAGCTCTCAGCACAATGCTTTCCACCAAGGGGGACACGTGGATGTTTACTGAATCAATGAGGGATGTTTTGCTGCAACTTTTCAATCAAGGGTAGGGAAGACATCTCTCCAGGGGGGTAATTCAGAATGTCTGGGGTAGGGGTAGGCATTGATTGAAAATTTACATTAACCGTTAAAACATTATCTTGTATTTGGAGAAGGAAAAAAATCCCTATTTTCATAACATGACTGTGGCAAATAAAGCTTAACAAAATCTTTTAGGCGGGCAGGACCTAGTGAGTACAGGTTTCCCAGAGAAACCCATTGGATGTGGTGGGAGTGTGAGAGAAGACAGGTGAACTGTGTCTGAGGGAATCAGAGGCGGCTTCCTGGAGGAGGTGGAATCTCGCCTGAGCAGGGACAAGTAGGAGTTTACCAGGTATATGAAGGGGAGAAAGCTGTTCCAGGCCTGGAGTGTAATGTAAGAGAGTGCAGTGTGCTTTGGGAGTGGGGGGTCGGGGGCCAGCAGTGGAAGACTGCGCAGGATGGGCGAGCAGGGGTGGCCGTGGGACGAAACACCATGCCAGGTGGCTGAAGAAGGAAAGGGGATATTTGGCTCAGATCACTGAAGAGGCCCAGCCTGCAACGTGGGGCCTGGCCCCAGGGGTCTGCCTCTGTTTTCATTCTGAGCCAGGCAAAATGGGCGCCTGCCCATTTCGACTTGCAGCCTCAGTGCCTAGAGAGATAAAAGAGCCAGCCAGGGTTGAATTAGTGTCCTCAACCCCTGTGGCAGTAGGGTCAGCCCACCTGGACTGTGTGACCTGAGAATGGGGGAGGGCAAGTCCCCAAGAGGAAGAGATGAATCCTGTTGCTCAGGGAAGGGGCAGTGGGTGCTGGGTCATCCAGACCTGGATACATGGGGTCAGTGTACCTTCGAGTCCAGGAGCCAGGCCAGGGTGTATCAGTCACCCCACAGCTGCGGGGTTGGGGTCTGCTGTTACTCACCTATCCTGGCATTTTTACACGAGGGAGTAGCAGGGGGTATAACACAGAATGTGCAGAAGGCGTTTTTGCTCCCTGTTGGGTGGGTTGCAGCTTGGCTGTGTTCTGCCCCAATCACTGGGTTGTCCTGGGCTCTGTGCGGCAGGGCCACCTCTGGGGGAGGGAGCACAGAGAAGAGTCCTTGCTCTATAGAGCCACACCTCTCTCAGAGGTGTGGGCCACCTCTGCCCACACCTTCGCCCCCCCCCCAAACTTCAGGGCTTCTTCTAGTGAAGTGACTAGAATAAATAGTTGCTTATTCATTTATCCAGGACTTCGGAGCACCTTGTACATGCCAGGTGCTCATTCATGGCCCTGAGGGAACAGCTATGAACGAGGCGGAGGTGGCTGCCCTTGAGGGCATTATGGTCTAGTGGGGAGACAGACAGTAAACAAGTAAACAAATGAACAAAACAAGAATGTTTTAGAGTGGGTGTCCTGAAGAAAATGAAACAGGCTGGTGTCTTTGAGGGTGGTGGACAGGAGAAGTTTCACTGAGGAGGTGGCCTTTGAATGCTGAGGCCTGAATGAGTCAGTCACGAAGAAGTGAGGAAAAAGTAACAGCAAGTGCAAAGGTCCTGAGGTGGAAGGCAGCTTGACATCAGGGCATGGAGGAGAGTGGTTATGTCTGAAGTTGAGCAAGTGAGTGGGACACAAGTAAGAGGTGAGGGATCTTCTAGGCCAGATAAGTGGGTTTGGAACGTCTGCCAGGTGTGAGGGAAGCTGTAGAACCCAGCTCAAACAGGCAAGTGGCATGAGCCAACTGACTCTTTACAAAGCTCCCTCTAGTTGCCATGGGGAGAATGGACTGTGGGGGCCCAGAGTAGAAGTAAGGGGCCCAGTGAGAAATGCTGGCAGGCATCCAGGTGGGAGGTGAGTGTGATGGTGGGGGTCTGGGGTGCAATTTTGTGTAGATAGGGTAGATCAAGGATGACTCCTAGAATTTTGGCTTCAGCAACTGGAGGGTAGTGAGGTGATTTCCTGAGTTGGGGAAGACAGGGAGTGGGCACAGGGTATTTTGGAGGGCAGGAGTAGGGAACCAGGAGTTTCCCTTTAGACATGGCAGGGGATAAAGAGTGTATTCATCATCCAAGTGGAGACATCAAAGAGGCAGACGGGCATTTGAGGCTGGAGCTCAGTGGAGAGGCTGAGAGGGGGGAGGGGACTGACAGTTATGAGTTGTCAGGCAGAGGACAGGGCTCCTGCCCTTGAGAGCTTATGGTCGAGGGGGGTGACAGCAGGGGAGTGACAGGGGGTACAGAGGTAGCAGATGCTTGTGCTAGGGGAGTCTGTTGTGATTTCCCAAACACCTTGCAGATACTAATATTACTCAGGCCTCAGTACAATCCAGTAAAGAGTCAGACATTCTTATTCCCATTTTGTAGATGAGAACACCAAGGCCCCGAGAGAGCTATGACTCAGTGGTAATGACTACCATTTATGCAGGACCACTCGAGTGAACAGAGACCAGACTAAACATGCTACATGTGTTGTTCCATTTAATTCCTGTCCTAGCCCCAGGAGGTAAGAATTATTGTGGCATCACTGGAAGAAATGGAGGTGTAAATGGGGTAAGGGATGCCCACATTCCCCCACTGTGGGGAGGACAGCCGGGTGTCTGGCCGTCTCCAGGACACCGTGCACTGTCACCCTATAGAGCTGGGGAGGCCAAGGCCCAGAAGCGAGCTGGCTTCCCCGGAGTCACACAGGAAGAGGCAAGCAACAGAGCCTGGGCTCAGATCCCCAAGGCTCCAGCAGGCAGGGACCCTTGCACTCCTCCGACTGGGCTCAGACCCCCAAGGCTCCCAGCAGGCAGGGACCCTTGCGCTCCTCCGACTGGGCTCAGACCCCCAAGGCTCCAGCAGGCAGGGACCCTTGCGCTCCTCCGACTGCCCTCCCACCTATCTCCCTCCACACAGTTCTGGGCAAGTCCGGGTGCTGCTTCTCCCAGGTGGCTCTCAGGACAGGTGCTCCCTGCCTTCCTGGGCAGCCTTCTCCACCAACAGGGTGACCTGACATGGCTCAGAGGGTCAGGAAGCCCATCCTCATTCTGAACACAACTGATGACAGTGTCGTTTACATGGTCCTGCCCTTCTCGCTCTGGACTTAGTTCTAAACTGTCCATATCTTGGAATGGGGTGTCCAGAACTGGCTAGAGATTGCCGTATCAGGGTTGGCCGGTGAGTGTTACGCAGACACCAGCTCAGTCTGTGTGGCTGCCGGAGCGTGTGTGGGGGCCTGCAGTTTGGGAGGGTGGTGTCTGCTCTGTGCGCTGGAGTGAGGCGCTGCACCTGGCCCCCGAGCGGCCGCAGCAGGGGCCAGGCCTCCTTTAGTTCCTTTTAAAGGCCTTTTTTCCACCCCACCCCCCACCCCCAGGTGGAGCCAAGCCCAGATGGGAAAATGGACATTTATACTCCGATTCACCCGTGTGTCATGTAAATTGAGCATCAGTCTTTCTGCCCAGCTGTGGCCAAGATCCCAGTTGTGGCAAAGGACAGCCTGAAACACCACCAGTCAGTCCTAGGTTTTACTCATTCATTGGAAATTCATTGATGCCTGCTGGGTGCCCACTCTGGGGTGGGGGTGATCAGAATACAGCCGTGAATGAGAACCTGAGAACCGGTCTCTTCTCTTCTCACCTTCCCTTGAGAGCTTATGGTCTTAAGTGGGGTGTGCTAAGCCCTCTGTGCTCATATTTCTCACAGGTCAGGAACAGAGCAGATGATCCACTAAATATCCTGGCCAGGGGACCTTCCCCAGTGTCTCCACTTCCTCTAACTTCCCCACCATCTTGACTTGGTCTTAACACGCCCCCAAGTGGCTTCAAATTGCTCATGGCCTGTAGATTATGGAGAAATGGGGCCTCCTACTGGTTAACCCCAGTCCTGAGCCAGCACAGCACCCAGAATCTTCTTTTTCTCATGCTGTAATTTCTTTAGTCATTTAGTGAACATCCAGCATGCCCCAGCACCTTTTGCTGGAATAAGGCAGACAAATCTGTGCCCTCCCAGAGCTGGCATCTCCCCATAGCAGAAAACTGCCATGAAGAAAGTAAAAGAGTATAATGTAATAGAGAGAGATTGAGGAAAGGAAGACTCCTGATCAGAGTGGGTAGCCAAGGGAGGCCTCTTTGGGGGGGGGGGTGCATTTTAGAGAGACTTGCATGATGGGATGGGTCCAGTTGTGTACAGATCAAGAAGAGGGAGGGGGTTGGGGCGCCTGGGTGGCTCAGTGGGTTAAAGCCTCTGCCTTCGGCCCGGGTCATGATCTCGGGGTCCTGGGATCGAGCCCCGCATCGGGCTCTCTGCTCGGCAGGGAGCCTGCTTCCCCCTCTCTCTCTCTCTGCCTGCCTCTCTGCCTGCTTGTGATCTCTCTCTGTCAAATAAATAAATAAAAATCTTTAAAAAAAAAAAAAAAAAAAAAAAAAAAAAAAAAGAAGAGGGAGGGCAACAGCATTTGCAAAGGCCCTGAGGTGGGGACCTTTCTGGGTTCAGTAATAGGAAGGAGACCAGTGTGACTGGCTCTGAGTCAGGGAATGAGAGTCCTTGTTGATGAGGAAGGCCAGGTCAGCCAGGGCCATGGCAAGGAGCTGAATTGTCTTACAAGTGTGATGAAAACCAGTGGAGGCTTTATGGTTAGATTAACATTTCAAAACAGGAACCCTCTGGAGGGGTCTGTGGATAGAATTCAGGGGGGTCCATGAACTTGGATGGGAAAAAATTATGTCTCAACTTTTACTATCCTCTAACTGAAAATGTTGCATTTCCTTCTATTATGAATATAGGGAACATTAGCATTCGTGGGACTCTGTTACCAATGGAATCACAGATAATTCTATATGATACACACAGACCTCAAAGTATTTTTACTCATCATTGCTTTGAAATTACAGTAGTCTTCAGATGTATTATTTGATCTTATTATATAACAGGCTAATAAAGAAACCCATAGATTATTACTCATAATTCAAGATGTTGGATGCTTTTTTTCATATATAGTTGATTTCATATGAAATCCTGCACATTTTACTTTATACATTTTTAACTATATATTTTTTAAAAGATTTTATTTATTTATTTATTTGACAGACAGAGATCACAACGAGGCAGAGAGAGAGAAGGGAGACCGAGCCAAAGGCAGAGGCTTTAACCTACTGAGCCACCCAGGCATCCCTATACATTTTTTTTAAACTCTGAGAAGGGGGCAGTAAGTCTTGTCAGACATGGAGTAATTCTGAGCCCAGAAAAAAATTTAAAACTTTTTTTGTTAGGACTTGCAGATGTGTTGGATGGGGGAGAGGAAGGGATGGAGGGTATCAGGACTGACCTCTAAGTTTCTGGTCTGAGTGGCCGTGCATGGAGTGGGGTTGGGTTTTTCATTTGGACTTCTCCCTATGAGGAGGGAGGCCCCTCCTATGAGGCCCCCTGCAAACTGGGATGCATTTTCCCCATCCTTTCCTCTCCCTGCTGATTCAGAAAGAAATCTGTGGGGGCGCCTGGGTGGCTCAGTGGTTTGGGCTGCTGCCTTCGGCTCGGGTCATGATCTCAGGGTCCTGGGATCGAGCCCCGCATCAGGCTCCCTGCTCCGCGGGAAGCCTGCTTCCCTCTCTCTCTCTCTCTCTCTGCCTGCCTCTCTGCCTACTTGTGATCTCTGTCTGTCAAATAAATAAATAAAATCTTAAAAAAAAAAAAAAGAAAGAAATCTGTGGACACTCCTCTTTTAGGCTTCTGGGGAGAAAGGTGAGTTTTCACTGAGAGTCACACTAGGGTAGAGACAGTAGTTAACAGATATTTTAATCAGCAAACTAGTCAGGAAAACACTGGTGATAAGTCTTTATTTCTGGCTTTATTCTTTGATTCAGCTCAGGGGGCATTTAATGGGGGCTGACCAGACTGTGTTGAGAGGTAGGGATATAAGAAGAGTAAAACCTGGCCTCTGCCTTCTAGAGTTACAGTAGAGCAGAGGAAAACTGTATATAAACAAATGCGTTGCATTGTGAGAAATGCATTGTAGAGGAGGGTGGGTTCAGTTTTGTGGGACCTCATCTTTATACAATGTACAGATCCTTTTAGAGAAAAGGAAGACAAAATTATGAGACCAAAATTAGGTTTGGGGACCTGGAAGGGTCTCTTGTAATGGGGTGGGGGTCCTCAATTCCAGGCTTCACTCATATCAGACTAGGCCTCACATGGAAGGGATGCCACCCCGTGAGTGACCAGGAGGAGAGACTCAGAAGACAAGGCAGAATGGAGTGTTGGGACTTCAAACCCCTTAAGCTTTGTTTTAGATGAGCAGCTAGAAGGAAGAAGTGAGAAGTCAGGAGCAGCTGGGGACTCCGTCCACTTTCTGAGGCACAGAGAGGAAGCAGAAGCCTTTACCGTGGACAGAAAATAAGCAATTGGGAAACAGGGATGTCGGGCAGAAGCGAGTGTTCGGTTGGGTAGGGTGGGGTGGTACATCTTTATTTCTTTATTCGGGTTAGGTAAATGTTCAAAACTCAAGAGATATGGGAAGACTTACAGCACTGCTAGTTTCTGGAATAGTCTTCCAGGTATAGTCTATGCATACCCAGGAAATACATAGATATACTTAAAAAAGCAAAAACAAAAACAAGCGCCACAAACAGAAGCACCTCATACCCACTGTTGTGTCTCTTGAGCTCTTCACTCAACAGGACATCTTGGCGATTGTTCCATATCAGGACACGAAGAGTGTCCTTGCTCTTTTTGACGAATGTATAGTATTCCGCCAGAAAGATCCACTCTCCCTCATTTACCTGCTCCCCTGCTGTGTGGTCAGCTTACTTCCCCTCTTGCGGAACACTGCGCGCTGCCAGGAATGCCCTTCTAGGGAGGGCGTTTTGCACAAGTGTGAACGTATCTCTAAGACAAATTCCTAGAAACGAAATGGCTGAGTCAAAGGGTATAGGCCTTTGTCATTCATTTTTCGTTTTAAAAATTTTATTTTATGGGGTGCCTGGGTGGCTCAGGGGGTTAAGCCTCTGACTTTGGCTTGGGTCACGGTCCCAGGGTCCTGGGATCAAGCCCCATGTCGGACTCTCTGCTCGGCAGGGAGCCTGCTTCCTTCTCTCTGCCTGCCTCTCTGCCTACTTGTCAACTCTGTATGTCGGATGGATAAATAAAATCTTAAAAAAATTTTTTTTTATTTTATTTAAATTCAGTCAATTAACATATAATGTATTACTGGTTTCAGAGGTAGAGGTCAGTGATTCATCAGTCTTATGTGGTACCCAGTTCTCATTACATCATGTGCCCTCCTTAATGTCTACCAGTTATTACCCCACCCTCCTCCCTCCTCCCCTCTAGCGACTCTCAGTTTCCTATGATGAAGAGTCTGTTATGCTTTGTCTCCCTCTCTGATTTCATCTTGTTTTATTTTTTCCTCTTTTCCCCTATGATCCTCTGTTTTGTTTCTTAAATTCCACATATGAGACCATATGATAATCATCTTTCTCTGATCGACATAGCCCTAGCATAATACTCTCTGGTTCCATCCACGTCATTGCAAATGGCAAGATTTCATTTTTTTTAAGAGATTTTATTTACTTATGTGACAGAGAGAGATCACAAGTAGGCAGAGAGGCAGGCAGGGGGGGGGGAAGCAGGCCCCCTGCTGAGCAGAGAACCCGATATGCAGCTCCATCCCAGGACCCTGAGATCATGACCTGAGCCAAAGGCAGGGGCTTAACCCACTGAGCCACCCAGGTGCCCCAATATTTCAGCTTTGATGACTGCACTATATCTATATCTATCTATATCTATATCTATATCTATATCTATATCTATACACCACATCTTCTTTATCTATTCATCTCTCGGTGGACATGTGGGCTCATTCCATAGTTTGGCTGTCTTGGGCATTGCTGCTATAAATATTGGGGTGCTGTGCCCCTTCAGATCACTACATTTGTATCTTTGGGGTAAATACCCAGTAGTGCAATTGCTGGGTTGTAGGGTAGCTCTATTTTCAAATTTTTTTTAAAGATTCTATTTATTTGACAGAGATCACAAGTAGGTAGAGAGGCGGGCAGCAAGAGCAGGGGAAATAGGTTCCCTGCCGAGCAGAGAGCCCAATGTGGGGCTCAATCCCAGGACCCTGAGACCATGACCTGAGCCATAGGCAGAGGCTCTAACCCACTGAGACACCTAGGTGCCCCTATTTTCAGATTTTTTGAGGAACCTCCATGCTGTTTTCTGGAGTGGCTGCACCAGCTTGCATTCCCACCAACAGTGTAGGAGGGTTCCCCTTCCTCCGCATCCTCGCCAACATTTGTTGTTTCCTGACTTGTTAATTTTAGTCATTCTCACTGGTGTGAGGTGGTATCTCATTGTGGTTTTGTTTTGTGTTTCCCTGATGCCAAGTGATACTGAGCAGCATTTCATGTGTCTGTTGTCCATTTATACATCTTTTTTGGAGAAATGTGTGTTCTTGTCTTCTGCCCTGCTTCTGACAGATGTTGCCAAATTATCTTCTCCCCAGTGATGTGCAAGAGTGTATGTTTCCCGATATGCCCCAACACAGCGTGTTCTGTACTGCTGTTATCTGCCCATCAGATAGGTAAAAATAGTATCTCTGTGCAGTTGTGGCTGTGTTTACCTTACTGTGAATGAGTCTGAATGTTTTTTCATTCAAAGCTGTTTGTATTTCCTTTGCTGGGCAGTCACCAGACCTGTGTTGGCCAGATTACTACTGGATTGTTCGTTTTTCTCTTATTGATCTGTAATGACTCTTTATATGTTAAAGAAATGAACACTTTGTTTGAACTTGCTTGTTTCCCCTCAGCTTGTTCACGTCCTAGGACATCAAATTGGTCTTTGGGATAATGATAGCATTGGGAAGAATTGAGGGGCATGTGTCATCCCCCTCAACTTCCCAGAAGGAAAAAGAATGTTACTCTAAGTAACATAACTTTCAACTGTATACATAAAAGTTGCTGGGTAAAAATCATCAAGTATCCATGTGGGTCCATTCAACAAATATATGTGGAGCACTTACTGGGTACCAGATCCTATTCTAGATGCTGGGATTATAATAATGACCAGAACCATCAAGACTGCATACTTGTGGGGGCGCCTGGGTGGCTCAGTGGATTAAGCCGCTGCCTTCGGCTCAGGTCATGATCTCAGGGTCCTGGGATCGAGCCCCGCATCGGGCTCTTTGCTCAGCGGGAGCCTGCTTCTCTCTCTCTCTCTCTCTGCCTGACTCTCCGCCTACTTGTGATCTCTCTCTCTGTCAAATAAATAAATAAATAAAATCTTTAAAAAAAAAAAAAAAAAAAAAAAAGACTGCATACTTGTGGAGCTGACATACCAGTGAGGGAGATGCACTGTGAAAGGCTAAACAGAATGAGAGATACCTTGAGATAGCAATAAGTCTTAAAGAGAAGGTGAAGGGAAAATAACAAAGGGAGGGGTAGGGGTGACTGGGTGGCTCAGTTGTTGAGCATCTGCCTTCAGCTCAGGTCATGATCCCAGGGTCCTGGGATCGAGCCCCACATTGGGCTCCCTGCCCGGCGAGAAGCCTGCTTCTCCCTTTCCCACTCCCCCTGCTTTCGTTCCCTCTCTTGCTGTCCCTCTCCCTCTCTGTCAAATAAATTTTAAAAATAATATTTTAAAAAACAAAAGGAGGGGTGGTAGTGGCTGCTTTAGATTAGATGGTCAAGGAGAGCATCTCTGAAGAGGTGATTTTTTTTTTCCCGAGAGAGAGCGTGAGTCCCTGAGGAGTGGGGATAGAGAGAGAGAGAGAGAATCTTTTTTAAAGGATTTATTTATTATTTATTTATTCTCTATTTTTAAAAAATGTTTTACTTATTTATTTGAGAGAAAGAGAGAGAGAGAACACAGAGAGAAAGAGGGAGAGAGAGAAGCAGACTCCCCACGGAGCAGGGAAGCCGATGTGGAGCTCGATCTCAGGACCTTGAGATTGTGACCTGAGCTGAAAGCAGATGCTTAACTGGCTGAGCCACCCATGCACTCCTATTCATTTATTTTAGAGAGAGAGAGAGTGAGAGCACAAGTGGAAGGCACAGGAGAGGGAGAGAATCTTAAGCAGGTTCCATGCCTAGCCTGACGCAGGTCTCAATTTCATGACTCTGAGATCATGACTTGAACTGAAATCAAGAGTTGGACACTTGGGGTGCCTATATGTCTCAGTTGTTGGGTGTCTGCCTTTGGCTCAGGTACTGGGATCAAGCCCCACATCTGGTTCCCTGCTCAGTGGGAAGCCTGCTTCTCCCACTCCCCGTACTTTTGTTCCCTCTCTCGCTGTGTCTCTCTGTCAAATAAATAAAAATTTTAAAAATTAAAAAAAAAAAAGAGACACTTAACTGACTGAGCCACCCAGGGGCCCGCCCCTAAAGAGGTGATTTTATGTGAAGACCTGAGTGATAAGAAGGGATTTGGCAGGAGTATAAGAACTAGAACTGGTTTGGCTGAGGGAACAGCATGTGCAAAGGCCCTGAGGTAGGAGTTGAGGTCAGGAAGACTAGCACGGGCTTTGGTATAAAGGACATTAGAGACCAGGTGAGGAGTTTTGATTGTATTATTGTGGCCACAAGAAGCCACTGGAGTGTGTGTGTGTATGTGTATGTGTGTGTGTGTGTATGTTTTACTTTTTCTTTTGGAAATGTTCAAAGCTAAAAGTGGAGAGTATGATATAAGGAACCATACATGCCTTCACCCAGTTCAACAGATTCCAACCTTTTGCCAATCCTGTTTCCTTTATATCCCTCATTTTTTGGTAGAGAGGCTAGATTGTTCTTTTTTTCTCTCCCTCTGTCCCTGCCTCATTTTCTTAAAAAAAAAAAAAAAAATCTTTCAGGGCACCTGGGTGGCTCATTCGTTAAGCATCTGCCTTTGGCTAAGGTCCCAGGGTTCTGGGATTGAGCCCCACATCCCTGCTGAGCAGGGAACCCACTTCTCCCTCTCCAACTCCCCCTGTTTGTGTTCCTTCCCTTGCTGTCTCTCTCTGTCAAATAAATAAATAAAATATTTTTTAAAAAGATCTTTTCATTGAAGTTGTAACAAATACTGAAAAGTGCACCAATCATAAATATACAGACCAACGACCCTTGCAAATTGAGCGTACCCCTGTAACTGGCAGCCAGATCAAGAAGTGAATATGGCCAGCTCCCCAGGTGCCCTGTGATGCCTTCTTGCCTCTCCCTCCCCACATGCGAATGGAACCAGAGAGGACACTCTCTATCATGTCTAGCTCCTTCTATGTATCATGTCTGGGAAGTTTATTTTGCTGTGCGTCATTATAGGTTGTAGACTGCCCCTTCTCATTGCTGTAGTAGCCCACTGAATCAGTTTACTCACCCATTTCTATGCTTGATGGGTACCTGGGCTATCTTTGGGTTTGGGCTATTACAAATGGTTCTGCCGTGAACATTCGGGTACGTGTCTCTTGGTGAACACAAAAACGCACTGACAGTGGCTTACCCCCAGGCGTGGAACTGCTGGGTGGTGAAGCAGGCATACATTCAGCTTTAGTAAGTAGTGCTTCTACTTGTTTTCTAGGGCTGCTGTAATAAGCAGCCACCAGTGGCTGTCTCAAACAACAGAAATGTCTTCTTTCACAGTTCTGGAGGCTCTCCGTCCAAAGCCAGGGTGTTGGCAGGGTTGGGTATCTTCTCTCTGCTTTCTCTTCACAGCGCCTCCCCTCTGTACATTTCTGCCTCTGTGTCCAAATTCCCCCTTACTAAATGGGCACCCATCATATTGGATTGGGACCCCGTCTCCAAATAAGGTCACCCTCTGGGGTTCGGGTGGGGGCGGTGAGGATTCCTACATATTTTTTGAGGGCTGGACACAGTTCAAACCATAACAATGCCAAAGAGTTTTCCAAAGTGGTTGAACCAATTTACCGTGCTGGAGTATTTTAAAGCTAATTCCAGACTTGGTATCATTTGCCTCGAGTGTTTTAAGAGAAAGGAAGACTTGGTCTGATTTACATTTTTAAACGATCCTATTTGTTCTGCGGGAATGTAAGACAAGGCAAATATTTCTTTAAGAAAGAGCAGGTAAATCAAGAGTGAGCCCTCCTGGGATGGCCCAGATAGGATGCTCTGGTAGCCTGGGTTGGGAGAAACCTCCTGGGGGTGCTTCGCTCCGGGACATATGGGACACCATTCAGAGCCAGTGCTCTGTCCCTCCCTGCCCACCCTGTGGAGTCCCTCAAGGCTCAAGCAATGCAGAGGGAGCTGGGCCAGGACTCAGGCTGTCTTTCTATCTGTCCCCATTCCTGCCAGGACATACAGCAGCTCCTCCAGCTTCAGCAGCTGGTGCTTGTCCCCGGCCACCACCTCCAGCCACCTGCTCAGTTCCTGCTGCCACAGGCCCAGCAGAGTCAGCCAGGTAAGGTCCCACCCCAAAGGCCTCCCCTCCCCAGGATGCTTCCACAGAACTCTCCCCCCCCCTCACCCCGTGCAATCCCCTTGTCTCCCCAGGCCTGCTACCGACGCCAAATCTCTTCCAGCTACCTCAGCAAACCCAGGGAGCTCTTCTGACCTCCCAGCCCCGGGCCGGGCTGCCCACACAGGTGAGAATGTGTGCCAGGCTGGGTGAATGGGGGTGGGAGGGTGAGGGTCTCCTCTCCCTTTGACCCTTCTCATGACCACAGAAGCCAGGTCAGGAGTCAGAAGACCTGGGGACCAGCCTTGCTCTGCCACTGATTTGCTGTGGGACCTTAGACAGGCCATGCTCTGTGTCTGGGTCAGCTTCTTCCTCTGTAGAAGGAGGGGAATCAGCCATGCCAGCAGCTCTTAACCCTTTCAGACACATGGACTCCTTTGAGAATCTGATGAAAGATTTTGATCTGACCCCCGCTGTCCCAAAATGCACACGTGCATAAGCACAAAACAACAACAACAACAAAAACTATAGATTGTGGCATGGCCTTTCTTTCAGTGTGCTGACTGGCTTCTAGGCTTTAATAATCTTTCATGATTCTTTATGGATTTTAGTGTTACCTCCTAGCCACTTTTTTTTTTTTAAACAGCCCTTTCAAAAAATATGAACTATTTCAGAAAACCCCAAAAGTTTAGAGACTAATACAGGGCTGGGCTGAATTCTGAAACCCAAAATGCTTGGAAAACCAAGTTGTTTTTGTAATGTGAGACCAGAAGTCATCTGGCTGCAAAACCCACCTTGACCTATGGCAGGGAGTCTGATTTCCTTTTCTCCCTCCTGTGTGATATTTGTGCTTTGCTAAGAGCTGTTAATGTGTTCAGTGATGGGGCAATGCCTTGACCCTGATGGGGAGGGGGGTCACATTATTTATATGTGCCTGTGTAGGCTTTCTAAAATCTGTAAAATTTTTGGGTTACAAAACACATCTGGCTCCAGCATTTGGATAATGGATGGAGGACTTGTGTGACCAACGTGGTTGCACTTAACGCCTGTTTCAGATATTTTTAGGGAAATGAAGCAATCCAGAGAGAGTTGTTGCTTCTTTGTAAATCCCCCAGTCACCCTCCCCATCTACTTTTTAAAACATTTTCACTTTATTTGCCATCTTAAAGGGGGTTCCCCCATCCCTCAACCCCATGGGGTTTGCAGAGCAGCCATGATTGTTTCCATTGTACAGAGGCCGAGGGAGATTCAGAAATCCGGTAACAGAGCCAGTTGTTGATTCCCTGCCTGAGAGAAGGATAAAACCATGGGCCCCAGCTCCAGGGAAGAAGCAGTTGGTTGAAAGGAGCTGGCTACTCCTTTTGGGAGTTTGCATGCTGGGAGGGAATGTGCTGAGAGAGCGTTGGGGCAGCGAGAGGTCCCTACAGAGCCGCAGAGTGTCTCCTTGGCGGGGACTGACAGTGAGAGCGCACCAGCCTCCTGGGGACCAGTAGAAGAGAGCCTGCAGGAAGAGGCGGGAGGGCAGGGAGGGAAGGAGGGAGGGGGAACTGTGCAGCCATCGCTGAGCCCCATCCTGGTCCTCGGTCCTGCACCCCACCCACCCCTGCCCACCCTACCAGGCCGTGACCCGCCCCACGCTGCCCGACCCGCACCTCTCACACCCGCAGCCCCCCAAATGCTTGGAGCCACCATCCCACCCCGAGGAGCCCAGTGACCTGGAGGAGCTGGAGCAGTTCGCCCGCACCTTCAAGCAACGCCGCATCAAACTGGGCTTCACACAGGTCTGGGGCCACCCGGCAGCGGGGCGGGGGGGGGGGGAGGTTGTTGGGGGAGGTGCGGTGGGCGTGAGGCTGAAGCGGCCTGGCCAGGTGGTGGGCGGGAGGCGGGCTTGCTCTCCCTGACACTTGGGCAGTAGGTGTGGTCAGGTAGTAGGGCGGGGCGATGCCGCAGCAGGCTGGTGGGCGGGGCAGGGGTGTGGCCAGCTTGTGCCGCGGTGAGCCCTAACCCGCAGGCCAGGCCCTGACCACTGCCCATTTCCCATCTCACTCGGCCAGGGTGACGTGGGCCTGGCCATGGGCAAGCTCTACGGCAACGACTTTAGCCAGACCACCATCTCCCGTTTCGAGGCCCTCAACCTGAGCTTCAAGAACATGTGCAAACTCAAGCCCCTTCTGGAAAAGTGGCTCAACGACGCAGGTGGGACTGGGTTGGGGCTCCCAGGGCACACGGCGGGTGCTGGGCCCAGGAGGCGCCCTCTCATGCCCCCGTTTCCGCCCGGGCACAGAGACTATGTCTGTGGACTCAAGCCTGCCCAGCCCCAACCAGCTGAGCAGCCCCAGCCTGGGCTTTGACGGGCTACCCGGCCGGAGACGCAAGAAGAGGACCAGCATTGAGACAAACGTCCGCTTCGCCTTAGAGAAGAGTTTTCTAGCGGTGAGGCCTTCTGTGAGGCCCTGAGGGTTGGGGTGGGGGGTCGGGGTGGACCTGGGGTTGGTTCACCAGCCCTCTGCCCGCAGAACCAGAAGCCTACCTCAGAGGAGATCCTGCTGATCGCAGAGCAGCTGCACATGGAGAAGGAAGTGATCCGCGTCTGGTTCTGCAACCGGCGCCAGAAGGAAAAACGCATCAACCCCTGCAGTGCAGCCCCCATGTTGCCCAGCCCGGGAAAACCGGCCAGCTACAGCCCCCATCTGGTACAAGGAGCCCCCCGGGGGGTGGGGGGCATAGAGCTCTGGCAACACCCCGCCCCTGGGCAGGCGCATCTGTGAAGCACAGTCTACCTGCTTGTTCTCAGTGCCTGGCACAGGGGCAGGGAAGACTGACTTTTAGGGACAGGCTGTCACATGGGTAGAGCACAGTCACCCAGGGACAGTTTCCAGGAAACTGTGGTCTTATGTGGGGCATACAAGCACCCATAGACACACACCATCAGAGCCAAAAAACAGGGCCCAGTTCTCACAGGGCATGGCCACACGGGGAGGGATCCCAGGTAAGGGATGGAGGTACCCCTCCCTCCACACACACAGACACAGGCAGGGACACAGCCACACACACAGACACAGGCAGGGACACAGCCACACACACAGACACAGGCAGGGACAGCATTTTGTCCCTGGGTGTACATTCAGGCTCACCGCTGCACACAGACCCACTCAGGATCAGACACACTGGGACACCTTTTTATTGCATCTTATGTGGAAAGGGGCTGTGACGTGACAGAGAGGAGCCCCCTGCCCCCCAGGTATGGAGGAAGAAGAGACCACCTGAGCTGAGTTCTAAAGGATGAGGGGGAGGTTGCCAGCCATTTGAAGACTGCTGTGCACAGAGGCCTAGAAGCCAGAGTGTGCTGACCACAACTGGAGGAACTCCAGCGCAATTTAATGTGGTTGGAGCAGGAATGTATATGAATGAGTGTGAGGGTAGGGGCTGGGCAGGGGCCAGACTCTCAAGTAACATGCTGAGGAGCTTGAATGTGAACACGGGCAGTGAGGAGCTAATGTGGACTTTTGAGCTGGGAAGGGACAGGGTCACATTAAGAATGAGGCTATTGGAGATGATAGAAGGACAAGACTGGAGGCAGGGAGGCCAAGGAGGCTGGTGGGTGGTCCCAGAAAATCAAGCAGTAGGACACCCCAACACTTTGATGCAGAGACACCCCTTATGATCATAACAGTCGCCCCCCCCCACACACACACGCTTTAGACTTGCAGCTGGATGGTGTCAGAGGAAACACTGATGGTGTCAGTGGGGGAACACCCTTAACTGGGAATGCTGGGTAAATGTTAAGGATCATGTTGGGTAAATGTTAAGTTAGATAAGATGGAAAGAACCTAGCATAATATAAGCATAGCATTGTGCCCAGAGCCCCTTCTCCCCTCAGCCTGAGGTCAGATGAATGGGGGTTTTCCCCACAGGGAGCATCATGGGGGCTGCTGGGAAACAGTGGCCTCACCATGCCTTCTTTCGTCTCTCCCCAGGTCACACCCCAGGGGGGCGCCGGGACCTTGCCATTGTCCCAAGCTTCCAGCAGTCTGAGCACAACAGGTCAGGGCAGGCAAGAGCCCCCCGGTGAGGGGGCATTGGGAGGACCCAGTGCAGGCCTGGGGTTCTCTAGTGGCTCTGGGTGTCTGTGGGCCTCAAGGTTGAGCCTGGGGATGAGGAAGGCATGGGGCACGGACGGGAGAGGGCAGCCTCACCCCTCCCTGCCAGAGCAGCTCGGCTCTCCTCTGCTCTGTGATTTCCTATGAGAAAAGCACGGGCATTGCTAAAAGTTGATGTCCTCAGGTCTGTTCCTGCCTTTTATAAACTGTGAGCTCCAGAAGTGACTTTACCTCTCTGAGCCTCGGGTTTTATAAAACTATTGTGAATGTATACTACATACAGAAGCTTTATACATGAATATGTACATATAAGAGTGTGTGTCTGCGTACTGACCCACATACACACACATATATACTCTTTTGTACCCAAAGCCCTCCTTGCTCCCTTCCTGGGACAGGGCTTGTGTATATGAGAATAATATATGTAAGGATTTATAAGAATATACATATAAGAATAATAAAACTGGAGCCTGGCTGGCTCAGTCCGTGGAGTATGCGGCTCCGGATCTTAGCGTTGTGAGTTCGAGCACTACACTGAGCGTGGAGATTACTTAAATAAATAAGCTAAACAAAGAAAAAAAAAAAATCATCCTCACACCCATTTTATGAAGTCGGTCCTGTTATTAACCCCATTTTCCAAGTTAGGGAACTGAAGGCCAGAGAGGTGAAGGCATTCTCCCAAGGATACAGATGGGACGGAAAGCTTGGAAATTGCTGCCCTTGGCTGTCTGGCGATGTGGCCCCAGCCGGCTCCGAGCCCGGTCCACCGTGGGGCGCACAGCTGCAACCGCGGGCCTGGCCCCTAGAGGGAGCCCCAGGGCGTAGTCCTCTGGGTCCCCGACGCCGAGGCTCTGGGAAGGGTTCGCGCTGGCTGAGCGCTCCCGGGCACCGGGCTCGGCTCGGTGGGTGGCGGCTCACACTGCGATTATTGCGATCGTTGTCACCGCGGCTGTGGGAAGAGCGGGCGGGAGGCCTAAATCTGTTCCTCCGGGGGAGAGGCTGCAGGGCGCGCGCCGGGCGGGAAGGCGAGCGGGGGTGGACCCCGAGCTCCCCGGTGGAGGACGAGTGGAAGCTGAAGCCTCCGTCTCTCTGTCTCTCTCTGGCAGTTACTACCTTATCCTCAGCTGTGGGGACGCTTCACCCCAGCCGGACAGCCGGAGGGGGTGGGGGCGGGGGCGGGGCCGCGCCCCCCCTCAATTCCATCCCCTCTGTCACTCCCCCACCCCCGGCCACCACCAACAGCACAAATCCCAGCCCTCAAGGCAGCCACTCGGCTATCGGCTTGTCGGGCCTGAACCCCAGCACGGGGTAAGTGGACAGCTGCGGTTTGGGAGGCTGTGGGGAGAGAAGCTGGCTGGCTGCTGCTTCCCGGGGTGGGAGCTGCGCCCCAGTTCTGCCGCCGGCGGGTCCCTGCCCCTGCTAACGCCTCTGCTTTGCCTCTTGCAGAAGCACAATGGTGGGGTTGAGCTCCGGGCTGAGTCCAGCCCTCATGAGCAACAACCCTTTGGCCACTATCCAAGGTGCGTTCTGCCTCATGTCACTCCCATCACCACCAGCCTGGCCCCTTGGGGCCTCGAGCCTCCCCCCATTGCTGCTCCAGCCATGCCATCCTGTCCCTGCTCACTGCATCGCTCGCCTCTTCATACCCATCTCACCTTTGGGGAAGGTGTGAGGGGTGCTGATGGGGGTCAGTGGGGCAGATGGGAAGACAGGGGGCACCATGGGAAGGATGTTGGAAGGCGCCCCAGCCCAGCCTCTCTCTCTCCCCACCAGCCCTGGCCTCTGGTGGAACCCTGCCCCTTACCAGCCTTGACGGCAGCGGGAACCTGGTGCTGGGGGCGGCTGGCGCGGCCCCGGGGAGCCCCGGCCTGGTGACCTCGCCGCTCTTCTTGAACCACGCTGGGCTGCCCCTGCTCAGCGCCTCGCCTGGCGTGGGCCTGGTCTCGGCAGCCGCTGCGGCCGTGGCGGCCTCCATCTCCAGCAAGTCTCCGGGCCTCTCCTCCTCCTCCTCCTCCTCCTCCTCCTCCTCCTCCTCCTCCTCGTCCTCCACTTGCAGTGAGGCGGCAGCACAGACCCCTGGAGGCCCTGGGGGGCCCGAGGCAGGGTCCAAGCCCGAGTGAGGATCCACCTTGCCTCCCCTCCTACTCCTCTGATCCCCACCTCATTCCCCCCGCCTGGGAAGAGGGCAAGGAGGTCAGCGGTGGTGGCGCAGAGGGTCCTTGGAGCTGGAGTGACAAGGGAGGAAAGACCAAAAGAAAACAAAAAACAAAAAACAAAAAAAAACCCAACTAACCAAAAAAACAAAACAAAACAAAAGGAAGAAAGAAGGAAAGAAAGAAAATGAAAGAAACCAACCAACAAAAAGAAACCAAAAATAATCTCAACAGAAACCAGCTGCCCCAAAGGAACCAGAGGTGAAAAACAAACCAAAACCAAAACCAAAAAAAATGCCCCACAAAACCAAACCAAAACCCAGTTGCGAGCCAGACCTCAGTGTGCTCACCCTCACCGCTACGACACCAAATAAGAACCCCAGCCAGGGGCAGAGAAGCCTCGGCAGGGTGGACCTCTCGCCGAGCCCCTGGCTGGGGGGCCAACCCCCAATCTTGCCTCCCTTGGTGGGGGCCAGAGAAGGCAAAAGAGAATGTGCCAGCCTCCAGCCCCAGCCCCCAGCCCTGGGCCAGCGAAGACAGGGCACAGCCTGGGGCTGACGGGTTGGGCTCAGAACCACCTGCCAAATGTTCTTTTCCAGAAGGTGAAAGAGAAGGGGCCTAAACAACCTTACACCAAATATTCAGTAGCTTCATCCAAAGGATGTACAGAATTTTTAGCGTTGCGCTCAACAGAATGTGTCCCTACCATGTGTCCCCCTCTCCCTTGGTCCCCAGCTCTCCCCGCCTGGGCAGGGGTCTCGCTTTAACCTCCTCCCTCCCCCAGCCAGGGGAGAGCGCAGGGCAGGCCTGGGATGATTTTTCACCCCTCATACCTCCCCCTTTTCCCTTTGAAGGGTGGGCTAGGCTGTTTTGTGAAGTTCTAGCTCTCACATGTGCCCCCTCAACCCCATCACTGTCCTCTGCTCTGGAATCCACCCACCGCCCCGGCCCAAGGGAAGGTGGACGTTTCGGGCAAGAGGGATGAGGTGAGGGCATTTGAGTTGTCTCTTTTCCCATCCTTGTCTGTCAGTTTCCCTGAAAAAAAAAAAAAAATTCATATTCCAGTGCCTATCCGTGGGATCCTTCACGTTCTTTGACATTGACCAGAAACCAAAAAGAGAACTCACCTCACTCTTCCCACCCTGTGCCCCTCTGATACTGGCAGATGCCTCTTCCTCCCCCCCCACACATGTATACACGCACGCACCCCAGTGGTGGGGTTCCTCAAGGTGGCATCCCCATCAGGGTCCATGTGGCGGGGACAGTGCCATGACCTGTGGTCCCCATCCAAGAGGCCGCTGTGGTGGCCACCACTCCCACGAGACCTCCCTCAAGTCTTGGCTGGACCCCATGTTTACCCAGCCCCGGACCCGTCTCAACGGACAGAGGAGAGACGCCGCTGGGAGCCACTTTGCCCTCCTGCTATGTGGAGGCCAACAAAGTTTTGAACCAAAAACAAAACACACACACAAAAAAACAAAAAAAACCAAACAAACAATAAATTAAAACTAGAAAAAAAAAGAATTTATAGATATATATATATTTAAGGGAAAGAAGACGAGGACTTTTCAAGAATAAGAAGGAGCCGCGAGGTGGAGCCAAGCCCCTGCACCAGTGGTCCAGGCCCTTGGTCCCCAAGGCGGATGGAAGGACAGACGCTTCTTTCTCTTCACAAATACCTCATGGACCGTCGTCTTCGGGAAAGCCGGAGGGGGAGGCTGGGGCTGGGCCTGTCCCTCAGCCAGGGCAGATGGAAGCGGGCGGGCAGGGCTGGGAGGGGGGCTCAGGGACAGGAGTCAAGAGCCCCAAGCTCCCTGCCCTCCAATCCATTGAAAAAGCTTTAAAAAAAAAAAAAAAAAGAAACAAGGAATAAGCAAGCAAAAAGAATGGACAAAGGAAAACGAACAAACTTTCGGGTGGTTTGATTCCTCTTCTGATTTCTTTCTCTGTTCTCTTCAGTCCGTTCTCTCTCTGCTTCTCTCTCTCCCTCATCCTTCACTCTTCTCTCGCCCCTCTCAGTCTCCTCTTTCTGTGTCTCTCCTCAAACCAAAGTGTTGCTGTGAAGGACGCGAGCCATTGAAATCAGAGGCCTGGACCCCGCTGGGCAGAGCAGCGGGGAGCCCAGAGCCCCGAGCCCCCAGCAGTGCCACTGGACACTCCAAGGAGAGGTGGCCGCTGCCCTGGGTCCCCCAAGTCCTCAGCGTCCTTTCTTTCTTGTCTCCTTTCTCCCACCCGGGAAACGAAACTGTTGGGCTGGGCCACGGAGACAGCAGAGACTCGGCTGTTTTGGGGGTCTCGGGGTGCCTTGTCTGGGCAGCAGTGGAACGGCTGCCCCTCCCGCCCTGGCACTGATGGGGCCTGGCATGCCGTTGAACCATCCTTGCCGGAATGTAAGCATCTCCGCTGAACCGACTCCCTGCCCTTACCCTACCTCTGAGTTTGTCCATGTTTATTTCCTGAAGAGAAGGGACTGGCGAGAGGGCCTGGGCCCCAGCCCAAGGGTGGAGAGGGGGCCAAGGGCTCCTGAACAGATAGGAAGGACATTTGAGCAGAGCAAAATGAAAGGAATTATGACCAAATACCCCTCCGAGAAGACAGGCAGCATGGAAGGCATGGTGGAGATGACTCAAAAACTATGATTCTAGACCAAAAAAAAAACAAAAAACAAAAAACAAAAAACAAAACAAAAAAAAACACAAAAAACCCAAAAAACAAACAAACAAAAAAAAACCACCAAAAAACCCCACAAAAAAACAAGAAAAAGAAAAAAAAAACAAAAACAAAAAAAACAAAAAAAGAAAAAAAGGAAAAAAGAAGAAAAAAAGGAAAGAAAGTCCAGGACTCACCACCACCCACTTCATCCTGCTTCCTCCCCATCAAGTCCGGCCACACGGGACCTCTCCCACACCCCGTACCCCCCAGTGTGGGGGGAGTGGGGCAGAGAGGAGAGGAGGAAGCAGGGGCAGGGATGGGGCCAATGCCCTGACATTGGTGGAGGGACCCCCGTGCAGCGGGGGGCGGGGGGTACCCTCCCCATCCAACCCCCATAACTGGGAAAAGAAAAACAAGAAAAAAAAAGAAAATTCCTGGGAGGGGAAAAATAACCAAATCCCAAGCTTTAACTACAGCTGTGAAACCAAATATTGGGAAGGGGGTGGGAGGGAGGGAGGGGCAAGTGTGCCCCAGGTCTCCTCCCTGGGCCCCCCTCCCCCGAGGACTCTAGATAAGGCACCAAATACCTCATAGAACTTTAATGTTATAAAAAGGAAACCAAATATCGTTGGCTGGGGGCCAGCCAGGGCAAGGGGCTGGGGGGCTTGGGGGGAGCCAGGGTTGGGAAGGTGATGGGGGAATTCATGCCCCCCACCCCGCTCTGCCCCTTCCACTCCAGTACCCCCTGTCTCGACTCCGGGAAACAAAACTATCTCATCGTTTTTATTTTGTGGTCTGTACAGAGCCTGTGTCCGTGTGTCTGTGTGTGAGCGAGAGAGTTGGGGGGCTGGGGGACTTTATGTGGGAGATGGGGAGGGAGACCCCAAGCTAGGCTCTGGGCTAGGTGAGATGTCTGAAGTGGGGGGCCAGCGGCCTGGGCTGGAAAGAGAGGAAGATGAGTGGATTGGAGGAAGGGGGAACCTTCTGAAATTCTCTTCTCCCCAACCCTGACCTCCTATTTGAGGGAGGGACAGAGAATGGGTCTACCCTAATGGTGGGCCTTTTGTGCCAAAAAAAAAAAAAAAAAAAAATGCCAGTAACTGAAACATCTCTCTGTTCTCTTCTGGGAGGGTGGGGGCTGGAATTGGGAGGGAGGGGGTGGGGGTATAAGTAGGGTTGGGTGGAGATGGGGAACCCAAGCCCTATAAGAGTTGGGGCTATGATCAGGAGGGGAGGGAAGGATATGAGTCTTGTTCTGTTCCCCCAACCCCCTTCCCGCCCCCAGCACATCTCTGCCCTGGGGAAGCCCAAGAGAGGGTCTCCAAGCCCCGAACCCTGGGCAGACAGGCTAAGGGATTAGCCTCTTAGGTGATGACCTGACTAATTTCCTTGCCCACCCAAATCCCAGGGTGCCTCTCTCTCCCTTTAGCCCAGGGTAGGGGGAACTGAGTGAGAGAGAGAGTGAGACCGACTGAGCAAGACTGAGACACGCGGGCCCCCACTGGCCTCCAAGTGGGAAAGGCAAGTGAGAGAGATAAAGGCCTCCAAGAGAAAAAAAAAAAACAAACCAAAGATTTAACCATTAAAAAGAAAAACCCACAGACAACTCCGCTACCTTTTTATACGTTGGAAAAAAAAGTGAAAAAAATTAAAAAAGAAAAATTTAAAAAAATACACAAAAACTCCAAGCCGCAGTTCCTTCATGCGGTTTGAACTTTGACCTCAGCAGTCTCCAAAGCAAGATGACGATGACAAAGGCGAAAAAGAAGAAAAAAAATAATGTATATTTTTAAGTATTTGTCCTTGAAATGTTAGCTCCTTGTTAAACAAACACAAAAAGGAGAGAAAAATCTAGAGAGAAGTGTTGCTGGGATGGAGACAACTATTTACTATGTCTGTGACCCCTCCCTTCTGCCTCCCTTTCCTCTCCTCTATCCCTGCTGCCCCTCCCCCAGCCTGTCCTCCAAGTCCAGGGGCTCAGTATTTGTTTATTTGCATATCTGCAGGGTGACGGGCTTCTCTGCACGTGTAGAGAGGGCCTTTGGATCCTGGTGGGGTGGGAAAGGGGCAAGGAGTCTGGGGGAAAAGCAGGGGCCTGATCTTGGATCAACTCCTCTCTGCTAGCTCCTTTCTGGCTTCCTGTCCTTCCTGCTGCCACTGTCACCTCCCAAATCCAAGCTTGTGCTAGGGCAAGATGAGCACCCACCTTGTAAAGATCTTAGTGGCTCAGCCCTTTCTGGGGTGGGTGTCTCCCACCCATTCATTTAGATGATCAGGTTGGAATGGGGAGGGAGGAGGTGGCAAGTAGAGGGCAAGGGAGACCATGAAATGGTGTCTGGAAATTGAGTAGGCCTGGAGGAGACCTGCCTTTCATCTGTTCTCAGAAGTTAGCCCCACTTTCAGTTCTGTCTGACCCCTGTGTTGGTAGCCCCTCCCTGCCCATCCTGTACCCCTCCCTGTCTCTTCTCGTGGTAGCGGGTTAGCGTTTCAGTGTTCTTAACTCCAATCTGCTTGTTCATTGTACAATGTGCTTCTTTTAAGGCCCCATTTTTGTAACTTGAGTGTGTCATTCATCTGAACAACATCAAAAAATAAAAAAGTAAAAACTGTACAGAGAGAAATGCTGCCTGCTCTCCTGTGTTCTCTCTGTTCTGGCAAGGGTGGTGGGTACGTGTGTGCTGTGGAGGGGGTTGGCTTTGCTTCTGTTCAAACAGTATATGTTCAGAAATGAGGCCTGAGCCATATTTTCACCCATCAGAACCAAGTCTCAGAATTTAGGATGAATTCAAAGTTCTGAATTCACATCTCAGTTCTGCCATTTTATAGCTGTGTGACTTTTGATAGCTGACCTTCAAGGTCCTCATCCGTAACATATGGGCGATACCAAACCTACCGGGTTGAAGAATTAAAGGAGATGACGAGGTAAGTGCTTAGAACAGATCTCTAGCAACACTGCCTTCGGTAAATGAGAACTATGGGAAAGCCGGGAAGCCAGTGAATCCTTCCCCACTTCCATGCCCAGAGGACTAACAAGACTCTTGAAAAACAGTTGACTTTGAAGTTGTCTGGTGGTACAAGGTACACTCTTTCTCAGAGTGACATGAACACTCATTCAAATTTTTGTGCCCAGCTTGACTAGGTCATTTGGCAAGAACAGTCGCTTTACAGGCCAGGCTATGGGCTGATCCCCATGACCTCACTACTGAAAATCAGAAATGCTGTCAACAACTAGGTTTTCTCACTGGCATCATGTCTCCTTGTCACTGTTCCACCCCTCTGATGTATGCTTGGCACACAGATGCTGGGATTCTGCAAATTCAACAGGAGGGGGTGGGAGAGATAAGAGAAAGGAAAAGAACAGAAGAGGGGTTGGATCACTGAGGTACGAAGTAGTGGCATTGCATCATTTTGGCAAGATTGAAAGAAAAAAAGCACCTTTTCTTCTCCTTATGCAGCTCCCATATCCAACTAAAAATAGGCACTGCAAGGCTCCTTAGAGGGATCAGCAAGTCACCTGCATCAGAAATGGTGTTTGTTTATTGATTGGAGGTGGGGTGGGGTGGGGAGAGAGGCAGAGACAATCTTAAGCAGATTCCACCCCCAGCCTGGAACTTGACCTGGGGCTCAATCCCATGACCCCAGCCTTCCCTATTTATTTTTAAATGTTTTATTTTTAAGTAATCTCTACACCTGACATGGGGCTTAAACTCACAATGCCAAGATCAAGAGTTGCACACTCTACTGACTGAAAACAGCCGGTGCCCCAGAATTGGTGTTTAAATGCAGATTTCTAGGGGCACCTGGGTGGCTCAAGTTAGTTAAGCATCCAACTCTTGATTTCCGCTCAGGTCATGATCTCAGGGTCGTGGGACTGAGCCTCAAGTCAGGCTCTGCACTGGGTATGGATCCTGCTTGGGATTCTCACTCTTTTTTTTTTTTTTTTTTTTTTTTTTTTTTAAAGATTTTATTTATTTGTTTGACAGAGAGAGATCACAAGTAGGCAGAGAGGCAGGCAGAGAGAGAGGAGGAAGCAGGCTCCCTGCTGAGCAGAGAGCCCGATGTGGGACTCGATCCCAGGACTCTGAGATCATGACCTGAGCCGAAGGCAGTGGCTTAACCCACTGAGCCACCCAGGCGCCCCGGGATTCTCACTCTTAAAAAAAAAAAAAAGGGGGCGCCTGGGTGGCTCAGGGGGTTAAAGCCTCTGCCTTCGGCTCAGGTCATGATCCCAGAGTCCTGGGATCAAGCCCCACATCGGGCTCTCTGTTCAGTGGGGAGCCTGCTTCCTCCTCTCTCGCTGCCTGCCTCTCTGCCTACTTGTGATCTCCTTCAAATAAATAAATAAAATCTTAAAAAAAAAAAAAAAGAATGGAGATTTCTGGATCTCATCTGGACACGTTTGCTGGATCTGACTCTCTGGGGGAATCAGCCTAACAAACATTAAAGTTCAGGGGCACCTGGGTGGCTCAGGGGGTTAAGCCTCTGCCTTCAGCTCAGGTCATGGTCTCAGGGTCCTGGGATGGAGCCCCACATCCAGCTCTCTGCTCTGCTTGGCAGGGAGCCTGCTTCCCCCTCTCTGCCTGCCTTTCTGCCGGTTTATGATCTCTCTCTCTGTGTCAAATAAATAAGTAAAATCTTTAAAAAAAAAAAAAAAAAAAGTTCAAGAGCCTTTTGCTGTCCAAACCCCAGCATCCAATAAGGGCTTGATTTGTGCCATCTCTTTTTTTAGGACAGTGGTTCAACTGAGGACCATCAAGTTTCAGCGGGGTGATGGTGAACAATGAGTCTTGTTCAGCAGTGTTTGCACACGTCAGCTTTTCTCAGGGTAAGTCTGAAGTTTTCATCAGAGGCTCTAAAAAGCAACCTCTTGGGGCGCCTGGGTGGCTCAGTGGGTTAAGCCGCTGCCTTCGGCTCAGGTCATGATCTCAGGGTCCTGGGATCGAGTCCCACATCGGGCTCTCTGCTCGGCAGGGAGCCTGTTTCCTCCTCCTCTCTCTCTCTGCCTGCCTTTCTACCTACTTGTGATTTCTCTCTGTCAAATAAATAAATAAAATCTTTAAAAAAAAATAAAATAAAATAAAAAGCAACCTCTTTTTGAACAGCTGAGGAAGAGAGCCGTTCTTCTCTTCGGAATCTGGGAGTCAACCAGCACCCTCAGCGTCCCCTTCCCTATCCCCATCCCTTTTCTTTATTCACCCTGTCTGGTTTGGCAGGGACAGACCCTCCAATTGTTCTAAGCACTTACTTGATAGGACTTTTAGGACATTGCTGCTCTTCTTGGGAACAGGCAGTTTGAGAATGACTCTGCCTGGGGACCAAAGGGGATCCGGCATGCAGGGCTGAGGTGGCCTGAGGCCTTTCTGCAGGGTATGAGGTCGTTGAAAGCTGGCGTCCATGCTCCACACACTCTGCTGGAGAACAACTGCTCAACAGGTAACTGCTCTTCGTGAGGGCAATCAGGTTATCCCAGAACCCTGAGATCATGACCTGAGCCAAAGGCAGAGGCTTAACCCACGGAGTCACCCAGGCGCCCCAGAGTGTAGTCAGGTTATCAAACAGGTGACTTGTTTTCTTTAATAATAAGGCTTAGTAAAGTTTCTGTTACAGGTTAGAAGACTTGGCTTTTATAGTCTGTGGCCTGGGCAAATCTCTCCTCTTTTGAGCCCTCACTTTTCACCTGACATAAGGAGAAACCAGTGTATGTCTCCGAGTCTGGGGCCCCGAGACCCCAGGACTAGTGACAGGGCCGAGAGTAAGAGAGTCTGAGTGGGCAGCTCTCAGGCCTCCCTTTCCCTGGTTTCAATACAAACAGCTTCTCTCCACCTCTCAATTATCAGGGTTCCAAATATGAATTTTCTCCAGCAGAAAGATTGGAGTGGGGAGTAACCTTAGTGAGGACTTTTTCTGGGGCTGAGGCCCTTAGAGACAACGCAAGCAGAGCAACTGAGCGTTCCCTCCAGTCGCCATCTTCTCGACTGCCCTCCCCCTCATATGTAGAAGGCAGCAGACTGCAGGGGAAGCATATGGGTGATTAAACCAGATGAAACCAGGCTTCAATTCAAGCTCTGTCCCATGTGGGTTGAATGACCATGGGCAAATCACCTCCCTGCTTCCCTCTTCAGACTCCTGTCCTGCAGGATGTTCTCTTCACAGAGGACTCTGACAACTGTTATAAAAACCTAGGAAAGTTCTTGAGACAAACTAGGCAAATACCACTCCAACCTGCCCTCTCCCAGTCTGTTGGCTAAGTCAATTCAGTTCCAGGCGGGTGTCAAGGTAGCTCTCCTTATGAGGCTGCCTCCCCCCAGAATCTTTTCTAACCACACCATTGGGTCTGTTCCCAGGAGCTACCCTCTTCTACTGCCCTGGAGATCACACCTTTCCCAGACCTACATTTGCGGGCAGAAGCGGTGAGAAAAAAACAGGTTTCCCCAAACTTGTTCTTGCAGCCAACGGAAACAGCTCCAGGTTTTTCTATGGGGCTATGGGGACCTCTAGTGGCAAGACAGCCACACTACTTCCCATGCCGCCCCAGGGTGAAGTCCCAGATCTCTCTGGGCCTCTTGGATTCAGTAAATGTCTACTAAACTACTCCTCCTAGCCACACAGTTCTGGATGTCGACAAAGCAAGCCATTAAGGCAGCTCCCAAATTCCCCCCACACAGCTGGGCCAGACAAAAACACATAAAATGTCCAATTCAGTCTTTATTTTTCACCTTGGGGCCACCAGCACTAACAGGTGGAAGGTGGGGGTGGGGTGGGGCACCTTTTATGCATATGAAGGACCCCAGAGCGACCCCCTTGGAAAAGAGAATCCAGTTACAGAACTTACACGGCGGTTAGGAAAGGTGGAGGAAGGGGCACAGTATCTACAGAGACTTAAAGGGATGCTGGAGAAGTTCTTCGGCAACAGGGCCTGGTGCTGCTGAAGAGGGAAGTGGGGGCAGGGTCAGCCACTGATCTGGACCCCCTCAGCCTCAGCCAGAGGGTAGATCTCAATGGCCTCCACCAGGGGCAGTGCCTCCACGGCAGTCTCCATGACGGCCAGACCAACGGCGGCCTCGGCCTCAGCCAGCTGCTGCCGCACAGCTGCCTGATGCTGCTGCTGGTGGGTCTTGCGGTGCTTCCAGAGGTTGGAGAAGGAGCGGTAGCTCTTGCCACAGTCAGGGCAGGAGTAAGGCCGCTCCCCCGTGTGAATGCGGCGATGTTCTGCCAAGCGCATGGAGATGGCGAAGGCCTTGCCACACACTTCGCAGGCAAAGGGCCGCTCACCTGTGTGCAGGCGCCGGTGGTCCTTCAGGTGGGTACTCTGGCGGAAGGCCTTGCCGCAGTCCGGACACGGGTATGGCCGCTCACCTGTGTGGATGCGCCGGTGCACCTGCAGCGAGGTCTCTGTGCTGAACAGCTTCTTACACTCACTACACTCCAGGCCCCGGCGTCGGGCAGGGGCCGTGGGAGCTGTGGGGGCCGCACCCCCCAGGGTGGTCGGGGAGGTGACTGGTGTGCGAGTGGCCCGGGGGACCCGGGGGGCGGGGGGCTCCTTAGCCAGGACCTCGCCCGGCCCAGCAGCTGCATGGGCTGCCTCATGCGCCTGCAACCGGGCTGCCGAGCCCACTTTCTTGCCACAGGTGCCGCACTCGAAGCGCCGGGGGGCCTGGGCTGCAGCAGCGGCGCAGCGATGCTCACGGAGCCGCAGGGAGGAAGGGAAGGCGGCCCCACAGGATGGGCAGCGGTGGGGCTGGCGCCCGGCATGGGCCACGAGCTGGTGCACCTCCAGCAGCCGGCGCAGCAGGAAGGAGCGGGGGCACTCGCGACACTTGTAGGGGTACTCGCCCGTGTGGTGGTAGCGGTGCATGAGCAGGCGGTAGGGGCGATGAAAGCGCACCCCGCATTCCTGGCAGCGGTAGGGGAAGTGCTGGGCGTGCACCAGGCGATGCTGCCGCAGTGTGGAACTCTGCGTGAAGGCCTTGCCACAGTCCCCGCACCGGTAGGGCCGCTCCCCTGTGTGCGTGAGCCGGTGGCGGGCCAGGTTGGCAGGCGAGTTGAAGGGCTTGGAGCAGTCCGGACAGGGGAAGGGCCGCTCACCGGTGTGCGTGCGCAGGTGGTTACGCACGTGAGACTTCTTCTTAAACATCTTGCCACAGATGCCACACTTGTGGCGCCGCTCCAGCCGATGAACGAAACGTTGGTGCCGGGTCAGCTGCAAGGCCTTGCCGAACTCCCGGCTGCATAGGAGGCAGCGGTAAGTGCCTGGGGCAGTCGGCCCTTCTGAGCTCTCTTCAGTTGCGGGAGGCTCTGGCCCCTCGGACTCTCCAGTCTCTGCCGGGGCTGGCTCGGGGAACCCAATGACAGGCTCCTCTGGGGGGACTGGTGTGGTAGGCAAAGGGACGCCCCCTGCCCCATGTGTACGCCGGTGATACAGGAACTTGGTGAGGTTGACGAAGGTCTTTCCACACGGACACGAATGCAGAGGATTCGGGGTATGGGCTCGCCGGTGGGCCAGGAGCAGGGCCTCTGTGCCAAAGGCCAGGCCACAGTCCACACACAGAAAGTGAGACTCACTGCTGTGGTCTCCGAGGTGCTGGTCTAGACTGGAAGGGCTGGGGAAGACACGACTGCACAGAGGGCATTTAAAGACACCCTCCCGGTGACTCCGCAGATGCTGCTGTAGTTGGTGAGGAGAGAGAAAGAGCTGGTCACATGCGGAGCAGAGGAGCTCCTGGGTGGCTGTCCCGCCTGGCTCTCCGCTGTTGTTCCTCCGGGCCTTGCGCCCCCGGCGATCCCGCCCAATGGCTTCACCGTTGCGCAACTCATAACTGTGGTCAGAGGATGGCAGGGTGTCGGGCTGGGACACAGGCACCTCTGCAGGTGACGGAGTCAGGGTCTCCGGATGCACAGCAGGCTCCTCTGACTCAGGGACTGGGGCAGGGAAGTGGGTGGCCTGGTGCTCCAGGAAGTCGGCTGGAAGCTGGAAGAGCTGGGAGCACTCTGAGCACTTGTAGAGGAGGAGCTCCACCTCAGTGACCACCTCAGTGGTGGCAGCGGCAGCAGAAGGGACAGCTGCCCCTTCCCCACCCTCCTCTGCCTTGCGGTAGGAGTGCTCCACAGCCACACGGGCCTGGCCCACAGGGGGCCCCAGGACCACCGGGGACCCCAGGACCACTGGGGCTGGAGGCTTGGTGGGAGTGCCCCGGAGGTGCGTCTGCCGGTGGTTCAGCCAGAGCTCCTGGCTGGCAAAAAGAGCCTTGCAATCCACACACTCATAGTGGATGGTACTGGAGCTCAGCGTGGGGCCCTTGGGCGGCGGCTCCGCCGGCACTGCCTCTGGGGGAGCCATCATCTTCAGGTGCAGCTCCTGGTGCTCCAGGAGCTGGCTGGGGGACATCAGCAGCTGCCCACACTCCAGGCACTGGTACTGGCTCTCTTGCACCAGGGTCTGGTAGAGGCCCGTGCCTGAAGCTGCCTCCGCTGCCACTGTGACTCCGGGGTCAGCCACACCCACCAGCTCAAAGTGCTGCTGGGGCACATGGGAGTTCTGGTGCACGAGCACCTCCTCCAGGGACCCATACAGCTGGTTGCACTCGGAGCAGACATAGCGGTGCTCGATGTACAGGACTGTCTCCTCGGACTCCTCAGTCATGGCGGCAGCAAGGCCCTGGGCTGCGAGAAGAAAGAGGTGGGGACAAAGCCCAGCTCATCTGCTATTTCCTCGGTCCTTCTCAGGGACAATTCTTTCCCTTTAGCACTCCCCGCCACGACCTTGTCTGTATTTTTTACCCTCTAACTTCTTGCTTCCGTTTCCCACTCCCCTCTCTTCCTCTCCAGAACACACAAGACTACCAAGCACAGAACCTTCCCAGCAGTCCCTTCCCAGAATCTACCCAAGTCTCACCTCTGAATCAAAGTGCATCAAACTCCACCCACCAGATCCTTACAACCTGTCTCGCCCCTCACCTCCCATGCCTCTCAGCGGGTCCACAGCCATGACCATCACACAAGAACCTATGTCCTCTGTACTTGAGCTTCTTCCGCTGAATTCCTCTCCTTACCAACTCACTACCCCATTCCTGCTTCCCGGTGCTTGGGGGAGTCCTCAGGGGCCCTAACCGCTGCTACTTCCCAGCCTTGCTCCTCCTCTGCCCCCTCCCCCAGGTTTCTGACATCTTTTCCACCTGACAACTCAAACTGCCCCAAGGCCCCGCCACTTTGCGCACCCTCACATGGTGCAACCCCTCTCCTTTATGTATGCCTGTTTATACACTGCCTCTTCCTCTGCTCCCCAGACCCCTAACATCAAACCCGCCCTTCCATCAACCAACTTGTCTGTCTCATGTTGGCCTAAGCCATCGCTATACCTACACGTTTCCCTCCTTGACCACTTCCCCATGATACTCAGATCCCTCTTTAAAGTACTTACACCTCTCTACAAATCAAAGCCCCCTCCCACAGCCCTAACTATCCCATCCAGAATACCCAGCCCCACTTCACAAAACCCTAACCCTTTCTTGATACCTATCAACCAAACTCCTGTCTCAGACCCTCTACACATTAATTACTTCTTTACACGGAGAACTCACCTACAATACTAATACCCCCCGGGGTACCCAGATCTCCTCTTCTACCCCAACCACTACAGGGATGCCCTAGGTGCTTCTTCATATCAACCTCAGCCACTCTTCTTTACAAATGACTCAGTCTAACCCATTTCAGGGATGCCGAGATACGTAACCCCTCCTTTACAAATCCATGTGCCTAACCCATGCCAAAAACATCCTGATCCCCTTTCACATTATTAAAATACCTAAGCTCTTCTTCTTTGCAAAAAGACCCTTTCCCACCCTGGCCCATTCTGGGATGCCCAGATCCCCTCTTCATATCATCATAAACCCCTCCTCTTTGCAAAAAGACCCAACCCTGCTCGAACCTATTCCAGGGATGCTCAGACCCACTCTTCATAACTTAGTCTCTCTCCATTGCAAAAAAATACCAGCACATGCTACAACCCAATCCAGGGACATCCAGACAACCCTTCACAAAGGCTTAAAGTTTCACACATACCACCCCCACCCCACAAATTCCCTTTAGTAATATCCAGACCCTGCCTTCTTCTTAGCTGAACCCCTCCACGCTGCCCCCAAGCTAGACAAAGGATACCCAGACCCCTCTCATCAGTTTATTACCCTGGGGGATACCCAGAGCCCCCAACTTCTGGTCAGACTAACAGTTCATTCTCATTCCAGCGATACCAAGACCATCCCCCACTTAGCACAGAGAACTCTCCATGACCCTAACCTCCAGGGACACCAATTCCCACTCCTCACCTTGACCTAATTCCCTATACTTTTCAAACACATTACCTCTCCCCAACCTATCCTAGGGACACCCAGACACCCTTTTCACATAACCCTTTGCACAGACACCCCTCTCAACCCATTCCGACGGTACCTGCCCCCCGCCCCGCGAACTCTTCACATAATGTAACTCCATTCTCAATGCCCCGACCTGGGTTCAGCCCCAAATCCTCCCTCCAGGGACATTCATTTGCTAGTATCTTTCCACACCAAGCCCCTCTCACTGGTCGAATTCCTCCCAGGCATAAATAGGTTTATATCTTTACGTTAACTTAATTACTTCTTTCCTCACGCCCTAACCCCCCTCCCCGGACACTCAAACCCCCTCTAACCGTCCACCCCGCTTCGGTCCTAGACGGCCCCACCACCAGGCTTTGGCCCCGATACCCCCCGGAGCCTTGGAGCCTCTCTCCGGGGGCAGCTCTAACGCCTCCCTTCCCACCCGGGTCTCTCCCAGCCCCCAGCCCGGGGCCCCGCCCCTCCTCACTCAGCCCAGCACACACGACTCTACCCCCTTCCCCACCCGCTGCCCCGGCCCAGACCCCCGCCCGGGCGCCCGCGCGCCCCGCGGGCCGTTAGTGCCGCTCCGCCCTCCCCGCCCCGAGCGCGCCCCCTCCGGCCCTCAGTGCGCAGGCGGGGTGGTGTGGGGAGGCCGGGAGCGGGGGAGGCCGGGAGCGGGGGAGGGGGGTAGCCGGGCCAGCCTGCAGCGCGCCCGCCCGCACTCACCCGCCTCGGCCGTCTCGCACGCCCCGGGCCCAGGCCCGGGCCGCCGCTCCCCCCGCGCGGCCACCCTAGCGCTGCGCCCTCTCTAGCTCCCGCCGTCGCTTCTCGTCTGCTCCGCAGCCTCGCTCTCGCCCCCAATCGCCCTCAGCAACGCCCCGCCTACCTTCCTTCTCGGCCGCTCCGGGAACGGCCGAACGCGCCCAATCAGCGTCCGTCTGGCTCCGGCCGTTCGACCAATCAATG
Source organism: Mustela lutreola (assembly GCF_030435805.1). NCBI lineage: Eukaryota > Metazoa > Chordata > Mammalia > Carnivora > Mustelidae > Mustela > Mustela lutreola. The sequence continues at coordinate 60,183,822 of NC_081305.1, read as the reverse complement.
TTCACGTCTCTGACTCTTGGGCCAATAGTGTGGAGCGTCGGGATCTGCCGCAGCGCCCAACCAATCCTCCGGCGATGTCCCCACACCTGCCAGCCCCCAGGTTGATAGTGTCCGCCCCCTTAAGCCCAATGGAGGATGCTCCTCCTCCAGCTGCTCCTGGACTCTGCCTGACGCCTGGGGGCAGCGCAGTGACGTCAGGCGGCGGAGCGAAGCTGCGGGCGCCATCTTGGGGACGCAAGGTGGCAGTCGCGTCGGTTCGAGGGGAAGTTGGAGAAACTGAGGCACACGATACCCAGAGGGTGGGGGCGGGGGCACGGTGCGCAGGAACCCCCGAGGAGCGAAGCGAGAACGTGAAGCTCCCGTCAGCGCGAAGCGGGGAGGGGAAACAGCAGCACCAAGCACGTGGAGGGAGTAAAAAGGGAAACTGAGGCTCCAGACCCCTTTTATTAGAAAGAGGAACGAAGGCAGCAAGAAGGAAGGGGAGAAGAACCGTGGGACTCTTGAGGAAGGGGAAAGGAGAAATATCAAAGGGGAAGCAACGCGCAAACGAGGAAAACCTAAAGAAAGGAGGAAATGGGAAATGGAGGGGATAAAGAAAAAGCAAGGACAGATGCACTGGAAGAAACGGGGAGTGTGGGGGGTAGAAGACCTGAAGGACAACTAGGGTGAGAACCTTCAGGAGGTGACCCTGTAGCAGATGGAATTCTGCTCTGCTGCCTTCCAAGGTGCCTGCATTCTAAGCTGACCCAGGGCGACTCGGACGGCAGAGTTTGTAGGTGTCCACGGGGCCCTGCCCATCCTTACTCATCTGCTGTTCGGGACGTGGGCAAGGGTGGTTACTTTTCCAGAGCTACTCTCTGACTGGGGAGATGCAGAGATTCCCTTGTTCTAATTAGCCGTCCCACATCCCTCCATTTCTCAAATGAGTAAACTGAGTCTCAGGGGAGGTGAATATTTCCCTTCCTGAAGCTAAAAGCTGCTGAGGGACCCCAAATACAGAGTAGGACCTAGGCCTGACTCTTTGGTTCTCAGCTTTGCTGTGTCCTTCAATTGGTTTCTCAGTGGGTGTCCTAACTTCCCACTATTTAAAAATCCCTAACACCAAGCCAGTGTAATTGAACTAGGCTGTCTGGATTGAAATCCTGACCTGGCCACTTCCTAGCTAACGTCTTGAACAAGTTAACTCCCCTGTGCCTCGGTTTCCTCATCTGTGAAATGAGGATTAATAGCCCGTGTCATGGTTGTAAGGCACAGATCAAATGCTGTTGGGAATTATTTTTATTAGGACCTCAAGGAGCCTGGTGACAACAGCGAATGTGTCCTGAATGTGTTATGATGTGCCAAGCATTGTGCTTAGTACGATGTGATTTAACGGTTGAATCACCTCAACAACCCTACAGGGGAGGAGCTACTGTTCTCACTTTACAAAGAGACTGGGGCCCAGAGAAGTTAAGTAGCTTACCCATCTTCAGGAGGAGACAGAGCCAGGGTTCCAACCCAGGAGTTGACTCCAGGGTCTAGGCTCTTGGCCCCCAGGCTCTGCTGCCTGACTGGTGTATGTCCTATCCCTCGTGGTGTGTTGAATGATGAATGCAAGAAGTAGAGGAAAGAACTTGGTGGGAATGCATGAGCTCTAAAGCTGGTAATCTGGGTTTGCCCTCAGTGGAATCAACTGAGGCGGGAGCCAGACGACCTGGAAGCTAGACGCAGCCTTTGATAGGCTCCATGCACTTGGGCATGTTCTCACTCCTACTGAAGCCCCCTTTTCCACCTGAAAACCCAAGGGTCCAGCATGGCATGTCAGGCTCCTTTCTGCTCAGACCTTCTGCTTGGAGTTCCCAGTTTAGCTCCGTTCCTTCCCTTCTGATGATACAGGAGTAAGCTGAGGCCTGGATCAGTCTTTGTGGAGGTGGTGGCATGGGCTAGATTTCTGGGGTAGGTTTATTTTAGGATAGGCATTCTTTGCTGGGGTCCCTGGATTAGCAAAGGCCTAGAGGCTGATAAGAGTCTGGGCTTTCAGCCTTAGCGCGAGGTGAGGGTGAGGGTTAGGAGACTGTAGTTGTTGCCCATGTAGGGTGAGGAGGTATATGCAAAGCTGGTGGTCCTTCAGGGTCCATTGTATGTGTCAAACATATGTCAGGGATGCTCCATGTGGATGAGGGCTTTCTGTACGAGGCTGGTGTAAGGGTTGCCATGTGCTCTGTGTGTGTGTGTGTGTGTGTGTGTGTGTGTGAGAGAAAGGCATATGGTCACGTGGGCTGGGGGGCTGCACGTGAGTGTGTCATTGTCTCCTCCCCATCACGAGCATTGGGGGTGGTGGTGAGTCACGGGCTCAGCCTTCAGCGCCAACTGTCATGTTCCTTCCCCCCAAATTTCACCCCCCACCCAGCCATGCACCACCCACCCCCACTCCAAGATCTGTGTCACTGCTGCTGTCTTCCATCCCCCTGTCCTGCTCAGTTCCCTCTGAGAAGCTGCAGTGGGCTCCCTGGGAGGGAGTCTCCCACTTCTGCAGGCTCTGCCCTCCAGCTTCCTGCCCTCTCCCACTGCCTCTTTGCTCAGGTAGTGGCTTGAGAAGGAGGACCTCCTCAAGCCACCTGCTCATGTCTGTGGGGCCCAAGGATTTCTCTATGCATTATAGACAATCCCCATACTCCCCACTCATCCCTTCCTCTCAGGGCTATTTCTCCTTCGGGGGGCTTCTCCCTTATCTCCAGGGGCTGGTTGCTCCTGCCTTAGTGGACCTCTTGTGTCCACACATCCTTATTTTCATGGGTTCCTGGTATCTGTTCCCCCATCCCCATTTCTGTGACCTTTTCCCACTTTGCTTGGCCCACCTCCCTGTCTCTGTGATATGCATCCTTGTTCCCATTTCTGTGGTCTTTCTCCTATCCCCATGCACCATTCCCCATATCCGAGGAGTGCTTTCTGTTCCCATGGACCTCTCTCCATCTTCCTGGGGGTGCTCTCTGTGTCCACCAGCTGCCCTCGTCTCTGAGGTCCTTTGCTGTCTCTGGTCTGCTCCCATGTTTCCATGGGCTTTTCTGTCTTTTCTCCGGGCTTTTCCCTGCTCTTGTCCTTGTGAGGTTTATGGACCTTGGCTCACCTCTGTGAGTTTTGATGGTCTTGCTATTCCTTTTCATTTTTCTTTATCTCTGTAGCACCCTGCCCCACCCCCAGCCCCAGCCCCATGGCCTTTTCCTCAGGTCTCCCTGCTCTCATCTCCATGGGCTCCTGGGCAGGGCGGTGGCATGGTGGTGGAGGGGGTGGCCCAGGGGTGGGCCCTCTGTCCAATGCAGTGCCTTCCCCTCATCAGCATTCTCCTCGCGGGGGCCCCCCAGCCCCGACCAATACAGGCTCCCCCTCCCCCCTGACTCCCCTCCCTCCTCTTTCTCCGCCTGCTGCCCTCCCTTCCTCCTGCCCGCCCTCCTCCCTGCCTCCCTCCCTCAGCTTCCCCCCCCCCCCCCCCCCCCGCGCGCTCCAGGACCCAGCGCGGGCGGGCGGCGGGCAGCAGGCGGGCGGGCAGGCAGGCGCGGCCTCGGAGGGGAGAAGGAGAGGTGGCGGCAGTGGAGGTGGTGGTGGTGGTGGTGGTGGTGGTGTTGGCAGCAGCGGCGGTGGCGGCAGTGGAGGTGGCAGCGGTGGCCAGCAGCAGGGAGGCAGGCCCAGCTGAGGACCCAGAGCCGGTGGCTGCGCCTCGCAGGGGACCCGAAGTCCGTGGCCAGGCCCTCCCACTGAGGCCCTGCACCGGGCGCCCCCGGGACACCCCACCCTCCTCCGCCTTCCTCTTCCACCTGCTCCTCTCCATCCTTCCCTCCTTCCTCCTCTCCCTCCTCCCTACCCTTCCACCTTTCCTGCCCCCCTCTCTGCTCTGGGTCTTCCAGCACCCCATCATCTCCAGCCCCTCCACCCTTCTGCTTCTCCCCACCCCTAGCATGTTTTTCCCTTGGGGGCTGAGGGCTTGAGGACTCCAGGCCCTCGCCTCATCCAGGGCAGGGCCAAGGCTTTGGGGGGAGGGGGGAAGGGGTGGCCCCCTCCCCCCAATCCAGTCCTCCCCTCCCCCACTCCTCCTGATGGCCGGCTTCCTGGTCTCCAGCCAGTCCTCACCCCCCGTGGCCCCCCCAGGCCGGCCCGGCTAGGGGAGGGGGCGGGGGCCCTTTCCTGGGCCGGCTTCCCCCTCCCCCGGCTTTGCCTGTGCCCCCCTCCCTTCCGTTTTCACCTTCCTCTCCTCCTTTCCTCCCTCCTTCCCCTCCATTTGCTCCTTCCCCCTCTCCTCTCTCCCCTTCTCTCCTCCATTTTCTCCTTTCCCCTTCCTCCCTGCCCCGGCCCGCCCTCTCTGCTTCCACCTGTCCTTCCTCCTTGCTCCCGGGGAGCCCCGTTTTGGACTAGTTGGGGGCCACTCTCGGTGGCGGGGGAGGGGGCCCTGTGGACTGCCCTCTCCCCCCGCCCCAGCCACACCACCACCCAGCGCCAGAGCATCTCCCCGCTGTCTTTCTCGGGCCTCGAGGGAGCCCAGCCCTCCGTCCCACCAGGATCCGTGAGTGTCTGCGGGGCGGGGGTTGGGCTGGGGCCAGCCTGGGTCTTGGAAGGCTGGGCTCATGGCTGCCTGGTGGGGCCCCCACTTTCCCCTGCTCCTCCCTGAGTAGGGGCCTGCCTTGTGTCCCCCATCTCCCAACCGCCATTCCCCTCAGCCTCTTCTCACCGTTCTTCTGGGTGCATAGCTCAGCCTCACCCCCAGCCCCGAGCCTCTGGGGTCCTGAGGGGCTGCCTGGCTCTTACTTGTGGGCGCACTCCTTGTCCGGGACTCTCAGCCAGTCTCCGCCCCTGCTTTCTCCAGCCCTGGTCCCGTGGTGACCGGCTCTGCTCTCTCTCTCTTTCCATCTCTCTTCTTTCCTCCAAGGCTCGTCCTCTCCGCCTGCCATGGGCCTATCCCTATCCCATCCGCTCTCCGTCTCCTGGAATGTCTATGTTTTACAATCTCCATTTCGTGTTCTCTTGGGCTTCTCTCTGACTCTGTCCAACTTCTCTCTTCTTTGCTGTTAGCCTAACTCTTTCTTGGTGTCTCTCTGTTGATCTCTCGCTCTCTCTCTCAAAACTCCCCTGTGTCTTGTCTGGCTCTTCTGGTGGTGCCCACACCACCAGGTGTGGCTCTCTATCCACTTCTCTCCGTCCGTTCCGTGCTCTGCCTGTGGCCTTGCTCCCCTGCCCTCCTCCTCTGCCCTTGCACTTGGAGGCTGTCTTCCTGTTCACTTTTCCGCCCTCTTCCCCCAAATTCACTCTTCTATCCTTAGCCACTCTGGGGCCCACTTTGCCTTTTCCTTGGTGGTCCTACGCCCTTCCCCGCTCATTTTTGCGCCCTGGGCTGGCCTTCGGTCCTCATCCCTCCCCATGCCTTGGGGTTTGTGGGCTCTGAGGATTGACCACCCCTCTTCCAGACCCCCTGGGTGGATGCACCTCAGTGTGAACCAGGCTCCCTTCCGTGGGCGCTTGCCCTGTCCCTGCCTATGCCTCTCCAGGTTACTTGCTTTTCCTTCCCACCTCATTTCCCTCCCTGGCCCTCACTGTCCCTCTTCTAGTTTGTGCCTGTCCCCCTGGTCCCTTCCTCTTTCCACCTGGCCCTCTTCCTTTTCAGAGTTTAGCGATTTTTCTCCTCCCTGTAATCCTTTGCACCTGTGGTCTGTTGTTTGGTTTAGCTTTTTTTTTTTTTTTTTTTGCCCTCTTCCTCACCCCATTTGTCTCACCGATTTCCCTTCTCACCTTGGCCATGTCTCCTGCTTGCCCGCTTGTCTGTCTCCCTCCCCTGGCGGGGCCCTCACTCGGCTCCTTCTGCCCACTTGGCTGCTATGCTTCCACCTTTATTTGGCTTTGCCTGAGTGTCCGGGCCTGTGGGGCTCAGGCCTGTCTGCTTCCCTGCCTCACGCAGGCCATCTTGTCTCTGTTTCTGTTGGTGTCTCATTCCTAGGTAACATGTGTGTGTTCTTCTCTCTTACTTCCTTTTGGTCTGTCTTTCTGTCTGTGCCTTCACGTTAGGTCTTTGTCCGTCCGCTCCCCTGCACTTTTTCTGCTCCCTGCCCCTGTCTGCCACCTGTGGGACCCTGCCCACCTGGCCCCAGGCTCTCCCTCGGGCTTCCCTCCCCTCCAGTGTCTGTTCCCCTATTTGCCCCCAGAAGCCCTTGGTGTCTCGGGATGACCCCCTTGGGCTCCTGTCTCTCTCTGAGCCCCACCCTCTACAGCCCTCCCCTGGAGACTTTTTTTCCTGGTCTCCAACTTGCCTTGCTCCTCCACCCTTGAAGCCTTCACCTCAGATCCAGATGACCATTTGCGGCCCCCAGTCTGTCCAAGATGCCCTTCCACCCACAGCCTGCCTTTTGCAGAGGCCCCGAGAGAGGGACCTGCTCAAGGTCAGGTGGGAGTCGGGGCACAGCAGGGACTGATGGCCTCCTGCTGCCCTGGCCTAGGTTTCCCTGGCTGCTGGGATGGTCTGAAGCATTCATTGCTTGTTGTGCCTCCACACTCCACTGGCAGGTTTCTTTCTGCTCTCTCACCAGCTCAAGCCCCCCTTCTATGGGGATCGGGGAGGGGTGCAAGAAGACCCCTCCCTCCCCACCCCCCCACCCCCGGCTCACCTCATAGCACTCTGGGCCTCACAGTAACCCTCTACCCTGGATACCCAATATTCCTTCCATCAGGGTATGGCTCTTGGCCAGGAGAAGCTGTGCATCTAGCCCAACTCATCCCTTCCCTGGGTGGGGGTGGGGGTGGGCAGGTGCTCCTCAGAAGCCTGGGGCTTCCCTAGGGACTCCAACTGCATGGGGTTGGAGCTGTTATGGGGAGCAGAGATGCAGTGTCTCCCCCTCCTCCTCAACTCCCCAGAGCTGGCTTGGGGGTTGCAGCGCATCACCTGCTTTATCAGACAGCTTCCTACCTGCCTTCCTCACTCTTCCCTTCCAGCTGCTTCTGGTGGCATCTCAAGCGGGGTTGTGTTCTCTCTCCATTCTGTCTTCCTGTTCTATTCTGTGTCTCTCTGCTGCCTTGATTTCCCTCTCTGCTGCCTGTCCTGTGTTCCTCTCCCCATTCTGCCCTTTCTCCACCCCCATGGCTCCCTGCCTTCCTGCCTCTTCCCTAGGCCTGTCCTTACCTCCCAGAAACTCCGCTCTCTTCTCCATCTCTATCCCCCCTTTTCCTGTCTTCTGATCTTCTTGTTCTTGTATTTCTGCCTGTTTTTCTCTTTCCCCTTTTCTGAGTCTCTGTATTTTCTCTGCCTCAGCCTCTTTTCCTATTTTTGTCCCTCTGTTTCTCCCTTTTCTCTCTCTACTTTTTTTTTTTTAGCCCTTGGCTGCCTTGGGTCCATCCATCTGCCTCCATCTGTGTGCCTCTGTGTGTGTCTCCATCTTTCGCCATCATTCCCTCTCTTTCCAAGTTTCCTTAACTCCCGGATACTCTCCCCTCCAGACCCCGGATGTCCAGGCCTCTCTCCCCGTGGGATTGTGGGAGCCAGGGACGTCAGGAAAGTGGCAAGTGAGGCCTGGGATGGGGTTGCCTAGCAACCACAGCATCCTCTCCAGCCAGTTTCTGTTGCTTAGTAACAGCTGCCTGCCCAGAGACAGGGGTGGAACTGGGTGTGGGGGGGTGGCAATTCCTGGTTTTCTTTTGCAGTGGGGTTGGTCCTTGGAATTTGCTCTTACCTGAGATCCCTCCCATTTTGGTAGCTGTGAATGTCCTGCAGTGCCTGTCCCACTCAGCGCTGGGAGCTCTTCACTGGTAGTGCTCTCAGAGCCTGAATTTCCTTCATAGTAATGCCCTCTGTATTGTCAGCTTCTGACAAGGGCAGGGCCCTTCAGAGCTCACCCACAATGTCCCGGGGTCTGTGGTCACCGCCCCGTCTCGAAGTCTTCCAAAGGGCTCTGAGGCCCCCCATGTCAGCAGTCTCCCCATGGGCGGGGGCTCCCTGCAGGTGGCAAGTGGGGGCCGCGGCAGCTGCGTCCCCATGAGGAGGGGAGGAAGATGCCGGCTGAGCTGCTGCTGCTGCTGATTGTTGCCTTCGCCAGCCCCAGCTGCCAGGTGCTCTCATCACTGCGCATGGGTGAGGCCCTACAGCCCCTGCCCCGCCCCCGCAGAGACCCTCCCTAGCAGGCCAGTCCCTCAGAACCCAGGAATCTGGGCTTTAGGTCTCAGCTTCCCTCAGCAACAAGGAACAGCAGTCCCCAGCTTCTTCCTCCTGGACCTAGCAGTCCAGAACTTCAGCTCTGTCCAACCCTAGATCCAGGAGCCTAGACCCCTATGTCTGCATCCCCACCCCCACCTCAGAGCCCAGGGGTGTAGGACCCCACCCTCTCCTTTCTCAGGACCCAGGAGTCTGGTCCCCAACCCCTGTGTCCCCTCAGCTGCAATCCTGGACGACCAGACAGTGTGTGGCCGCGGTGAGCGTCTGGCCCTGGCTCTGGCCCGGGAGCAGATCAACGGGATCATCGAGGTCCCAGCCAAGGCCCGGGTGGAAGTAGACATCTTTGAGCTTCAGCGGGACAGCCAGTACGAGACCACGGACACCAGTGAGCAGGGCCACAGGGGGCGTGGGGTGAGGCAGGGCAGGCTGGTAGCCCTCAGTCTGTTTCTCAGCTTGCTTGCTTGCTTTCTAGCTCCACCTGCTCCTTCCTTCCTTGTCTGCTCTGCCTTCCCCTTCCCAGAGATGGTGCTTCGGGGCATGAGGGGGTGGGGAGAGCGCCAGCCCCACCCCTACCCTATAGGAGCTGAAGACCTCATTTGAAAGATAAGCTGGCCAGGGACAAAGGCCCTAGAGCTGAGTAAGGATGGGCATGGCCACCGAGGCCAGGGGACCTCAGGGGCAGGGACAGCAAAAGGTCTGAGCTCTGAAAGTTGAGCAGGATATAGAAGGAGTGGGATTGCTCAAAGTATGCCCTGTAGCCACATAGTAGGGGTGCATAAGTATTTGCTGGATCCTAACAGATCAAGTGAATGTTAATAGGTATCTCTTGAACAGACATGCTGGCTTGGTATACCCTCAGGAGATGCTGTCTTCAGTGTGTTTTCGAGTGGCTGATTTCTTACAGGCCTTATCAGAGCCTTTGTTATATTCATGCATGTTTCAAATCAGTGAGAGGAAGAATGGGATACAGTGTTTCTTGTACTTTTCCCGACTGGTGTGGCACAGAACACAAACTGGGAGAAGCTGGGATGGAGAGTAAGGAAGCAGATGGTGTTCCAGGCATATGCCTATACTCTGAAGCTGGAGCCGAGGAGGTGGGTATATGGAGCCAAGGAATAGGGTGTGGGGTTGCCCCGTCCCGACTACCTGGGCTTAGGACATGTTTGGAGGGATCGTGAGAGACTCTTGGGCTGAAGTGTAACGGAGCAATAGGAGGTGAGGCTGGGCTGTTGGGCAGGTCAGTTCAAGGAGGCCTACAGTGACAGGCTGAAAGGCGCCATCCTCACCTCTAGGCAGATGAGAGCCATTGATGAGTTTAGGCTAGGGACCTGGGCTTCTGGAAGGTGAATCTGGAGGCTAGATTTGGATGATTAGTGAGGAGACTGTTGCATGTGTGAGATGAGAGCCCTAAAGTAGGGCAGGGGAGGAGGGGGTCAAAGAGAAGGAAACAGATGTAAGAAAATATGAGGACAAAAAAGAGACAAGATTTGTTGACTAATTTGCCTATTGAGAGAAGGATTGAAGGCAAGGATTGTTCCAAGTATTTGCTTTGTGCATATGTGGCCTTACCAATATGGAAGGCACAGAAGAATCAAGTTTGGAAGAAGGTAAGGGATTTAGTTATGAGGCTTTTAGTTGGATGTGGCAGAAGCCCCACTCGAGCTGCTTTAAGGGAAAAAGGGAACTTATCAGCTCATGACACTAGAAGGCCTAGGGACTAATTTCAGGCATGGCTTGATCTAGGTACTGAAATGATATCCCAGGATTGTTTCAGGCATGATTAGATCCAGGTACTCCAATGATGTCCCAGGGTTGTTTCAGGCATGGCTTGATCCAGGAACTTTAATGATGTCCCAGGAATCTCTGTGTCTTTGTGGGCCCTAATTTCTTCTAAGTTGGTTTCATTTTCAGGAACACTTTCACTAATATCCCGGCCAAACAGCTCAAAGCTTCTATCTTACCAGGATAGCACACTTAGTCATAATTGTAGCAGAAACCTGGGGAAGGCTCTTGATGGCCTGGTTTGAGCCTGTCCCTATCTCTGCACTGATCACTGTGGCCAGGACAGCATGGTTCTGGTACTGGACTGGGTGCCGGCCAATCCTGGGAAACCTACGGTTCCCTGAGGAAAATTAGGGTTCTGCCATGGGAAGGGGCACCAGGCAGACAAAAGGAACAACTCCTACTTCCTAGTGTTGAGAAGTGTATGTATTTAAGGGGAAAGAAATCAGAAGAAAGAGAAGTGAGTGAATGCAAGAGAAGAACCATGTTTGGGATGTGGGGCAGAGAAGGGGCCTTGGCTGTGGGTTTGGGGTAGAGGGGCTGTGGGACATACCCCAGGTTGCAGCATGGTTAGAAAGGGGGAGTAAGAGAGAGGCTGGGGAAGCAGGCACCAGCTTTGCTGCCAGGAGGCCCCTGCTCTTTTCTCTTTGTCCTTCCGTTGTTTCTCTCTTGGTCTGACCCACTGCTCTTGCCATTTCTCCCCATCTCTCTATTTGTTCAATGCAGTGGGTGGGGTCAGGGATTGGGCCTCGGGGTCTGGGGTGGCCAAGGGGGATCGGGCTGCTCCAAGCATCAGAGGTGCTTCTGGGCCAGGTGAGGACGGAGAGGAGGGCCCCTGATCGCCATCTGTCTCTCCCCACCCCTTGCAGTGTGTCAGATCCTTCCCAAGGGAGTCGTGTCTGTCCTGGGGCCCTCCTCCAGCCCTGCGTCTGCCTCCACCATGAGCCATATCTGTGGGGAGAAGGAGGTAAGCCGAACGTGGGGCAGGGCAGGGGTGGGTCCCTGGGAGGCGAGGCTGGACGGGGGCAGGGGGCAACAGGACAGGCAGGGGGCAACAGGGCAGAAGCAAAGGCTCCTTCTTTGTCCAGATCCCCCACATCAAAGTGGGTCCTGAGGAGACGCCCCGCCTACAGTACCTGCGCTTCGCATCTGTCAGCCTGTACCCCAGTAACGAGGACGTCAGCCTGGCGGTCTCCCGCATCCTCAAGTCCTTCAACTACCCCTCGGCCAGCCTCATCTGCGCCAAGGCCGAGTGTGAGGGAGAGCTGGATGTTTTGTTTTTTATTCCCCCCAGTTCCCCTGCCCAAGAGCACTGGTTTCCCACACAGCACAAGCTCCCCTAGTCCCCTACCATCCTTCCCCTTCAGCGACCCAGACGCCCCACCATCACCCTAAAGAGATCATCTGGGGAGAAGCTAGATTCAAATTAAAATTCAGTATAGTGCTTAAAAAAAAAAAAAAAAAAAAAAAAAAAAAAAAAAAAAAAGAGATCATCTGGTCCTCAGCTACTGATGGGCACCCACGTGCAAGACCCCTGCTAGGCCCTGGTGGGTGCACACTGGGTGTGGTCCCTGAGGTCACTCCAGGGCCAGCAGGGGACCATGGCAGCCGAGCACCATCAGTGGTCCTGTGGGGTGCTGTTGGAGCACAGAGAAGGGAATCCCACCTGGGTCCAGAAGGCTCAGAGCCCGGGTCACGGAAAAAGGGGCCTCTGAGTGGGACCTGAAGGTTGGGGAGGTGTTGGGGGTCAGGGAGAGGTAGGGTGTGTGGCCGGGCAGAGGCCAAGGGCCCAGGGGCGTGTGGCCCCTGTGAGAGGCTCGAGAAACCTCCCAGTGAGCCCATGCCCGTGTGTGGGAGCCATGAAGCAGCACGTACAGGAGCCACGATCACGCGGGGCCTTGTGTCAGTCTGGAAGGTTCCCACATGGGGCGGGGTAGTTTGCACAGGAGGAGGCACACCTTGGCTTCACTCGCTTGTGGCTGCCCTTTCAGGGATAGCCTTGGGGGCAGGTGTGGCTGTTGGAAGGGCTGAGAGAAGGCTGTGGTTCAGGTGCCCCCTTCCTCCACCCCTGCACGGTGGGCTCTGCCTTGTTCTGCAGGTGGAGCCTGGCATGTTGGGTGTGGGTGGGAGATAGCGGAAGCAGGGAGGCTGGGTTGCCATCAGGGTTCAGGTCTGAGCCCCAGGCAGGCTGGTGGTGGCTTGCATGACAGGAGTGGAATGTGGCTTGCACAAGCGAACTGTGAAATCCCTGTCACACATCCCAGAAGGCAGAAAGGAGGCAGGAGACCGTCGCCTGGAGGTTGAGCTCGGGGTCCCGGGACCCAGTACCCCCAAGAGAGCCACCATGCTCTGGGCAGTGAAGCCCTCGTCCCCTTCCAGGCTCCCCTACACCGGGCACTTGCCGTGGACTCTGACCCGGGCCCTCTGGCTTCCCCAGGCCTGTTGCGGTTGGAGGAGCTGGTGCGTGGCTTCCTCATCTCCAAGGAGACGCTGTCGGTGAGGATGCTGGACGATAGCCGGGACCCCACACCGCTGCTCAAGGAGATCCGCGACGACAAGGTGTCCACCATCATCATTGATGCCAACGCGTCCATCTCCCACCTCATCCTCCGTAAGGTGGGTCCCCCCATCCCTGATTCCCTGCAGAGTCGGGGTAGAAACGTGGCATCACAGAGCAAGTCACCCCATGCCCACATGCCTCAGTGATCCCATGGGGCGTGGAGACCCACTTCCTAAACACAAATGATTAGCTTGCTGCTTCCTGGTTGCACCCCTCATTGGGCCCTGGAGAGTCACCTCCCCTCTCTGCACACTGGCTGCCTCAGTGGATGGCTGCTGTGGAAGCTCCCTGTGATCTTCACTAAGTGCTTGTCCTGCCACGTAGGGGCCCTTGAATTTGGCTCCCACCCACCCTACTGGGTGGGTGTGATAATCATTTTGTAGCCAAAGGAGCTGGGGTTCTGGGGCGGGGGGAGGAAATGGGCTGGCTCAGGGGTACCCAGGCGGGGTATAGTGCTGGGACCTGCCCCCAGAGGCCCGCCTCATGCCCGCCAGTGGTGACCTATGTTCATTCATCACCCATTGCTTCCTTGCACCCTTCCAATAACCATGTTACTGCTGATCATAGCACACAGGAAGATGTGTGGACAGAATCCATAGGGCCTTCGAGGCAGGAAGGCTTAGAGAAAGGATTTCAGGCTTCGGAGGGAGGCAGGCAGGCCTGGGCTGGGGTCCCATAGCCGAGTGACCAGTGGTCACTTTGCTCTCGAGCCTGCACGTCCCCAGCCCTCAGGAGGACAGTACCTGCCACTCCGGCAATGCAGGCTGATGCCGTTTACTGTTCTAATGACCATAGCAGGGACAGGGTTCCCACACCCCTGGTAGGGAGAGGCCTTCTCATTTTGTTCTTCTTGAGGACTGTGAAGAAGGGGGGTGACTTACCTGGCCCGTGAGCAGGCTGAGCCCCACATGGGAGCAGCCCACACTCGACTTTGGGGCAGTGCGGGGAGAAGGCTAAGGTTCAGGGTACCCTCCCAGCCTGCCCCGTTTCTAAGGCATCTCTGTGCCTGCCTGTCTCCAGAAGGCAGTCTTATAAGTGCCCTAAAGAGAGGTGTGGGCATCCGAGGGTGCCCTTTTCTCCTCTGCGGAGACCTCCATCTCACCTGGGGCACCAGTCCACACAGTGCGACAGTAGGGACCGAGATCTCCCTCTGCCCCCACACATCTTCTTCTCCCTGTCTCTGTCTCGGGGTGTCTCTTACTGCGTCTCCCACGGGTGTCTTCGCTATGCCTGTCTCTATATCTCTCTCCCTCTCTCGGCGTCTCCTCTGCTCGGCCCATGGCTCTTCATTTCTCCCACTGCGTCCGCACCGCCCTGTGTTCTCCAGGCCTCAGAGCTGGGAATGACCTCAGCGTTTTACAAGTACATCCTCACCACCATGGTGCGTACCCCATTGAGCTCCTCTGGTCCCCCGCCCCTCCCGTGGTGTCTGGCCTGCCCAAGGCCCGGCCCCAGTCCTCACGCCTTCCTCTGGGTCCCAGGACTTCCCCATCCTGCACCTGGACGGGATTGTGGAGGACACGTCCAACATCCTGGGCTTCTCCATGTTCAACACCTCACATCCCTTCTACCCGGAGTTTGTGCGCAGCCTCAACATGTCCTGGAGGGAGAACTGTGAAGCCAGCACCTACCCGGGTCCTGCGGTGAGCACTCGCCTTCCCCCCCAGGCACACAAACATCTATGTGGGTCCCTTCAGACCTCGAGCAGATGGTGCTCAGAACCCTCTGGCACCCCCACTCGCTTTCTGAGTACATGCTATGAGCCCTCCCATGCCATCTCTCATGCTTCCCAGCCACACTGGCCTCTTCCAGGTGCCTGTGTGGCCCCAGCACATACCCACCCCAGGGCCTTTGCACTCGGTCCTCCTGCTACTTTGTACTTCCCCAGAGAACTAGCGACTTTCCCTCATTGCCAAGTCAGCACTCCAACGTTCCCTCAGTTATAAGACCTTCCTTGGTCCCCCATCTGAAAAAAAAAAAAAAAACAACTGCCCAGTGTTTTAGCTCCCTTCCCTACTGAATTTTTCTCCCTAGCTCCTGTCCTTGCATATCTAATCACCACAGGGGTTGTTCTATATTTTGCTTAGGCATAGATGCAAGTAAATAGATTGTCCCAGGATGACAGGGGTTTCTTCTTTGTTCACCATTGTATTCCCAGCACCAAAATCAGTCTGGTTTAGGGTAGGCATCCAATAACACATGTTGAATAAATACAAGCATACCAAAGACGCATACCTATGTGTGTTTGTTCCCAGACACGTAGTTACCCGCCAAGGCCCCGAGACGCTGTTCCTGCATACACACACATATACATACACACGGAGCCAGGCCATCGGACATCAGGGACCTACCTGGGCAGAGGTGCATTTGTGTACACCTGTCTCCACAACACAGCCGTTCAGACCCTCCCACCGACCCGGCAGAGACGCACTCTCTTGCACACACACACGCACACACCACGGGTCGTCAGCCACAGCGCGGTGTCCGGTGGGTATCACTCACTGGGTGCCGGGCGGTATTGAGCCCGTGTGCACGTTATCCTGTTTGATCCCCATGCTAGAACGTGGTGGAGGCAGAGGACAATCATCCCCATTCTACAGGGAAGGGGACTGAGGTGGACATAGGAGAGTCAGGCCCCCAGCTCAGAGCTTTCCGCTGCACAGGCCCAGACTCCCTCCCATGCCTGCCTCCTAGATGCCACAGCCATGCTGTGTGTGGACAGACAGGCGTGTGTGTCCTGCCTGCGTGTGTGAGCATCAGGCTGTGGCCCTCTTCCCGTGTCCGCATCAGCCATGTGGACACAAATGGCAGGACGTGCCCTCAGGCCCGCGGACATCTCCCTGTGGAGGTGACCCGGCTGGCCATCTAGGCCAACCCTCTTTGACTTCCCCTTCCCCCAAACAGACGCGTGGCTGCATGACTCGGGGAGAGAGGCTGCATGACTCCCCCAGACACGCGGGCAGCATGCACTTTTTCCCCATAGCCATCTGATTCCCTGGGAAAGGCACCCCCGCCACCGCCCCGAGACCCGTCCTCACTGCCTGCCTGCCTGGTTCCACATTCCTGGAGGGATGGGCCTTGTCTGAGGCTGTGGGGTGCCCGGCTGAGCTGCCTCTCTGCCATCCTGCCCCCCCTCCGCCCTCCCTCCAGCTGTCGGCAGCCCTGATGTTTGACGCCGTGCATGTGGTGGTGAGCGCCGTCCGGGAGCTGAACCGCAGCCAGGAGATAGGCGTGAAGCCGCTGGCCTGTACGTCGGCCAACATTTGGCCCCACGGGACCAGCCTCATGAACTACCTGCGCATGGTGAGCCGGGAGCGGGGAGGGCCGAGGGAGCAGGGCCGCCCGCCTCAGGCTGGGACGCTCACTGTGTCCACCCTGTGGCCCCTCTGCCCTCTCCCCTGCTACCAACCCCACCCACCGCCTGCTTTCTCTGGGCCTCTTCCTCCTCCTTTCTGTGGTCTCTCCTCCTGGCCTTCCTCTGCCCGTCTGCGCCGCCCTCTCCCGGCTTCTTTGTCCCACCTTCTTTCTTTTGCTGGGAGTCGTCTTTCTCTTTTAACTGTGGTCTTCCCTGGTCCATCTCCCTCTCTTGTCTGTCTCTTCCGTCTCCATCTCCTCCCCTCTGGGCCTCTCCCGCTTGTACTTCCGGGCCCCTGCCACCCCCCTCTGCCCGCCTCCCGCCCTGCTAGGTAGAGTATGACGGGCTGACTGGGCGGGTCGAGTTCAACAGCAAAGGGCAGAGGACCAACTATACCCTGCGCATCCTTGAGAAGTCCCGGCAGGGCCACCGCGAGGTGAGCAGGCCAGGGGGACCTCCAGAGTCCCAGTGGGGTGGGGGCAGCCCAGGGGGCTGAGGCATCTTCAGGCCGGCCTCATGCTCACGGCAGCTTCTCTGCCCCAGATTGGGGTATGGTACTCTAACCGGACCCTGGCCATGAACGCCACCACCCTGGACATCAACCTGTCGCAGACGCTGGCCAACAAGACGCTGGTGGTCACAACCATTCTGGTGAGTGGCCCTCGGCAGGGACGGCCCTTTCCTGAGTGACGCCCCAACCCAGTCCCAGTGAGGGGGATGCCTTGGTTCAGGCGGCACGCGGACCAGCAGGGAGTGTGACCCATGCACCCAGCAACTCCTGACTGTGGCCAGGGTGTCCCCAGCTTTGTGGCCCCTGCAAGAGGGGAGGGCACAGGCTTTGGCAGCTGGCTGTCACATGGTGGGTGTCATGGGGAGTCCATGGGGCCACACAATGTGCGGCTGGGTGCCACCCCCCGTGTCCGGCCCAGAGTAGGCCCCCGAAAATCACCATTGCTGGCATGGTCATTTTGCCACACTGGCCGCGTGAGGGAGTTGACATGTAACAACTTCATGTCCGTCTTAAAGTTGTGGAAAGCAGGGCTCTGAGAGGCAAGGTGTCTTGCCAGCGGTCCCACAGCGAGGACATGGCAGAGCCAGGGCAGGGGTCATGTCCCTGAGGCTCCAGAGCCTGAGCTGAAGCCGTGGTGCTCTGCACCTGCAGTCCTTTGTACTTGAACTTGAGCACCAACTAGGGACATGGTCCAGGGACCCCTGTGCATGCTGTTCCTGTGGTCAGCAGACCAGAGACCAAGGGGCCTTTGTAGGTCAGCGAGTGTGCATGGAGTGCCCCACCCTGCACCATCCCCTGTGCCAGGCGCTGCTTTACAGACCTGTCAGCCATTCCAAGAGTCTTGTCTTACTTTCCTCATTTTGAAGGTGAGGAAACAGGTCACAAGGCGAATCCTGGTTGGAATCAGGGGATGTGCTCAGAGACTGTGGCCTCTCCCCCTGCACACTGCTGCCTCACACCAGACACAGCAGGCCACTAGGAGGTCAGGACAAGGGGTGACACACAGGCCCCAGTGAGCAGGAGGCAGCCCAGAGCTGCTGGGCCTGGAGGCTGGGGTGCCAGGCAGCCGTGCCCTGTAGAGCAGCCAAGTGCCTGGCATGCTGGCCTCCGCTGTCTGTGCAAGGCCCTCAGCGAGTGTGTAAGCTGCTCCCAGCTGCCAGGGCTGAGTTCAAGAGGGTTGCCACAGGTGCCACAGGATCCCAGCGGCCCCCTCAAGCCATGTGGCGCGGAGCTGTTCTCTCCGTCCCCAGGGAACTCCCAGTCTAATGAGGACCTCGTGTCCCTCTGGAGAAGGGCCAGTGAGCCTGCTGGGGAGGCCCAGATGGCCTGCAGACGGGAAGCCAGACGCCTCATAACAGCCTCCCCAGCGGGCCGGGCTGGGCTGGCTGGGAGAAGTCACGCCTCTGCGCCTGTGGCAGTATGGCCAGACCCAGAAGCTTCCAGGGGCCAAGAGAGCTGAGGTCCTTGGTGGGAAGCAGGGACAGAGGTCAGGGACAGGATGTCAGGGGAGTTGAGCCATGATCCTGGAGGCTTCATCCCCTCCTCATACCTGTCTCCCCTTTGCCCTAAAGCCCATAAGCCAGTGTGGTTCTCTTCCTGAGATTCATTGCTCTTTGGATGGATGGATGGATGGATGGATGGATGGACTCATTCATTCCACTAAATTTACTGAAGCTGCTGTGCACCAGGCCTAACATAAATGCTGGATGTACGTGAATAGTCAGACACTCTGTGGTTTCCTTATTCTTGAGTGGCACTGGGAGAGGGGATGCCATTCTGATGCAGGAGATCGACCTGGACACAACCATTCCAACACAGGTAATGAGGGAACCCCTCCCCACCTAGAAAGGAGGGACTGACTCAGCTTTAGAAGAGTTCGAAGAGGCCTTCGCAAAGGAGGTAGCATTAGACAGGTTTTTAGAAGCTGTGTAGGAGTTGGGTGCATGGAGAAGGAAGGACTGGACATGCCGAGAAGCATGAGCTTTGAGAACAGGGGCTTAGGAGATGTTTGTCAGACCAGATGTGGAAGCAGTGGCTTTGTCTGCACAGCTGGACATACCCATTCGTTCGCTGATGTTTTCTGACATCAGAAAACTGGGCTGGGCCTGCGTTGGACATGGGGGGATTCTGGCGTAAGACTAACTGGGTGCCTGGGACAAGAGCCGGTCAGACTCTGCCTTTTTCCCCCCGCTCTATCCCTGGGGCCTAGAACAGTGCCTGGCACCTAGCAAGCACAGAGAGTGGTAAGTGCTGTGACGGGGGTGGCCCGGCGGCTGTGGGGCTGTTGGAGGGGGTCTCTGGAGGGTATACTTATCCTTTCCCTGAGCCCTTGGAGGGCGTTGAGCTGGAAGGGGCAGGGTCCTCTCTAGATGTGAGAAGAGCTCCGGAGAGGTGCTCCAGGTCGGGAAGTGAGGACTGAGCTTGCTGGGGTTGTAGGAGGAGGGAGGGGAAGCTCATGTGGGTGTTGAGGCTGGCAGAGAGGCTGGGAGTGAGGATGCAGGGAGAGGCCCGAGATGGAGGAAGGGTGAGGCTGTCTCTGCGGTAGAACTCACTGGTCTGGAGCCGAAAGGGTGGCTGGGCACAAGATTGACAGAGGCCCCACAAGGAAGCTAAGGTCCAAGAAGGCCCATGGAGGTAAGGCTGTGTGGGGCCTTCCCTCAACCTCCAGCCTTGCTCCTGCCTGTAAAGGTTTCTCAGAACGCTCCGTGGTCCCCGTGATTGTTTTCCCCATGCTGGGATGTCTCATCCTCATCTTGGGTGAACCTGTGGCTGGTTGGACATCGCTCTCCTTTTGACTTTGCCCTCTGCCACTTCAGCTGGCCTAAACCTTCACCTGTAATATGGGTCTCCTGATCCTACCTTGAAGGGCTGTGGGAGGATCACATGAGGTAGAAAAGCCACCTGGCCTCCCAGCACTAAAGGCATACCTTCCCGAGCTCGCATCCCGGATAAACCAGAACCCACTGTGGCCGGCGTCTCAGTGCCCGGCCAGGCCCTCTGCTCCTGCCGTCCGGTCCTCCTGGCCCCCCCAAGCTTGGTACCCGGATGACGCCCAGACCAACCACATTGTGGTCCTCATTTGTATTTCCCTAACAAGGACGTCAACCACCTTTTCTACATTATTGGCCATTTGATACTCTTCTTTTGGAAATCCCCTGTTTGAGACTTTTTTTTTAATTAAACAAAAATTGGGACATGGGATCTTTTTACCGATTTATGAGTTATTTATATATTCTGGATTTAACTTCTCACTGGATGTTTGTCCTGCAAATACCTTGTGCCTTGCTTCTGAACCCTCAGTCTTTCAATGAAAAGATTTCTAATTTTACTAAAGTCCATTTTATCTGTGATTTTTTCCTTTTTGATTAATGCTTTTAGAATTTAAGAATCCTTTGCCTACCCCAAGGTCGCAAAGACAGACTTCTATTTGTTTTTGAAAAATTTAATCGTTTTACCTTTTACAGTGAGATCTACCATCTTCCTGATGTACCATGTGAGGTAGGGGGACAGGACACATTTATGTCATGGTTTTTGTTTTGTTTGAGATTTTATTTTTAATAATCTCTATGCCCAGTGTGGGACTTGAATTTATGACCCTGAGATCAAGAGTCACAGACTCTTCCGACTGAGCCAGCCAGGCGCTCCCCCAACCCCCGCCAAGCTCTGTTCTATTGTCGGTTTGTCTGTCCTTGCACTAACACCACATTGTCTCAAATACCGTAGCTTTAAATTAAGTAGTAATACCCCAGAGGCTCAGTCCTCCAATTTCTTCTTTAGGATTGCTCTGACTCTTCCTGACCATCCACATTTCTATACACACTTAAATATCCTGCTTCAAATTTTAAAAATATTTTCATAATTAATATTAAAATTTTTAATTAAAAGAATTTATCACATTGGAGGAGGCACTGAAGTTAATACAAACCTACATAAAACAGATTTCAAAGAGCACATGGGGTGAGGAGTGGAAAGCTAGGCTCCTTCCGCTCCACGCACCCCCTTTTTTTCCTCGGAGACCACATCCTTCCAGAAACGTCAACGCACATACAATCTGTAGCTAGGTTTTTTTTCCTTTTCCTCTTAATATATCCGATAGAACTTGTTATTTTAGGAGTTGCCTAGGAGTCTTCGATGACATCAATAATCTTTTTAACCTGTCCCAAATTAGGCAGTTTCAGTCTTTGTTCCCACTGGGAGCAGTGCTGCCATGCTGCCGTTGGGCATACATTTTGTGTACAGATGCACAGCCATTTGTGGGATGGATTCTCAGAATCAGACTTAGCACCAGCCCACTGTCTGTCTGCGGCGCTTCCGCAGAAAACTGAAGGAGTCAGAAAACCCTGCGTGAGAGGCTCCGTCAGACCCTTGGTTCCGGTGGTCTGGGGCTCTGTGTTGAGTCCCACATCAGTGGTCTCTAATCTCAAGTTCTGTTCATAGGCCCCAGTCCCTATTTCTGCCTTTATAAGTTCAGACCCCAATGCTGAGGCCTTGATCCCAAACCCACAACACAGGTGTCTCAGCCTTGGGTCTGGAGATCAGCTGGGCCTTGGCGGAAGGACCGAGGACTTCACAGTGCAAAGCAACTGGGTTTGGAGGCCCAGCTTTGTCCCATCTCCCCTCCCCACTGCCCTGCTTCTGCTCTGTGGCCTCAGTTGAGACGCTGGGCCTCCCTGAGCTTCATTTCCCTGCTCCATATGTCCAGAGAGCTTGGGGGACGGAGGAAGCCTTCCAGCTCCAGTGCTGGTGCCTGCCTAGAGAAGTCTTGATTTCTGATTCTCTAGCTTTGACACTGGGACCGCGTCCCGGGTCTACCTGGCTTCTCCCACGTCCCCCTCGGATTCTGTCCACTTGGCTTCCGTCTAGCACAGGGCCTCAGAGGCCTCAGAGCTGAGTTTTGGAGTCAGCCTGGCTTGTCCATTTCAGCCACTTACAGCTCCACTTCTCGGGACCTTGGTGTCCTCATCTCTGAAACGGGGGTATTAATACCGACCTCCCACGCTGACGGAGTAGCTGTCACACAGCAAGCCTACAAGAAATTCTAGCTACTGATGCTATTATTAGCAGCATCTCACATTCCTACTCCCCGTTCCACAGTTTGGGTCTTGGAAAGGCGGCGTGGTGGAAAGAGAGCAGCGCTGACTTCCCTCCATCCCACTACCCCTCAGCTGTGGGGCTTGGAGTGGTCCGAGAACCCAGAGTCTATACTGAGATTCGGCCTCATTGTGCCGGTAGCTGGGGAACAAATCCCCTTGCTTGACCTCCGTGAGCCTCAGTTTTCCACATGTGTAAATTGAGTCTGATAATGCCTCTGGTGTAAGGTCACTGCCAGGAGTTAAAGGGATCTGTTCGAGGGCTGGGGGTGGGGGACTGGCACTTAGCTGGTACTCAGTATGCGGCCACCATCCTGGATATTCTTGCCAGAGCCCTCCCCGCTGTGTCCAAAGCCCTAACTTCCTTTGTTCCTCTGTCCAGAGAGACACTATACACATACCCTTTCAGACATAACTGTGTCAAGATTAAGATTCCCTTTGGTCGACATCATCTTCTTAATGCCTCATCTTACTAGCCTTTGGCACATTTTCTCTACTTTTATGCTCATTTGGTGCATGGGGGGGTGGTCAGTAAAGTTTACTGGAACCCCTCAGAAATAAGCTTCAGGGTAGCAAACCTGTGCAAAGTCTGAGGTGTTTGGTTAGCTTGCAAAGCATTGCCAGAATCGGTATTAGAATGTGAATTGCTGTTAACCTTTATAATCAGGACATTTTGCAAAACAGCCGAGGATTCCAGAATTCTTGACGTCAGGCCATCTGGCATCTCGGGCCTGCTTCCCTCACAGTGATGTCGGCTGGCTCTTGATCCTGGTGGGGCAGACCCTGTGATCCCTTGCTAGTTCATCAAGTTAGTTCAGGGGGTCGGTACTGATCGTGTGGACAAGAGGGGCACCTGGCTGGCTCGGTCAGTAGAATATGTGACTCTTGATCCCGGGGTTGTGAGTTCAAGCCCCGTGTTGGGTATATTGATATCTTAAAAAAGAAAAAAAAAGAAAAGTGAAGTGGAGCAGAAGGGAAAATAATCAGGGTCTGCTGCCTTTTGGTCCCTAAGGGTAAGGGCTCTTTTGAGGAACAAAGTCTATTTAAATACACATATGCGTGCGTAGGACTTGCGTTGCAAAGTAAAATGTATCTCTTACTATGATCATGGTCAGAAATTTGAAAGCCCCTCTTCCAGTTTGGCATAATCTCCTTCCAGTGTGATTCACTCTTAGGTTACTCGCCTCCCTGGTAAGCATTTGAGCATCAAGTTGGCCGGCAGAGCTGAACACCGCTCCCTGTGATCTGCAGGGAGGGGGCGGCGTCCCGAGACAACAGCCGGCAGCTTCCAGGCCTAACCCCGCTTTGAGCATCTTCAGGCCAGGAACAGGTGCCCTGACTCTGTCCCTCTCGGAGGCAGATTCCTGATATGGCGGCCCCGGCCAGGGCTCCAGGCTCTTTAAGCAGTCCCTAGCTGCTCAGTCTCTGACCTCTCTTCTCTGCTGCTTCCCAGGAGAACCCATACGTCATGCGCCGGCCGAACTTCCAGGCCCTGTCTGGGAATGAGCGTTTCGAGGGCTTCTGTGTGGACATGCTGCGTGAGCTAGCTGAGCTCCTGCGCTTCCGTTACCGCCTGCGGCTGGTGGAGGATGGGCTGTACGGGGCGCCTGAGCCCAACGGCTCCTGGACAGGCATGGTCGGCGAGCTCATCAACCGGGTACGGCTGGGCCAGGTCTGGGCAAGGGGCTGTGGCCTGGGTGGGTGTGGGGAGGCCGGCCGGCAAGCAGCCAGTGGCGAATCCACCAGCCGGGCCTAGGACAGCAGGTACTCTGTGTTCCTCTGCCTGGTGAATGCCACGGGGCCAGCATGGCCAGGCAGAGGGTGGAGAGGCCTCATCTCCTGGGTCCTGCTTTGCCACATGCTCCCCTAGCATCCCTTGGCTCCACTGGTGCTCAGGCATTGTCTGGGTGAACGAAAAAGACACGGAGTTAGAATCAGACAGAGACTGTAGAGGTAGAAAGAGGCTTCTTGCCGGAGGGAGGCCTGGATGGGGAAGATAGGGACGGCGCCCTATGGCTGGTGCCCGCCACTTGGACCTGGCCTGTTGCAGATGCATCGAGGCTGCCTGTTGTACTCACAAGTCCACTCACTCAGAAAGTGTTTATTGAGCACTGTCTGTGTGCCTTGCACCATGCTGGGCCTAGGATAGAGTGGTGAGCACAGGGGATCCGGACCGTGCTCTCGAAAGGTTAGGGTGTCTTTAGGAAGCCGGAGAGCAAATGACCACGAGATAACCCTCAGGGCTGTGATGGGGGAGACTGCGAGGGGGGACCCAGAGGAGGCTCCTGACCCAGCTGGTCCAGGGAGGACTTCCCAGGAGAGGACACCCCAAACAGATTCCCAAAGGGTATGAAGGAGTCAGCAAAGTGAAGGGGGTATGGGAGCAGGGGAATGTGTTCAGAGCAGAGGAAATGGCATTTATAGAAGGGGAGTCAGGGTGAGACAGAGTGGGGTGCCCTGGAAGGGCCCTGAGTGTGGGTGGGATTTGGATGAGGGGGAGGAGGGAGAGAGGCAGGGGTGTGGGAGGTGGGAGGTGAGGGTGGCGTGGAAAACGTATTTTGGAATCAGACCAGTCTGGGTTTGAATGCTCAGGTGAGTCGTTTCTCTTTCCTTCACTTGTCTTTTTCCCTCCCTGGGATGGGGATAATGGCGCCTCTCAGGTCTGTCCTGAGGGTTTCCGGGAACAGGACAGCACCACCCATGCTGCTAGTCAGAGGCAGGAGATCTCAATGTGTGATCCCTCTTTTTATTCCAGGCAGGAGAGACCATGTGGGTGAGGGCCTGGAGCCAGGGCTGTGCCGGGGAGACATGCCGGCCCCAGCCAGCCAGGGAAGGTGTGCAGAGTAGGGACGGATGGCCATGAACAGTCAGGGAAGCCTGGACATTGGACTTGGCTGAGGGCATGAGGGATCCTCACCCTCATGTCTCTTCCAACCCAGAATTCAGTGCATCCAAGTCCCTAAATGTCACTGGGGTAGACTTGAGAAGGCCACTTTACGTGACAAGGGCATTTATTCCTTAGGGCACTGATTTTCAAGAGCTATTTTGACTGCAGAACCACCCCCCCCTCCCCCCCAGTTGAAGGCACCCTCAGAAGCCGGGACAAAGCAGAATAGCTGTGGTGGGGGCAGGGCTGGGAGGGTGTCCCTGGGGTCCTGGTGGCTAGGCCCTCTCCCACCCCACCCCACGAGCAGGCCCGAGGCACTGCCTTGCCGCTGCTGGCCTGTTTGGAAGCTTCTGTCCCGGGTGGGTTCTCGAAGGGCCCGCAGCCAGAATCCAAGAAGGCAGACAGCATGCAGAGCTGGCGGCCCAGCACCCCCACCCCCCGACTTCCATTTCTACATCCTGGTCCTCAGCCATGTGGGCTCAGAGCGTTCTTCAGGGTCCCCAGAAATAGGCAGGCGGCAGGAGAGTAGCCCCCAGCCCGAGTCCCTGTAGTTTCTTCATCAACAAATAGGTAGGTAATAGTCCTCTTTGCAGCTGCATGACCTTGGGGAAGCGCCTCAGGCCTGCCCTGCAGTAGGGGCGGGAGATTTGGAAGATTCCAAGTGGTGTCTGAGGGTGGTGTCTGGGGCTAGAACAGCACAGAGGCCCTGAGCTTTCCGGATGCGCGGGCTTGTCCTTGTGATCCTGAGCCCTGTTGGTATCTTGGCTCTGCTGCCTACTAGCTGTGTGACCTTCGGCGTGTTCCTTAACCTCTCTTCGATGTTTCTTCAACAGTAAAATTGGAGAGATAATGGTAACTAGTACACACCACGGTCTTGAGCGTGAAACGAGTTCTTCCCAGGGCTTAGAACAGGTGCCTGGCAGGTTGTGGGAGCTGCAAGCATGTACTCCACTCACGTTCTTATTAATGTTATTTTGACTGGCTCGGCCAGCACCCGCATACATTCGTGGTTCTGTGTGTTCTCCAGCCGGCTAGCATTCACTGAGGGCCTACTGTATACTAGGCGCTGTGCTACTCCCTGGGAGATACAATAGCCAGGCCTGGCCTTGCTCTAAATGAGCCTGGCTGTCAGCAGGGGGCTCATGGCTAGCCGCCAAAGGTCTCAAGCTGGCTTGTGAGGAAACAATCACTCTGGGTGGGGGTGGGGTTGGGGGTCAGGATGACCTGCAGGGAGGTAGGGGGATGACAAGGATGGAGACGGGGGAGGCTGAGAGTGCCAGGTCTTGGTGACGGCCTGGGGCGGGGAACTCTAGAGAAAGGACAGAGCCTCTCCGTTGCTCGGGCAGCTGGCTGATGGCGATGACATTTAGGGAGAGAACACTGGAGGAGGAGAGATCTGGGAGCGCGAAGGATGGGTGGGGCTTGGCCCTGCAGAGGCTCAGCTGCTGCCTGCCGAGGGATGGCCATGGACACGGAGCTTTCTGCAGGTCCTGGCTGTGACCTCCTGGGTGGCTGCAGCAGCAGCTGCCTTTGTCATCACCACCCTCCATGCCAGAGGCTTTTCAAGTGTTACTTAAAGGACCTCCCACTGCTGCCCTGGGGCTCAGAGGCAGAGGGACTTGCCCCCCTCACCATGGGTCTGCAGCCAGGGGGTCTGACCCAGGGCCTTTCCCAGACCCCTAGCAGGGACTCAGGGAGCCTGGGGTAGACAGGAGGATGCGTTCACCCCATGCCAGGGCCGTGCCCAAGCGTTTTGAACCATGTGAACGCCGCCCCACAAAGAGGGCCTGGTTTTAGCCCAGTTTTCTCTAATGGTGAGTGAGACACCAAGGCATCATGTCCAGGCCACACTGCTAGCGACCAGCAGAGCCAGGGCCGGCCCCATCAGGCTGGTCCAGAGCTGACGAGTGACTCCAGATGGAAGCCAGCCCAGGGCGCCAGAGTCTCCCCAGTCACCCCACCAGTTCCCAGGCCAGTCTCTAATCATCATCCATTTAGTCCACCCAGTGGCCGCTGCAGGAATTGGCCTGCTCTCTGTCCTGTCTGTGTGACTTCAGGCTCCCGCCCCTCTCCCAGCCTCCTCACTGGCCTCTTGGCCTCACGACTTTCTCCATTATGCTGGGTCCTCCAGTAGGATCCTCTACATTGCAAGTCTGACCTGTCATTCATGGGCTGTCGCCAGAGTGCCTCCCCTCCACCCCTCACCTCCCCGCCCCCAGGATAAAAATCTGTGCCCTCCGGCCCTGCCCTCAAGGACAAAGCAGCTGTCTTGGGGTGTTCTGGGGAAGCAGACTCTGAGTGCAGATTAGCAGGCAGGAGGCCTCCTTGGAAACCAGCCCTGGGAGGGCAGGAAGAAGTGGGCCGGGCAGAGGAAGGAGCAGTGTTGCTATGTAGCTCTGATTGAGCCTCAGCTATCCCCCAGGCATCTCTGGGGCTGAGGTTGGGGGGGGGGGCAGGACTTTATACGCCCCCCAACCTGTGATTGGTGGGGGGCGTCCTTAGGGAGGCTCTTCTGCCCACCGAGCTGAGAGCTGAGGGCCCTGAGCCACCAGCACGCTCGGCAGCCGGGGCCATCAGTGCCGGATCCCGAGGGAGAGTCTAAGCGGCCTGTGCCATGGTCTGATAGTCACTAGCTCATTCGGGATCAGGCAGGGCTGGCTTCAGCTGCCTGCATTACCATGTGGTCCCCACAGACCAGGTCCCCTCTCTGGACTGGGGGTCCCCTCTTGAAGTGGAGATGATATTACCTCCATCACAGAGCTTTGGGGCGAGGGGTAGGTGAGGGAGAGTACGAGGTCCTAGAGTGGAGCCTGTTTCACAGGGGACCTTGCGGGGTAAAGAGCTGGGATATTCTTTTCTTTTATTTTCTTTTTTGTTACGACTTTATTTATTTATTTGACAGAGATCACAAGTAGGCAAAGAGGCAGGCAGAGAGAGAGGAGGAAGCAGGCGCTCTGCTGAGCAGAGAGCCCGATGCGGGGCTCGTTCCCAGGACCCTGAGATCATGACCTGAGCTGAAGGCAGAGGCTTTAACCCACTGAGCCACCCAGGCGCCCCTGGGATGTTATTTTCACTGTGTGTGAAGCCAGTGGGAGGGTTTAGGCAGGGAATGTGCCATGAGCTAATTGGCTTTCTCTCTTTTTTAATTGAGGTCAAGTTCATATAACATAAAACGAATCATTTTAAAGTGTATATCTCAGGGTCAGGCAGCCTATTCATGGTCACCTCTACCTCATGCTAAAAACATTTTCGTGAGCCCCAGAGAAATCCCCATACCCGTGCAGCAGTCAGCTCCCATTCCCCTATACCCCGGCCCCTGGCAACCACCAGACTCCTATCTGCCACCACCAGTCTCTCCATCTCCATGGATTTACTTATTCTAGGTATTTCTTATAAATGGCATCACCTGCTATGTGGCTGTCTACGTGTGGCTGCTTTCACTTGGCATCACATGTCCATGTGGAAGCGTGGATCAGTTACCACCTTTTCTAGGGCTGAATAATGTTCCACGGTATGGAAGTATGACCTTGATTAATTTTTAATTCATTTAAAAGTGATTACTCTGGCTGCTCTCTTGAGAAATCACCGTAGTGAGGCAAAAGCAGAAACAGGATTCTCCGTTTAGAAGTCTGTCGGAAGGTCCAGGAGACAGAAGACAGGGGCTGATACTCTGGCGGTGGCTGTGTCAGAGGTGCTCAAGAGGGAGACAGGAATCAGGGGTGACTGCGGTGTGTGGCCTGAGCAGCTGGGTGGGTGGCAAGGCCAGATCCCGCCCTGGGGAGGACGTGGGAGGTGCACTTTGGGGGGCTTGGGGAAAGAGGGGTTGTCTCTGGGCAGGGATTGCTTGAGGTGATGATCCAAAACTCCAGAGGAGAAATATGGATTTCATCGTGCAGCTGAGGATGAATTATTATTATTTTTTAAATATTTTTTTATTTATTTGACATACAGAGATCACAAGTAGGCAGAGAGGCGGGCAGAGAGGGGGACCCTGGGATCATGACCTGAGCCGAAGGCAGAGGCTTTAACCCACTGAGCCACCCAGGTGCCCCGAGGATGAATTATTTAACACATCCCCTATCTGGGTGGTTTCCTGTGTTTGCCAGTGTAGACACGGTCACCGTGCCCTGGGCCTGTGGATTGGCGGGCATGTTCCCGAAGGAGAAACTCCTAACCGCAAAAGCCCCGGGTCAGAGAACGTGAATGTTTTTTAAGCAGAGAGAGACTGCCACATGGACGCTCAGAAAGGTTCCGCCAATTTATATTCCCACCAAAAGTGCACGAGAATGTCACATTTCCCACACTCTTGCCAACAAGAGGTATTATCAATCTTTAAACAAACAAACAAACAAACAAACAACAAAACACCTCTGCCCAAAGGCCAAAAATAAGAGCTTATCGTTCCCACCTAAATAGAACGTTACCTGGCTGCGGATACTCATCCCCGAGCAGTCAGACTGTTATTCACGGACGCATGGTTTTGTACTTTGTTGTTTCCAGGCATTTTTTATTTGTTTGTGCCGTTATAAACAACCATAAGCAGACATCTTCGTGCACTAAAGCTTTGCCTGCGCTGTAGCTGATCGGACCGGTTCTGCAGATAGAGTAACGAGGTCACGGAGGAGGACCCTCTATGACTTTTGTTATGCGGCCTCAAACAACTTTCCAGAAAACTTGCAGTGGGTCCTGTGCAGGCTCCTTCTCACACAGAAGGTTTTTGGTTGGCTTTTATTTATTTTTTTAAATTTTTAAAAATTTTATTTATTTATTTGACAGAGAGAGATCACAAGCAGGCAGAGAGGCAGGCAGAGAGAGAGAGGAGGAAGCAGGCTCCCTGCTGAGCAGAGAGCCTGATGCGGGTCTCCATCCCAGGACCCTGACACCATGACCCAAGCCAAAGGCAGAGGCTTAACCCACTGAGCCACCCAGGCACCCCTTGGTTAGCTTTTAGAAATTGAGATACCTGTCCCCCGCCCCCCAGTCATTTTTACAGATGGCAGAGCACTTTGATTTTTTCTGTTCTGCCTAGTGGACCACAGTGGGCCTGGTCAGGTGATGGACAGAGTCTGAGTCCGAGTTCAGCTTGGAATGGCCCTGACAGGTCCACAGACCCACCCTGAGTTTTCCCATGTCCCACTTGTATACTTGGAAGAGACCTTCATGGCCCACAAATCAGGGCCCTTATGGTCAAAGAACCAAGCGGAAGCTCCTAGAATTGCCCGTCTTTCTCAGGATAGGAACCCCAAAGCAGTTCTACATCCTTTGGGGGAATCACAGAGATCGGTGCTGTCATGCACGGCTTGAAGGAAGCAGAGGTAATGACTTCATCCCTAGTCAGCTGGCCGGTTCGGCCCGTGCAGAAGGCAGATGGATTTTGGCCGATGACTGGGGATTATTGTCAACGGAGTCCAGGCGGTGACTCCAACTGCAGTTGCTGGCCCAAATGAAGTGTCTCTCCTGGAGCACGTCAACACAACCTTGGCAGCTGGCATGAGCTGTTGACCTGGCAGACGTGGTTCTCTCCAGCCTGCTTTCTGAGGCCTACCAGAAGCCTTCCGTCTCGCCTCGGGGTGACTTCCATTTCCTCGCCTTCCGTCGTCATCTAGGCTGTGGAGGGCTTGATCTGGACAGTGTCACTGATCGGATCTTGTGAGCAGGAAGTCACATTTAAGGGGTTTGGCAGTAAAGCCGCCCACTTTCCGCCGGTCAGGGTCCAAGTGGACATGAAAACAACACCAGCTACCAGAACGGAATCACATCAGCTACTTGGACAGAGCGCATTTGATACAAAGAACTGTTACCTAGAGGTCGAGTGGTTAAATACGGGACTGAAAGCGCAGAAAGCAAAGGAAGGGACCCTGGAGTAAGGGGTGCAGGAAACAGCCACCTTCCTGAGGCCTTGGGACGGGGAAAGAGCTGGAAAGGTGAAAACTCAGAAACCCAGACAAGAGGCCTCACGGAGCTGAAACTCAGGCGTCTGAGGAGGGGCCGCTGCGTGTGTGGTACCGGTGACGTGTGGTGGGGCTCAGGGATTTGGAAGTAAGTTGTGTGCCTGCTTCAGGCCACTTACCAAACTCCCCACATGGCTTTTCACTCTGAGGGAGGCCCGGAGCACACCAAGGCGCTGTGACAGATCACAGCCGATCTGCCTCCTGGGCCCGATGACCCAGCAGATCCTGGGATACACAGAGTGCAGGTGGCAAACAGACAGAGGCACCCGGGGGGTGACTCACGGCGCAGACCTCTGGGGTTTGAGAGCAGATGGTGCCGTCTTCTGAGGCTCACTGTTTTCCTGAGAAAATGCTCATTGCCGGGTCCTCCCGGAGACTGAGCAGTGAGGGCCGCTGTGGCCTGAGCGCTCCTGCAGCCTGGCTGTTGTCCTCTCTGTGTGAGTCAGGGTCCTGTCGGGAGACAAGGCATGCGGTATGTTTGAATGAAGAGCTGTTACCATTACCATGGTAACGAAGAGGGTAAAAGTTGAACTCCAACGCAGGGATCAGCGAACTTTTTCTGGAAAGGGCCTGATGTTATTTTCGACCTTTGGGCCATACTGTCACCACGCTGCAACTTTGTTGTTGGATGGAAAACAGTCGTAGGCGATACCTAAACAAGAAGCCAAGAGTGTGTTCCAATAAAACTTTATTCACAAAATCGGGCACTGGACTTGGCCCGAGGGTTGTAGTTTCCACACTCTCACTCCCAGCTCTCACGGAGGTGGCAAGGTAGGAACTGAACTGGGGGCTTCCCTAGTTCTAAAGGAACAGAGAGAGGAGCAGAAACCACTGGAAACTGGCTTCTGGAAGCTGGGGGGCACGGGTTTCCCCGGGTGGGGTGGGGGTGGGACTCGGACTCGGTGAGGCCGGTTCTGCAAGTGCAGGGAAGCCACAAACTGGATTCATCTGCTGCCCCAGGACAAAGGCTGCAGCAGAGCAAGCCTTCACCTTCCTGCCGCCTTGCAGCGTCCCGCTGGCACCCCCTACTGGCAGAATCTGACAGGGAGCTCGTGGCAAAGCAGAACCAGGGTTTGCGCAGAGCTGGGGTAGAGTTTGGGGCCAGGGGAGACTCGCGAGCACGTTGGCTGACTTTTCGGGATTGAGACAGCCTCCCCGCCCCATCGTTTCTGTTTGTTTGTTTTTTTAAAGATTTTATTTATTTATTTGACAGATCACAAGTAGGCAGAGGCAGGCAGAGAGAGGAGGAAGCCGGCTCCCACGGAGCAGAGAGCCCGATGCAGGGCTCGATCCCAGGACCCTGGAATCATGACCTGTGCCCAAAGCAGAGGCTTTAACCCACTGAGCCACCCAGGTGCCCCTCCGCCCCATCTTTTCTACAGATGGCTCAGCATTTGGATTTTTCCTGATTTCATTCCAGAGATTAGATGTCAGCGTCCCCTTGTGGAGGGAAATCTTCTGTAAGAAATAGGGGACTCCACTAGGAAATTTAGGGTGTGGAGGGGGAGGTGGAAGGAGAGTTCCAAAGGCTCTAAGAGGACCTTACCAGAGTTTGCAGGGTTTAAGGATGTGTTTGTCCTCTTCGGAACAAAGTCCAAATCTGACCACTTCTTTTCACCATTACCCAGCTGCCCCCCCTCCCAAGTACTTCCATGGACTTCATTTGGTCCCCAAGACCCCTGCTTTCACTCTTGCCCCTGTGGTGTGTTCTCATGGTGGCCAGATCATCTCCCCCCCTGCTCACACCTTGCGATGTGGTGTCCTGTGTTGTCCTGGGAGTAGAACCCAGCCGCCTTCCCTTCCTTCACGTTTGTCCCCCAGACCTCCCTGCAGCAGGGAGTGTGTCCAAACTAGCGTCTTCCAGCAATCTCGAGTCCTTTGCCCTGCTTTATTTTTCTTCATAGCGCTTGTTGCCACCCACCATTTCATGTTCATCTTCACTGCTGGATCCAAAGCTAGAACCGTGCTTGGTCGGGGGTCGGTATTCCCAAGTATTTGTTAAGTAGGAGGGGATGCAGGACAAGGTGGTGGGTGTTTTAGCATGTTTGTGCTTCTGTAACAGAATGCCGCAGACTGGGTGGGGGGCCTGCTGAACCACAGAAATCTATTTCTCACTGTTCTGGAGACGGAGGACGTCCAAGATCAAGGTGCCGGCAGATTTGGTGTCTGGTGAGGGGCCTCTTCCTGGTTCACAGGCAGCCGTCTTGCTGTGCTGAATGTGGTGGAGGATGGTTCTGCTTTCTGGATGGAATGGGACAAGCGCACTAAATCCGTTCATGAGCTTCTGTCCTCATGACCTCCTCCTCACCTCCCAAGGCCAGCCTCCTAACACCATCACATTGGGGGAGCAGACACGTTCGTGATGTGGCAGGTGGTGGACGCTGGGCGGCATGGGCCTCAAGGGGCTGGGGGAGGAGTACGGGGACAGCGGAAGGAGAGTGGGCGTTGTTGCCAGCTTTAAGCAGGGCTGCTGTGACCCAGGCTGTAGTTTCTGGGGCCCCTTGGGTGGCTGGCTGAGCTTTCCAGTCCTGAGACATGGTGGTAGGGGCAGGAGCAGGGCTGTGAAGTTGGAGGAAGCGATGGATTCCAGAAGTGTTTGGGGGAAGAATCAGGAGAGCGCGCAGATAGAAGCGGTGAGGGGTGGAGAGATGTCAAGGACGATATTGGGGGGAGGGGGGGCTTCTGCCTGCGATGAGCCCGGGGACAGGGTGGGGGCTTCTGCCTGCGATGAGCCCGGGGACAGGGTGGGGGCTTCTGCCTGCGATGAGCCGGGGACAGGGTGGGGGCTGAGTTTCCTGGCTGTATGTTGATGAGAATTTCAAGGACCCATTGTTCCCTCTAGTCACATGCAAAGCACCTGGGACCTGGACCCTGTCCTCCAATGCCGATGCCGCTGGCCTGGGTAGGGACAGTGGACTGGTGAAACCCTGAGAGGGGGACCAGTTCTGAACCACAGGGTCAGCTATAAGCCAGGAGCTTATCTCCACTCTGCTTCCGTTTCTTCACGTGCGAAATGGGAAGAATGGTTCCCTGACAGGGCTGCTCTGGGGACAACGTGAGCTACTCTGGGTGGAGGGAGCCCTGAAACAGTGGCCACAGGGTGCGTGCTGTGTGAGGGTGAGCCTCTGGGCCCAGGCGTTTCCGTGAAGCATGGGGAAGGAGAGCGTTGTCTGTCTGGGTCACTCTGGAGGCCCCTGGAGGAGGGGGGCACGTTCCTCATTCCCTGGGGCAGACACGGTGCCTCCAGCCTGCCCTGCTTCTGCGGGTTCCACTGTGGAGGCAGAGATGCAAACAGATGTTTTCCAAACTGAGCTAAAGGCTGTGGTAGATCCAAGGGCATTGAGCCTGGGAAGGTCTAGAGAAGGTGCCACAGAGGAGGGAGGGTTCAGGGGACCCTGTCGGGGTGGGTGGGATCCAGTTCTGTGCAGAGTGGGGGGCTCCATGCAAAGGCAGTGTTCGCTGAGGTGGAGGGTGGAAAGCAGCTGAGTGAGACGGGGTGAGAGGCTCAGGAGTATGGTGGGGAATGGTGGCAGCCTTGGGGGCTGCTCAGAGAGGCCAGGCTTGGTCAAAATCCAGCAGTGTTTGTTGGGAACCCCTGTGTAGGTTCTGGGGTGCACCTCTAACCAGATGGACAAGGAACTGGTAGTTTAGTAGGAAAGCTAGTCCATGAATAAGCAAACAGGCAGGGTCATCTCCAGTAGTGCAAAGCAGGATATAAAATGGGGTAATGGGTAATATGAGAGAGAAGACCCTGTAAGTGGGGTCTGGAGGCTGCTGTGGAGAGGGCTGAAGGAGGGAAATGTGAGCTATATCTTGAATGGTGAGGCAGAGCTCTGGAGGAGCACATGCAAAGGCCCTGAGGTAAGGAATGAGCCTTCTGTATCAAAGAACAAAAGGCAGCCACTGTGGCTGGAGCCGAGTGGGTGAGGGGAAAGGCATGAGGCGAGGCCAGCAGGTGGTGGGTCTCAGATCACCAGGGCCTCTTGGCCATGAAAGGGATTTGTTGCAGGTTGTAGTGCAAAGCCACCCAGGGCTTTCAAGCAGGGGACCTTCCATTTGGACTATGGGGTTCTGAGTGATGGTTGGGGGGCTGGTGAGGTAGCTGGTGTGGTTATGAGGAGAGCAACTCTGATGGTCAGGGCCTGGACGGGGTGGGGGAATGGACAGGAGTGGACAGATCTGAGGTGCATTTTAGCAGTAGAGTCTCTGCTCTTGCTGCTGGAGGAGAGGTAGAGAATTTGGGAAAGGAAAGAAGTGGGTTTGGCCTAGATATTGGCCTGAGACGAGCTGCCCAGAGTGGGTGAGGAGGCCAGGGAGCAGAGCAAGAGATGGAGAAGAAGGGTACTGGGAGCGCTTTGGGGAGGAAGAGGGCCCCTGGAGCCTGACCTAGGGACAAACAGCCCCCTCCTGATCCCCATCTGCAAAGCTGCTGCCTCCTGTTTTCTGAAGGGGAGACTCGGGCCCCTAGGAAGGGCCTTCCCGGGGTGCACCTCCTGTGGGTGCATCAAAGTCATAGTGCATCAATACAAAGTCATGTATTAGCTGACATCATTCCTGGCAGTTCACATATTAGTCATAAGAGTGGTGAGTGTGTAAGAGGCAAGAAGCTCCTTATTCTCACTCTCCAGGAATTCCAAAGGGTGTGCCTCCCCCACCCCGATCCAGCTGTGTTTTGGGCCCCTGACACAGTTTGCCACCTCTGCATTCTGCCCTGGGACTGGAGCCATGTCCCTCACCCCATGGTAGCTGTTTGACCTGGGCCCCACTTGCGTCCACACCCGTGTTACCTCGTATGAGGTAACCGCCGCTTCTGTGAGTGTGTGTCCCCCCTGGGCCGGTGAGCTGGGCCCTCTATTCTTATTTCAGCCCTATGGGTCTCTGCTTGAATTTGGAGTCAATTCTGGGGTCCAGTGGAGGTGTGGGGGATAGTCTATATGCCTGGAAGGGGTGTCCTGGGAGCCGGGTCCCAACGCCGGGGAAGTGCTGTGTGAGACATCTCACCCAACCCCGTCCCCATTTTGCAGATGAGCAAACTGAGGCCCAGAGACATGGAAGTCCCTGCCTGAGGTCACCTAGAGAACCCAGGGCAGAGCCGGGGCTCCTCATTCCCACACCGGGCCCTTTCTAGTGCCCTGCCTGCTTTGTCATGTATGTACACATTGAGGGCCATGTGTGCCTTGAGGGAACACCCCTCCCCTGTGTGTCTCCACTGCTCCCTACGCTGTGTCGAGGGCACAACTCTGTCTGCCTCTGCCCATGCTGCTAGTATATCACTGGGCCAGCCTGTATCTCAGCCCGTGTGTGTGGATGTGGCGTGGTGTGCACACATCAGTCGTGGCATATGCGTGACCCGACGCTGCTCACGTGTGCCGAGTGCAGTGGGAAGGGTGTGCGAAGTGCTGGCTTTTTCCCAGTCTTCTGTCCAGCCCACAGCTAAAGGCCGGCTAAGTCCCCTCGAGCTAGAGTGAAATGATCCTTCTGGATAAGGGATTCTGGGTATGTCCACCAGACACTAATGTGAGCCATTCTCTCTGTTCCACCCCTCCGGCTCCCCACCCTTGCCACCTCAGACCTGGACCCCAGGCACTCCTCTCCGCCTTGAGACCATTTGCAGCTCCCCCTGAGGTCATTCTGTTGGTTGAGCTGGGCGCCGGTCCGGTCTTGGGGGTGCCTTGATGCACACATGTAGGTCACCTGTGCTAGCCGATGGCGGGAGAGTCGAGGTCCCATCTCTGTGTTAAGGGCCCCCAGCTGCTGCCTTTGCTGACCAGTGTCTTTGCCTCTCTGAGATTCAGTTTCTCCATCTGTAAAACGGGGCTAATAGTGGCCTTCCCGGAGATGTTGGAAGGAGGACTCAAGGTAATCCATAGAAAGTGTTACCTAGCATGGACCCTGGCGCAAAGTCAGCGCGTAGTGAATGTTCCATGTCATGAGCCGTAGAGACAGAAGAGGAAACCAAGGCCTGAAGAGAAACCTGAGTGGGTCAGTGTCCTGGGATCTCAGTGCCCATGTCACATTCTCCCCAGGACCTGGTGATGGGGATGTGGGAGCTAAGAGGGTCTATGGTGGTTTTTTAAGGCAGGGCCTTCACAGTGAACTTGACAGGATGAAGAGGAGCGGCTGGGCAGGGAAGGGGCCGCAAGAGCCTGTCCCAGAGACGTGAGATAACAGGGGTCCAATTCTGGGCCCCAGATGCCGTTCTGGAGCGAGTGCGTGCTCCTGGCCCCTTCAGTCCCTCTCCTTTCTCTTTGCTGGCCTCTCGGGAACTCTCTCTGTGCATATCTCCCTAACTGCCCGTCTGTCTCCCTGGCCCACCCCTCTGCCCCCCCCTTGCTTCCCCTCCAGCAGAAGGCGGACCTGGCTGTGGCTGCATTCACCATCACAGCGGAGCGGGAGAAGGTCATCGACTTCTCCAAACCCTTCATGACCCTGGGGATCAGCATCCTCTACCGAGTGCACATGGTACGGCTCCCCGGACAGGTGGAGGCTGTGGGACAGGGGGCTGGCGGTGGGGCAGGGGGCTGGCGGTGGGGCCGACGCCTGTGCCCCCAAGGGAAGCAGAGGCTGAGGGCTGGACCCTGAGGGGCCACTCGGGCTCATGGACACCTGGCAGGGCTGGGGCAGGGGACGCACGCGGGTCGGGGAGGCTCTGGGCCTCATGCCCTCTCCCTGCAGGGCCGCAAGCCTGGCTATTTCTCCTTCCTGGACCCCTTCTCCCCTGCTGTGTGGCTCTTCATGCTTCTTGCCTACCTGGCGGTCAGCTGCGTCCTGTTCCTGGCCGCCCGGTGAGTCCACCGCCTACTACCTAGGAAGAGCCCTGGGCTGGGGTGTCTGTGACTGACCCGGATATTCCGTGCCGGGCCTCAGACTCCTGGGCCCTCCTTTCTCCCTCTCTGTCTGCGTGCCCTGTCCCACCTTGTGGCTCTGATTTTGTTCTGCTGTTCTCTCTCTGGGCCTATCCCCTTCCCATTCTCTCTCTTTCTTCTCTGTTTCTCTCTGCATTTCTCTGTGCATCTCTTGCTGCCTCTTCTGTGTGTCTGTGTGCCTCTGTGTTTCTTTCTACTTCTCTGTGTGTATTTCCTTTCTACCTTGGCTC
Organism: Mustela lutreola; assembly: GCF_030435805.1. Lineage (NCBI taxonomy): Eukaryota > Metazoa > Chordata > Mammalia > Carnivora > Mustelidae > Mustela > Mustela lutreola. Next base: position 60,146,429 of record NC_081305.1, on the reverse strand, counting down.
CATCCATCCCTCACTCCCATGTCTCTCCACAGGCTGAGTCCCTACGAGTGGTATAACCCCCACCCGTGCCTGCGGGCGCGTCCTCACATCCTGGAGAACCAGTACACACTGGGCAACAGCCTCTGGTTCCCCGTGGGGGGCTTCATGCAGCAGGGCTCGGAGATCATGCCTCGGGCGCTGTCCACACGCTGTGTCAGTGGAGTCTGGTGAGCAGCCTTCTGTCTGTCCTGCCCTGGGTGGGGAGGGTCCCTTCTGAGGCCTGGGTGGATTCCGGTACCCCTCCACCAGCTGTGTGACAGGGAATGGGGTGGGGAGAGCTGAGTCCCAGCTCTGCCGCCGCTAGCTGTGTGACCTTGGGATGTGAGGTCACATCCCCTCTCCACGCCTCAGTGTCCTCATCTGAAAAATGGGGATAGAAATGCCCACATGTCAGGTTGTAAGGATTCAGCTGGGATGCTACACAGAAGTGCTTCTTCCGACATGAGGATTATAATTGGAACCACATAAGCCTGGCTGTCGCTGGCCCAACTGTTGCTGGCTCACCCCCGTGCCCTGGTGGTCACGGAGACCTGGGGCAGCCTTCACTATCCAGGGGTGCCTGTGCCCTCAAAGTCCCTTGGGGACCCCAGTAATGTGAACAGAGCTTACTTTATCCCTGTGATGAGCTCCAAGAAGCCACATGTTGGAGAGCAGACATGGTCAACTCATGTCAGTGTGGCCCACCACTTTTTAAATATTTGAATTAGCATTTAAAAATGGGGCAGATTCACTCAGGAATCCAGATTTCTCCCTCTTGTTGAAAATTCAGGGGCTGTGGTCGTGCTAGATGAGGCGGCATTCTCCCGGGTTCATGCATCTGAGCCCTGAGACCAGGCATTCCCCAGGGCCACTCGCTCCAGCGCCACCCACGCCCTGCCCTGCTCCCCAGGCCCCTTCTTGCTGAACATTTCTTCCTCATCTCCTCCCCATCCCCAAGAATTCATGCCTTGACAGCCAGGCAGCAGATGCTTCAAGAGGCCCTCCTGGTGCCAAGCACTCAGGTGAGGAATCCGGCCTCAGAGGCAGAGGAGCGGAGAAGAAGGAGTTAAACAAATAAACCCAGGAACGTCCTGTTTGACCCCAGGACTAAACAAAGCCCTGAGACAGCATCTCATTCAAAGCTCACTCAAGGCTAACGTTGAGTGAGTGTCAGGTTGTGCCCACCCCACTAGGACTTACTGCCATAGAGCAAGCCATTGGCAGGTCGCTTGGCCCACTGGCTTTGCACCTTTGGAGTCTCGATGACATTTTTTTTTAACAACTTGGGACTGGCATCCTTCCAAGCGTCATGGACCCTGTGCTAGTTTCCTATTGCTGCTGCAACAAGTAAGACAGGTTTAGTGGCGTAAAGCCATATAAATGTATTTTCTTATGGGTCTGGAGGTCAGAAAGCAGAAATCTCACTAGGCTCGAGTCCAGGTGTGGGCAGCCCTCGCTCCTCCTGGAGGCTCTAGGGGAGGTTCTGTTTGCCTGACTCTTCTAGCATCCAGAAGCCACCTGCATTCCTCGGTTTGTAGCCACTTTCTCTGGCTCTCACCTCCTCCTTGCGTACATAAGGAGGCCTGAGATACCACTGGGCCCACCCGAATAGTCCGGGATAATCGCCCCATCTCAAATTCCCTAACTTCATCATATCTGCAAAGGCCCTTTGGCGGGACATACTCACAAGTTGCAGGGCTTTGGATGGACACATCTCTGGGGGTGGGGGTCCTCCTTCTGCCAACCACCTACCATGGCTGCAGCTTACTGAGGTCGTCAAGTATAACGATGTGTCAGATGCACACAGACCTTGCTGTTAAAGCAAAGGGCACATGCAACAACAGTAGGGTATGTGGGTGCTCAGGGAAGCCTCCTTGAGGAGGTCCCATCTCGGCTGAGTCCTAAAGGTGAAAACAGAGGCATCCATGCCCAGGAGAGAGGGATGAGCATTGTAGACAGGCTAGAGGAGGCGCACGGCAGCTGGGACAAATCTGGCCGAGGCCTGGGGTCAGTGGCCGACCGGTGACCTCCTCTCTGCAGGACGTTCCTTCTGCCCCTCGTTCAGGGGCCCCTTCCCCAGCCAGGTGTTCTCTGCCTGTACCATCACCATTAACAAGTAATGGAGACCTGGACCCAGAGCTCACTCCCGTCTTCACTCCCAGTCCTTCCACACATACGCTCAGTCACTGGGTCAGCGGATGTCTCAACAGATGTTTCTTAATCTCTGACTGGGACCCCAGCACCATGATGCGGCAGTCCAATGCCTAGGGGACTTGGCGGCCAGTGGGCCGCTAACCCGCCTCCCGGGCCCTCCATCTTCGGGGTCCGTTGGGGCCACAACCTCCTACAGCCGGCCGCTTCATTCGGGATGGCCCCTTTCCAAGCTCCAAGTCAGTGCCTCTGAGGTTCTGCCTGACCGGCCGCAGCCCCACCCTCCCTGGGCGCCCCCCCCGCCCCCCATTCTTGCGACATGGTCCTTGCACCTCCCTCTTTTCTGCTCTGTGAGCCCTGCCTGCCCTCTGGTCCGTCCACCTCAGGTAGGTTCCTAGGCCACCACACTTTGATCATTGTCCTCAACTTCTCCTCAGGGCGTCCTGTCCTCCGAGCCCTCCCAGCAACCTCAGATTTGGTCCACAGCCTGGCTCCTTACCCCCGGTTCCACCAGGGCCACACAGGACCCTTTTATGGATGCGTCCAGTATACGCGATTAGCTACCCGCCTTCTAGAAACTCCTCACCTCCAGGCTCTTGTGGCCTTATGGACCCTTTGTTTCATTGCACCAGGGGGCTACTGCCCTTTGCCCTCACTCATGCGAGCTCCTCCCTCCACACTGGTGATGTGGCAGCACCTGCAGACCCAGTGCCTTCATTTTATGACAAATATTTTCTAACATCTGCTTTCCCACCCTGATGAAATTCGAGGGTAATATATGTACTTACGCACCTGTCTACACATGTTTTTTTTTTTTTTTTTAAAGATTTTATTTATTTGACAGAGATCACAAGTAGGCAGAGAGGCAAGCAGAGAGAGGGGGAAGCAGGCGCCCTGCTGAGCAGAGAGCCCAATGCGGGGCTTGATCCCAGGACCCTGAGATCATGACCTGAGCCGAAGGCAGAGGCTTTACCCACTGAGCCACCCAGGTGCCCCCTACACGTGATATAAAACAAATCCATAACTCGTCTGACTCCAATACAAGGAAGAGAAAGGGACGTGATCTGTGGTAGGATAGCACGACAGCAGTGCATCAGTGTTCCGGCAGGGCCTCTCCAGGGAGAAAGCAGGAGTCAGGCGGCAACACCGACTTCCAACGGGTACCTTAGGAATGAGGAGAAGTGAGACCGTTTAATAGAGTTGTATCAACACCTGAGACTTGACACTTTAAAGTAGTTGGTCAGTGAGTATGTTTGTACTAATACAAACCACCCTGAGCATGGTGATTTCCCAGTCCAGCTTCTCCAAGAGTCTTGGTTTGGTGCTGCAGAAACCGTGAGCTGGCCGCTGCCAGAGACCCGAGTTCCGAACGGTGAAGGGTTCTTGGCAAAGTTTCAAACACAACATCCAGTTGTTCCTCAGTCTGAACAACAGATGCATTTCTAGAAACTTTGGTTTCTGTTAGAACCATGCAAAACCATGGTTGGCTTGTATGTGCCAAGGAGATAGGCTCAGGGAGTGATGGACTGGATTTTCCCTGTTATTTAGACTGGGCTGCATCGCCAGACACCTGCCCCCACCCACCAACACCAGGAGCTACCAGGGTGGCCCCCATCTGTGTCCCCTTGCTCTGTCTCTGTGAGTGTCCTCACCCCACCCCCACAGTCACCACCACCAGTCAGCCACCTTGTACCCTTGGGGTCAAGGTGGTCCCTGCTATGGACCCGGCACTGAGTAGTTTTGTCTTGATCAGTGAGATCGGCACTTGGGGTAGCTTTGAAGAGACTTGGTTTCCAGAGAGCTGTGTCAGACCCTGCGTCTTTGTGAGTCGGGTTCACTGGGGGGCTGTGTTCGACATCCCTCTGTCCTCCACTCCACCGCCGCCCCAGGGCCTAACTCGGCACCATGCTTGTGAGCTCAGTGAAGGGTAGCTGCCGTCTTCATGATTAAATGCTGGGGGAGGGGCTGGTCTGGGAGGCCCTCCCAGCTTCGCCCCTGTCTTCCTGCCCCACAGATCTGTACCATCTCAGGCAGCCTGGCCACTCTCACCTGCCAGGCAGGAGAACAGACAGGTTCAGGGTAGGACAAGTGGGCTCCGTGGTGAGGTCAGCAGGTGCCTCTTCTCCCCTCCCACGGCTCCCTGCCGTGCCCCAAGCGGCCCATCCTCTGACAACAGCCCTGTTAGGGGCAGCCTGCTCTTGTCCTTGCTCGGCAGAGGAGTCCAAGGTCACATGACGAGCCAGTGAGAGAGCCAGGATTTGGGGATTTTCCAGAGATCTTTGTATTATTGATTTCTTGTTTAGTTCCACTGTGGTCAGAACGTTCTCTGTAGGATTTTCTTCCTTTGAAATACATGGAGACTTGTTCTGTAGCTCAGCGTAGGGTCTGTCCTGGTAACCGCTGTCTGTGACGTGGGTGGTTGCCATGGGCTATAAACAGCAATTAGGGCCCGGAGGCTGCTAGTGTTACTTTAGGCTTCTCTCTCCCCACCGATCTTCTGTCTACTCGCTCTGTCAGTTATTGAGAGAGGGGCGTTGAAATAGCCACCTGTAATTGTGCAGGAATCTTTTCAGTTCTAACATGAAGTTTTTGCTTCATGAATTTTGAAGCTCTGTAATTAGGGGCATAAATGTTTAGAGTTTTTATGTTGTCTTGATGAATTGATCCCTTCGTCATTATATAATGCCTCTCTTTATTCCTGGTAACATGTCTGCTCTGAAGTTACCTTTATTTGATATTAATATAGCTACTCCAGCTTTCTTTCTTTCCTTTTTAAGATGTATTTATGTACTGGAGAGAGGAGAGGGGAAGAATGTGAGTCAGGATAGGGGCAGAGAGAGAATCTCAAGCAGAGCCCACACTGAATGCAGAGCCCGACTCGGGACTTGATCCCAGGACCCTGAGATCATGAGCCCAGTGGAAGCCAGACACTTAACCAACGGAGCCACCAAGGTCTCCTAACCACCCTAGCCTTCTCATGCTTAGTGTCGGTATAGCATATCTTTTCTTACCCCTCTGCTTCTGACCTACCTGGACCATTATCTTTAAAGTGGGCTTCTTGGGGTGCCTGGGTGGCTCAGTGGGTTAAGCCTCTGCCTTTGGCTCAGGTCATGATCTCACGATCATGGGATCGAGCCCCACGTCGAGATCTCTGCTCATCAGGGAAACTGCTCCCTCTTTTCTCTCTCTGCCTGCCTCTCTGCCTACTGTGATCTCTGTCTGTCAAATAAATAAATCTTTTTTAAAAAAAAAAAAAAGAAAAAGAAAAAGCTAAGTGGGTTTCTTTTTTTTTTTTTTTTTTTTAAGATTTTATTTATTCATTTGACAGACAGATCACAGGCAGGCAGAGAGAGAAGGGGAAGCAGGCTCCCTGCTGAGCAGAGAGCCCGATGCACGGCTCCATCCCAGGACCCTGGGATCATGACCCGAGCCAAAGGCAGAGGCTTTAACCCACTGAATCACCCAGGCGCCCCCAAAGTGGGTTTCTTATAGGCAGCATAGATAGGCCTTGGAGCAGGGGTTGGCAAACTTTTTCAATATTGGGCCAGATAGTAAACATTTTAGGCTATGCTGGCCATCCGGTCTCTGTCACAGCTATTCTGCTCTGCCCTGTACTGTGAGAGGGGCCAGAGAGGACACACTGGTGAATGAGTGTGGCTGTGTTCCAATAAAACTTTATGGACACTGACACCGAAATTTGACTTTTCTATGTCATGTGTCATGAAGTGTATGCCTCTTCTTTCATTCTCTTTTGAGACATTTAAAAATGTGAAAGCCATTCTTAGCCTGGGGGTTGTGCAAAAAGAGCAAGACAGATTTGGCCCGTGGGCCATCCTTTGCCAACCCCTGGTTGAGATCACTTATGTTAAATGCAATTACTGTTACAGCTGGGCTTAAATCTGTCACCTTGCTACTTGTTTTTAATATGTCCCATCTCTTTGGGCTCCCTTTTCCCTCTTTTCCTGTCTTCCTTTGGATTTGAGATTTTTAGGATTCTGTTTCATGTCCACTATTGACTTTATTAAGCATACTTTTTTTTTTTTTAAGATTTTATTTGTTTGACAGAGAGAGAGACAGTGAGAGAGGGAACACAAGCAGGGGGAGTGGGAGAGGGAGAAGCAAGCTCCCCGCTGAGCAGGGAGCCCAATATGGGGTTCGATCCCAGGACCCTGGGATTGTGACCTGAGCCAAAGGCAGCTGCTTAACAACTGAACCACCCAGGCAGCCGTATAAAGCATATTTTTACAAATTTTTTCCTCAGTAGTTGCTTGCTTTGGGTTTACAATATGCCTTTTTAATTGATTACAAAATAATTTCAAGTAACATTCCCCTACTTCACATAAGATGGAGATCCTTACGGCAGCATTCCATCCCTCCCATTTGTATTACTTCTGTTTATCTTATGAACCTTACAACATATGAGGTGTGTGTGTGTGTTTAAACAGTAAATGTTTTTTATTTTTATTTTTGGAAACATTTTATTTATTTATTTGAGAGAGACAGAGCATGAGTTGGGGGTTGCTGGGTAGGAGAGGGAGAAACAGGCTCACCACAGAACAGGGAGCCCAATGCAGGATTTGATCCTAGGACCCTGGGATCGTCACCTGAGCCAAAGGCAGACACTTAACCGAGTCACCCAGGCACCCGAAAGAGATTTTATTTTTAAGTAATCTCTACATCCAGTGTGAGGCTATAACCTCTGCCTTCGGTTCAGGTCGTGATCCCAGGATCCTGGGATCGAGCCCCACATCAGTTCCCTGTTCAGCTGAGAGCCTGCCTCTCCCTCTCCTACTCCCCCTGCTTATGTTCCCACTCTCCATCTCTCTCTGTCAAATAAATAAATAAAATCTTTAAAAATATATTAATTCTCCCAGTTTTTGTTTGTATGAAAAATTAGCTAGTGTGTTTCCTTCTTTGAAGGATCTTTTTGACTGATACAGAATATAAGATTGACAGGTTGTTTTTCCCTTTCAGCACATTGTTGCATGGTCTCCTGATTCTGATAAGAAGTGTGTTGTCACTCTAATTTTGATTCTTCATGTATGCTTTCATCCCTTCTGGCTGCTTTTTAAAAATATATATATATTTTCTTTATAAGATTTTATTTATTTATTTGACAGATAGAGGCACAAGTAGGCAGAGAGGTAGGCAGAGGGAGAGGGAGAAGCAGAGTCCCTTCTGAGCAGAGAGTCTGATGCGGAGCTCGATCCCAGAAACTTGGGTTATGACCTGAGCCGAAGGTAGATGCTTAACTGACAGCCACTCAGGCACCCCACTTCTTTTCTTAAAGATTTCTTTATTTGAGGGGCACCTGGGTGGCTCAGTCATTAACCGTCTGCCTTTAGCTCAGGTCATGATCTCAGGGCCCTGGGATGGAGCCCCGCATCAGGCTCCCGGCTCAGTGGGAAGCCTGCTTCTCTCTCTCCCACTTCCCCTGCTTTAATTCCCTCTCTCGCTGTCTCTCTCTGTGTTAAATAAATAAAACCTTTTTAAAACATTTTATTTTTTAAAAAGATTATTTATTTATTTATTTGACAGACAGAGATCGCAAGTAGGCAGAGAGGCAGGCAGAGAGAGAGGAGGAAGCAGGCTCCCCACTAAGCAGAGAGCCCGATACGGGGTTCGATCCCAGGATCCTGGGGTCATGACCTGAGCCAAAGGCAGAGGCTTTAAACCACTGAGACACCCAGACACCCCTAAAACCTTTTTTTTTTTTAAAGATTTATTTATTTGAGAGAGAGAACAAGAGAGCACAGGAGGGAGGGGCAGAAGAAGAGAATCCTAAGTAGAGTCTGCACTGAGGAAGCCTGACGGGCTCGATCTCATGACCCTGAGATCACAACGTGAGCCACAATCAAATCAGATGCTTACAAGACTGAGCCACCCAGGCGCCCACTATATACTTTTTTTTTTTTTTTTTTAAAGATTTCTGTGTTAGAGAGAGAAAGAGAGTTCTGGCTGCTTTTAAGATATTCTTTAGGGAATCCTGAGTGGCTCAGTTGGTTAAGCATCTGACTCTTGATTTTGACTTAGGTCAGGATCTCAGGGTTGTAAGACTGCCCTGCGTCAGTCTCCGCGCTGAGCATATAGCCTGCTTAATATTCTCTCTCTCCCCCAGCCCACCCCAGCCCCTGGCACATATTCTCTCTCTAAAAAAGAAAAAATGTATATTCTCCTTATCACTGGTTTTCAGTGATTGATTGTAACGTGATTCGATGGGTTTTATGTGTATGTGTGTTCATCCTACTTTGGTTTCATTGAGTTTCTTGTGTCTGCCAGTTTATAATTTTTATCAGATTTGAAAAAGCTTCGACCAGTACTTCTTCAAATACTTTTTCCTCTTATTCTCTTCCTTTTCTCTCCTTATGGGATTCCGATCACATAGGTAAAGACCACTTGGTACTATTCAACAGGCCACTCAAGCTTCGTGCCTATTGTCAGTCACTTTTCCCCCTCTCTGACTTCAATTTGAATAGATTCTATTGCTGTCTTCTAATTCTCTGTTCTTTTCTGTGCAGTGTCTGATCTATGTAATCCCTTCCAGTAACATTTCCCACTCAGATGTCATATATTTAATCCCTGGACATTCCATTTGCTCCTTTTCTAAATATTTCTCTCTAGCTACATTCCAGTTTTTCTTTATATCCTTGAGAATTCTGAATATACCCATAATAGCTTTTTAATACCCTCATCTGCTAATTCCATCATTCTCCCAGTTCTGGTTCTGTTTCAATTGAGTGACTTGTCTCTCACTGTTTCCTGCACCTTTGTTTGTTTCCTTTTTTTAAAGAGTTATTTATTTATTTGAGAGCGAGGGAGGAGGGCCAAAGGGAGAGGGAGAGAGACACTTTAGTAGACTCCAAGGTGAGCCCAGAGCCCGATGTGAGCCTTGATCTGACAACCCTGAGCTCAGACCTGAAGTGAAACCGAGAGTCAGATGCTTTACCCACTGCACCACCCAGGGGCACCCTTCCCTGCACATTTACATATCTGATAATTTTTTTACTGAATGACAGACATTGTGAATTTTACATTGTTTACATTGTTGAATATATTACTTTAGAGAGTCTCCAACTTTCTCTGGCAGGCAGTTAAGTTCCTTGTGGATAATTTTGATCCTTTCCAGGCCTATTTTTCAGTTCTTTGAGGGCAGTTCTGGCATGGCCTTTATATTCTCGGGCTGACTTAACTCTGTTTGTAATGTGTTGTCCTTTGGGGTCTTTGCTGAATGTCTCATGTATTCAGTGAGATCTCATTACTCTGACTAGAGAGAGCTCAAAGGATTCCCAGCCCTGTGTGAACCCTGGGAATTGTTGTCTGTCTTTTTCTTTCTTTTTTTTTTTTTTAAAGAATTTATTTGGCAGAGAGAGAAGGAGAGTGAGAGCACAAGCAGGGTGAGTGGAAGAGGGAGAAGCAGGCTCACCACTGAGCAGGGAGCCCTACGTGGGTCTCCATCCCAAGACTTGGAGATCATGACCTGAACTGAAGGCAGACACTTAACCGACTGAGCCACCCGGGCGTGCCTGATTGTTGTCTTTGAAAGCATTTCTCTGGTTCTTGGAGTTTTACCCTAAGTGTACACAGATTGGTAATCAGCCAAAGATTCAAGGGGACTCTGAGCAGATTTCTGGAACCTTCTCTCCCTGTGCATCTCCCTCTTCTTGGATTCTCTGTCCCACAAATTCTAGCCATGTTGGTCTCTCTGATCTCCAGTCTGCAACTCAGTGAGAGTGCCAGACTGGGTTTCCCTTCCTGGCGCCGCAGCCTGTAAATCAAATTCAGCCAGACGGCCTGGGCGATGATACGTCTCACTTCATTGTTTTCTTTTTTTTCCTCAGGGATTACAGTCTTGTGATGCCTATTGTCCTAGGTCTTTAAATAGTTCTCTATAGTCTGTCCAGTTTTCTAGTTACTCACAGTGGAAGGGTTTTTTCTGGGTACCTTATTCTCTTATTTCTGGAAATGGAACTCTCTGGAAGCAACATTAAACCCAGAGAGTCAGGCCCCAGCATCTGTTCTCCCAGCCTTCCCACGAGTCAGCAGTTGCGGAGCCTTCTAGATGCCAAGGTCACTGAGGGGCTCTGCTGACAGGGCACATGGCCACAGTGGGAGGGTGGCAGGCACGGCTCCAGACTGTGGCTCACTCTACCCCTCAGGTGGGCTTTCACCTTGATCATCATCTCCTCCTACACGGCCAACCTGGCCGCCTTCCTCACCGTGCAGCGCATGGAGGTGCCGGTGGAGTCAGCCGATGACCTGGCCGATCAGACCAACATTGAGTACGGCACGATCCATGCTGGGTCCACCATGACCTTCTTTCAGGTAGGGCCTTTGAGTCACCCGGGCTTGCTGCCCCTGCCACGCGTAGCCACCCGGGGTGGGGCTGGGCAGGGCCTCCTGGGTCAGACGTACGTTCGCTACAGTTTGGGAGGCTGGGGAGCAGCTGCGAGACCAGAGAAGTAGGTCTGGGAAATTGCTGAGCCCTGGGGAGAGCCTGTGGGGCACAAAGGTAGAGCAGTGTCTGGACCTCAGATCAAAGAAGGAGGACAGGTGTCGGGAGTCGTGGCAGGGGTGGGCATCCCCAGCCTGGCCTCTGCATGCCCCCCACCCCAGGCTTGTGAAGCTTTGGGGCTGTAACTGGGGCAGGGTGAGGCATTTCCCAGAAGGTTCCTGCAGGGCCTGAAGGAAGTAAACTGTCCTATTTGGCAGGGACACAGGTCTTCCCGACTCAGGCTGGGCCGTGGGTAAATTTGGAATTGAGCTTCTGCATGTAAGGCCTGGGAATGCTGAGAAGACAGGGCTGGGTGTCAGGCCAAGCCAGACCCAGGAGTGGAAGAGAGAAGACAGGCTGGAGAACAGACTGTGGCCCCTTCTTCCCAAGCCTTTGGTCCTCGGGTTCTCACTAGGCTGGTGGGTGTGTGGATAACTTGGACCTGGCCTTGAACGGTCTCATCACTCTGCTCTGCCTTTGGCTCTTTCTGCTCCCTCTGGTCTCCTCGCTCACTCTCTGGTTGAGAGAAGCCTCCTAGAGGGCAGGGGACAGGGCTGAGGGGACAGACCCACCCCTGACATCCCCTTGTGCCCTCTCTGGCCAGAACTCACGGTACCAGACGTACCAGCGCATGTGGAACTACATGCAGTCCAAGCAGCCCAGTGTGTTCGTCAAGAGCACAGAGGAAGGCATTGCCCGTGTCCTCAACTCCCGCTACGCCTTCCTGCTCGAGTCCACCATGAACGAGTACCACCGGCGGCTCAACTGCAACCTCACCCAGATCGGGGGCCTCCTCGACACCAAGGGCTACGGCATCGGCATGCCGCTGGGTAGGGAGCCGGAGGGCCGGACGAGCGGGGGGCGGGGCAGGGGGGCGTCCGGGGCCATGCCCTCCCTGCAGCGGTCTGGGTGCATCGTGCATGTCTTGCATGGCCTCCTGGCTGTGCCACCATCCCGAACCTCCACACTTGGGCTGCAAACACGGGTCTAGCAACAGTCAGTTCCAGCCTTGCATGGCCTCTGGGAGAGCCCAGTGAGACTGGGTGCAGCCCCAGTGCTTATGGGCCGTGACACCTGCCACCTTCCCTTGTGGCCTGAGGACTCCTTGAGGGTGAAGACCTGGTTTTATGGGCCATGTTCTCTGCCTGGAACCGACAGCCTGGCTCACGGGGTACTGAGAATACAGAGGATGGATGGAGGAGGGAGGGAGGGAGGGAAGGTGGGGGAGGAAGTGGGGGTGTCTGAGGGAGGGATGGGTGGATCTGCCAAAACCTGAACCTGCTTTTCCAGGGCCCAGTGCTGGAAACCCACCAATTTTGTCAGCAAACTTTGACATCTTGGCTTTTAAATCCATCTCTCTGCCACTGACTGCCGTTAGTTCTCTATTGCTGTATAACCAATGACCTCAAATCTTAGCTGCTCTGTGCTTCTTGAAGTGCTGGGCCAGGGAAGCAGGCTAGCCCAGTGCTTTGGGGGGCAGGCTCTGGAGTCACACTGACCTGGATTCAAATCCCACCTCCCTCCCTGACTCTGTGCGTGACCTTGGGCAAGAATGTCACGTGCCCCATCCAGAAGAAGGGGTGATAACACCTGATAATAACCAGGATCAGGAGGGCTTCAAATTAATGCCTCTAAACCGAGGATCCGGCTTGTAGAGGGTGCCTGATAAATAGTAATCCCTCCACTCACCCACGGCCCTTGTTCCTGGCCCCTGGCAGGGGCTTGAGAATTGCCGTAGCAAATGAAGAAATGAGTCCAGGGTAGGAAATGTGTCAGGTGTTTGGGACCTAAAAGTGGCTTAAGGCGAGGCTCTGAGGGTAGGGAGGAGAGAAGGGGTCTGGGGCTGAAGCCATGCAGCAGAGAATCATTCACGAGCGGACTGTTGGATGCCCTGCTGTGTGCTGGGCATGTGCTGCATGCTGGGATCCCAGACCAGGGAGCTGCCGAGCCCCCCACCTCCTGCTGGGGGTGCGCAGACAGCAGGCAGATAGTAAACACCTGGCTTTATAAAGCCATATCGGGTGGTCACAACTGATGGGGAGGGATGTGCTTGGAAGTTGACCAGAGATCTCTTGAGGTACCATGTGAGTAGAGCCCTGGGTGACGTGAAGGAAGGAACATTCCAGGCAGAAGTGCTAAGGTGGGATTGTGTCTGAAGGACTCAAGGAACAGCCTGGAGGCTGGTGTGGCCAGAGTTGCAAGCCCAGAGGATGGGGGCGGGGGCAGGGTGAGTAAACGCAGGATCTCTAGGCTGAGGGGAGGACCGGGTTCTCTCTGCATCGGGACCACTGGAGAATTTTGAGCACCAGAAAGGCAAGTTCTAGGACTCAGTTTCCAAAGTTGTCCCTCTGGCTGCTGTGTTAGGAAGAGCCTGGGTGGGAGGTGAGGAGAGCTGCAGGGAGGGGACCGTCACAAATGTGACATGCGGTGTATTGGGGGCATGGCCCAGGGTGGTTGCAGGGGAGGTCAAGGCAAGCAGTGGTCAGACTCAAAGGTGGACAGAGGACCCGGGGGTGTGGTGGAGGCAGGAGGAAGGGCCGTGCTAAGGGCATGATAGGGATTTGGGTAGGCAGCATTTCAGGGCCCCAATGGCCAGTCACCCCCTTGTGTGTCTGGTCCAGGCTCCCCATTCCGGGATGAGATCACCTTGGCCATCCTGCAGCTTCAGGAGAACAACCGGCTGGAGATCCTGAAGCGCAAGTGGTGGGAGGGGGGCCGGTGCCCCAAGGAGGAGGATCATCGAGCTAAAGGTCAGCGGCCCCACATACCGTGCCATTCCCCAAGCCCTGTGGCCCCCGTTCCCGCACAGCCCCGACTCCGTGGCTTTCCCCCTCCACCCCCAGGTCTGGGCATGGAGAACATTGGTGGCATTTTTGTTGTGCTCATCTGTGGTCTCATCATTGCTGTCTTCGTGGCGGTCATGGAATTCATATGGTCCACAAGGAGGTCAGCAGAGTCTGAAGAGGTGAGGGGGTTGGCAAAGAGGGTCGGGGGGCGGGGGAGTGTGCCCGGGGTGGAGGGGCGTGGAGATTGTGGCCTTCCTGGAGGAATGTCAGAGGCAGTAAGGGACTGGGAGGGGGGTGGGGGACATGACCTGAGAGACCCCTGGGGCAGAGGGGGTTCAAAAGAGGTGGGGGCAGACAGAAGGGAGAGGGGAGCCAGGTGGAGGAAGGCCAGAGACGGGAAAGCTGCAGGGACAGAGCTGAGGATGAGGGGGGAAGGAGGGAGAAGGGTGTGGAGAGGGGCAGGGGGTGAAGCCAGGAGAAAGGAGAGGTGGGTGGGGCCAGAAGATGGCAGGCTGGTTTCAGCTGCTGCCCAGTGACACTCCATCTCCTGCCCCTGCCCCTGGCCCTGCATGCTCCTGTGGCCTTCCACCTCCCCTCCCAGCCCCTCCCCCTCCTCACCTGGGCTGACCTCGCTTCCATTTCTCTGAGAAATGCGGAAGGAGCCCAAGGAAAGCATGCAGACTTCACATCTGGTCACCTGCCTGCTTTCCCCACGACCTGGTTAGTTACTCCAAGGCAATGTGCATACTCCCACTAAGTCGCCCTCCCCTGGGCCCCCATCTCCTCTCTCGCCAAGGACATTCCTCTGTGGTTCTCTGCACCCTCCCCCCATCGTCAGTTTCCTCCTTTCTGTTGGATCAAGGCTACCTGCATACAAACATGCTGTCTTCTCTCCCATGTTCCAGAAATTTCTCTTGACCCCACTTCCCCTCCCAGACACCACCCCACTTCTCCCCTAACCTCCTAACCTTACAACCTTGAAAGAGTGCATCTGTCTGCTACTTCAGTCCCCCTCCTGCATTCTCTCTTGAACATGCTCCCATCCAGCTGTTGTCCCCACCTCCGCACTGAAGCCACTCATCACCACTCGTCATCCCACGACTGGGATCCACTGCCGGAGTTTCAGGCCTCACCATACGTGAAGTAGTGATAGGCTTCAGCATAGCTGATCGCAGTCCTAAAACCCTCTCCTCTGGGCTCATGCCTCACTTTTCTCCTTCTTCTGTGACCAGTCCTTTGTCAGGGCCCCTAGGGCTCCTTCCTGGACTCTTCTCTGGCTTTCTCCTGCCCCTTGGTGATCCCACCCAGCAAAATGGTTTGTGAGGCCACCGCTGTGCTGATGACATGTATTAGTTACTTATTACCATAGCTCACCCTAAGACATAGCAGCTTCGAGAAGCACGCTTAACATCAGTTTACAGTTTCTATGGGTCAGAAGTCTGGGAGCAGGTTGGCTGAGTGATTCTAGCTGCCAGGGTCTCTAGTGAGGTCATGGTCATGCTGTTGGCCGAAGGCTTGCCTGGAGCCAGAGGGTGCACTTCCAAGGTGGCCTACTGTCTCCCGATGCACTTGCAGGATTTTGATTTAGGGAGGTGACTAAGTGATGACACAGAGAGGCCAATGCCATTGAAAGAAGATTCTTATTTACTTATATTTCCCAGGAGGGGTCATGCCATACCCCACTGGGCCACAGGGGTAGGTCAGGGGCTGGAGCTGGTTTGGTCAGGGGCTGGAGCTGGGGGACAGCCTGGGCCACAGGCTTCACTGGGGTTTCTGCACAAAAGGCAAGGCCGGCAGGGAAAGCAGCTTAGAACTGGCTGATGTTGATAATGTCAGTAGGCTCTGGGCTAGAGGGGTGGTCTCTAGTGGTGTGTACCTGGTCCTGGGTGATTTAGGGCAGCTGGGTATGAGAATTAGGTTAAGTGGGTGGGGGGCTGGGGTGGGGGCTGCAGAGGTATTGGGATTGCTTGGTTTGCATATAAAAGGTGGGCTCCCAGCCCTTTGCTATCCCTAAGAATTGTCTAGCCAGTCTCCCTGGCCAGCAAGGTTTTTAAGATGTCAGAACATTCTGAGACAGAGCAACGAACAGGAGGAACACACACTCCCCTGGCAGGGGCAGGAGGCCTCAGTCCCTCCCACGGGGACCTCTCTGTAGGGCTGCTGGGGTGTCCTCACACCGTGGCAGCAGACTTCCCCCAGAGCGAGTGATCCAAGGGCGAACCCAGCAGAGGCCAAAATGTCAGCTGACTAGTCAGCTGACCAGCTGTAGTCTGCTGGTCACACAGCAGCCCCAATCCAAAGACAGAGGGGATTCCGGAGGGTGGGAACACTGGGGGACAGGACTCTAGAAGTTACCTGCCTTAAGCCCCCCATGTGCCCCCCCCGGGGGGGCCTATCCCTGGACCCAGGCTTTGTGCACTCGGCCCCATACTCCACATCTCCCTGTGGATGTCTGACAGAGAGCCCACGGCCAGACGTCACGTGGCCAGTGCAGGGCTCCTGCCCACGCACCAGACACCGCCGACATTCCGCCTGCTCAGGCCGCAGTGTGATTACCCTTCAGCCTCCTCTTGATCTCAGCCAGTTCTGTTGGCTCCACCCTCAAAAATATACCCAGAATCCAGCCCCTTCTCACCTCCTTGGCCACTGCCCCTTGGCTTGCCCTTGGCCTTCCTAGTCTGTTCTCAACATAGTGAAAGTACCACAGTCCTCAAAGCTCCCCAGTGCCTCCCACCTCACTGGGAAAAAGCCAAACCCTCACAGCAGCCCAGGGGCCCCATTGCTCTTCTGACCTCCTCTTCTCCCTCTGTCCCCCTGCGTCCCCAGTCCAGCCACCCTGGTGGTTCTCCTCCACCTCCCAGCACCTCTGTCCTTGCTGAGGTACCTGCTTGCCCTCCTCCCAGGCTCCAGGGCTCACTCCACACTGCCTTTCAGTCTCACTGAAGCTCCTCTTTGCCATGAGTGTTCCTGAACGTCCCTACTCCAGATATGGCATGACCTCCCACCTCTCTTCCCTCTCTTATTGTTCCCCAAAGCACTCATCACCACCTAACCTGCTACCTCGATTTACAGCTTTGTTGTTGTTTGGGGGGGTTGTTTTGTTTTATTTTTTTGGTTTTGGGTCTTTTGTTTGGTTGGGTTTTTTGGTCTCTGCATGCTGGAAATCACCCTCCAGGAGGGCAGGGACTTCCATCTGTTTTGTTTTGTTTTTTCTTTTCTCTGCATACAGCTGGGGCTCAGTAAATGTCTTGCAGTAATGGTAGCATGAATGAGAGGCAGAAGATGGAAAACAAGCAGGAGGTGGTCAGAGACTCAGCAGTGATAAGAAAGGGAAAGAGAGGAGCCGAGATAGGAGGCGAGGGCGGACTCCCTGAGAATAGAAGGGGCTAGGGAAGCGGAGAGACAGGGTGGAGAGGCGGAGAGGGAGAGGTGAGGGGAACGGTGAAGAGGAATGGAGCTGGGGGTGGGGGGAGGGAGAGAAGACGAGGAGGCCGGTCCAGGAGTGGCGGTCGGACGGTGACCCACGCGCCCCGCCCTGCGCCGCCCACAGGTGTCGGTGTGCCAGGAGATGCTGCAGGAGCTGCGGCACGCGGTGTCTTGCCGCAAGACTTCGCGTTCCCGCCGGCGCCGGCGCCCGGGCGGCCCGAGCCGGGCCCTGCTGTCGCTGCGAGCGGTCCGCGAGATGCGCCTCAGCAACGGCAAGCTCTACTCGGCCGGCGCGGGCGGGGATGGGGGCGGCGCGCACGGCGGCCCCCAGCGCCTCCTGGACGACCCGGGGCCGCCTGGCGGGGCCCGGCCCCTAGCCCCCACGCCCTGCACCCATGTGCGCGTCTGCCAGGAGTGTCGGCGCATCCAGGCGCTGCGGGCGTCTGGGGCCGGCGCGCCCCCGCGTGGCCTAGGTGCCCCCGCCGAAGCCACCAGCCCGCCCCGGCCGCGGCCAGGCCCCACCGGCCCCCGAGAGCTGGCTGAGCACGAGTGACCACGGGCGGAGCCGGGCTGGCGGCCGGACTGATTGCAGGGACGGGGCCCGCCCTAGGCCCGGGCCGCCCCCGTTTCCCCAGTGGACAAGGGACGGGACTTGTGCCCCCGGTACTCCGTACGCCGCGATTTTGCCTTCGGCTCGCGGTGAAGTCCAAGGCCCGCCTCCGGAGCCTTCCTGCGCCCCCTAGTGGACTCGCCGGAGGGTGCCGCGGACCCTGCATTCCGCCCCCGACTGCGGACAGGAGCGCAGAAACCGAGGACTTCAGGGGCCGGCGACTGCGGGGCCATTCCAGAAGCGGAAAGCAGTCCGCGAGGAGAGCCCCATCCTGGGACTGCTCAGGCTCCCCAAGACTTGACACAGCCCTCCCTACTTCTGGAGGAAGGGAGGGCTTCTGGGCAGATGGGTGTCCCCTGGCGCCCCTCAACTCTTCTCTTTCTCTCTTTTTTTTGGGGAGAAACCTCGGAATTTCTATGAGACCCCCCCCAGGGAGGAGGTCAGTTGGGCCCCCATCCCTCCCCCTGCCACACACCCGGTCCCTGTTGGAATAAAAAAAAGAACAAAACCCCAAAACTGGGGATACCTGGGTCTCATTTCCTGGGGATGTGAGGGCATTAAAGGCTTGGGCTCTCCAGGGAGTCTGCTGAGAACTACACACTGGATGGTCACTCCTGGACTCTCTTCACCCTTGGGCCCTGCCCTCAGGCAGCAGGTCAGCCTAGGTCCTGGCAGCTGGCCCCTCTCCACTGACCTTCTCTCAGGACAGAAGGAGGCTGTGACAGAGACCCTGAGACAGATGGAAAAAGATGCAGGGATCTGGAGAGGCGGAGACACCAGGGAACAGAGACACAGAAAGAAACCAGATGGGGTTGGGGGGTGGGGAGGGTTAGAGAACTGCTTAGTGTGGCGGTGCCTGGTGTGACCACACGGTGACAAGTGTGTGCTGGGGCCAGGGTGATCTGGTGACTTTTAAATTGTGAACATGTGTGTGTATGTACGCCCGTGAGGCCGTCTTCAACTGTCTATGGCTGTGACCCCGTGTTTCTGCTGAAAGTGTGCCTTCCCAACCCCCAAGAGAGGAAGTGAGAAATCTCAGTGATAGGGGTGGGGGGTGGTTGAAGGGCTGGTTGCGCAGGGAGAGGGGCAGGGAGGGGGTGGGTCTGCTTTCTGTCCCCGCCTTCCCTCCTTCCTTCCCCCTCTACCCCCCCCCCACCCCCGTGCTCTGCTGGAGGTTTCCACTGGAAACTGCAGCTGAGAGAGGACGAGTGAAGGTCACACAGCAAGAGCCATAACGAGGCCGAGTAGAAGGGGGAGAGGTGGAGAGGTGGAGAGCGAGGAAGAGATGGGGCAGGGGTGGGGGAGAGAGAGATGGGGAGAGACTAGGAGGGGGCCAAGAGGGAGGGGGAGAGGCAGAGGGAGACACCGTGATTAGGTGAGATAGAATGGAGAAGGGGACAAGAGACTGAGACAGGCAGGGAGATAGATGAAGCAAGGAAGTTAGACGCCAGGGAACTGGTGCTGAGAGAAGCAGAGCTTGAGGTGAGGCAGAAGCTGGCTAGCGATGGGAAGCCGAAGACTAGATGGAGAGGGGAGGGGGCCGGAGCGGTGAGCAAAGCCAGAGGGAGTGAGACTGGGCTGGGAGTGGAGAGGCTGAGCCCTCCTCTCGGGCAGGCTGCCGGAATAGGGAACTGTCCGTTCAGCACCGGCATGGTGGGGACTGGTGCACACTGCCGTCTCCCTTGCGGGGCTTAGGCAGGCCACATCCAGGAGACCTCCTCATCTGGTACATAGCACCCCCAGTCTCCACTCAGCCCCTTCTGCGTCTCCGGCCCTTGCTGTGTGTGCCCCTTGGGGACAGGTGTGGGGGCGAGCTTGTCTCAGGGACTCTTTGGCCCCACATCTATTGGTCAGACTTTAATCAATGTCTCTGCCCTTGGGATAGACGCTCAGTCTGTTGAGGTGACTAGAATATGATTGCAGACGTTTTTGGTCTCTCTAGCTTTCTGTCCCCATACCATGCAGCTGATCTATGAGGTCTCTCCCCATTTCCGAGTCTCCCCACCCCTCCCTGTTTCTGCTCCATGTATCTCACTGGTCTTTATCTCTGAGTTTCCCCAGTTTGCCAAATGTGTCTCTTCCTGGCTCTCCATGTCCCTGTGGCTCTCTGTCACCTTCACGGAGTAATTCTATTGCTCTTATTTCCCTCCGTTTGTTTTTTTAATCTGTCTTTGCCAGTCTCCCTGCCTTTGTCCATCTGTATCTGCTTCTACCTGGTTCTGAACGGTGTCCATTTCTCCTCTTAAGTCTCTCCTTATGTCTCCCTCACCAAGCTCCCCTGTCCCTGTCCATCCCTGTGACCTTCCTAAGTCTTCCCTCCTCCCCACCCCAACTTCCGCAGAGCCTCGCGCTGGGAGCACGGTGCACAGTCATCAGTCTCACCAGGCTTGTGTCTGAGGTGGGAGTGCATAAAGGCGGACACAAGCCTGTATCTGGGGTGTCGCATGGTGGGACCGAGGTCTCCCTCAGCCGAACTGGAGAACAGGGAGAGAGAGAACCTAGAATCTCCTGGGATCCAAACATCTTTAGGCATCTCTGTCCCCCCAACTCCCTTGCCTGTGGTCCAGGCCCATCCCTGCCAGAAACAGACAAGGTGTAAGTGGGGGGTGGAGAGAGACAATATGTTGACAGATCCTCCCCCCACCACACACACTCCCAGGAAGGGGGCAGAATTGCAGAGGGGACCTGGGGGCCAATCACCTGGGCTAGAAGATATGGCTCCCCCCCTTCCCCAGTCTCCATGGAGACGGGCCAGGTCTGCAGGCCCAGCCTTCTTTGCTGCATATTCAGCCTCCCTATTACCATGGCAACAAGGGACAGCAGGGAGGGATGGGGATGGGTCAGAGTACAGGATTGGGCCGAGGCTCTGGGTGCTGGGGAAAGCCAGGGAAGCTGACTTCCTGTCCCCCTTTACTCCCAGGCCCTGTCTCCTTGTCCGTGTCTGTCTCTCTTCAGCCTCAAATCTGTCTCTCTGTTTCTCTTTATCTTTTTTTGTGCCTCATTCTGGTTTTTAGCCTTTCACATATTTCCCTGATCAGACCCTTAACCTTCACCCCCCCACACACACATCAGGCCTACTCTGTGCCCCTTGCCTGTGTCCCCCATGCCTCCACTCCCACAGGTGGGGAGAATACCCACATTCTGAGGAAGCTACAGGGACAGACTTTCACTTGCTCTCTGCCCCTTCTATAATCCCCAGGGCAAGTCTGAGGTGTTCCTCAGAGAGCAAAGAGTGGGGGTGAGAGGCTGTGACTGCTGGGGCTATGATGAGTGGCTGATGGGGTGTTGTGTGTATGTGGCAGGCCTGGGTGTGTGTCTGCATACGCACGCTGAGCTGGGACATGTGTGGCGTGTGGGTGGGGGCACTGGGGGGAGTGTTTGTAAGTGCAGCAAAGGTGTCTGTGCAGTGTGGGAAGTGGGGACGGTGTCATGAGATCTGTCTCTGGGAATTATTGTCCTGTGTGTGAGTCTGTGTGCACCTTTTCGTCTGTCATTCACAATCAGCGACACTTTGGCAATTGTGCCCTGTGGACTTCTGCCCCCTGGAGAGGAGTGTGGGTGGTTATGTGTGTGCTGTTGTGTGACTGCAGCAGGGACCACAAAGGCTCCTGGGGTGCATGGGGGGGTGCGAGGCCTATAAGCGGGTGATGGTACCAAGTGTGGGTACGTGTGGGTCTGTGGTTGATGGGCTGCATGGTTGTGGGTCTCTGTGTGAAATGATTCGAGGCCAGGTGCGGTGGTGGAGTGTGTGATGTGCACGTCTGTGAAGTAGTGTTCGCAGGGTGTGAGTCAGTCTACACGGCCATTTATGACCATGGTTGTAATTCCACTGTGATGTGAGGGGGGTGCATTTTATTTCCACATGTTGGTGAATCTCTGGGGTTGTGTGATGGGGTGTTGTGGTATGTGTGTGAGCATCTGCGCTGGTGTGTTTTGGAATGTGATGGTGAAACTGTGCCGGTGTTGGTGCTGAATGTGTGTGTCCTCCCCATCTGGGCTATCTGGGTGATGCTTGGGCGTGAGTGTGAGGCTTGATGGGGTCTTCTGGCTGCGATGGTTCTCCCTGCAGAATTCTGCCATTGTGTGTGTGGGGGGGCACACTACTGAGAGGGCCTCAAGGCTCATTTCCCTTCTGGAGCAACCCTCCTCACTGTAGGGTCTTCCTTGCCTCGTAGGCGCCCTGCAGCTCCCCCTCCTGAACAACACCTCCACAAGGTCTCCAGCCCCACTTCCAGTCCACTGTGTCCCTGGCCTTACTGTGGTGGTTTAAAGGAGTTCCCCCCAAACCGGTGTCCACCTCCCCCAGCGCACCCTTCTCTCGCTGTGGCAACACCCCCACAGTGAGGGAATTTTCGGGGCCCTATCTTCCTCAGCGCCCCATTGCGGGGGTCTCCACGTTCTTCATTGCGGGGTCTCCGGGATCCCCCTTTCTGCGGCGCTCCCCCTTCTGGGAGGTGCCAACACTTTGCGGAGGCTGGGGGGCGGGGAGGACAGCTGCAGTACCGGGGGCGGGGCCGCGGACCATCCGTCAGGGCGGCGGCGCCCCTGATTGGCCGGCGCCGGCCCCCCCGCGGGCGCGGGCATATGAGGAGGAGGAGGCGGCAGCAGCCGCAGACTCTGTGCGGGAGGGCTGCCGGCTGGACGGACCCGCCGACCGAGGCGCGGGCGCTGCAGAGCCCCCCCCCCCCCAGCCCGAGCCCGCGCCTGAGTCCGCCCTGAGGCCTCTGCCCCGGCTCCCGTCCCGCCCGCCCACCCCTCTCCCCCGGAGCCGCCAAGATGGGGGTAGGTGCTGGGGCCGGCCGGGCCGTGCGTGTGTGCGACATGTGGGTCCAGTGACATTGGGTATCTGCGGGGGGCGGGGGCTCCGGAACCCCTGCGCTCCGGGGACAGGTCCGCGGGTCCCGGCCGGTCGGTTTGGTTGTGCCGCTGGTTGAGCGTGTGCGCGGGGCCGCCTGGGGCCGCGGGGTCTGTGGCGTATGTTGGCGTGTCTTTGTGTGCGGGGTTCGTGGGGCACCGACCAGCCCTGCCTGACCTGGTGCGGTTGCACGCTCCACCGTATGTGTGCGTGTGCATGTGTGCGCGCGTGAGCTCCTGGCTCTGGTCCTGCCAGCACCGTCTGCCAGCGATCGTGTGGCCCAGGTTGTGTCTGGGTGTGTCTGAGAGCTGGTGTTTGTGTCTGGGGGTGTTGAAACCCCTCTGCTTCCCCGGCCGGGTGGGGACAGGTCTGGGCTATGGAGTGAACACCAAATGACCTCTCTTTCTCCTTCCAGGCCTGGATGGGGGGGGGGGGGGCTCCGCAGTGCGGCAGGTGGCCTGGGGATGTGTGTGTGTCCAGCCCCTAATCTGAGGAAGCTGATGGGGGGGGGGGGCGCTGGGAGAAGTAGGAGAGCAGTGGCAGGGAGATTTCGTGCCTGGCTGAGGGCGCATGTGTGCACATGTGGGGGGTAGGGGGTGGAGGGAGTGTATCATGCATGTCTGGCTATGCCCTTGCCTCTGTGTCCGTGTGTCCTTGTCTGTCTGTGAGTCTCTCCAGCAGATGCCGCCTCCTTCCCTGGCTGACCACCTGATCCCCTCTGCAGCTCTGGATTCCTCCCTGCGTGTCTGGGGCGGGGCCATAGGGGGAGAGTGGGAGAAGGAGGTGGGGGGCTGGGCAGGAGGAAGACAGAGTCCGGATGGGAAAGGCTAATGGAGAGGGAATATGAGGGATGGGGAGAAAGATGGCGGATGAACACTGATAGGCCCAGGGATGGAGATGGGGGGTGGGGCTGCAGATCTTTGGCTTGGGGTGGGTGAGGGGGGATGGGGAGAAGAAATGGGTGGGAGAGGACCCGGAGAGAGAAGTGGGGGGAGATGAAAGTTAGTGATGGCTTCCAGGTAAGTGGAATGGAGGGAGGTGTGGGCACATTGGAGGAGACTGAGACCGTACCCTGCAGGAAAGGAAGGGGAGCATAAGGAAAAGAAGAGGGGACAGGAGAAGAGAGGCCTTTTAGACATGGGTGGCAGACAGAGAGACAGAACCCTATGGAAAGAGCGAAGGAAATCGGCAGGGCCAGACAGAGATGTTCTGAAAGAGAAAGAGAGAAAGGGACATTGATGCAGAGACAAAGACACACGGTCAGAGAGATATGCAGAGACGTGGGTGAGACAAAGACATGGAGAGACATACAGAAACAAAGAGAGAAGCGGAGTCTGAGATTAGGAGACCCAAGGACAGACATTTCCTATCCAGAAACCACCAAAGTCAGCCTGAAGGGTGGGAGGAGGAGGCAGAGAGCAAAAGGGGAGGTGGAGAGAGAGAGATGCTCAGAGAAGGCCCCAGACACTCTCAGAGGGGGAGGGAGAGGCTGGCCAAGGTGCAGAAGCTGCGCGAGCTGGCGGATGTCAGGGGGAGGCGGATAGTCGAAAATGGTGAGGAGACGCAGAGACTGGCTGCAGCGAGACAGGCGTGTCCCCCACCCTCAGAGGTGCTCCCGCCCCACAGTGCGTCCATCTGGGCCTCCCGCCTTGACTGGGAAAGCCTCGGCTCCCCCTCCAACAGATGGAAGCCCGCCCCCAAGGGAGTCTGGTCATAGCAAGGGCAAGCAGGAGCCAAGGCTTGCCTGCCAGGGACTGGGGTGTCCCGGTCCCCTCCTCCCTCAGACCCAGGGGTCCAGGCCCCCAGCCCCTCCTCCCTCAGACTCAGAAATCCAGGCCACCAGCCCCTCCTCCCTCAGACCTAGGAGTCCAGACCCCCAACCCCCTCCTCCCTCATACCCAAGAGTCAGGCCCCCAGTCCCTCCTCCCTCAGACCCACGAGTCCAGGCCCCTAGCCCCCTCCTTTTTCAGACCAGGAGTCCAAGGATCCCAGCTCCTTCTCCCTCCAAGCATCAGCTCCCAACCTTCCCTAAGGTTCCTGGGGGGCGGGGGCTGCTGGTTTCCTTCCCAACTCCTGCCAGGCCCCCATCTCTCTCCTCTCCTGCTTTGTCCCTCATTTCTCTACCTTGACCCCATGACCTTCTATCTCCACATCTCTCCATCCGGGGGGCCACCCCTGTGGGGAGGTAAGGGCCCTCCTGGCCCAGGCAGTGGAGACGTGTCGTGCCTGTCCCCCAGGCCTCCGTGCTTTGGAGTCAGACGCAGTGCTGCCGCAGGGCTGGTCCGGGGCCAAGCCAACCCCCCACCCTCTGACACCTTCATAGAGACTGCTGGGCCTCCAGGCTGTGGTAACCCCCAGGCTCAGCCTCGGGGTCTGGGGGCAGACCGCAGGCAGCTCAGGCCTCTACAAGGTCATGAGGGGATTAGCCCTGAGCTGCCTGAGCCCGGGATCCCAGCTTGGCTCTGGGCCCACAGGATCTGTCAGCAGCCCTCTCCCAGCACCTGGCCTCACCCCACCCCTCCTGCCAGCCTCCAGGGACACTGTCTTCCCCAGCTGCCCAAGCCCCCCAGACTGGCACCTCCCTCCCACCCCTCATACTGCATCCAGGGCAAGCCAGGCCTGGGGCTTCTGTACCCCAAATCCCAGCCAGCTCCTAGTCTGTCCTCCAGAGACCTGACCTTGCCCATCCCTTGTTCAAAGCTGTCCATGGCTGCCGCCAACCCCCAAGACAGAGGCCAGGGCCCACAGCTCGTCAGTCAGGGCCCCCAGGTCTGGCTGTGTCACCATGCACATAGGAGGCTGGCTCCCAGGCTCTTGTCCCAGCTGTGACCAACTGCTGCGGTACCCTCTCCTCCATCCCCACCGGGCCTGTGGGGCCTCCCAGGATTAGCTGGGTCCTCCGAGAGACAGAGACTGAGACACCCATGGGGTTGAGGACGGGGCCCAGGAAAAGTGTTGGGTAGAGAAGACTGGAAGACAGGGAGAGTGACAGAGGCAGGGAGACCTGGAGCTAGAAGGACAGAGATGCCGAGATAGACCCGAGAGAGACAGACAGACGGATGGACAGGAAGGTCGCAGAGTGAGACAGCCAGAGATAGACAAGGTGATTGAAACAGAGAGGTGGAGAGGGACAGACACACCAAGCATTCCAGGGAAGACATAGCTCGAAAGTTAAAGACAGAGACTCGTGGCAGAGAGAGGCGGAGAGAAGGACAGGGAAAGACACCGAGGGGATCCTCAGGATCTGAGATCCCACAACATGGCAACTTGGAGAGAGACAGGAACCCAGAGAGAATCCAGAGAGAGACTCAGCCAGTCATGGGGAGAGATCGTTTGGGAGATGCAGACAGACATTGTATGAGACAGAGAGACATACACAGCTGGAGATCAGACAGACGGACAGAATTATACAGAGACCCATGCTGAGAGGCTCAGATAGACAGACAGATGACATAAAGAGATGGAGACAGAGCAGGGAGAGAAATAGCCACAGAGAGACAGAGATGGAAAGATACAAAGGTAGGAGACAGAGAGACAAAATAGAACAGTAAGAGAAGGGAACAGAGACCTGGAGAGACAGATCCAGAGACAGAGAAAGACAGACATAGCAAGGGGAGGACCCTCTAGGATCTGGGACAGGCCCAGGGAGGGGAAGAACGAGACACAGAGATAAAGAGACACCAAGTGACTGAAGGAGAGAGAGCCACAGAGATCGGCACAGAAACAGAGAGACAGAAGCACAGACAGACCCAACAGAGACCCAGAGATAACATGGCACCAGAGGCGAGACCCACACATTCTGAGAGACAACCACCCAGAGACACGGGGTAGAGACGGGGGGTGCAGACGAGCCTGACAGACTGTGACCCCCAGAGCCAGCCCTGCCCAAGGCACACAGAAGCAGGCCAGGGTGAAGGTGGGCCCGCAGGGAGGGCAGGTGTCCCCCTTGTAACCCCTTCTCGCCCGCAGTCTGGTGGCTCTGACAGCTATCGTGTCGCCACCTCGCAGGACAAGAAAGATGACAAGGTCTCGCCCAAGAAGAGCAAGGGCACCAAAGAGCGCAGGGACCTGGATGACCTCAAGAAGGAGGTGGCTATGGTAAGCCCCACGCTTTGTACCCGCATAGCCTCCCAGAGCCAAGATATGGCTGGGGATGGGCCTCATGCTCTCAGGTCCTGCCCCAGGCCCCCAAAGGCCTTGGCTCTCACTGCCTCCCCACAAACTCTTGTTCCTCAGACAGAGCACAAGATGTCAGTGGAAGAGGTCTGCCGGAAATACAACACAGACTGTGTGCAGGTGCGGCTGGGCCTGAAGGAGGAGGACATCTGGGAGGGGGGCTGGGGGCTGGACCCCTGAGTCTGAGAGAGGGGGGGCTGGGGGCCTGGACCCCTGAGTCTGAGGGAGGGGGGGCTGGGGGCCTGGACCCCTGAGTTTGAGGGAGGGGGGGCTGGGGGCCTGGAATCCTGGGTCTGAGGGAGGGGGGGCTGGGGGCCTGGAATCCTGGGTCTGAGGGAGGGGGGGCTGGGGGCTGGACCCCTGAGTCTGAGAGAGGGGGTGCTGGGGGCCTGGAATCCTGGGTCTGAGGGAGGAGGGGCTGGAAGCCTGGACCCCTGGGTCTAGAGAAGAGGGGCTGGGGGTCTGGACCCCTGGGTCTAGAGAAGAGGGGTTGGGGGGTCTGGACCCTTGGGTCTGAGAGAGGAGGGGCTGGAAGCCTGGACCCCTGGGTCTGAGAGAGGAGGGGCTGGGGGACTGGACCACTGGGTCTGAGGGAGGAAGGGGCTGAGGGCCTGGGTCTGGGTCTAAGGGAGGAGGGGCTGGGGGCTGGACCCCTGAGTTTGAGGAATGAGGGACTGGGGGGTCTGGATCCCTGGGTCTGAGGAAGGAGGAACTGGGGGTCTGGACCTCTGGTCTGAAGGAGGAGAGGCTGGGGGCCTGAGTCCTGGGGGCCTGCAGTGCTTGTGAAGTGTTGGGGAGCCAGGGTGGCTCAAGGAGGGTCCTGTGTGAGTCCTGTGTCCCCCAGGGTCTGACCCACAGCAAAGCCCAGGAGATCCTGGCCCGGGATGGCCCCAACGCACTCACACCACCGCCTACCACCCCCGAGTGGGTCAAGTTCTGCCGCCAGCTCTTCGGGGGTTTCTCAATCCTGCTGTGGATTGGAGCCATCCTCTGCTTCCTGGCCTACGGCATCCAGGCGGGCACAGAGGACGACCCATCGGGCGACAACGTGAGTGCCCACCACCCTGCCTTGTGCCAGGGCCTCGATATTTAGGGGTGCCCACCCTGCCCTGCTTCTGGCCCCTTCTGGCTTCTCAAAGTCCACTCATGGCTGTGTGGTGATCCCTGGGTGATCCCTCAGCGAGAGAGCCGGAAGTGGTCTTAGGAGACTGAAGCTCAGTAAAGCCAGGGAACTTCTCTGCCATATAGGGGTGGCCTTGGGGACAGTCGTCGCCTGAAAGACTCCCCCCGCCAAAAAACTGAGTGCCCTCGTGTAGAGAGCCAGGCACACCCTCCAACGCAGGGGATGCACAGGGGATGCTGTTGCAGCAGACCCCGTGCCTGGGAACACAGACCTGCATGCTGACCCCGTGGAGATCTTTGTACACGCATATGCACAAATGTGCGGAGTCAACACCGTCATGCCTAGACACGGACTCAGACACAGCTGCCTAGTTCAGACACACAGGCAGGGACACTGACGCAGATGGACAGACACAGGAAATCAGACATACACAGAGCTGCAGGCCCAGCCTGGGGACAGATAGACTGACCTGTGACTCAGGCAGAGACCAATCGTATTCCTAGACTTTGGAACCCAGGGTGCCTGCCTGGCCCATTTGGAGGTGTGTGCGACACTTGACCTCGGAGTCCTGAGTTCGAGCCCCACATTGGGTGTAGAGATTACCCCCCAAATAAATAAGAAAATAAACAAAACTTAAAAGGAAATTTAAAATGCACACAGGCAGAAAGACAGACACGGGGTCTCAGACCCAGGCAGAGAGAGACAGAGAGACAGAGATCCACACACAGAGACCTACACACAAACAGTCCCATCAGTTTAAAGCCAGGCACGCAGCCCAGCAGAGAGACAGACACATTGACCTGAGCGCAGGACAGACATGTACATGGATAATGTATGCTCAGCTTCTCAAACACAGGCAGTAAGATGGAGCGACACACAAAATCGAGAGACTGACTGACCTAGAGACACACGCACCCACGTGCAGAAAGAGGGGCCCTAACAGGCAGATGGACACACGGACCCTCGAGTAGACACAACCTGGGGTCAGGTACACAAATATGGAGCCCCCTGCCCCCTGTTGACTCGGGGCCCCCTTCCTGGATCCCACACCTCTCGGGCTGAGCCTGGGAGGGAGCAGCTCTGAGGTATGGCCCTGTTTGCCCCACAGCTGTACCTGGGTATTGTGCTGGCTGCTGTGGTCATCATCACAGGCTGCTTCTCCTACTACCAGGAGGCCAAGAGCTCTAAGATCATGGAGTCCTTCAAGAACATGGTGCCCCAGGTGAGGGGAGCTTGGAAGGGGGCGCGTGGGAGCAAGAGGTAGGAAGGTGGTGGTGAGGTGTGCCATCCAAACCCGGGTGGAGAGCGGGGCACTGACTCTTCTCTGTTGGGCCCCCAGCAAGCCCTGGTGATCCGTGAGGGTGAGAAGATGCAGGTGAACGCTGAGGAGGTGGTGGTGGGGGACCTGGTGGAGATCAAGGGTGGAGACCGAGTCCCAGCCGACCTACGGATCATCTCAGCCCATGGTTGCAAGGTGGGACCAGGACCTGGGACCCAACTCTGTCCTTCCTGAAGTGGCTCTGGGGTCCAGGCCCCCAGCTCCTCCTCCCTCAGACCCAGGGTTCTAGGCCCCAGCCCTTCCTCCCTCAGACCCAGAGCTCCAGGCCCCCAGCCCCTCCTGCCTCAGACCTAGGGGTCCATGCCCCCAGCCCCTCCTCCTTCAGACCCAGGAGTCCAGGCCCCCAGCCCCTCCTACCTCAGACCCTGGCATCCAGGACCCCAGGCCCTCCTCCCTCAAACCCAGGGTTCCAGGCCCCCAGTCAATATTCCCTCAGACCCAGGAGTCCAAGCCCCCAGCCCCTCCTCCCTCAGACCTGAGTCCAGGCCCCCAGACCCTCCTCTGTCAGGTTCAGGAGTCTAGACCCTTAGCCTTCCCACCCTCAAAGCTAAGAGTCCCGCCCTCAGCTTTCTCCTCCTTCAGACCCGAGAGTCCAGGCCCCCAACCCCCTCCTTCCTTAAACCCATGGGCCTGGTCCCCACCCTTCCTCCCCCAGGACCCAGGAGTCCAGGCCCCTTGTCCCTACGCCCGGACCCATCAAACCTTAGAGCTTGGCGAGCAGTCTCTGCTTCCCAGCTTTAGGAGCCTCTAGTCCCCAGACACCACTCACTCACCCAGGCGTCTAGGCTTCTAGTTACGACCTCCACAGGTACAGCCTTGGCCCCGGTGTCCTCTGGACAAGTGCCCCCTGGCCCCAGGGCTGAGCCCTTCCTCCTTTCACCCACCCTCAGGTGGACAACTCCTCCCTGACCGGCGAATCAGAACCGCAGACCCGCTCTCCTGACTGCACCCACGACAACCCCTTGGAGACCCGGAACATTACCTTCTTCTCTACCAACTGCGTGGAAGGTGCGGCAGGGGGTCCCCAGGTTGGGGCGGGGCTGATCCAGACAGAGAGCTGTGTGTCTGGGACTCGGGGTCCCTCTGAACCTCGCCCTGACCCCACCCCCAGCTCAGCCTGCTCCCCTCTGGACCCACAGGCACGGCTCGTGGCGTGGTGGTGGCCACAGGAGACCGCACTGTCATGGGCCGCATTGCTACACTGGCTTCAGGCCTGGAGGTGGGCAAGACGCCCATCGCCATTGAGATCGAGCATTTCATCCAGCTGATCACCGGTGTGGCTGTCTTCCTGGGCGTGTCCTTCTTCATCCTGTCCCTCATTCTCGGGTACACCTGGCTGGAGGCTGTCATCTTCCTCATCGGCATCATCGTGGCCAATGTCCCCGAGGGCCTGCTGGCCACCGTCACTGTAAGGCTCGGACCCCCACGTTTGAGGGAGGAGGGGGCAGGGGGGCCTGAAAGCCACGTTCCTGAGCAGGATGGCTTGTGCCCCGAGGGCTGAGCCTCCGAGGTCTTGAATGAAGCAGATGGAAATCTCGGGGCACACTGCAAGGCACAAAGGGCCAACAGCCTGCCACATTCTTTTTTCTTTTTCTTTTTTTTTTTTTGAGAAAGAGGGAGGGAGGAAGCAAGAGGGGGACGGGGGAGATCCCAAGTAGACTCCAGGCTCAGCGCAGAGCCCGACACGGGGCTTGATCCCATGACCCTGAGATGGTGACCTGAGCCGAAACCAAGAGTCAGATGCTCAACCGACTGAGCACCCCGGGCACCCCCTCAGTCCTATCACTTTCTAAGTTAAGTTACATGATTAAGAAGCCCACCCCCGTGGGGCTCTCTGCTATCTCAGTTAGGAGACATATGACTCTCAGTCTCGGGCTTGGGAGTTCGAGCCCCACGTTGGGTGCAGAGATTACTTAAAAATAAAATCTTAAAAAAAAAAAAAGGAAGTCCACCCTCATGATAAAAGGTCCAAAGAATACATTAAAATAGTTTAAAAAAAATAAAATAATGCCCCCACCGGCCCTGTCCCCAGTGGTCAGCCCCACCATAGAAGTGCATTGTCTACACAGCTCCCTGGCCAGTATAGGCGTATTCTAGCCAGTGGGGCAGTGCTGACGGCACATAGACCCGACCATCCCAGGAATTCTCTTTGTCTGCTTGGTGCTTTTTTTTTTTTTTTTTTTTTTTAAGATTTTATTTATTTGAGAGAGACAGGAGAGAGAATGCACACAAGCAGGGGGAGGACAGAGGGAGAGGCAGGCTCCCTACTGGGCAGGGAGCCCAATGTGGGACTTGCTCCCAGGACCCTGAGATCATGACTTGAGCTGAAGGCCGACGCTTAATGACCGAGCCACGTAGGCGTCCCACCTGCTTGATTTTTTTTCACTGAATATATCCTGCAGCATTTTCCCCATTAGCATGTTCAAAGCCAGGGTAGGTCAGGGGCTCTTTACCAACGTGGGGTCACACATACAGACGCCCCGCTGTGATTCTGGGCACAGGCAGGTGGGCGGCACGCAGACTGAGCTCCCCAAGAGCCCCCTTGAGGCCTTGTCCAGCTTCTTCCCCCCACCCCACAGGTAGCCCCCCTACCCAGGCTTCCAGCAGCATCACTGTACTGACGGCAATAGAATAATTGAATCCAGACCCCCGTTTTGGGCTCAGTTTTGTGCCAGGCGCGATGGTATTGAACCTCATCCTCACAGCTACAGGCGGTGGGGACTTGCTTTCTCGTGTATTATTTCTTTCTTTCTCTGTATTATTCTGTACTTTTTGTCCCGTGGCTTATTCACCCTTGCTGTCATTCCCAGATGTTTGGGTTTTCTCTCGTTCGGGATGGTTCTCAAGGCTGCCGCTGTGCACAGAGCAGTGGCTGGCTTTGGGGGTGCATGTCCAAGCCTATGAGTGTTGGTCTCTGCCTCAGGGTGGAACTGCCGGACAGCACCAGGCTTCCGAACGTCTGTCTGTCCTGTTGCTGTTTGATGTTAGGGCATGTTGTGGGTGCTTGCGGTGCTGGCGCGAGCCTGCTGCCTGGCTTCCCCCATGACTGTGATTGTGACCTCCCGCCCTCTAGGTGTGTCTGACGCTGACAGCCAAACGCATGGCCCGGAAGAACTGCCTGGTGAAAAACCTGGAGGCTGTGGAGACCCTGGGCTCCACCTCCACCATCTGCTCGGACAAGACAGGGACCCTCACCCAGAACCGCATGACGGTCGCCCACATGTGGTTTGACAACCAGATCCATGAGGCTGACACCACAGAGGACCAGTCAGGTGAGGCTAGGGCCATGGCAGGGACCACGGGGGTCTGGCCCCAAGGCCCTGTGACAGGGGACACATGCCTCCTTCAGGCACCTCGTTCGACAAGAGCTCGCACACCTGGGTGGCCCTGTCCCACATTGCTGGACTCTGCAA
The DNA here is from genome assembly GCF_030435805.1 of Mustela lutreola. Taxonomy (NCBI): domain Eukaryota; kingdom Metazoa; phylum Chordata; class Mammalia; order Carnivora; family Mustelidae; genus Mustela; species Mustela lutreola. The sequence continues at coordinate 60,114,041 of NC_081305.1, read as the reverse complement.
TCGAGCCGTCTTCAAGGGAGGTCAGGACAACATCCCTGTGCTCAAGGTGGGTCCAGCTGCCCCCTTGACTCGGTCCTGCCTGTGGCCGTGGCCGCTGCCGCTGCTCTGCTCTGATGGCCCTCTGTCCCCACAGAGGGATGTGGCTGGCGATGCTTCTGAGTCTGCCCTGCTCAAGTGCATCGAGCTGTCCTCTGGCTCTGTGAAGCTGATGCGTGAACGTAACAAGAAAGTGGCAGAGATTCCCTTCAATTCCACCAACAAATACCAGGTACTCTGGGCTGTCTGGCCTGAGAGCCAGCCTGGACTTCCAGGTCTCGATCGTGCCTGTACGCGGTCACCTCTGCCCCACTGCCCCCTTGCTTTGGACAAGTTACTAACCTTCCAGAGCCTTGGTTTTACCATCTGTGAAATGGGAATGGCAGCATCCACCTGGTTAGGTGAGGAACAGGGTGACCCAGGAGTGAGAGCAAGGTCTCTGTCAGAGTGGGAAGCTGAGGAATGGAGATCTTTCTATAGTGAAGAGGGGCCCACCAGAGAGCTCTCATTCATTCTGCAATCTTTGGTTGAGCCATCAGCTCATGTCAGGAACACGTGCTGGGACACCTGTGACACCTGTGGCAGTGAGTGATACAGTGGAGTCCATCCCTCTAGTGCTAGAAGACAGACAATGATGAAAGCATGAGGAAATATAGAATATCAGAATATGCTGGCTGTGGGTGTCTGGGGCAAGAGTGTTCTAGACAGGGGGCACAGCCTGTGCAAAGGTCCTGAGACAGGAGTATTCTGATGTCTGAACGCTAGCCAGACAGCTAGGATGGTGGAGCAGGAAGCCAGGGAATGTGCTAGAGGCAAGGGCACTAGGTACCTGGGCAGGACCCATCGGGTTTGTGGGCCAGGGAGAGGACTCAGGTATGACTTTTCTTTTTTATGATTTTATTTTGTTTTAAAAAATATTTTTATTAATTTATTTGACAGAGATCACAAGCAGGCAGAGAGGCAGACAGAGAGAGAGGGGGAAGCAGGCTCCCTGGTGAGCAGAGGCCCTGATGTGGGGCTCGATCCCAGGACCCTGGGATCATGACCTGAGCCGAAGGCAGAGGCTTTAACCCACTGAGCCACCCAGGTGCCCCTCAGGTGTGACTCTTAAGAAGGACGTAAGCCACGGGAGGGCTCTGTGCAGAGGAACAGTGGGGCCTGACTCACATTTTTATTTTTTATTATTTTTTAAGATTTTGTTTATTTATTTGACAGAGATAACAAGTAGGGCAAGAGGCAGGCAGAGGTGGGGGGGGGGAGCAGGCTCCCCACTGAGCAGAGAGCCCAATGCGGGGTTCCATCCCAGGACCCTGAGACCATAACCTGAGTCAAAGGCAGAGGCTTAACCTACTGAACCACCTAGGCACCCCTTGACTCATGTTTTTAAAAAGAGTTTCACTGAGATATCATTCATCTATCCTAGATCGCCCACATGAAGTACATAACTCAGCGTTTTGGGTTGTTCACAGATACGTGCAGTCAGCTCCACAATTATGGAACTTTCCATCACATCAAAAAGAAGCCTCGCGCTCCTTAGCGCTTGTTCCCCTCCTTCTCCATCTCTCTGATCCCCCAGCAACCACTCGTCTACTTTCTGTCTCTCTGCATTGATCTATTCTGGACATTTTGTATAAATGGAACCCTGAGACACGTGGGGTTTTGTAGCTGGCGTCTTCCATTTCGTGTGATGTTCTCAAGGGTCACTTCCGCTATGGTGTGTGTCGGTCCCCCAGACCTCTCCGTGGCTGGGCAGTGTGGCGTAGCCCACACAGGCCCATTCGTTGGTCCCTTTATCTGCCGATGGATGCTTGAGTCCTTCGCCCCTATGCACTACCATGTGTGATGCCACTGGAAACTTCCCACACACGTTTCCTTGTGGCCAAACTTTGGCTGTCTCTCGGGTGTGTGCTTGGGAACGGGTGTGTGCTTGGCTCACAGAGTAACTCTACCTTTTGGGGGCTGCCACACTGTTTGTCAAAGTGGCTGCCCCGTGTCCCACTGACTCACCTTTTTAAAGGCTCCTCTTGGCTGCTGTGGGGAGGAAGTACTATGGGCTGCGGAGGGCAACAGGGAGCCTCGGCATGGTAGCGGGTGGCTGGCCAGGGAGGTGGGGGGGAGGTGAGGGGAGGTCAGAAGCTGAGTGTATTGGAGAGGGGAGCTGGGCAGATTTGGTGGTGGGTCAGATGTGGGACAAGAGGACACTGGGCAAGACAGGGAGAGAGAGATGTATCCTAAGGATGGCCGAGATTTCTGCGAGCGAGCCCCACGGGCTGAAACATCTGTGAGACAGACAGAAATGGGCAGCGGGGAGCTGCGATCTCTGGGAGAAACTCCAAGAACCAGATGGAGATCTCTTGGGTAGAGAGTTTGGGGCAGAGAGTTTTGCATTCTGGGGGAGCCCCCGCTGTGGTCTGTCCCGGCCCCCATGCTCTGGGAGGGTGGGGACCGTCCTCTCCCCGTGCTGGGTCCCGCCAAGGCTCAGGCAAGCCGGCCCTCGGCCTCTCCACAGCTCTCCATCCATGAGACTGAGGACCCCAACGACAACCGCTACCTGCTGGTGATGAAGGGAGCTCCCGAGCGGATCCTGGACCGGTGTTCCACCATCCTGCTGCAGGGCAAGGAGCAGCCACTGGATGAGGAGATGAAGGAGGCCTTCCAGAACGCCTACCTCGAGCTCGGCGGCCTGGGCGAGCGTGTGCTGGGTACGCACCTCGGGAGGCGCTGACCTGGGGCATAGGCTCAGCCAGCTTGCAGAGTCGGGGGTGCGGTCCTTGAGGGCATGGGGAGGGGTGTGAGGCTGCCCAGAATCTGGCTCAGAATAGGGCCTCCCAGAATGCGCTGTGAATGAATGAATGGATGAAGAGGGAGTGAGTGTATGAATGAGACAAGGCTTCTTTAGAGGGTGAATGTTGACAGCCCCACCGGCCGGGGCTCTCCTGACTGCAGGGATCCTAGCAGTGCAGAGCCATGGACCGGGAGGGCAGCTGTCTGGGGCGGGAGCCCTCATGCCCTCACCCCATCCTGCCGTCAGGTTTCTGCCATTACTACTTGCCTGAGGAGCAGTTCCCCAAGGGCTTCGCCTTTGACTGCGACGACGTGAACTTTACCACCGACAACCTCTGCTTTGTCGGCCTCATGTCCATGATCGACCCACCCCGAGCAGCCGTCCCCGACGCGGTGGGCAAGTGTCGAAGCGCTGGCATCAAGGTGTGGCCTGGGGCAGCAGGGGGTCGGGGGGGGTGGGGGCGGGCCACTCCAGGGGTCGCCAGCAGTAAGACTGGACCATCCCTGCCCAATGCCCACAGGTCATCATGGTTACGGGTGATCACCCCATCACGGCCAAGGCCATCGCCAAGGGCGTGGGCATCATCTCCGAGGGCAATGAGACAGTGGAGGACATCGCTGCCCGGCTCAACATTCCAGTCAGCCAGGTCAACCCCCGGTGAGGCCCACCCCCCCGCTTCTGGCTCTTAGCATTTGGTCCCACGCCCCCTCCACATTCGAGGATGGGCCGGGTGGGGCAGGGCTGCCTCTGAGCTTGGCTGTTCACAGCCCTGTGACCCTGAGCAAGTCACTTACACTTCCCGAGCCTTGGTTTCAGAGCCCAGTCCTCCCACCTCTCCTGTCTGTGGGCTCAGCCAGCCTGGCTGTCTGTCCATGCTTCCCCACGTGTCCTGACCGGCCCTCTGCTCTTCCCAGGGATGCCAAGGCCTGTGTGATCCATGGCACCGACCTCAAGGACTTTACCTCAGAGCAGATCGATGAGATCCTGCAGAACCACACCGAGATCGTCTTCGCCCGCACGTCCCCCCAGCAGAAGCTCATCATCGTGGAAGGCTGTCAGAGACAGGTGGGCTTGGCCTGAGGCCTCCTCGGAGGAGGGGGCTGTGACCCGGATGAGGGGCTGGAGCCAGGCCTCTGGGTGTCACCCTCACCCACTCTCCCTCCAGGGAGCCATCGTGGCTGTGACTGGGGATGGTGTGAATGACTCCCCCGCCCTGAAGAAGGCCGACATTGGCGTGGCCATGGGTATCGCCGGCTCGGATGTGTCTAAGCAGGCAGCGGACATGATTCTGCTGGATGACAATTTTGCCTCCATCGTCACGGGCGTGGAAGAGGGTGAGTTGGCCGGGGAGGTCCTGGAGACTGGGGTTCCTGCAGGAGGCCCCTAGAGGGGCAAGAGGAACCGGCCAGGGCTGTGGCGGAATGCGTAGTAGGGGGACACCAGAACCCTTCCGAGCCGCCTATGGAGCCTGAAACTAGTCCTTTCCGTCCTTCATCCCCGAAGTGGGGCTGGGGGCTCCCTGGGGACAGGGCTGAGCTGACGCATTTCTGGGGCCCAGTCTGGTGAGCAAGGCAGACACAGAAGCATTTTTAAAACCTGTAAGTGCAACCATGGGGAAGACCAGGGTCCTTTGGGAGCCTCATGGAGGTCCCTCGCCAAGCCTGGGGTCGGGGTGAGGAAGCTTCTAGAGTAGACAGGAATCAGCATACGGAGTCCCAGGAGCCAAGCTGGAACATTCAAGAAGAGTAGTGCAGGGGGAGGGAGCTGTTGGCTGAGGGACAGAGCGCACACAGGCGAGGCGCTGGGAGGTTGCCCGTGTGCTGGGCGGGACCTGGCGTCTGGGGCTTGGGACACCGAGCCCACGCTGCAGAGCCCATGGCCACCACCGCCTCCTGACAGGCTTTAATGAGGCCCCAGATGGAGCTGGTTCACATTTAATTTTATTCTGATCATCAAAGCAATTCCTGATAATTATAGGAAATGTAGACAAGCATTAGGAAGAAAATTGGAATTACCCCTAACCTCACCATCCAGAAATAATCACTACTCCTGCTCTGTACATTCTCCTCCCGCTCCTCTCTCCCTTTGGCAGTGTCCCCAGGGTAAAAAAAGAATGCATGATAAAAGAGAATGCCAGCAGTAAAGCTGAGCCTAAAGTGACAAATGAGATGACCTTATCCCTTGCCTCCTGGTCCTGGAAGACACCGTGGGTAAACCTTTCTTCCTCCCCAAGATGTCTGTGTGTATGAAAGGCATGACCTTGTGGGATCACCGGTCACACCTTCCACACTTATACTGGGCTCCCACCTTGTGCCTCCTGCCTGGTGTGGGACAGACAGCTGTGAGCAGAGCAGACACAGTCCCTCCCCTGCAGGAGCCAGGAGGGGCAGCTTTAGACAAATTAACACACGGATCGTGACATAACACACATAGATGTAAATTGCAGCAAGTGCCGAGAAACTCACAAGTGGGACGCCATGGCAGGTAACAGCCGTGGCCCTATCCACATCGGGCAGGCAAGGCAGGCCTCTCAGAGGTGGGAAACACAAAGAAACCCACAAAGTTTAAATTCCAGTAGGGGAAATTCAGGTATACCGCAGAGCAAAGAGCATAGGGAACCCCCATGTTCCCATCCCCCAGCTCCCTCACCACTCACGACCCCTCTTGTCTCAACACACACACTGGATTACGTTGAAGCACACTTCAGTCCTCATTGCCTCCATCAATACCAGCCGTTTGTGGAAGGCCGAGCACAGCAGGAACAGGAAAGAGCGGGTCTTACTTTTACACAAAGGTGATCCGACCATTCGTACCACTAGGCAGCCTGCCTTTCTTTTTCCATGTGAATGACATACCTTGTTACTCATGCCTCTCAGGGCACCCTGGAGGATACGAGGAGGTGCTGGCTGCGTTAGTCTTTACCTTTTATTTACTTTTTAAATTTTAAATATTTTTTTATTTATTGGGGGGGAGGGGCAGAGGGAGAAGCAGGCTCCCCACTGAGCAGGGATTCCCAAGACGGGACTCGATCCCTTGACTTCGGGATCGTGACCTGAGCTGAAGGCAGATGCTTAACCTGCTGAGCCACCCAGCCGCCCCAGCTTCTTTTTACTTTATACACACTGGACTGATTGTGTTTGTATCGAGAGAGGACATACGTCCAGTAAGCTGGGCAGTTTGCTGAATTTTTACACATGTACACACCCAGGCAACCACCAGACCCCGACCAAGATAAGGAACATTTCCAGCTCCATCAGGTTCCCTCCGGCCCATAGCTCCCTGCCCAGAAATAGGCTGTACCTTGACTTTGAGCCCCATGCAATAGTCTTGAACCTCGTGTGTCAGTAACTTGTTCCTTTTCCTTGCTGGGCAGTATTCTGTTGTAGGGAGGGACAGTAGGCCGTTCATTCATCCACTCCCATGCTGGTGGCCATTGGGGTCGGTTCTGGGTTTTGGTGATGGGGACTAACGCTATGGTGAACCTTCTCATACTTGTTTTTTGGTGGGCATAAACACTCCTTTAAACCTGGGAGTAGGGGGCGCCTGGGTGGCTCAGTGGGTTAAGCCACTGCCTTCGGCTCGGGTCATGATCTCAGAGTCCTGGGATCGAGTCCCGCATCGGGCTCTCTGCTCAGCGGAGAGCCTGCTTCCCTCTCTCTCTCTCAGCCTGCCTCTCCATCTACTTGTGATTTCTCTCTGTCAAATAAATAAATAAAATCTTTAAAAAAATAAAAAATAAAAAAAAAAATAAACCTGGGAGTAGGATTTCCAGGTCAGTAGAGTGGGGGAGGGGGTGTTAATTTTAATACAAGCCGCCCAACAGCCTTCCCAAGTGGCTATTTCTCAAGGCATCGCAGTGGGTGTTTGTGCAGGAAGGTGGGCAGGTGGGAGGGTGGATTGGAAGGAAGGGGGTCCAGGGTGCCCGGGATCTGAGCCTGCCCCTGCCACAGGCCGCCTGATCTTTGACAACCTGAAGAAGTCCATCGCCTACACGCTGACCAGCAACATCCCTGAGATCACGCCCTTCTTGCTGTTCATCATGGCCAACATCCCCCTGCCTCTGGGCACCATCACCATCCTCTGCATCGACCTGGGCACTGACATGGTGAGTCCCAGCCACCCTCTGGGCCCCATGAGGGGAGGGTCCCCCACTCCCAACTTACGCAGCCTCTCCTGCCCAGGTCCCTGCCATCTCATTGGCATATGAAGCTGCAGAGAGTGACATCATGAAGAGACAGCCCAGGAACCCTCGCACGGACAAACTGGTCAATGAAAGGCTCATCAGTATGGCCTATGGGCAGATTGGTGAGGACTTGGCGACCCCACCTGGTTCATGGCTGGATGCCCAGTGCCTGGCCCACAGTGGGCACTCTGGAATCTTCTGTTGGATGAGTGGGGTGAAAGCAGGATTTGCTGTTGGAGGTTTGGGAATGACTGGCAGATGCAGGCAGAGGACAGGCCTGGGGGGTGCATCCGGGGGGCAAATGGGACACCAAGGATTGGCCCCAGGTTGGCCACCTCAGAACCCACTGCTCCACCCTCCTCCGTGGTGGGGAAGACAAGATCTGACCATGAGTGGTCTGAGGGCAGGAGTGAGCCCCATCCCTTCCCTCCTCACTGCTGCTGGAGGTACATGTGTAGAGCCTTGGAGATGCTGAGCTCCCCGTTGCTGGGAGTATGCCAGAAGGCAGAGGCTTCATAGTGGTGGTCAGAGGCCCGGGGAGATCATTCCGGCATTGGGGAGCCTGTCAGACTGAAATCCCCGGGGGTTCTCAGGGACTCCCTGATGCTTATTAGGGGGCCTGGCTCTGGTGGGAGAGAGCCTCCCGGTGAGTCCCGCCACCAGGTGGCGCTGCCGGGGTGCCCGCTGGGAGCTGGGCATGCGTTCTGGGGTAGCTGCCCCCCCTCCCCACTGTGGAGTCTCCTTCGGAGGTTCCCTGGGCTGGCCCCGACCCGAACCTCTCCTCATCTCCTCCCCACCTCCAGGAATGATTCAGGCTCTTGGTGGCTTCTTTTCCTACTTTGTGATCCTGGCAGAAAATGGCTTCTTGCCCAGCAACCTGGTGGGCATTCGGCTGAACTGGGACGACCGCACCGTCAACGACCTGGAGGACAGTTACGGACAGCAGTGGGTGAGCGAGCGGCCCTACGGCACTGGTGAGGGGGCTCCCGTCAGCGCCCCTGCCTGCAGCAGGCAGGAGCCCCTATCCGCTGTCCCAGCCACGGGATGGGACTGCCTCCTAGGATGGTCCTTCTGCCCGGGGCTCAGGCCTCCTGGCACTCTCAGCCCAGCCTACCAAGGTGCCCGCCACCTCTGGTCTCGCTCTCCCCCACCTGCCACAGAGGGGAGGCCCCATCGGGACAGAGCCCCTGCCCCCCACCCCAGGGCTGGTACAGGGGGTGCAGACACGGGGCACGTGGATCCCTGGTTGGGACCTGGCTGTGGCGGTGCTGACGGCCACCCTGCCTGCTTGTCATCGCTGCTGCAGACGTACGAGCAGAGGAAGGTGGTGGAGTTCACATGCCACACTGCCTTCTTCGTGAGCATCGTGGTCGTCCAGTGGGCTGACTTGATCATCTGCAAGACCCGAAGAAACTCTGTCTTCCAGCAGGGCATGAAGTGAGGGCCGGCGGCACGAGGCTCTGTTCTGTCCCATCCATGCATCTGTCTGTCCCTCCCCACGTGTGCCACACGTCCGTCTTTGCCCCTGAGTGATTTCCTCTGAGTGGTCCCATCTATCGTGGATTCCTTCTGTGTGTCTTTCCGTGTGTATGTGTGTGTGTGTGTTGGGGGGCAGGGGTGTCACTGCTGGGGTCCCCTTCCCACGCCTGTCTGTGTGTTGCTGTCTCTGTCTGTCTGCCTTTCTCCTTCTGTTGCCAACTCTCTGTCTCCTGTTCGTCCCTCTGTGCAACTCCTGTGCGACTCCGGGGCTGTCTGTCTCTGTCCACCTCAGGCTGTGCCTGGCTCTGGGGGACTGGGGGCTGGCTCAGGTCCTCTGAACCAGCCCCGCCTGTGCCTCCAGGAACAAGATCTTGATCTTTGGGCTGTTCGAGGAAACGGCACTTGCTGCCTTCTTGTCCTACTGCCCTGGCATGGACGTGGCCCTCCGCATGTACCCGCTCAAGTAAGTGCCCCTCACCCTCCTGCCTCCTGCTTCCTGCCTCCCACTCCGGGAGCGTCCAAGGAGCCTTCCCCATGGGACATCCTCCTTGGCCCCACGCGGATCTCAAGCCTCACCTCTCCTACTGTCTCCTTGAACCATCCACCATCACAGTCCCTGTTCTTTTTTCTCTAAGATTTTATTATCTTTAAGTCATCTCTGCACCCAACGTGGGGCTCAAACTCACAACCCCGAGTTGGAGAGCTGCCCGCCCCACCGATTGAGCTGGCCTGGTGCCTCCGAGTCTTTGTTCTGATGCCCCGGAGCCCTCCCCTATGGACATTCTCGCAGGGGGGCCCCTCCAGGCCCCAGTCAGCAGCCTCAACCAGAGGGCAAGGGAGAATTCCCACCCCCCAGGGCAGCCTTCCTGTTCTCCAGACTTGGCCTCTGTGCCCCCAGGATGGCCGCTCACCCACAACCCGCTGCTCTCCTGTCTCTGCAGGCCCAGCTGGTGGTTCTGTGCCTTCCCCTACAGTTTCCTCATCTTCGTCTATGACGAGATCCGCAAACTTATCCTGCGC